>NC_086322.1:246421700-247021700 GCF_036172605.1 Pelobates fuscus
TGTGTCCATTTGCCCAGTGCCACCACTCATATCTGGTGTGACTATAGCGTGCCTTTAAAAACAAAAAAAGGGTTTCACTGTAAGCTAATAGCAGTTAGTTGTCTGCAAGCATCTGGGTGTCAGGCCTTCAGCGTGTGCTCTGCCAACCTCAGCAAGTGTAATTTGCCACTCATATCTGGTGTCTCTATAGCGTGCATTTAAAACCCAAAAACTTTTTTCACTGTAATAGATTGAAGAGCAGTTAGTTGCCTGCCAGCTTCTGTGTCAGGCTCAGTGGATACTGTGCCCATTTGCCCAGTGCCACCACTCATATCTGGTGTGACTATAGCATGCCTTTAAAATCAAAAAAAGGGTTTCACTGTAAGCTAATAGCAGTTAGTTGTCTGCAAGCGTCTGGGTGTCAGGCCTTCAGCGTGTGCTCTGCCAACATCAGCAAGTGTAATTTGCCACTCATATCTGGTGTCTCTATAGCGTGCATTTAAAACCAAAAAACTTTTTTCACTGTAATAGATTGAAAAGCAGTTAGTTGCCTGCCAGCTTCTGTGTCAGGCTCAGTGGATACTGTGCCCATTTGCCCAGTGCCACCACTCATATCTGGTGTGACTATAGCGTGCCTTTAAAAACAAAAAAAAGGGTTTCACTGTACGCTAATAGCAGTTAGTTGTCTGCAATCGTCCGGGTGTCAGGCCTTCAGCGTGTGCTCTGCCAACCTCAGCAAGTGTAATTTTCCACTCATATCTGGTGTCTCTAAAGCGTGCATTTAAAACCCAAAAACTTTTTTCACTGTAATAGATTGAAGAGCAGTTAGTTGTCTTCCAGCTTCTATGTCAGGCTCAGTGGATACTGTGCCCATTTGCCTAGTGCCACCACTCATATCTGGTGTGACTATAGCGTGCCTTTAAAAACAAAAAAAGGGTTTCACTGTAAGCTAATAGCAGTTAGTTGTCTGCAAGCGTCTGGGTGTCAGGCCTTCAGCGTGTGCTCTGCCAACCTCAGCAAGTGTAATTTGCCACTCATATCTGGTGTCTCTATAGCGTGCATTTAAAACCCAAAAACTTTTTTCACTGAAATAGATTGAAGAGCAGTTAGTTGTCTGCCAGCTTCTATGTCAGGCTCAGTGGATACTGTGCCCATTTGCCTAGTGCCACCACTCATATCTGGTGTGACTATAGTGTGCCTTTAAAAACAAAAAAGGGTTTCACTGTAAGCTAATAGCAGTTAGTTGTCTGCAAGCGTCTGGGTGTCAGACCTTCAGCGTGTGCTCTGCCAACCTCAGCAAGTGTAATTTGCCACTCATATCTGGTGTCTCTAAAGCGTGCATTTAAAACCAAAAAACTTTTTTCACTGTAATAGATTGAAGAGCAGTTAGTTGCCTGCCAGATTCTGTGTCAGGCTCAGTGGATACTGTGCCCATTTGCCCAGTGCCACCACTCATATCTGGTGTGACTATAGCGTGCCTTTAAAAAAAAAAAGGGTTTCACTGTAAGCTAATAGCAGTTAGTTGTCTGCAAGCGTCTGGGTGTCAGACCTTCAGCGTGTGCTCTGCCAACCTCAGCAAGTGTAATTTGCCACTCATATCTGTTGTCTCTATAGCGTGCATTTAAAACCCAAAAACGTTTTCACTGTAATAGATTGAAGAGCAGTTAGTTGTCTGCCAGCTTCTGTGTCAGGCTCAGTGGATACTGTGTCCATTTGCCCAGTGCCACCACTCATATCTGGTGTGACTATAGCGTGCCTTTAAAAACAAAAAAGGGTTTCACTGTAAGCTAATAGCAGTTAGTTGTCTGCAAGCGTCTGGGTGTCAGGCCTTCAGCGTGTGCTCTGCCAACCTCAGCAAGTGTAATTTGCCACTCATATCTGGTGTCTCTATAGCGTGCATTTAAAACCCAAAAACTTTTTTCACTGTAATAGATTGAAGAGCAGTTAGTTGCCTGCCAGCTTCTGTGTCAGGCTCAGTGGATACTGTGCACATTTGCCCAGTGCCACCACTCATATCTGGTGTGACTATAGCGTGCCTTTAAAAACAAAAAAAGGGTTTCACTGTAAGCTTATAGCAGTTAGTTGTCTGCAAGCGTCTGGGTGTCAGACCTTCAGCGTGTGCTCTGCCAACCTCAGCAAGTGTAATTTGCCACTCATATCTGGTGTCTCTATAGCGTGCATTTAAAACCCAAAAACTTTTTCACTGTAATAGATTGAAGAGCAGTTAGTTGTCTGCCAGCTTCTGTGTCAGGCTCAGTGGATACTTTGCCCATTTGCCCAGTGCCACCACTCATATCTGGTGTGACTATAGCGTGCCTTTAAAAACAAAAAAAGGGTTTCACTGTAAGCTAATAACAGTTAGTTGTCTGCAAGCGTCTGGGTGTCAGACCTTCAGCGTGTGCTCTGCCAACCTCAGCAAGTGTAATTTGCCACTCATATCTGGTGTCTCTATAGCGTGCATTTAAAACCAAAAAACTTTTTTCACTGTAATAGATTGAAGAGCAGTTAGTTGCCTGCCAGATTCTGTGTCAGGCTCAGTGGATACTGTGTCCATTTGCCCAGTGCCACCACTCATATCTGGTGTGACTATAGCGTGCCTTTAAAAACAAAAAAAGGGTTTCACTGTAAGCTAATAGCAGTTAGTTATCTGCAAGCATCTGGGTGTCAGGCCTTCAGCGTGTGCTCTGCCAACCTCAGCAAGTGTAATTTGCCACTCATATCTGGTGTCTCTATAGCGTGCATTTAAAACCCAAAAACTTTTTTCACTGTAATAGATTGAAGAGCAGTTAGTTGCCTGCCAGCTTCTGTGTCAGGCTCAGTGGATACTGTGCCAATTTGCCCAGTGCCACCACTCATATCTGGTGTGACTATAGCGTGCCTATAAAAACAAAAAAAGGGTTTCACTGTAAGCTAATAGCAGTTAGTTGTCTGCAAGCGTCCGGGTGTCAGGCCTTCAGCGTGTGCTCTGCCAACCTCAGCAAGTGTAATTTGCCACTCATATCTGGTGTCTCTATAGCGTGCATTTAAAACCAAAAAACTTTTTTCAGTGTAATAGATTGCCTGCCAGCTTCTGTGTCAGGCTCAGTGGATACTGTGCCCATTTGCCCAGTGCCACCACTCATATCTGGTGTGACTATAGCATGCCTTTAAAATCAAAAAAAGGGTTTCACTGTAAGCTAATAGCAGTTAGTTGTCTGCAATCGTCTGGGTGTCAGGCCTTCAGCGTGTGCTCTGCCAACCTCAGCAAGTGTAATTTGCCACTCATATCTGGTGTCTCTATAGCGTGCATTTAAAACCAAAAAACTTTTTTCACTGTAATAGATTGAAGAGCAGTTAGTTGCCTGCCAGCTTCTGTGCCAGGCTCAGTGGATACTGTGCCCATTTGCCCAGTGCCACCACTCATATCTGGTGTGACTATAGCATGCCTTTAAAATCAAAAAAAGGGTTTCACTGTAAGCTAATAGCAGTTAGTTGTCTGCAATCGTCTGGGTGTCAGGCCTTCAGCGTGTGCTCTGCCAACCTCAGCAAGTGTAATTTTCCACTCATATCTGGTGTCTCTATAGCGTGCATTTAAAACCCAAAAACTTTTTTCACTGTAATAGATTGAAGAGCAGTTAGTTGTCTGCCAGCTTCTATGTCAGGCTCAGTGGATACTGTGCCCATTTGCCTAGTGCCACCACTCATATCTGGTGTGACTATAGCGTGCCTTTAAAAACAAAAAAAGGGTTTCACTGTAAGCTAATAGCAGTTAGTTGTCTGCAAGCGTCTGGGTGTCAGGCCTTCAGCGTGTGCTCTGCCAACCTCAGCAAGTGTACTTTGCCACTCATATCTGGTGTCTCTATAGCGTGCATTTAAAACCCAAAAACTTTTTCACTGTAATAGATTGAAGAGCAGTTAGTTGTCTGCCAGCTTCTGTGTCAGGCTCAGTGGATACTTTGCCCATTTGCCCAGTGCCACCACTCATATCTGGTGTGACTATAGCGTGCCTTTATAAACAAAAAAAGGGTTTCACTGTAAGCTAATAACAGTTAGTTGTCTGCAAGCGTCTGGGTGTCAGACCTTCAGCGTGTGCTCTGCCAACCTCAGCAAGTGTAATTTGCCACTCATATCTGGTGTCTCTATAGCGTGCATTTAAAACCAAAAAACTTTTTTCACTGTAATAGATTGAAGAGCAGTTAGTTGCCTGCCAGATTCTGTGTCAGGCTCAGTGGATACTGTGTCCATTTGCCCAGTGCCACCACTCATATCTGGTGTGACTATAGCGTGCCTTTAAAAACAAAAAAAGGGTTTCACTGTAAGCTAATAGCAGTTAGTTGTCTGCAAGCATCTGGGTGTCAGGCCTTCAGCGTGTGCTCTGCCAACCTCAGCAAGTGTAATTTGCCACTCATATCTGGTGTCTCTATAGCGTGCATTTAAAACCCAAAAACTTTTTTCACTGTAATAGATTGAAGAGCAGTTAGTTGCCTGCCAGCTTCTGTGTCAGGCTCAGTGGATACTGTGCCCATTTGCCCAGTGCCACCACTCATATCTGGTGTGACTATAGCATGCCTTTAAAATCAAAAAAAGGGTTTCACTGTAAGCTAATAGCAGTTAGTTGTCTGCAAGCGTCTGGGTGTCAGGCCTTCAGCGTGTGCTCTGCCAACATCAGCAAGTGTAATTTGCCACTCATATCTGGTGTCTCTATAGCGTGCATTTAAAACCAAAAAACTTTTTTCACTGTAATAGATTGAAAAGCAGTTAGTTGCCTGCCAGCTTCTGTGTCAGGCTCAGTGGATACTGTGCCCATTTGCCCAGTGCCACCACTCATATCTGGTGTGACTATAGCGTGCCTTTAAAAACAAAAAAAAGGGTTTCACTGTACGCTAATAGCAGTTAGTTGTCTGCAATCGTCCGGGTGTCAGGCCTTCAGCGTGTGCTCTGCCAACCTCAGCAAGTGTAATTTTCCACTCATATCTGGTGTCTCTAAAGCGTGCATTTAAAACCCAAAAACTTTTTTCACTGTAATAGATTGAAGAGCAGTTAGTTGTCTGCCAGCTTCTATGTCAGGCTCAGTGGATACTGTGCCCATTTGCCTAGTGCCACCACTCATATCTGGTGTGACTATAGCGTGCCTTTAAAAACAAAAAAAGGGTTTCACTGTAAGCTAATAGCAGTTAGTTGTCTGCAAGCGTCTGGGTGTCAGGCCTTCAGCGTGTGCTCTGCCAACCTCAGCAAGTGTAATTTGCCACTCATATCTGGTGTCTCTATAGCGTGCATTTAAAACCCAAAAACTTTTTTCACTGAAATAGATTGAAGAGCAGTTAGTTGTCTGCCAGCTTCTATGTCAGGCTCAGTGGATACTGTGCCCATTTGCCTAGTGCCACCACTCATATCTGGTGTGACTATAGTGTGCCTTTAAAAACAAAAAAGGGTTTCACTGTAAGCTAATAGCAGTTAGTTGTCTGCAAGCGTCTGGGTGTCAGACCTTCAGCGTGTGCTCTGCCAACCTCAGCAAGTGTAATTTGCCACTCATATCTGGTGTCTCTAAAGCGTGCATTTAAAACCAAAAAACTTTTTTCACTGTAATAGATTGAAGAGCAGTTAGTTGCCTGCCAGATTCTGTGTCAGGCTCAGTGGATACTGTGCCCATTTGCCCAGTGCCACCACTCATATCTGGTGTGACTATAGCGTGCCTTTAAAAAAAAAAAGGGTTTCACTGTAAGCTAATAGCAGTTAGTTGTCTGCAAGCGTCTGGGTGTCAGACCTTCAGCGTGTGCTCTGCCAACCTCAGCAAGTGTAATTTGCCACTCATATCTGTTGTCTCTATAGCGTGCATTTAAAACCCAAAAACGTTTTCACTGTAATAGATTGAAGAGCAGTTAGTTGTCTGCCAGCTTCTGTGTCAGGCTCAGTGGATACTGTGTCCATTTGCCCAGTGCCACCACTCATATCTGGTGTGACTATAGCGTGCCTTTAAAAACAAAAAAGGGTTTCACTGTAAGCTAATAGCAGTTAGTTGTCTGCAAGCGTCTGGGTGTCAGGCCTTCAGCGTGTGCTCTGCCAACCTCAGCAAGTGTAATTTGCCACTCATATCTGGTGTCTCTATAGCGTGCATTTAAAACCCAAAAACTTTTTTCACTGTAATAGATTGAAGAGCAGTTAGTTGCCTGCCAGCTTCTGTGTCAGGCTCAGTGGATACTGTGCACATTTGCCCAGTGCCACCACTCATATCTGGTGTGACTATAGCGTGCCTTTAAAAACAAAAAAAGGGTTTCACTGTAAGCTTATAGCAGTTAGTTGTCTGCAAGCGTCTGGGTGTCAGACCTTCAGCGTGTGCTCTGCCAACCTCAGCAAGTGTAATTTGCCACTCATATCTGGTGTCTCTATAGCGTGCATTTAAAACCAAAAAACTTTTTTCACTGTAATAGATTGAAGAGCAGTTAGTTGCCTGCCAGATTCTGTGTCAGGCTCAGTGGATACTGTGCACATTTGCCCAGTGCCACCACTCATATCTGGTGTGACTATAGCGTGCCTTTAAAAACAAAAAAAGGGTTTCACTGTAAGCTAATAGCAGTTAGTTGTCTGCAAGCGTCTGGGTGTCAGACCTTCAGCGTGTGCTCTGCCAACCTCAGCAAGTGTAATTTGCCACTCATATCTGGTGTCTCTATAGCGTGCATTTAAAACCAAAAAACTTTTTTCACTGTAATAGATTGAAGAGCAGTTAGTTGCCTGCCAGATTCTGTGTCAGGCTCAGTGGATACTGTGTCCATTTGCCCAGTGCCACCACTCATATCTGGTGTGACTATAGCGTGCCTTTAAAAACAAAAAAAGGGTTTCACTGTAAGCTAATAGCAGTTAGTTGTCTGCAAGCGTCTGGGTGTCAGGCCTTCAGCGTGTGCTCTGCCAACCTCAGCAAGTGTAATTTGCCACTCATATCTGGTGTCTCTATAGCGTGCATTTAAAACCCAAAAACTTTTTTCACTGTAATAGATTGAAGAGCAGTTAGTTGTCTGCCAGCTTCTATGTCAGGCTCAGTGGATACTGTGCCCATTTGCCTAGTGCCACCACTCATATCTGGTGTGACTATAGCGTGCCTTTAAAAACAAAAAAAGGGTTTCACTGTAAGCTAATAGCAGTTAGTTGTCTGCAAGCGTCTGGGTGTCAGGCCTTCAGCGTGTGCTCTGCCAACCTCAGCAAGTGTAATTTGCCACTCATATCTGGTGTCTCTATAGCGTGCATTTAAAACCCAAAAACTTTTTCACTGTAATAGATTGAAGAGCAGTTAGTTGTCTGCCTGCTTCTGTGTCAGGCTCAGTGGATACTTTGCCCATTTGCCCAGTGCCACCACTCATATCTGGTGTGACTATAGCGTGCCTTTAAAAACAAAAAAAGGGTTTCACTGTAAGCTAATAACAGTTAGTTGTCTGCAAGCGTCTGGGTGTCAGACCTTCAGCGTGTGCTCTGCCAACCTCAGCAAGTGTAATTTGCCACTCATATCTGGTGTCTCTATAGCGTGCATTTAAAACCAAAAAACTTTTTTCACTGTAATAGATTGAAGAGCAGTTAGTTGCCTGCCAGATTCTGTGTCAGGCTCAGTGGATACTGTGTCCATTTGCCCAGTGCCACCACTCATATCTGGTGTGACTATAGCGTGCCTTTAAAAACAAAAAAAGGGTTTCACTGTAAGCTAATAGCAGTTAGTTATCTGCAAGCATCTGGGTGTCAGGCCTTCAGCGTGTGCTCTGCCAACCTCAGCAAGTGTAATTTGCCACTCATATCTGGTGTCTCTATAGCGTGCATTTAAAACCCAAAAACTTTTTTCACTGTAATAGATTGAAGAGCAGTTAGTTGCCTGCCAGCTTCTGTGTCAGGCTCAGTGGATACTGTGCCAATTTGCCCAGTGCCACCACTCATATCTGGTGTGACTATAGCGTGCCTATAAAAACAAAAAAAGGGTTTCACTGTAAGCTAATAGCATTTAGTTGTCTGCAAGCGTCCGGGTGTCAGGCCTTCAGCGTGTGCTCTGCCAACCTCAGCAAGTGTAATTTGCCACTCATATCTGGTGTCTCTATAGCGTGCATTTAAAACCAAAAAACTTTTTTCAGTGTAATAGATTGAAGAGCAGTTAGTTGCCTGCCAGCTTCTGTGTCAGGCTCAGTGGATACTGTGTCCATTTGCCCAGTGCCACCACTCATATCTGGTGTGACTATAGCGTGCCTTTAAAAACAAAAAAAGGGTTTCACTGTAAGCTAATAGCAGTTAGTTGTCTGCAAGCGTCTGGGTGTCAGGCCTTCAGCGTGTGCTCTGCCAACCTCAGCAAGTGTAATTTGCCACTCATATCTGGTGTCTCTATAGCGTGCATTTAAAACCCAAAAACTTTTTTCACTGTAATAGATTGAAGAGCAGTTAGTTGTCTGCCAGCTTCTATGTCAGGCTCAGTGGATACTGTGCCCATTTGCCTAGTGCCACCACTCATATCTGGTGTGACTATAGCGTGCCTTTAAAAACAAAAAAAAGGGTTTCACTGTAAGCTAATAGCAGTTAGTTGTCTGCAAGCGTCTGGGTGTCAGGCCTTCAGCGTGTGCTCTGCCAACCTCAGCAAGTGTAATTTGCCACTCATATCTGGTGTCTCTATAGCGTGCATTTAAAACCCAAAAACTTTTTTCACTGTAATAGATTGAAGAGCAGTTAGTTGCCTGCCAGATTCTGTGTCAGGCTCAGTGGATACTGTGCCCATTTGCCCAGTGCCACCACTCATATCTGGTGTGACTATAGCGTGCCTTTAAAAAAAAAAAGGGTTTCACTGTAAGCTAATAGCAGTTAGTTGTCTGCAAGCGTCTGGGTGTCAGGCCTTCAGCGTGTGCTCTGCCAACCTCAGCAAGTGTAATTTGCCACTCATATCTGTTGTCTCTATAGCGTGCATTTAAAACCCAAAAACGTTTTCACTGTAATAGATTGAAGAGCAGTTAGTTGTCTGCCAGCTTCTGTGTCAGGCTCAGTGGATACTGTGTCCATTTGCCCAGTGCCACCACTCATATCTGGTGTGACTATAGCGTGCCTTTAAAAACAAAAAAGGGTTTCACTGTAAGCTAATAGCAGTTAGTTGTCTGCAAGCGTCTGGGTGTCAGGCCTTCAGCGTGTGCTCTGCCAACCTCAGCAAGTGTAATTTGCCACTCATATCTGGTGTCTCTATAGCGTGCATTTAAAACCCAAAAACTTTTTTCACTGTAATAGATTGAAGAGCAGTTAGTTGCCTGCCAGCTTCTGTGTCAGGCTCAGTGGATACTGTGCACATTTGCCCAGTGCCACCACTCATATCTGGTGTGACTATAGCGTGCCTTTAAAAACAAAAAAAGGGTTTCACTGTAAGCTTATAGCAGTTAGTTGTCTGCAAGCGTCTGGGTGTCAGACCTTCAGCGTGTGCTCTGCCAACCTCAGCAAGTGTAATTTGCCACTCATATCTGGTGTCTCTATAGCGTGCATTTAAAACCAAAAAACTTTTTTCACTGTAATAGATTGAAGAGCAGTTAGTTGCCTGCCAGATTCTGTGTCAGGCTCAGTGGATACTGTGCACATTTGCCCAGTGCCACCACTCATATCTGGTGTGACTATAGCGTGCCTTTAAAAACAAAAAAAGGGTTTCACTGTAAGCTAATAGCAGTTAGTTGTCTGCAAGCGTCTGGGTGTCAGACCTTCAGCGTGTGCTCTGCCAACCTCAGCAAGTGTAATTTGCCACTCATATCTGGTGTCTCTATAGCGTGCATTTAAAACCAAAAAACTTTTTTCACTGTAATAGATTGAAGAGCAGTTAGTTGCCTGCCAGATTCTGTGTCAGGCTCAGTGGATACTGTGTCCATTTGCCCAGTGCCACCACTCATATCTGGTGTGACTATAGCGTGCCTTTAAAAACAAAAAAAGGGTTTCACTGTAAGCTAATAGCAGTTAGTTGTCTGCAAGCGTCTGGGTGTCAGGCCTTCAGCGTGTGCTCTGCCAACCTCAGCAAGTGTAATTTGCCACTCATATCTGGTGTCTCTATAGCGTGCATTTAAAACCCAAAAACTTTTTTCACTGTAATAGATTGAAGAGCAGTTAGTTGTCTGCCAGCTTCTATGTCAGGCTCAGTGGATACTGTGCCCATTTGCCTAGTGCCACCACTCATATCTGGTGTGACTATAGCGTGCCTTTAAAAACAAAAAAAGGGTTTCACTGTAAGCTAATAGCAGTTAGTTGTCTGCAAGCGTCTGGGTGTCAGGCCTTCAGCGTGTGCTCTGCCAACCTCAGCAAGTGTAATTTGCCACTCATATCTGGTGTCTCTATAGCGTGCATTTAAAACCCAAAAACTTTTTCACTGTAATAGATTGAAGAGCAGTTAGTTGTCTGCCTGCTTCTGTGTCAGGCTCAGTGGATACTTTGCCCATTTGCCCAGTGCCACCACTCATATCTGGTGTGACTATAGCGTGCCTTTAAAAACAAAAAAAGGGTTTCACTGTAAGCTAATAACAGTTAGTTGTCTGCAAGCGTCTGGGTGTCAGACCTTCAGCGTGTGCTCTGCCAACCTCAGCAAGTGTAATTTGCCACTCATATCTGGTGTCTCTATAGCGTGCATTTAAAACCAAAAAACTTTTTTCACTGTAATAGATTGAAGAGCAGTTAGTTGCCTGCCAGATTCTGTGTCAGGCTCAGTGGATACTGTGTCCATTTGCCCAGTGCCACCACTCATATCTGGTGTGACTATAGCGTGCCTTTAAAAACAAAAAAAGGGTTTCACTGTAAGCTAATAGCAGTTAGTTATCTGCAAGCATCTGGGTGTCAGGCCTTCAGCGTGTGCTCTGCCAACCTCAGCAAGTGTAATTTGCCACTCATATCTGGTGTCTCTATAGCGTGCATTTAAAACCCAAAAACTTTTTTCACTGTAATAGATTGAAGAGCAGTTAGTTGCCTGCCAGCTTCTGTGTCAGGCTCAGTGGATACTGTGCCAATTTGCCCAGTGCCACCACTCATATCTGGTGTGACTATAGCGTGCCTATAAAAACAAAAAAAGGGTTTCACTGTAAGCTAATAGCATTTAGTTGTCTGCAAGCGTCCGGGTGTCAGGCCTTCAGCGTGTGCTCTGCCAACCTCAGCAAGTGTAATTTGCCACTCATATCTGGTGTCTCTATAGCGTGCATTTAAAACCAAAAAACTTTTTTCAGTGTAATAGATTGAAGAGCAGTTAGTTGCCTGCCAGCTTCTGTGTCAGGCTCAGTGGATACTGTGTCCATTTGCCCAGTGCCACCACTCATATCTGGTGTGACTATAGCGTGCCTTTAAAAACAAAAAAAGGGTTTCACTGTAAGCTAATAGCAGTTAGTTGTCTGCAAGCGTCTGGGTGTCAGGCCTTCAGCGTGTGCTCTGCCAACCTCAGCAAGTGTAATTTGCCACTCATATCTGGTGTCTCTATAGCGTGCATTTAAAACCCAAAAACTTTTTTCACTGTAATAGATTGAAGAGCAGTTAGTTGTCTGCCAGCTTCTATGTCAGGCTCAGTGGATACTGTGCCCATTTGCCTAGTGCCACCACTCATATCTGGTGTGACTATAGCGTGCCTTTAAAAACAAAAAAAAGGGTTTCACTGTAAGCTAATAGCAGTTAGTTGTCTGCAAGCGTCTGGGTGTCAGGCCTTCAGCGTGTGCTCTGCCAACCTCAGCAAGTGTAATTTGCCACTCATATCTGGTGTCTCTATAGCGTGCATTTAAAACCCAAAAACTTTTTTCACTGTAATAGATTGAAGAGCAGTTAGTTGCCTGCCAGCTTCTGTGTCAGGCTCAGTGGATACTGTGCCAATTTGCCCAGTGCCACCACTCATATCTGGTGTGACTATAGCGTGCCTATAAAAACAAAAAAAGGGTTTCACTGTAAGCTAATAGCAGTTAGTTGTCTGCAAGCGTCTGGGTGTCAGGCCTTCAGCGTGTGCTCTGCCAACCTCAGCAAGTGTAATTTGCCACTCATATCTGGTGTCTCTATAGCGTGCATTTAAAACCAAAAAACTTTTTTCAGTGTAATAGATTGAAGAGCAGTTAGTTGCCTGCTAGCTTCTGTGTCAGGCTCAGTGGATACTGTGCCCATTTGCCCAGTGCCACCACTCATATCTGGTGTGACTATAGCATGCCTTTAAAATCAAAAAAAGGGTTTCACTGTAAGCTAATAGCAGTTAGTTGTCTGCAATCGTCTGGGTGTCAGGCCTTCAGCGTGTGCTCTGCCAACCTCAGCAAGTGTAATTTGCCACTCATATCTGGTGTCTCTATAGCGTGCATTTAAAACCAAAAAACTTTTTTCACTGTAATAGATTGAAGAGCAGTTAGTTGCCTGCCAGCTTCTGTGCCAGGCTCAGTGGATACTGTGCCCATTTGCCCAGTGCCACCACTCATATCTGGTGTGACTATAGCATGCCTTTAAAATCAAAAAAAGGGTTTCACTGTAAGCTAATAGCAGTTAGTTGTCTGCAATCGTCTGGGTGTCAGGCCTTCAGCGTGTGCTCTGCCAACCTCAGCAAGTGTAATTTTCCACTCATATCTGGTGTCTCTATAGCGTGCATTTAAAACCCAAAAACTTTTTTCACTGTAATAGATTGAAGAGCAGTTAGTTGTCTGCCAGCTTCTATGTCAGGCTCAGTGGATACTGTGCCCATTTGCCTAGTGCCACCACTCATATCTGGTGTGACTATAGCGTGCCTTTAAAAACAAAAAAAGGGTTTCACTGTAAGCTAATAGCAGTTAGTTGTCTGCAAGCGTCTGGGTGTCAGGCCTTCAGCGTGTGCTCTGCCAACCTCAGCAAGTGTACTTTGCCACTCATATCTGGTGTCTCTATAGCGTGCATTTAAAACCCAAAAACTTTTTCACTGTAATAGATTGAAGAGCAGTTAGTTGTCTGCCAGCTTCTGTGTCAGGCTCAGTGGATACTTTGCCCATTTGCCCAGTGCCACCACTCATATCTGGTGTGACTATAGCGTGCCTTTAAAAACAAAAAAAGGGTTTCACTGTAAGCTAATAACAGTTAGTTGTCTGCAAGCGTCTGGGTGTCAGACCTTCAGCGTGTGCTCTGCCAACCTCAGCAAGTGTAATTTGCCACTCATATCTGGTGTCTCTATAGCGTGCATTTAAAACCAAAAAACTTTTTTCACTGTAATAGATTGAAGAGCAGTTAGTTGCCTGCCAGATTCTGTGTCAGGCTCAGTGGATACTGTGTCCATTTGCCCAGTGCCACCACTCATATCTGGTGTGACTATAGCGTGCCTTTAAAAACAAAAAAAGGGTTTCACTGTAAGCTAATAGCAGTTAGTTGTCTGCAAGCATCTGGGTGTCAGGCCTTCAGCGTGTGCTCTGCCAACCTCAGCAAGTGTAATTTGCCACTCATATCTGGTGTCTCTATAGCGTGCATTTAAAACCCAAAAACTTTTTTCACTGTAATAGATTGAAGAGCAGTTAGTTGCCTGCCAGCTTCTGTGTCAGGCTCAGTGGATACTGTGCCCATTTGCCCAGTGCCACCACTCATATCTGGTGTGACTATAGCATGCCTTTAAAATCAAAAAAAGGGTTTCACTGTAAGCTAATAGCAGTTAGTTGTCTGCAAGCGTCTGGGTGTCAGGCCTTCAGCGTGTGCTCTGCCAACATCAGCAAGTGTAATTTGCCACTCATATCTGGTGTCTCTATAGCGTGCATTTAAAACCAAAAAACTTTTTTCACTGTAATAGATTGAAAAGCAGTTAGTTGCCTGCCAGCTTCTGTGTCAGGCTCAGTGGATACTGTGCCCATTTGCCCAGTGCCACCACTCATATCTGGTGTGACTATAGCGTGCCTTTAAAAACAAAAAAAAGGGTTTCACTGTACGCTAATAGCAGTTAGTTGTCTGCAATCGTCCGGGTGTCAGGCCTTCAGCGTGTGCTCTGCCAACCTCAGCAAGTGTAATTTTCCACTCATATCTGGTGTCTCTATAGCGTGCATTTAAAACCCAAAAACTTTTTTCACTGTAATAGATTGAAGAGCAGTTAGTTGTCTGCCAGCTTCTATGTCAGGCTCAGTGGATACTGTGCCCATTTGCCTAGTGCCACCACTCATATCTGGTGTGACTATAGCGTGCCTTTAAAAACAAAAAAAGGGTTTCACTGTAAGCTAATAGCAGTTAGTTGTCTGCAAGCGTCTGGGTGTCAGGCCTTCAGCGTGTGCTCTGCCAACCTCAGCAAGTGTAATTTGCCACTCATATCTGGTGTCTCTATAGCGTGCATTTAAAACCCAAAAACTTTTTTCACTGAAATAGATTGAAGAGCAGTTAGTTGTCTGCCAGCTTCTATGTCAGGCTCAGTGGATACTGTGCCCATTTGCCTAGTGCCACCACTCATATCTGGTGTGACTATAGTGTGCCTTTAAAAACAAAAAAGGGTTTCACTGTAAGCTAATAGCAGTTAGTTGTCTGCAAGCGTCTGGGTGTCAGACCTTCAGCGTGTGCTCTGCCAACCTCAGCAAGTGTAATTTGCCACTCATATCTGGTGTCTCTAAAGCGTGCATTTAAAACCAAAAAACTTTTTTCACTGTAATAGATTGAAGAGCAGTTAGTTGCCTGCCAGATTCTGTGTCAGGCTCAGTGGATACTGTGCCCATTTGCCCAGTGCCACCACTCATATCTGGTGTGACTATAGCGTGCCTTTAAAAAAAAAAAAGGGTTTCACTGTAAGCTAATAGCAGTTAGTTGTCTGCAAGCGTCTGGGTGTCAGACCTTCAGCGTGTGCTCTGCCAACCTCAGCAAGTGTAATTTGCCACTCATATCTGTTGTCTCTATAGCGTGCATTTAAAACCCAAAAACGTTTTCACTGTAATAGATTGAAGAGCAGTTAGTTGTCTGCCAGCTTCTGTGTCAGGCTCAGTGGATACTGTGTCCATTTGCCCAGTGCCACCACTCATATCTGGTGTGACTATAGCGTGCCTTTAAAAACAAAAAAGGGTTTCACTGTAAGCTAATAGCAGTTAGTTGTCTGCAAGCGTCTGGGTGTCAGGCCTTCAGCGTGTGCTCTGCCAACCTCAGCAAGTGTAATTTGCCACTCATATCTGGTGTCTCTATAGCGTGCATTTAAAACCCAAAAACTTTTTTCACTGTAATAGATTGAAGAGCAGTTAGTTGCCTGCCAGCTTCTGTGTCAGGCTCAGTGGATACTGTGCACATTTGCCCAGTGCCACCACTCATATCTGGTGTGACTATAGCGTGCCTTTAAAAACAAAAAAAGGGTTTCACTGTAAGCTAATAGCAGTTAGTTGTCTGCAAGCGTCTGGGTGTCAGACCTTCAGCGTGTGCTCTGCCAACCTCAGCAAGTGTAATTTGCCACTCATATCTGGTGTCTCTATAGCGTGCATTTAAAACAAAAAAAACTTTTTTCACTGTAATAGATTGAAGAGCAGTTAGTTGCCTGCCAGATTCTGTGTCAGGCTCAGTGGATACTGTGTCCATTTGCCCAGTGCCACCACTCATATCTGGTGTGACTATAGCGTGCCTTTAAAAACAAAAAAAGGGTTTCACTGTAAGCTAATAGCAGTTAGTTGTCTGCAAGCGTCTGGGTGTCAGGCCTTCAGCGTGTGCTCTGCCAACCTCAGCAAGTGTAATTTGCCACTCATATCTGGTGTCTCTATAGCGTGCATTTAAAACCCAAAAACTTTTTTCACTGTAATAGATTGAAGAGCAGTTAGTTGTCTGCCAGCTTCTATGTCAGGCTCAGTGGATACTGTGCCCATTTGCCTAGTGCCACCACTCATATCTGGTGTGACTATAGCGTGCCTTTAAAAACAAAAAAAGGGTTTCACTGTAAGCTAATAGCAGTTAGTTGTCTGCAAGCGTCTGGGTGTCAGGCCTTCAGCGTGTGCTCTGCCAACCTCAGCAAGTGTAATTTGCCACTCATATCTGGTGTCTCTATAGCGTGCATTTAAAACCCAAAAACGTTTTCACTGTAATAGATTGAAGAGCAGTTAGTTGTCTGCCTGCTTCTGTGTCAGGCTCAGTGGATACTTTGCCCATTTGCCCAGTGCCACCACTCATATCTGGTGTGACTATAGCGTGCCTTTAAAAACAAAAAAAGGGTTTCACTGTAAGCTAATAACAGTTAGTTGTCTGCAAGCGTCTGGGTGTCAGACCTTCAGCGTGTGCTCTGCCAACCTCAGCAAGTGTAATTTGCCACTCATATCTGGTGTCTCTATAGCGTGCATTTAAAACCAAAAAACTTTTTTCACTGTAATAGATTGAAGAGCAGTTAGTTGCCTGCCAGATTCTGTGTCAGGCTCAGTGGATACTGTGTCCATTTGCCCAGTGCCACCACTCATATCTGGTGTGACTATAGCGTGCCTTTAAAAACAAAAAAAGGGTTTCACTGTAAGCTAATAGCAGTTAGTTATCTGCAAGCATCTGGGTGTCAGGCCTTCAGCGTGTGCTCTGCCAACCTCAGCAAGTGTAATTTGCCACTCATATCTGGTGTCTCTATAGCGTGCATTTAAAACCCAAAAACTTTTTTCACTGTAATAGATTGAAGAGCAGTTAGTTGCCTGCCAGCTTCTGTGTCAGGCTCAGTGGATACTGTGCCAATTTGCCCAGTGCCACCACTCATATCTGGTGTGACTATAGCATGCCTATAAAAACAAAAAAAGGGTTTCACTGTAAGCTAATAGCATTTAGTTGTCTGCAAGCGTCCGGGTGTCAGGCCTTCAGCGTGTGCTCTGCCAACCTCAGCAAGTGTAATTTGCCACTCATATCTGGTGTCTCTATAGCGTGCATTTAAAACCAAAAAACTTTTTTCAGTGTAATAGATTGAAGAGCAGTTAGTTGCCTGCCAGCTTCTGTGTCAGGCTCAGTGGATACTGTGCCCATTTGCCCAGTGCCACCACTCATATCTGGTGTGACTATAGCATGCCTTTAAAATCAAAGAAAGGGTTTCACTGTAAGCTAATAGCAGTTAGTTGTCTGCAAGCGTCCGGGTGTCAGGCCTTCAGCGTGTGCTCTGCCAACCTCAGCAAGTGTAATTTGCCACTCATATCTGGTGTCTCTATAGCGTGCATTTAAAACCAAAAAACTTTTTTCACTGTAATAGATTGAAGAGCAGTTAGTTGCCTGCCAGATTCTGTGTCAGGCTCAGTGGATACTGTGTCCATTTGCCCAGTGCCACCACTCATATCTGGTGTGACTATAGCGTGCCTTTAAAAACAAAAAAAGGGTTTCACTGTAAGCTAATAGCAGTTAGTTGTCTGCAAGCATCTGGGTGTCAGGCCTTCAGCGTGTGCTCTGCCAACCTCAGCAAGTGTAATTTGCCACTCATATCTGGTGTCTCTATAGCGTGTATTTAAAACCAAAAAACTTTTTTCACTGTAATAGATTGAAGAGCAGTTAGTTGCCTGCCAGCTTCTGTGTCAGGCTCAGTGGATACTGTGCCCATTTGCCCAGTGCCACCACTCATATCTGGTGTGACTATAGCGTGCCTATAAAAACAAAAAAAGGGTTTCACTGTAAGCTAATAGCAGTTAGTTGTCTGCAAGCGTCCGGGTGTCAGGCCTTCAGCGTGTGCTCTGCCAACCTCAGCAAGTGTAATTTGCCACTCATATCTGGTGTCTCTATAGCGTGCATTTAAAACCAAAAAACTTTTTTCACTGTAATAGATTGAAAAGCAGTTAGTTGCCTGCCAGCTTCTGTGTCAGGCTCAGTGGATACTGTGCCCATTTGCCCAGTGCCACCACTCATATCTGGTGTGACTATAGCGTGCCTTTAAAAACAAAAAAAAGGGTTTCACTGTACGCTAATAGCAGTTAGTTGTCTGCAATCGTCTGGGTGTCAGGCCTTCAGCGTGTGCTCTGCCAACCTCAGCAAGTGTAATTTTCCACTCATATCTGGTGTCTCTATAGCGTGCATTTAAAACCCAAAAACTTTTTTCACTGTAATAGATTGAAGAGCAGTTAGTTGTCTGCCAGTTTCTATGTCAGGCTCAGTGGATACTGTGCCCATTTGCCTAGTGCCACCACTCATATCTGGTGTGACTATAGCGTGCCTTTAAAAACAAAAAAAGGGTTTCACTGTAAGCTAATAGCAGTTAGTTGTCTGCAAGCGTCTGGGTGTCAGGCCTTCAGCGTGTGCTCTGCCAACCTCAGCAAGTGTAATTTGCCACTCATATCTGGTGTCTCTATAGCGTGCATTTAAAACCCAAAAACTTTTTCACTGTAATAGATTGAAGAGCAGTTAGTTATCTGCCAGCTTCTGTGTCAGGCTCAGTGGATACTGTGCCCATTTGCCCAGTGCCACCACTCATATCTGGTGTGACTATAGCGTGCCTTTAAAAACAAAAAAAGGGCTTCACTGTAAGCTAATAACAGTTAGTTGTCTGCAAGCGTCTGGGTGTCAGACCTTCAGCGTGTGCTCTGCCAACCTCAGCAAGTGTAATTTGCCACTCATATCTGGTGTCTCTATAGCGTGCATTTAAAACCAACAAACTTTTTTCACTGTAATAGATTGAAGAGCAGTTAGTTGCCTGCCAGCTTCTGTGTCAGGCTCAGTGGATACTGTGCCCATTTGCCCAGTGCCACCACTCATATCTGATGTGACTATAGCATGCCTTTAACAACAAAAAAAGGGTTTACTGTAAGCTAATAGCAGTTAGTTGTCTGCAAGCGTCGGGGTGTCAGGCCTTCAGCGTCTGCTCTGCCAACATCAGCAAGTGTAATTTGCCACTCATATCTGGTGTCTCTATAGCGTGCATTTAAAACCAAAAAACTTTTTTCACTGTAATAGATTGAAGAGCAGTTAGTTGCCTGCCAGATTCTGTGTCAGGCTCAGTGGATACTGTGTCCATTTGCCCAGTGCCACCACTCATATCTGGTGTGACTATAGCGTGCCTTTAAAAACAAAAAAAGGGTTTCACTGTAAGCTAATAGCAGTTAGTTGTCTGCAAGCATCTGGGTGTCAGGCCTTCAGCGTGTGCTCTGCCAACCTCCGCAAGTGTAATTTGCCACTCATATCTGGTGTCTCTATAGCGTGCATTTAAAACCCAAAAACTTTTTTCACTGTAATAGATTGAAGAGCAGTTAGTTGCCTGCCAGCTTCTGTGTCAGGCTCAGTGGATACTGTGCCAATTTGCCCAGTGCCACCACTCATATCTGGTGTGACTATAGCGTGCCTATAAAAACAAAAAAAGGGTTTCACTGTAAGCTAATAGCAGTTAGTTGTCTGCAAGCGTCCGGGTGTCAGGCCTTCAGCGTGTGCTCTGCCAACCTCAGCAAGTGTAATTTGCCACTCATATCTGGTGTCTCTATAGCGTGCATTTAAAACCAAAAAACTTTTTTCAGTGTAATAGATTGAAGAGCAGTTAGTTGCCTGCCAGCTTCTGTGTCAGGCTCAGTGGATACTGTGCCCATTTGCCCAGTGCCACCACTCATATCTGGTGTGACTATAGCATGCCTTTAAAATCAAAAAAAGGGTTTCACTGTAAGCTAATAGCAGTTAGTTGTCTGCAAGCGTCTTGGTTTCAGGCCTTCAGCGTGTGCTCTGCCAACATCAGCAAGTGTAATTTGCCACTCATATCTGGTGTCTCTATAGCGTGCATTTAAAACCAAAAAACTTTTTTCACTGTAATAGATTGAAAAGCAGTTAGTTGCCTGCCAGCTTCTGTGTCAGGCTCAGTGGATACTGTGCCCATTTGCCCAGTGCCACCACTCATATCTGGTGTGACTATAGCGTGCCTTTAAAAACAAAAAAAAGGGTTTCACTGTACGCTAATAGCAGTTAGTTGTCTGCAATCGTCTGGGTGTCAGGCCTTCAGCGTGTGCTCTGCCAACCTCAGCAAGTGTAATTTTCCACTCATATCTGGTGTCTCTATAGCGTGCATTTAAAACCCAAAAACTTTTTTCACTGTAATAGATTGAAGAGCAGTTAGTTGTCTGCCAGCTTCTATGTCAGGCTCAGTGGATACTGTGCCCATTTGCCTAGTGCCACCACTCATATCTGGTGTGACTATAGCGTGCCTTTAAAAACAAAAAAAGGGTTTCACTGTAAGCTAATAGCAGTTAGTTGTCTGCAAGCGTCTGGGTGTCAGGCCTTCAGCGTGTGCTCTGCCAACCTCAGCAAGTGTAATTTGCCACTCATATCTGGTGTCTCTATAGCGTGCATTTAAAACCCAAAAACTTTTTCACTGTAATAGATTGAAGAGCAGTTAGTTGCCTGCCAGCTTCTGTGTCAGGCTCAGTGGATACTGTGCCCATTTGCCCAGTGCCACCACTCATATCTGATGTGACTATAGCATGCCTTTAAAAACAAAAAAAGGGTTTCACTGTAAGCTAATAGCAGTTAGTTGTCTGCAAGCGTCGGGGTGTCAGGCCTTCAGCGTCTGCTCTGCCAACATCAGCAAGTGTAATTTGCCACTCGTATCTGGTGTCTCTATAGCGTGCATTTAAAACCCAAAAACGTTTTCACTGTAATAGATTGAAGAGCAGTTAGTTGCCTGCCAGCTTCTGTGTCAGGATCAGTGGATACTGTGCCCATTTGCCCAGTGCCACCACTCATATCTGGTGTGACTATAGCGTGCCTTTAAAAACAAAAAAAGGGTTTCACTGTAAGCTAATAGCAGTTAGTTGTCTGCAATTGTCTGGGTGTCAGGACTTCAGCGTGTGCTCTGCCAACCTCAGCAAGTGTAATTTTCCACTCATATCTGGTGTCTCCATAGCGTGCATTTAAAACCAAAAAACTTTTGTCACTGTAATAGATTGAAGAGCAGTTAGTTGTCTGCCAGCTTCTATGTCAGGCTCAGTGGATACTGTGCCCATTTGCCTAGTGCCACCACTCATATCTGGTGTGACTATAGCGTGCCTTTAAAAACAAAAAAAGGGTTTCACTGTAAGCTAAAAGCAGTTAGTTGTCTGCAAGCGTCTGGGTGTCAGGCCTTCAGCGTGTGCTCTGCCAACCTCAGCAAGTGTAATTTGCCACTCATATCTGGTGTCTCTAAAGCGTGCATTTAAAACCCCAAAACTTTTTTCACTGTAATAGATTGAAGAGCAGTTAGTTGCCTGCCAGCTTCTGTGTCAGGCTCAGTGGATACTGTGCCCATTTGCCCAGTGCCACCACTCATATCTGGTGTGACTATAGCATGCCTTTAAAATAAAAAAAAAGGGTTTCACTGTAAGCTAATAGCAGTTAGTTGTCTGCAAGCGTCTGGGTGTCAGGCCTTCAGCGTGTGCTCTGCCAACATCAGCAAGTGTAATTTGCCACTCATATCTGGTGTCTCTATAGCGTGCATTTAAAACCAAAAAACTTTTTTCACTGTAATAGATTGAAAAGCAGTTAGTTGCCTGCCAGCTTCTGTGTCAGGCTCAGTGGATACTGTGCCCATTTGCCCAGTGCCACCACTCATATCTGGTGTGACTATAGCGTGCCTTTAAAAACAAAAAAAAGGGTTTCACTGTACGCTAATAGCAGTTAGTTGTCTGCAATCGTCTGGGTGTCAGGCCTTCAGCGTGTGCTCTGCCAACCTCAGCAAGTGTAATTTTCCACTCATATCTGGTGTCTCTATAGCGTGCATTTAAAACCCAAAAACTTTTTTCACTGTAATAGATTGAAGAGCAGTTAGTTGTCTGCCAGCTTCTATGTCAGGCTCAGTGGATACTGTGCCCATTTGCCTAGTGCCACCACTCATATCTGGTGTGACTATAGCGTGCCTTTAAAAACAAAAAAAGGGTTTCACTGTAAGCTAATAGCAGTTAGTTGTCTGCAAGCGTCTGGGTGTCAGGCCTTCAGCGTGTGCTCTGCCAACCTCAGCAAGTGTAATTTGCCACTCATATCTGGTGTCTCTATAGCGTGCATTTAAAACCCAAAAACTTTTTCACTGTAATAGATTGAAGAGCAGTTAGTTGTCTGCCAGCTTCTGTGTCAGGCTCAGTGGATACTGTGCCAATTTGCCCAGTGCCACCACTCATATCTGGTGTGACTATAGCGTGCCTTTAAAAACAAAAAAAGGGCTTCACTGTAAGCTAATAACAGTTAGTTGTCTGCAAGCGTCTGGGTGTCAGGCCTTCAGCGTCTGCTCTGCCAACATCAGCAAGTGTAATTTGCCACTCGTATCTGGTGTCTCTATAGCGTGCATTTAAAACCCAAAAACGTTTTCACTGTAATAGATTGAAAAGCAGTTAGTTGCCTGCCAGCTTCTGTGTCAGGCTCAGTGGATACTGTGCCCATTTGCCCAGTGCCACCACTCATATCTGGTGTGACTATAGCGTGCCTTTAAAAACAAAAAAAAGGGTTTCACTGTACGCTAATAGCAGTTAGTTGTCTGCAATCGTCTGGGTGTCAGGCCTTCAGCGTGTGCTCTGCCAACCTCAGCAAGTGTAATTTTCCACTCATATCTGGTGTCTCTATAGCGTGCATTTAAAACCCAAAAACTTTTTTCACTGTAATAGATTGAAGAGCAGTTAGTTGTCTGCCAGCTTCTATGTCAGGCTCAGTGGATACTGTGCCCATTTGCCTAGTGCCACCACTCATATCTGGTGTGACTATAGCGTGCCTTTAAAAACAAAAAAAGGGTTTCACTGTAAGCTAATAGCAGTTAGTTGTCTGCAAGCGTCTGGGTGTCAGGCCTTCAGCGTGTGCTCTGCCAACCTCAGCAAGTGTAATTTGCCACTCATATCTGGTGTCTCTATAGCGTGCATTTAAAACCCAAAAACTTTTTCACTGTAATAGATTGAAGAGCAGTTAGTTGTCTGCCAGCTTCTGTGTCAGGCTCAGTGGATACTGTGCCCATTTGCCCAGTGCCACCACTCATATCTGGTGTCTCTGTAGCGTGCTTTTACTAAGAAAAACAGTTTTCCAGTGTAAGCTAATAGCAGTCAGTGTCCTTAAAGCGGGTGTTTCAGGCCTTCAGCGTGTGCCCTGCAGAAATCTGCCAGCGTACTTTGACAGTTGCCACTCATATCTGGTGTCTCTGTAGTGTGCTTTTACAAATAAAAAAAGTTTTACAGTGTAAGCTAATAGCAGTCAGTGTCCTTAAAGCGGGTGTTTCAGGCCTTCAGCATGTGCCCTGCAGAAACCTGCCAGCGTACTTTGACAGTTGCCACTCATATCTGGTGTCTCTGTAGTGTGCTTTTACAAAGAAAAAAAGTTTTCCAGTGTAAACTAATAGAAGTCAGTGTCCTTAAAGCGGGTGTCAGGCCTTCAGCGTGTGCTCTGCCAACCTCAGCAAGTGTACTTTGCCACTCATATCTGGTGTCTCTATAGCGTTCTTTTACAAAGAAAATAAGTTTTCCAGTGTAAGCTAATAGCAGTCAGTGTCCTTAAAGCCGGTGTTTCAGGCCTTCAGCATGTGCCCTGCAGACCCCTGCCAGTATACTTTGACAGTTGCCACTCATATCTGGTGTCTCTATAACGTGCTTTTACAAAGAAAAAAAGTTTTCCAGTGTAAGCTAATAGCAGTCAGTGTCCTTAAAGCGGGTGTGTCAGGCCTTCAGCGTGTGCTCTGCAGACCACTGCCAGTGTACTTTGACAGTTGACACTCATATCTGGTGTCTCTATAGCGTGCTTTTACAAACAAAAAAAGGATTCCAGTGTAAGCTAATAGCAGTCAGTGTCCTTAAAGTGGGTGTGTCAGGCCTTCAGCGTGTGCCCTTCAGACCCCTGCCAGTGTAATTTGACAGTTGGCACTCATATCAGGTGTCTCTGTAGCGTGCTATTACAAAGAAAAAAAGTTTTCCAGTGTAAGCTAAAAGCAGTCAGTGTCCTTAAAGCGGGTGTGTCAGGCCTTCAGTGTGTGCCCTGCAGACCCCTGCCAGTGTACTTTGACAGTTGACACTCATATCTGGTGTCTCTGTAGCGTGCTTTAACAAAGAAAAAAGTTTTCAAGTGTAAGCTAATAGCAGTCAGTGTCCTTAAAGCGGGTGTGTCAGGCCTTCAGCGTGTGCCCTGCATTCCCCTGCCAGTGTACTTTGACAGTTGCCACTCATATCTGGTGTCTCTGTAGCGTGCTTTTACAAATAAAAAAAGTTTTACAGTGTAAGCTAATAGCAGTCAGTGTCCTTAAAGCGGGTGTTTCAGGCCTTCAGCGTGTGCCCTGCAGAAACCTGCCAGCGTACTTTGACAGTTGCCACTCATATCTGGTGTCTCTGTAGTGTGCTTTTACAAAGAAAAAAGTTTTTCAGTGTAAACTAATAGAAGTCAGTGTCCTTAAAGCGGGTGTCAGGCCTTCAGCGTGTGCTCTGCCAACCTCAGGAAGTGTACTTTGCCACTCATATCTGGTGTCTCTATAGCGTTCTTTTACAAAGAAAATGTTTTCCAGTGTAAGCTAATAGCAGTCAGTGTCCTTAAAGCCGGTGTTTCAGGCCTTCAGCATGTGCCCTGCAGACCCCTGCCAGTATACTTTGACAGTTGCCACTCATATCTGGTGTCTCTATAGCGTGCTTTTACAAAGAAAAAAAGTTTTCCAGTGTAAGCTAATAGCAGTCAGTGTCCTTAAAGCGGGTGTGTCAGGCCTTCAGCGTGTGCTCTGCAGACCACTGCCAGTGTACTTTGACAGTTGACACTCATATCTGGTGTCTCTATAGCGTGCTTTTACAAACAAAAAAAGGATTCCAGTGTAAGCTAATAGCAGTCAGTGTCCTTAAAGCGGGTGTGTCAGGCCTTCAGCGTGTGCCCTTCAGACCCCTGCCAGTGTAATTTGACAGTTGGCACTCATATCAGGTGTCTCTGTAGCGTGCTATTACAAAGAAAAAAAGTTTTCCAGTGTAAGCTAATAGCAGTCAGTGTCCTTAAAGCGGGTGTGTCAGGCCTTCAGTGTGTGCCCTGCAGACCCCTGCCAGTGTACTTTGACAGTTGACACTCATATCTGGTGTCTCTGTAGCATGCTTTAACAAAGAAAAAAGTTTTCAAGTGTAAGCTAATAGCAGTCAGTGTCCTTAAAGCGGGTGTGTCAGGCCTTCAGCGTGTGCCCTGCATTCCCCTGCCAGTGTACTTTGACAGTTGCCACTCATATCTGGTGTCTCTGTAGCGTGCTATTACAAAGAAAAAAAGTTTTCCAGTGTAAGCTAATAGCAGTCAGTGTCCTTAAAGCGGGTGTGTCAGGCCTTCAGTGTGTGCCCTGCAGACCCCTGCCAGTGTACTTTGACAGTTGCCACTCATATCTGGTGTCTCTGTAGCGTGCTTTTACAAAGAAAAAACGTTTTCCAGTATAAGCTAATAGCAGTCAGTGTCCTTAAAGCGGGTGTTTCAGGCCTTCAGCATGTGCCCTTCAGACCCCTGCCAGTGTACTTTGATAGTTGGCACTCATATCTGGTGTCTCTGTAGCGTGCTTTTACAAAGCAAAAAAGTTTTCCAGTGTAAGCTAATAGCAGTCAGTGTCCTTAAAGCAGGTGTTTCAGGCCTTCAGCCTGCAGACCCCTGCCAGTGTACTTTGACAGTTGCCACTCATATCTGGTGTCTCTTTAGCGTGCTTTTACAAAGAAAAAAAAGGATTCCAGTGTAAGCTAATAGCAGTCAGTGTCCTTAAAGCGGTTGTGTCAGGCCTTCAGCATGTGCTCTGCAGACCCCTGCCAGGGTACTATGACAGTTTCCACTCATATCTGGTGTCTGTATAGCGTGCTTTTACAAAAAAAAAAAGTTTTCCAGTGTAAGCTAATAGCAGTCAGTGTCCTTAAAGCGGTTGTGTCAGGCCTTCAGCATGTGCTCTGCAGACCCCTGCCAGTGTACTTTGACAGTTGCCACTCATATCTGGTGTCTCTGTAGCATGCTTTTACAAAGAAAAAAAGTTTTCCAGTGTAAGCTAATAGCAGTCAGTGTCCTTAAAGCGGGTGTGTCAGGCCTTCAGTGTGTGCTCTGCAGACTCCTGCCAGTGCACTTTGACAGTTGCCACACATATCTGGTGTCTCTGTAGCGTGCTTTTACAAAGAAAAAAAGTTTTCCAGTGTAAGCTAATAGCAGTCAGTGTCCTTAAAGCGGGTGTTTCAGGCCTTCAGCATGTGCCCTGCAGACCCCTGCCAGTATACTTTGACAGTTGACACTCATATCTGGTGTCTCTATAGCGTGCTTTTACAAAGAAAAAAAGTTTTCCAGTGTAAGCTAATAGCAGTCAGTGTCCTTAAAGCAGGTGTTTCAGGCCTTCAGCCTGCAGACCCCTGCCAGTGTACTTTGACAGTTGCCACTCATATCTGGTGTCTCTTTAGCGTGCTTTTACAAAGAAAAAAAAAAAGTTTTCCAGTGTAAACTAATAGCAGTCAGTGTCCTTAAAGCGGGTGTTTCAGGCCTTCAGCCTGCAGACCCCTGCCAGTGTACTTTGACAGTTGCCACTCATATTTGGTGTCTCTATAGCGTGCTTTTACAAAGAAAAAAAGTTTTCCAGTGTAAGCTAATAGCAGTCAGTGTCTTTAAAGAGGGTGTTTCAGGCCTTCAGCATGTGCCCTGCAGACCCCTGCCAGTATACTTTGACAGTTGACACTCATATCTGGTGTCTCTATAGCGTGATTTTACAAAGAAAAAAAGTTTTCCAGTGTAAGCTAATAGCAGTCAGTGTCCTTATCCCCTTAAGGACCAAACTTCTGGAATAAAAGGGAATCATGACATGTCACACATGTCATGTGTCCTTAAGGGGTTAAAGCGGGTGTTTCAGGCCTTCAGCATGTGCCCTGCAGACCCCTGCCAGTATACTTTGACAGTTACCACTCATATCTGGTGTCTCTATAGCATGCTTTTACAAAGAAAAAAAGTTTTCCAGTGTAAGCTAATAGCAGTCAGTGTCCTTAAATCGGGTGTTTCAGGCCTTCAGCATGTGCTCTGCAGACCCCTGCCAGTGTACTTTGACAGTTGCCACTCATATCTGGTGTCTGTATAGCGTGCTTTTACAAAGAAAAAAAGTTTTCCAGTGTAAACTAATAGCAGTCAGTGTCCTTAAAGCGGGTGTGTCAGATCTTCAGTGTGTGCTCTGCAGACCCCTGCCAGTGTACTTTGACAGTTGCCACTCATATCTGGTGTCTCTGTAGCGTGCATTTACAAAGAAAAAAAGGATTCCAGTGTAAGCTATTAGCAGTCAGTGTCCTTAAAGCGGTTGTGTCAGGCCTTCAGCATGTGCTCTGCAGACCCCTGCCAGTGTACTTTGACAGTTGCCACTCATATCTGGTGTCTCTGTAGCATGCTTTTACAAAGAAAAAAAGTTTTCCAGTGTAAGCTAATAGCAGTCAGTGTCCTTAAAGCGGGTGTGTCAGGCCTTCAGTGTGTGCTCTGCAGACTCCTGCCAGTGTACTTTGACAGTTGCCACACATATCTGGTGTCTCTGTAGCGTGCTTTTACAAAGAAAAAAAGTTTTCCAGTGTAAGCTAATATCAGTCAGTGTCCTTAAAGCGGGTGTGTCAGATCTTCAGTGTGTGCTCTGCAGACCCCTGCCAGTGTACTTTGATAGTTAACACTCATATCTGGTGTCTCTGTAGCGTGCTTTTACAAAGAAAAAAGTTTTCCAGTGTAAGCTAATAGCAGTCAGTGTCCTTAAAGCGGGTGTTTCAGGCCTTCAGCCTGTGCCCTGCAGACCCCTGCCAGTGTACTTTGACAGTTGCCACTCATATCTGGTGTCTCTGTAGCGTGCTTTTACAAAGAAAAAAGTTTATCAGTGTAAGCTAATAGTGTCCTTAAAGTGGGTGTTTCAGGCCTTCAGCGTGTGCTCTGCAGACCCCTGCCAGTGTACTTTGACAGTTGCCACTCATATCTGGTGTCTCTGTAGCGTGCTTTTACAAAGAAAAAAAGTTTTCCAGTGTAAGCTAATAGCAGTCAGTGTCCTTAAAGCGGGTGTGTCAGGCCATCAGTGTGTGCCCTGCAGACCCCTGCCAGTGTACTTTGACAGTTGCCACTCATATCTGGTGTCTCTGTAGCGTGCTTTTACAAAGAAAAAAAGTTTTCCAGTGTAAGCTAATAGCAGTCAGTGTCCTTAAAGCGGGTGTGTCAGGCCTTCAGCGTGTGCCCTGCAGACCCCTGCCAGTGTACTTTGACAGTTGCCACTCATATCTGGTCTCTCTGTAGCGTGCTTTTACAAAGAAAAAAAGTTTTCCAGTGTAAGCTAATAGCAGTCAGTGTCCTTAAAGCGGGTGTGTCAGGCCTTCAGCGTGTGCTCTGCAGACCCCTGCCAGTGTACTTTGACAGTTGCCACTCATATCTGGTGTCTCTGTAGCGTGCTTTTACAAAGAAAAAAAGTTTTCCAGTGTAAGCTAATAGCAGTCAGTGTCCTTAAAGCGGGTGTGTCAGGCCTTCAGCGTGTGCCCTGCAGACCCATGCCAGTGTACTTTGACAGTCGCCACTCATATCTGGTGTCTCTATAGCGTGCTTTTACAAAGAAAAAAAGTTTTCCAGTGTAAGCTAATAGCAGTCAGTGTTCTTAAAGCGGGTGTTTCAGGCCTTCAGCATGTGCCCTGCAGACCCCTGCCAGTGTACTTTGAGAGTTGGCACTCATATCTGGTGTCTCTGTAGCATGCTTTTACAAAGCAAAAAAGTTTTCCAGTGTAAGCTAATAGCAGTCAGTGTCCTTAAAGCGGGTGTTTAAGGCCTTCAGCATGTGCCCTGCAGACCCCTGCCAGTGTACTTTTACAGTTGCCACTCATATCTGGTGTCTCTATAGCGTGTAAGCCCTGCAGACCCCTGCCAGTGTACTTTGACAGTTGCCACTAATATCTGGTGTCTCTATAGCGTGCTTTTACAAAGAAAAAAAGAAAAAAAGTTTTCCAGTGTAAACTAATAGCAGTCAGTGTCCTTAAAGCGGGTGTTTCAGGCCTTCAGCCTGCAGACCCCTGCCAGTGTACTTTGACAGTTGCCACTCACATCTGGTGTCTCTGTAGCGTGCTTTTACAAAGAAAAAAAGTATTCCAGTGTAAGCTAATAGCAGTCAGTGTCCTTAAAGCGGTTGTGTCAGGCCTTCAGCATGTGCTCTGCAGACCCCTGCCAGTGTACTATGACAGTTTCCACTCATATCTGGTGTCTGTATAGCGTGCTTTTACAAAGAAAAAAGTTTTCCAGTGTAAGCTAATAGCAGTCAGTGTCCTTAAAGCGGGTGTTTCAGGCCTTCAGCATGTGCCCTGCAGACCCCTGCCAGTATACTTTGACAGTTGCCACTCATATCTGGTGTCTCTGTAGCGTGCTTTTACAAAGAAAAAAAGTTTTCCAGTGTAAGCTAATAGCAGTCAGTGTCCTTAAAGCGGGTGTGTCAGGCCTTCAGCGTGTGCTCTGCAGACCCCTGCCAGTGTACTTTGACAGTTGCCACTCATATCTGGTGTCTCTGTAGCGTGTTTTTACAAAGAAAAAAAGTTTTCCAGTGTAAGCTAATAGCAGTCAGTGTCCTTAAAGCGGGTGTGTCAGGCCTTCAGTGTGTGCCCTGCAGACCCCTGCCAGTGTACTTTGACAGTTGCCACTAATATCTGGTGTCTCTATAGCGTGCTTTTACAAAGAAAAAAAGTTGAAAAGTTTTCCAGTGTAAACTAATAGAAGTCAGTGTCCTTAAAGCGGGTGTTTCAGGCCTTCAGCCTGCAGACCCCTGCCAGTGTACTTTGACAGTTGCCACTCACATCTGGTGTCTCTGTAGCGTGCTTTTACAAAGAAAAAAAGTATTCCAGTGTAAGCTAATAGCAGTCAGTGTCCTTAAAACGGTTGTGTCAGGCCTTCAGCATGTGCTCTGCAGACCCCTGCCAGTGTACTATGACAGTTTCCACTCATATCTGGTGTCTGTATAGCGTGCTTTTACAAAGAAAAAAAGTTTTCCAGTGTAAGCTAATAGCAGTCAGTGTCCTTAAAGCGGGTGTGTCAGGCCTTCAACGTGTGCCCTGCAGACCCCTGCCAGTGTAATTTGACAGTTGCCACTCATATCTGGTGTCTCTGTAGTATGCTATTACAAAGAAAAAAAGTTTTCCAGTGTAAGCTAATAGCAGTCAGTGTCCTTAAAGCGGGTGTGTCAGGCCTTCAGCGTGTGCTCTGCAGACCACTGCCAGTGTACTTTGACAGTTGCCACTCATATCTGGTGTCTCTATAGCGTGCTTTTACAAAGAAAAAAGTTTTCCAGTGTAAGCTAATAGCAGTCAGTGTCCTTAAAGCGGGTGTTTCAGGCCTTCAGCATGTGCCCTGCAGACCCCTGCCAGTGTACTTTGACAGTTGACACTCATATCTGGTGTCTCTGTAGCGTGCTATTACAAAGAAAAAAAGTTTTCCAGTGTAAGCTAATAGCAGTCAGTGTCCTTAAAGCGGGTGTGTCAGGCCTTCAGTGTGTGCCCTGCAGACCCCTGCCAGTGTACTTTGACAGTTGCCACTCATATCTGGTGTCTCTGTAGCGTGCTTTTACAAAGAAAAAAGTTTTCCAGTGTAAGCGAATAGCAGTCAGTGTCCTTAAAGCGGGTGTTTCAGGCCTTCAGCCTGCAGACCCCTGCCAGTGTACTTTGATAGTTGGCACTCATATCTGGTGTCTCTGTAGTGTGCTTTTACAAAGAAAAAAAGTTTTACAGTGTAAGCTAATAGCAGTCAGTGTCCTTAAAGCGGGTGTTTCAGGCCTTCAGCGTGTGCCCTGCAGAAACCTACCAGCGTACTTTGACAGTTGCCACTCATATCTGGTGTCTCTGTAGTGTGCTTTTACAAAGAAAAAAGTTTTTCAGTGTAAGCTAATAGAAGTCAGTGTCCTTAAAGCGGGTGTCAGGCCTTCAGCGTGTGCTCTGCCAACCTCAGCAAGTGTACTTTGGCACTCATATCTGGTGTCTCTATAGAGTGCTTTTACAAAAAAAAAAGGTTTTCACTGTAAGCTAATAGCAGTCAGTGTCCTTAAAGCAGGTGTCAGGCATTCAGCGTGTGCTCTGCCATCCTCAGCAAGTGTACTTTGCCACTCATATCTGGTGTCTCTATAGCATGCTTTTACAAAGAAAAAAAGGTTTTCAGTGTAAGCTAATCGCAGTCAGTGTCCTTAAAGCGGTTGTCAGGCCTTCAGCGTGTGCTCTGCCAACCTCAGCAAGTGTACTTTGCCACTCATATCTGGTGTCTGTATAGCGTGCTTTTACAAAGAAAAAAAGTTTTCCAGTGTAAGCTAATTACAGTCAGTGTCCTTAAAGCGGGTGTGTCAGGCCTTCAGCGTGTGCCCTGCAGACACCTGCCAGTGTACTTTGACAGTTGCCACGCATATCTGGTGTCTCTATAGCGTGCTTTTACAAAGAAAATAAGTTTTCCAGTGTAAGCTAATAGCAGTCAGTGTCCTTAAAGCGGGTGTTTCAGGTCTTCAGCATGTGCCCTGCAGACCCCTGCCAGTATACTTTGACAGTTGCCACTCATATCTGGTGTCTCTATAGCGTGCTTTTACAAAGAAAAAAAGTTTTCCAGTGTAAGCTAATAGCAGTCAGTGTCCTTAAAGCGGGTGTGTCAGGCCTTCAGTGTGTGCCCTGCAGACCCCTGCCAGTGTACTTTGACAGTTGCCACTAATATCTGGTGTCTCTATAGCGTGCTTTTACAAAGAAAAAAAGTTGAAAAGTTTTCCAGTGTAAACTAATAGAAGTCAGTGTCCTTAAAGCGGGTGTTTCAGGCCTTCAGCCTGCAGACCCCTGCCAGTGTACTTTGACAGTTGCCACTCACATCTGGTGTCTCTGTAGCGTGCTTTTACAAAGAAAAAAAGTATTCCAGTGTAAGCTAATAGCAGTCAGTGTCCTTAAAACGGTTGTGTCAGGCCTTCAGCATGTGCTCTGCAGACCCCTGCCAGTGTACTATGACAGTTTCCACTCATATCTGGTGTCTGTATAGCGTGCTTTTACAAAGAAAAAAAGTTTTCCAGTGTAAGCTAATAGCAGTCAGTGTCCTTAAAGCGGGTGTGTCAGGCCTTCAACGTGTGCCCTGCAGACCCCTGCCAGTGTAATTTGACAGTTGCCACTCATATCTGGTGTCTCTGTAGTATGCTATTACAAAGAAAAAAAGTTTTCCAGTGTAAGCTAATAGCAGTCAGTGTCCTTAAAGCGGGTGTGTCAGGCCTTCAGCGTGTGCTCTGCAGACCACTGCCAGTGTACTTTGACAGTTGCCACTCATATCTGGTGTCTCTATAGCGTGCTTTTACAAAGAAAAAAGTTTTCCAGTGTAAGCTAATAGCAGTCAGTGTCCTTAAAGCGGGTGTTTCAGGCCTTCAGCATGTGCCCTGCAGACCCCTGCCAGTGTACTTTGACAGTTGACACTCATATCTGGTGTCTCTGTAGCGTGCTATTACAAAGAAAAAAAGTTTTCCAGTGTAAGCTAATAGCAGTCAGTGTCCTTAAAGCGGGTGTGTCAGGCCTTCAGTGTGTGCCCTGCAGACCCCTGCCAGTGTACTTTGACAGTTGCCACTCATATCTGGTGTCTCTGTAGCGTGCTTTTACAAAGAAAAAAGTTTTCCAGTGTAAGCGAATAGCAGTCAGTGTCCTTAAAGCGGGTGTTTCAGGCCTTCAGCCTGCAGACCCCTGCCAGTGTACTTTGATAGTTGGCACTCATATCTGGTGTCTCTGTAGTGTGCTTTTACAAAGAAAAAAGTTTTACAGTGTAAGCTAATAGCAGTCAGTGTCCTTAAAGCGGGTGTTTCAGGCCTTCAGCGTGTGCCCTGCAGAAACCTACCAGCGTACTTTGACAGTTGCCACTCATATCTGGTGTCTCTGTAGTGTGCTTTTACAAAGAAAAAAGTTTTTCAGTGTAAGCTAATAGAAGTCAGTGTCCTTAAAGCGGGTGTCAGGCCTTCAGCGTGTGCTCTGCCAACCTCAGCAAGTGTACTTTGGCACTCATATCTGGTGTCTCTATAGAGTGCTTTTACAAAAAAAAAAGGTTTTCACTGTAAGCTAATAGCAGTCAGTGTCCTTAAAGCAGGTGTCAGGCATTCAGCGTGTGCTCTGCCATCCTCAGCAAGTGTACTTTGCCACTCATATCTGGTGTCTCTATAGCATGCTTTTACAAAGAAAAAAAGGTTTTCAGTGTAAGCTAATCGCAGTCAGTGTCCTTAAAGCGGTTGTCAGGCCTTCAGCGTGTGCTCTGCCAACCTCAGCAAGTGTACTTTGCCACTCATATCTGGTGTCTGTATAGCGTGCTTTTACAAAGAAAAAAAGTTTTCCAGTGTAAGCTAATTACAGTCAGTGTCCTTAAAGCGGGTGTGTCAGGCCTTCAGCGTGTGCCCTGCAGACACCTGCCAGTGTACTTTGACAGTTGCCACGCATATCTGGTGTCTCTATAGCGTGCTTTTACAAAGAAAATAAGTTTTCCAGTGTAAGCTAATAGCAGTCAGTGTCCTTAAAGCGGGTGTTTCAGGTCTTCAGCATGTGCCCTGCAGACCCCTGCCAGTATACTTTGACAGTTGCCACTCATATCTGGTGTCTCTATAGCGTGCTTTTACAAAGAAAAAAAGTTTTCCAGTGTAAGCTAATAGCAGTCAGTGTCCTTAAAGCGGGTGTGTCAGGCCTTCAGCGTGTGCTCTGCAGACCATTGCCAGTGTACTTTGACAGTTGCCACTCATATCTGGTGTCTCTGTAGCGTGCTTTAACAAAGAAAAAAGTTTTCCAGTGTAAGCTAATAGCAGTCAGTGTCCTTAAAGCGGGTGTGTCAGGCCTTCAGCGTGTGCCCTGCATTCCCCTGCCAGTGTACTTTGACAGTTGCCACTCATATCTGGTGTCTCTGTAGCGTGCTTTAACAAAGAAAAAAGTTTTCCAGTGTAAGCTAATAGCAGTCAGTGTCCTTAAAGCGGGTGTGTCAGGCCTTCAGCGTGTGCCCTGCATTCCCCTGCCAGTGTACTTTGACAGTTGCCACTCATATCTGGTGTCTCTGTAGCGTGCTATTACAAAGAAAAAAAGTTTTCCAGTGTAAGCTAATAGCAGTCAGTGTCCTTAAAGCGGGTGTGTCAGGCCTTCAGTGTGTGCCCTGCAGACCCCTGCCAGTGTACTTTGACAGTTGCCACGCATATCTGGTGTCTCTATAGCGTGCTTTTACAAAGAAAATAAGTTTTCCAGTGTAAGCTAATAGCAGTCAGTGTCCTTAAAGCGGGTGTGTCAGGCCTTCAGCGTGTGCCCTGCAGACCCATGCCAGTGTACTTTGACAGTCGCCACTCATATCTGGTGTCTCTATAGCGTGCTTTTACAAAGAAAAAAAGTTTTCCAGTGTAAGCTAATAGCAGTCAGTGTTCTTAAAGCGGGTGTTTCAGGCCTTCAGCATGTGCCCTGCAGACCCCTGCCAGTGTACTTTGAGAGTTGGCACTCATATCTGGTGTCTCTGTAGCATGCTTTTACAAAGCAAAAAAGTTTTCCAGTGTAAGCTAATAGCAGTCAGTGTCCTTAAAGCGGGTGTTTCAGGCCTTCAGCATGTGCCCTGCAGACCCCTGCCAGTGTACTTTTACAGTTGCCACTCATATCTGGTGTCTCTATAGCGTGTAAGCCCTGCAGACCCCTGCCAGTGTACTTTGACAGTTGCCACTAATATCTGGTGTCTCTATAGCGTGCTTTTACAAAGAAAAAAAGAAAAAAAGTTTTCCAGTGTAAACTAATAGCAGTCAGTGTCCTTAAAGCGGGTGTTTCAGGCCTTCAGCCTGCAGACCCCTGCCAGTGTACTTTGACAGTTGCCACTCACATCTGGTGTCTCTGTAGCGTGCTTTTACAAAGAAAAAAAGTATTCCAGTGTAAGCTAATAGCAGTCAGTGTCCTTAAAGCGGTTGTGTCAGGCCTTCAGCATGTGCTCTGCAGACCCCTGCCAGTGTACTATGACAGTTTCCACTCATATCTGGTGTCTGTATAGCGTGCTTTTACAAAGAAAAAAGTTTTCCAGTGTAAGCTAATAGCAGTCAGTGTCCTTAAAGCGGGTGTTTCAGGTCTTCAGCATGTGCCCTGCAGACCCCTGCCAGTATACTTTGACAGTTGCCACTCATATCTGGTGTCTCTGTAGCGTGCTTTTACAAAGAAAAAAAGTTTTCCAGTGTAAGCTAATAGCAGTCAGTGTCCTTAAAGCGGGAGTGTCAGGCCTTCAGCATGTGCTCTGCAGACCCCTGCCAGTGTACTTTGACAGTTGCCACTCATATCTGGTGTCTCTGTAGCGTGTTTTTACAAAGAAAAAAAGTTTTCCAGTGTAAGCTAATAGCAGTCAGTGTCCTTAAAGCGGGTGTGTCAGGCCTTCAGTGTGTGCCCTGCAGACCCCTGCCAGTGTACTTTGACAGTTGCCACTAATATCTGGTGTCTCTATAGCGTGCTTTTACAAAGAAAAAAAGAAAAAAAGTTTTCCAGTGTAAACTAATAGCAGTCAGTGTCCTTAAAGCGGGTGTTTCAGGCCTTCAGCCTGCAGACCCCTGCCAGTGTACTTTGACAGTTGCCACTCACATCTGGTGTCTCTGTAGCGTGCTTTTACAAAGAAAAAAAGTATTCCAGTGTAAGCTAATAGCAGTCAGTGTCCTTAAAGCGGGTGTGTCAGGCCTTCAACGTGTGCCCTGCAGACCCCTGCCAGTGTAATTTGACAGTTGCCACTCATATCTGGTGTCTCTGTAGTATGCTATTACAAAGAAAAAAAGTTTTCCAGTGTAAGCTAATAGCAGTCAGTGTCCTTAAAGCGGGTGTGTCAGGCCTTCAGCGTGTGCTCTGCAGACCACTGCCAGTGTACTTTGACAGTTGCCACTCATATCTGGTGTCTCTATAGCGTGCTTTTACAAAGAAAAAAGTTTTCCAGTGTAAGCTAATAGCAGTCAGTGTCCTTAAAGCGGGTGTTTCAGGCCTTCAGCATGTGCCCTGCAGACCCCTGTCAGTGTACTTTGACAGTTGACACTCATATCTGGTGTCTCTGTAGCGTGCTATTACAAAGAAAAAAAGTTTTCCAGTGTAAGCTAATAGCAGTCAGTGTCCTTAAAGCGGGTGTGTCAGGCCTTCAGTGTGTGCCCTGCAGACCCCTGCCAGTGTACTTTGACAGTTGCCACTCATATCTGGTGTCTCTGTAGCGTGCTTTTACAAAGAAAAAAGTTTTCCAGTGTAAGCGAATAGCAGTCAGTGTCCTTAAAGCGGGTGTTTCAGGCCTTCAGCCTGCAGACCCCTGCCAGTGTACTTTGATAGTTGGCACTCATATCTGGTGTCTCTGTAGTGTGCTTTTACAAAGAAAAAAAGTTTTACAGTGTAAGCTAATAGCAGTCAGTGTCCTTAAAGCGGGTGTTTCAGGCCTTCAGCGTGTGCCCTGCAGAAACCTACCAGCGTACTTTGACAGTTGCCACTCATATCTGGTGTCTCTGTAGTGTGCTTTTACAAAGAAAAAAGTTTTTCAGTGTAAGCTAATAGAAGTCAGTGTCCTTAAAGCGGGTGTCAGGCCTTCAGCGTGTGCTCTGCCAACCTCAGCAAGTGTACTTTGGCACTCATATCTGGTGTCTCTATAGAGTGCTTTTACAAAAAAAAAAGGTTTTCACTGTAAGCTAATAGCAGTCAGTGTCCTTAAAGCAGGTGTCAGGCATTCAGCGTGTGCTCTGCCATCCTCAGCAAGTGTACTTTGCCACTCATATCTGGTGTCTCTATAGCATGCTTTTACAAAGAAAAAAAGGTTTTCAGTGTAAGCTAATCGCAGTCAGTGTCCTTAAAGCGGTTGTCAGGCCTTCAGCGTGTGCTCTGCCAACCTCAGCAAGTGTACTTTGCCACTCATATCTGGTGTCTGTATAGCGTGCTTTTACAAAGAAAAAAAGTTTTCCAGTGTAAGCTAATTACAGTCAGTGTCCTTAAAGCGGGTGTGTCAGGCCTTCAGCGTGTGCCCTGCAGACACCTGCCAGTGTACTTTGACAGTTGCCACGCATATCTGGTGTCTCTATAGCGTGCTTTTACAAAGAAAATAAGTTTTCCAGTGTAAGCTAATAGCAGTCAGTGTCCTTAAAGCGGGTGTTTCAGGTCTTCAGCATGTGCCCTGCAGACCCCTGCCAGTATACTTTGACAGTTGCCACTCATATCTGGTGTCTCTATAGCGTGCTTTTACAAAGAAAAAAAGTTTTCCAGTGTAAGCTAATAGCAGTCAGTGTCCTTAAAGCGGGTGTGTCAGGCCTTCAGCGTGTGCTCTGCAGACCATTGCCAGTGTATTTTGACAGTTGCCACTCATATCTGGTGTCTCTGTAGCATGCTTTAACAAAGAAAAAAGTTTTCCAGTGTAAGCTAATAGCAGTCAGTGTCCTTAAAGCGGGTGTGTCAGGCCTTCAGCGTGTGCCCTGCATTCCCCTGCCAGTGTACTTTGACAGTTGCCACTCATATCTGGTGTCTCTGTAGCGTGCTATTACAAAGAAAAAAAGTTTTCCAGTGTAAGCTAATAGCAGTCAGTGTCCTTAAAGCGGGTGTGTCAGGCCTTCAGTGTGTGCCCTGCAGACCCCTGCCAGTGTACTTTGACAGTTGCCACGCATATCTGGTGTCTCTATAGCGTGCTTTTACAAAGAAAATAAGTTTTCCAGTGTAAGCTAATAGCAGTCAGTGTCCTTAAAGCGGGTGTTTCAGGTCTTCAGCATGTGCCCTGCAGACCCCTGCCAGTGTATTTTGACAGTTGCCACTCATATCTGGTGTCTCTGTAGCGTGCTTTTACAAAGAAAAAAAGTTTTCCAGTGTAAGCTAATAGCAGTCAGTGTCCTTAAAGCGGGTGTTTCAGGCCTTCAGCATGTGCCCTGCAGACCCCTGCCAGTGTACTTTGAGAGTTGGCACTCATATCTGGTGTCTCTGTAGCATGCTTTTACAAAGCAAAAAAGTTTTCCAGTGTAAGCTAATAGCAGTCAGTGTCCTTAAAGCGGGTGTTTCAGGCCTTCAGCATGTGCCCTGCAGACCCCTGCCAGTGTACTTTGACAGTTGCCACTCATATCTGGTGTCTCTATAGCGTGTAAGCCCTGCAGACCCCTGCCTGTGTACTTTGACAGTTGCCACTCATATCTGGTGTCTCTATTGCGTGCTTTTACAAAGAAAAAAAGAAAAAAAGTTTTCCAGTGTAAACTAATAGAGGTCAGTGTCCTTAAAGCGGGTGTTTCAGGCCTTCAGCCTGCAGACCCCTGCCAGTGTACTTTGACAGTTGCCACTCGCATCTGGTGTCTCTGTAGCGTGCTTTTACAAAGAAAAAAAGTATTCCAGTGTAAGCTAATAGCAGTCAGTGTCCTTAAAGCGGGTGTTTCAGGCCTTCAGCATGTGCTCTGCAGACCCCTGCCATTGTACTATGACAGTTTCCACTCATATCTGGTGTCTGTATAGCGTGCTTTTACAAAGAAAAAAAGTTTTCCAGTGTAAGCTAATAGCAGTCAGTGTCCTTAAAGCGGGTGTTTCAGGCCTTCAGCATGTGCCCTGCAGACCCCTGCCAGTATACTTTGACAGTTGACACTCATATCTGGTGTCTCTATAGCGTGCTTTTACAAAGAAAAAAAGTTTTCCAGTGTAAGCTAATAGCAGTCAGTGTCCTTAAAGCGGGTGTTTCAGGCCTTCAGCATGTGCCCTGCAGACCCCTGCCAGTATACTTTGATAGTTGGCACTCATATCTGGTGTCTCTGTAGCGTGCATTTACAAAGAAAAAAAGGATTCCAGTGTAAGCTAATAGCAGTCAGTGTCCTTAAAGCAGGTGTTTCAGGCCTTCAGCCTGCAGACCCCTGCCAGTGTACTTTGACAGTTGCCACTCATATCTGGTGTCTCTATAGCGTGCTTTTACAAAGCAAAAAAGTTTTCCAGTGGAAGCTAATAGCAGTCAGTGTCCTTAAAGCAGGTGTTTCAGGCCTTCAGCCTGTAGACCCCTGCCAGTGTACTTTGACAGTTGCCACTCATATCTGGTGTCTCTTTAGCGTGCTTTTACAAAGAAAAAAAATTTAGTTTTCCAGTGTAAACTAATAGCAGTCAGTGTCCTTAAAGCGGGTGTTTCAGGCCTTCAGCCTGCAGACCCCTGCCAGTGTACTTTGACAGTTGCCACTCATATCTGGTGTCTCTATAGCGTGCTTTTACAAAGAAAAAAAGTTTTCCAGTGTAAGCTAATAGCAGTCAGTTTCTTTAAAGAGGGTGTTTCAGGCCTTCAGCATGTGCCCTGCAGACCCCTGCCAGTATACTTTGACAGTTGACACTCATATCTGGTGTCTCTATAGCGTGATTTTACAAAGAAAAAAAGTTTTCCAGTGTAAGCTAATAGCAGTCAGTGTCCTTAAAGCGGGTGTTTCAGGCCTTCAGCATGTGCCCTGCAGACCCCTGCCAGTGTACTTTGAGAGTTGGCACTCATATCTGGTGTCTCTGTAGCATGCTTTTACAAAGCAAAAAAGTTTTCCAGTGTAAGCTAATAGCAGTCAGTGTCCTTAAAGCGGGTGTTTCAGGCCTTCAGCATGTGCCCTGCAGACCCCTGCCAGTGTACTTTGACAGTTGCCACTCATATCTGGTGTCTCTATAGCGTGTAAGCCCTGCAGACCCCTGCCTGTGTACTTTGACAGTTGCCACTCATATCTGGTGTCTCTATTGCGTGCTTTTACAAAGAAAAAAAGAAAAAAGTTTTCCAGTGTAAACTAATAGAGGTCAGTGTCCTTAAAGCGGGTGTTTCAGGCCTTCAGCCTGCAGACCCCTGCCAGTGTACTTTGACAGTTGCCACTCGCATCTGGTGTCTCTGTAGCGTGCTTTTACAAAGAAAAAAAGTATTCCAGTGTAAGCTAATAGCAGTCAGTGTCCTTAAAGCGGGTGTTTCAGGCCTTCAGCATGTGCTCTGCAGACCCCTGCCATTGTACTATGACAGTTTCCACTCATATCTGGTGTCTGTATAGCGTGCTTTTACAAAGAAAAAAAGTTTTCCAGTGTAAGCTAATAGCAGTCAGTGTCCTTAAAGCGGGTGTTTCAGGCCTTCAGCATGTGCCCTGCAGACCCCTGCCAGTATACTTTGACAGTTGACACTCATATCTGGTGTCTCTATAGCGTGCTTTTACAAAGAAAAAAAGTTTTCCAGTGTAAGCTAATAGCAGTCAGTGTCCTTAAAGCGGGTGTTTCAGGCCTTCAGCATGTGCCCTGCAGACCCCTGCCAGTATACTTTGATAGTTGGCACTCATATCTGGTGTCTCTGTAGCGTGCATTTACAAAGAAAAAAAGGATTCCAGTGTAAGCTAATAGCAGTCAGTGTCCTTAAAGCAGGTGTTTCAGGCCTTCAGCCTGCAGACCCCTGCCAGTGTACTTTGACAGTTGCCACTCATATCTGGTGTCTCTATAGCGTGCTTTTACAAAGCAAAAAAGTTTTCCAGTGGAAGCTAATAGCAGTCAGTGTCCTTAAAGCAGGTGTTTCAGGCCTTCAGCCTGCAGACCCCTGCCAGTGTACTTTGACAGTTGCCACTCATATCTGGTGTCTCTTTAGCGTGCTTTTACAAAGAAAAAAAATTTAGTTTTCCAGTGTAAACTAATAGCAGTCAGTGTCCTTAAAGCGGGTGTTTCAGGCCTTCAGCCTGCAGACCCCTGCCAGTGTACTTTGACAGTTGCCACTCATATCTGGTGTCTCTATAGCGTGCTTTTACAAAGAAAAAAAGTTTTCCAGTGTAAGCTAATAGCAGTCAGTTTCTTTAAAGAGGGTGTTTCAGGCCTTCAGCATGTGCCCTGCAGACCCCTGCCAGTATACTTTGACAGTTGACACTCATATCTGGTGTCTCTATAGCGTGATTTTACAAAGAAAAAAAGTTTTCCAGTGTAAGCTAATAGCAGTCAGTGTCCTTATCCCCTTAAGGACCAAACTTCTGGAATAAAAGGGAATCATGACATGTCACACATGTCATGTGTCCTTAAGGGGTTAAAGCGGGTGTTTCAGGCCTTCAGCATGTGCCCTGCAGACCCCTGCCAGTATACTTTGACAGTTACCACTCATATCTGGTGTCTCTATAGCATGCTTTTACAAAGAAAAAAAGTTTTCCAGTGTAAGCTAATAGCAGTCAGTGTCCTTAAAGCGGGTGTTTCAGGCCTTCAGCATGTGCTCTGCAGACCCCTGCCAGTGTACTTTGACAGTTGCCACTCATATCTGGTGTCTGTATAGCGTGCTTTTACAAAGAAAAAAAGTTTTCCAGTGTAAACTAATAGCAGTCAGTGTCCTTAAAGCGGGTGTGTCAGATCTTCAGTGTGTGCTCTGCAGACCCCTGCCAGTGTACTTTGACAGTTGCCACTCATATCTGGTGTCTCTGTAGCGTGCATTTACAAAGAAAAAAAGGATTCCAGTGTAAGCTAATAGCAGTCAGTGTCCTTAAAGCGGTTGTGTCAGGCCTTCAGCATGTGCTCTGCAGACCCCTGCCAGTGTACTTTGACAGTTGCCACTCATATCTGGTGTCTCTGTAGCATGCTTTTACAAAGAAAAAAAGTTTTCCAGTGTAAGCTAATAGCAGTCAGTGTCCTTAAAGCGGGTGTGTCAGGCCTTCAGTGTGTGCTCTGCAGACTCCTGCCAGTGTACTTTGACAGTTGCCACACATATCTGGTGTCTCTGTAGCGTGCTTTTACAAAGAAAAAAAGTTTTCCAGTGTAAGCTAATATCAGTCAGTGTCCTTAAAGCGGGTGTGTCAGATCTTCAGTGTGTGCTCTGCAGACCCCTGCCAGTGTACTTTGATAGTTGACACTCATATCTGGTGTCTCTGTAGCGTGCTTTTACAAAGAAAAAAGTTTTCCAGTGTAAGCTAATAGCAGTCAGTGTCCTTAAAGTGGGTGTTTCAGGCCTTCAGCCTGTGCCCTGCAGACCCCTGCCAGTGTACTTTGACAGTTGCCACTCATATCTGGTGTCTCTGTAGCGTGCTTTTACAAAGAAAAAAGTTTATCAGTGTAAGCTAATAGTGTCCTTAAAGTGGGTGTTTCAGGCCTTCAGCGTGTGCTCTGCAGACCCCTGCCAGTGTACTTTGACAGTTGCCACTCATATCTGGTGTCTCTGTAGCGTGCTTTTACAAAGAAAAAAAGTTTTCCAGTGTAAGCTAATAGCAGTCAGTGTCCTTAAAGCGGGTGTGTCAGGCCATCAGTGTGTGCCCTGCAGACCCCTGCCAGTGTACTTTGACAGTTGCCACTCATATCTGGTGTCTCTGTAGCGTGCTTTTACAAAGAAAAAAAGTTTTCCAGTGTAAGCTAATAGCAGTCAGTGTCCTTAAAGCGGGTGTGTCAGGCCTTCAGCGTGTGCCCTGCAGACCCCTGCCAGTGTACTTTGACAGTTGCCACTCATATCTGGTCTCTCTGTAGCGTGCTTTTACAAAGAAAAAAAGTTTTCCAGTGTAAGCTAATAGCAGTCAGTGTCCTTAAAGCGGGTGTGTCAGGCCTTCAGCGTGTGCTCTGCAGACCCCTGCCAGTGTACTTTGACAGTTGCCACTCATATCTGGTGTCTCTGTAGCGTGCTTTTACAAAGAAAAAAAGTTTTCCAGTGTAAGCTAATAGCAGTCAGTGTCCTTAAAGCGGGTGTGTCAGGCCTTCAGCGTGTGCCCTGCAGACCCATGCCAGTGTACTTTGACAGTCGCCACTCATATCTGGTGTCTCTATAGCGTGCTTTTACAAAGAAAAAAAGTTTTCCAGTGTAAGCTAATAGCAGTCAGTGTTCTTAAAGCGGGTGTTTCAGGCCTTCAGCATGTGCCCTGCAGACCCCTGCCAGTGTACTTTGAGAGTTGGCACTCATATCTGGTGTCTCTGTAGCATGCTTTTACAAAGCAAAAAAGTTTTCCAGTGTAAGCTAATAGCAGTCAGTGTCCTTAAAGCGGGTGTTTCAGGCCTTCAGCATGTGCCCTGCAGACCCCTGCCAGTGTACTTTTACAGTTGCCACTCATATCTGGTGTCTCTATAGCGTGTAAGCCCTGCAGACCCCTGCCAGTGTACTTTGACAGTTGCCACTAATATCTGGTGTCTCTATAGCGTGCTTTTACAAAGAAAAAAAGAAAAAAAGTTTTCCAGTGTAAACTAATAGCAGTCAGTGTCCTTAAAGCGGGTGTTTCAGGCCTTCAGCCTGCAGACCCCTGCCAGTGTACTTTGACAGTTGCCACTCACATCTGGTGTCTCTGTAGCGTGCTTTTACAAAGAAAAAAAGTATTCCAGTGTAAGCTAATAGCAGTCAGTGTCCTTAAAGCGGTTGTGTCAGGCCTTCAGCATGTGCTCTGCAGACCCCTGCCAGTGTACTATGACAGTTTCCACTCATATCTGGTGTCTGTATAGCGTGCTTTTACAAAGAAAAAAAGTTTTCCAGTGTAAGCTAATAGCAGTCAGTGTCCTTAAAGCGGGTGTTTCAGGCCTTCAGCATGTGCCCTGCAGACCCCTGCCAGTATACTTTGACAGTTGCCACTCATATCTGGTGTCTCTGTAGCGTGCTTTTACAAAGAAAAAAAGTTTTCCAGTGTAAGCTAATAGCAGTCAGTGTCCTTAAAGCGGGTGTGTCAGGCCTTCAGCGTGTGCTCTGCAGACCCCTGCCAGTGTACTTTGACAGTTGCCACTCATATCTGGTGTCTCTGTAGCGTGTTTTTACAAAGAAAAAAAGTTTTCCAGTGTAAGCTAATAGCAGTCAGTGTCCTTAAAGCGGGTGTGTCAGGCCTTCAGTGTGTGCCCTGCAGACCCCTGCCAGTGTACTTTGACAGTTGCCACTAATATCTGGTGTCTCTATAGCGTGCTTTTACAAAGAAAAAAAGTTGAAAAGTTTTCCAGTGTAAACTAATAGAAGTCAGTGTCCTAAAAGCGGGTGTTTCAGGCCTTAAGCCTGCAGACCCCTGCCAGTGTACTTTGACAGTTGCCACTCACATCTGGTGTCTCTGTAGCGTGCTTTTACAAAGAAAAAAAGTATTCCAGTGTAAGCTAATAGCAGTCAGTGTCCTTAAAACGGTTGTGTCAGGCCTTCAGCATGTGCTCTGCAGACCCCTGCCAGTGTACTATGACAGTTTCCACTCATATCTGGTGTCTGTATAGCGTGCTTTTACAAAGAAAAAAAGTTTTCCAGTGTAAGCTAATAGCAGTCAGTGTCCTTAAAGCGGGTGTGTCAGGCCTTCAACGTGTGCCCTGCAGACCCCTGCCAGTGTAATTTGACAGTTGCCACTCATATCTGGTGTCTCTGTAGTATGCTATTACAAAGAAAAAAAGTTTTCCAGTGTAAGCTAATAGCAGTCAGTGTCCTTAAAGCGGGTGTGTCAGGCCTTCAGCGTGTGCTCTGCAGACCACTGCCAGTGTACTTTGACAGTTGCCACTCATATCTGGTGTCTCTATAGCGTGCTTTTACAAAGAAAAAAGTTTTCCAGTGTAAGCTAATAGCAGTCAGTGTCCTTAAAGCGGGTGTTTCAGGCCTTCAGCATGTGCCCTGCAGACCCCTGCCAGTGTACTTTGACAGTTGACACTCATATCTGGTGTCTCTGTAGCGTGCTTTTACAAAGAAAAAAAGTTTTCCAGTGTAAGCTAATAGCAGTCAGTGTCCTTAAAGCAGGTGTGTCAGGCCTTCAGCGTGTGCCCTGCAGACCCATGCCAGTGTACTTTGACAGTTGCCACTCATATCTGGTGTCTCTATAGCGTGCTTTTACAAAGAAAAAAGTTTTCCAGTGTAAGCTAATAGCAGTCAGTGTCCTTAAAGCGGGTGTTTCAGGCCTTCAGCATGTGCCCTGCAGACCCCTGCCAGTGTACTTTGACAGTTGACACTCATATCTGGTGTCTCTGTAGCGTGCTATTACAAAGAAAAAAAGTTTTCCAGTGTAAGCTAATAGCAGTCAGTGTCCTTAAAGCGGGTGTGTCAGGCCTTCAGTGTGTGCCCTGCAGACCCCTGCCAGTGTACTTTGACAGTTGCCACTCATATCTGGTGTCTCTGTAGCGTGCTTTTACAAAGAAAAAAGTTTTCCAGTGTAAGCGAATAGCAGTCAGTGTCCTTAAAGCGGGTGTTTCAGGCCTTCAGCCTGCAGACCCCTGCCAGTGTACTTTGATAGTTGACACTCATATCTGGTGTCTCTGTAGTGTGCTTTTACAAAGAAAAAAAGTTTCACAGTGTAAGCTAATAGCAGTCAGTGTCCTTAAAGCGGGTGTTTCAGGCCTTCAGCGTGTGCCCTGCAGAAACCTACCAGCGTACTTTGACAGTTGCCACTCATATCTGGTGTCTCTGTAGTGTGCTTTTACAAAGAAAAAAGTTTTTCAGTGTAAGCTAATAGAAGTCAGTGTCCTTAAAGCGGGTGTCAGGCCTTCAGCGTGTGCTCTGCCAACCTCAGCAAGTGTACTTTGGCACTCATATCTGGTGTCTCTATAGAGTGCTTTTACAAAAAAAAAAGGTTTTCACTGTAAGCTAATAGCAGTCAGTGTCCTTAAAGCAGGTGTCAGGCATTCAGCGTGTGCTCTGCCATCCTCAGCAAGTGTACTTTGCCACTCATATCTGGTGTCTCTATAGCATGCTTTTACAAAGAAAAAAAGGTTTTCAGTGTAAGCTAATCGCAGTCAGTGTCCTTAAAGCGGTTGTCAGGCCTTCAGCGTGTGCTCTGCCAACCTCAGCAAGTGTACTTTGCCACTCATATCTGGTGTCTGTATAGCGTGCTTTTACAAAGAAAAAAAGGTTTCCAGTGTAAGCTAATTACAGTCAGTGTCCTTAAAGCGGGTGTGTCAGGCCTTCAGCGTGTGCCCTGCAGACACCTGCCAGTGTACTTTGACAGTTGCCATGCATATCTGGTGTCTCTATAGCGTGCTTTTACAAAGAAAATAAGTTTTCCAGTGTAAGCTAATAGCAGTCAGTGTCCTTAAAGCGGGTGTTTCAGGTCTTCAGCATGTGCCCTGCAGACCCCTGCCAGTATACTTTGACAGTTGCCACTCATATCTGGTGTCTCTATAGCGTGCTTTTACAAAGAAAAAAAGTTTTCCAGTGTAAGCTAATAGCAGTCAGTGTCCTTAAAGCGGGTGTGTCAGGCCTTCAGCGTGTGCTCTGCAGACCATTGCCAGTGTACTTTGACAGTTGCCACTCATATCTGGTGTCTCTGTAGCGTGCTTTAACAAAGAAAAAAAGTTTTCCAGTGTAAGCTAATAGCAGTCAGTGTCCTTAAAGCGGGTGTGTCAGGCCTTCAGCGTGTGCCCTGCATTCCCCTGCCAGTGTACTTTGACAGTTGCCACTCATATCTGGTGTCTCTGTAGCGTGCTATTACAAAGAAAAAAAGTTTTCCAGTGTAAGCTAATAGCAGTCAGTGTCCTTAAAGCGGGTGTGTCAGGCCTTCAGTGTGTGCCCTGCAGACCCCTGCCAGTGTACTTTGACAGTTGCCACGCATATCTTGTGTCTCTATAGCGTGCTTTTACAAAGAAAATAAGTTTTCCAGTGTAAGCTAATAGCAGTCAGTGTCCTTAAAGCGGGTGTTTCAGGTCTTCAGCATGTGCCCTGCAGACCCCTGCCAGTGTACTTTGACAGTTGCCACTCATATCTGGTGTCTCTGTAGCGTGCTTTTACAAAGAAAAAAGTTTTCCAGTGTAAGCTAATAGCAGTCAGTGTCCTTAAAGCGGGTGTTTCAGGCCTTCAGCATGTGCCCTGCAGACCCCTGCCAGTGTACTTTGAGAGTTGGCACTCATATCTGGTGTCTCTGTAGCATGCTTTTACAAAGCAAAAAAGTTTTCCAGTGTAAGCTAATAGCAGTCAGTGTCCTTAAAGCGGGTGTTTCAGGCCTTCAGCATGTGCCCTGCAGACCCATGCCAGTGTACTTTGACAGTTGCCACTCATATCTGGTGTCTCTATAGCGTGTAAGCCCTGCAGACCCCTGCCTGTGTACTTTGACAGTTGCCACTCATATCTGGTGTCTCTATTGCGTGCTTTTACAAAGAAAAAAAGAAAAAAAGTTTTCCAGTGTAAACTAATAGAGGTCAGTGTCCTTAAAGCGGGTGTTTCAGGCCTTCAGCCTGCAGACCCCTGCCAGTGTACTTTGACAGTTGCCACTCGCATCTGGTGTCTCTGTAGCGTGCTTTTACAAAGAAAAAAAGTATTCCAGTGTAAGCTAATAGCAGTCAGTGTCCTTAAAGCGGGTGTTTCAGGCCTTCAGCATGTGCTCTGCAGACCCCTGCCATTGTACTATGACAGTTTCCACTCATATCTGGTGTCTGTATAGCGTGCTTTTACAAAGAAAAAAAGTTTTCCAGTGTAAGCTAATAGCAGTCAGTGTCCTTAAAGCGGGTGTGTCAGGCCTTCAACGTGTGCCCTGCAGACCCCTGCCAGTGTAATTTGACAGTTGCCACTCATATCTGGTGTCTCTGTAGTGTGCTATTACAAAGAAAAAAGTTTTCCAGTGTAAGCTAATAGCAGTCAGTGTTCTTAAAGCGGGTGTGTCAGGCCTTCAGTGTGTGCCCTGCAGACCCCTGCCAGTGTACTTTGACAGTTGCCACTCATATCTGGTGTCTCTGTAGCGTGCTTTTACAAAGAAAAAAGTTTTCCAGTGTAAGCTAATAGCAGTCAGTGTCCTTAAAGCGGGTGTGTCAGACCTTCAGCGTGTGCCCTGCAGACCCATGCCAGTGTACTTTGACAGTTGCCACTCATATCTGGTGTCTCTATAGCGTGCTTTTACAAAGAAAAAAGTTTTCCAGTGTAAGCTAATAGCAGTCAGTGTCCTTAAAGCGGGTGTTTCAGGCCTTCAGCATGTGCCCTGCACACCCCTGCCAGTGTACTTTGACAGTTGACACTCATATCTGGTGTCTCTGTAGCGTGCTATTACAAAGAAAAAAAGTTTTCCAGTGTAAGCTAATAGCAGTCAGTGTCCTTAAAGCGGGTGTGTCAGGCCTTCAGCATGTGCCCTGCAGACCCCTGCCAGTATACTTTGACAGTTGCCACTCATATCTGGTGTCTCTATAGCGTGCTTTTACAAAGAAAAAAAGTTTTCCAGTGTAAGCTAATAGCAGTCAGTGTCCTTAAAGCGGGTGTGTCAGGCCTTCAGCGTGTGCCCTGCAGACACCTGCCAGTGTACTTTGACAGTTGCCATGCATATCTGGTGTCTCTATAGCGTGCTTTTACAAAGAAAATAAGTTTTCCAGTGTAAGCTAATAGCAGTCAGTGTCCTTAAAGCGGGTGTTTCAGGTCTTCAGCATGTGCCCTGCAGACCCCTGCCAGTATACTTTGACAGTTGCCACTCATATCTGGTGTCTCTATAGCGTGCTTTTACAAAGAAAAAAGTTTTCCAGTGTAAGCTAATAGCAGTCAGTGTCCTTAAAGCGGGTGTTTCAGGCCTTCAGCATGTGCCCTGCAGACCCCTGCCAGTGTACTTTGACAGTTGACACTCATATCTGGTGTCTCTGTAGCGTGCTTTTACAAAGAAAAAAAGTATTCCAGTGTAAGCTAATAGCAGTCAGTGTCCTTAAAACGGTTGTGTCAGGCCTTCAGCATGTGCTCTGCAGACCCCTGCCAGTGTACTATGACAGTTTCCACTCATATCTGGTGTCTGTATAGCGTGCTTTTACAAAGAAAAAAAGTTTTCCAGTGTAAGCTAATAGCAGTCAGTGTCCTTAAAGCGGGTGTGTCAGGCCTTCAACGTGTGCCCTGCAGACCCCTGCCAGTGTAATTTGACAGTTGCCACTCATATCTGGTGTCTCTGTAGTATGCTATTGCAAAGAAAAAAAGTTTTCCAGTGTAAGCTAATAGCAGTCAGTGTCCTTAAAGCGGGTGTGTCAGGCCTTCAGCGTGTGCTCTGCAGACCACTGCCAGTGTACTTTGACAGTTGCCACTCATATCTGGTGTCTCTATAGCGTGCTTTTACAAAGAAAAAAGTTTTCCAGTGTAAGCTAATAGCAGTCAGTGTCCTTAAAGCGGGTGTTTCAGGCCTTCAGCATGTGCCCTGCAGACCCCTGCCAGTGTACTTTGACAGTTGACACTCATATCTGGTGTCTCTGTAGCGTGCTTTTACAAAGAAAAAAAGTTTTCCAGTGTAAGCTAATAGCAGTCAGTGTCCTTAAAGCAGGTGTGTCAGGCCTTCAGCGTGTGCCCTGCAGACCCATGCCAGTGTACTTTGACAGTTGCCACTCATATCTGGTGTCTCTATAGCGTGCTTTTACAAAGAAAAAAGTTTTCCAGTGTAAGCTAATAGCAGTCAGTGTCCTTAAAGCGGGTGTTTCAGGCCTTCAGCATGTGCCCTGCAGACCCCTGCCAGTGTACTTTGACAGTTGACACTCATATCTGGTGTCTCTGTAGCGTGCTATTACAAAGAAAAAAAGTTTTCCAGTGTAAGCTAATAGCAGTCAGTGTCCTTAAAGCGGGTGTGTCAGGCCTTCAGTGTGTGCCCTGCAGACCCCTGCCAGTGTACTTTGACAGTTGCCACTCATATCTGGTGTCTCTGTAGCGTGCTTTTACAAAGAAAAAAGTTTTCCAGTGTAAGCGAATAGCAGTCAGTGTCCTTAAAGCGGGTGTTTCAGGCCTTCAGCCTGCAGACCCCTGCCAGTGTACTTTGATAGTTGACACTCATATCTGGTGTCTCTGTAGTGTGCTTTTACAAAGAAAAAAAGTTTCACAGTGTAAGCTAATAGCAGTCAGTGTCCTTAAAGCGGGTGTTTCAGGCCTTCAGCGTGTGCCCTGCAGAAACCTACCAGCGTACTTTGACAGTTGCCACTCATATCTGGTGTCTCTGTAGTGTGCTTTTACAAAGAAAAAAGTTTTTCAGTGTAAGCTAATAGAAGTCAGTGTCCTTAAAGCGGGTGTCAGGCCTTCAGCGTGTGCTCTGCCAACCTCAGCAAGTGTACTTTGGCACTCATATCTGGTGTCTCTATAGAGTGCTTTTACAAAAAAAAAAGGTTTTCACTGTAAGCTAATAGCAGTCAGTGTCCTTAAAGCAGGTGTCAGGCATTCAGCGTGTGCTCTGCCATCCTCAGCAAGTGTACTTTGCCACTCATATCTGGTGTCTCTATAGCATGCTTTTACAAAGAAAAAAAGGTTTTCAGTGTAAGCTAATCGCAGTCAGTGTCCTTAAAGCGGTTGTCAGGCCTTCAGCGTGTGCTCTGCCAACCTCAGCAAGTGTACTTTGCCACTCATATCTGGTGTCTGTATAGCGTGCTTTTACAAAGAAAAAAAGGTTTCCAGTGTAAGCTAATTACAGTCAGTGTCCTTAAAGCGGGTGTTTCAGGTCTTCAGCATGTGCCCTGCAGACCCCTGCCAGTATACTTTGACAGTTGCCACTCATATCTGGTGTCTCTATAGCGTGCTTTTACAAAGAAAAAAAGTTTTCCAGTGTAAGCTAATAGCAGTCAGTGTCCTTAAAGCGGGTGTGTCAGGCCTTCAGCGTGTGCTCTGCAGACCATTGCCAGTGTACTTTGACAGTTGCCACTCATATCTGGTGTCTCTGTAGCGTGCTTTAACAAAGAAAAAAAGTTTTCCAGTGTAAGCTAATAGCAGTCAGTGTCCTTAAAGCGGGTGTGTCAGGCCTTCAGCGTGTGCCCTGCATTCCCCTGCCAGTGTACTTTGACAGTTGCCACTCATATCTGGTGTCTCTGTAGCGTGCTATTACAAAGAAAAAAAGTTTTCCAGTGTAAGCTAATAGCAGTCAGTGTCCTTAAAGCGGGTGTGTCAGGCCTTCAGTGTGTGCCCTGCAGACCCCTGCCAGTGTACTTTGACAGTTGCCACGCATATCTGGTGTCTCTATAGCGTGCTTTTACAAAGAAAATAAGTTTTCCAGTGTAAGCTAATAGCAGTCAGTGTCCTTAAAGCGGGTGTTTCAGGTCTTCAGCATGTGCCCTGCAGACCCCTGCCAGTGTACTTTGACAGTTGCCACTCATATCTGGTGTCTCTGTAGCGTGCTTTTACAAAGAAAAAAAGTTTTCCAGTGTAAGCTAATAGCAGTCAGTGTCCTTAAAGCGGGTGTTTCAGGCCTTCAGCATGTGCCCTGCAGACCCCTGCCAGTGTACTTTGAGAGTTGGCACTCATATCTGGTGTCTCTGTAGCATGCTTTTACAAAGCAAAAAAGTTTTCCAGTGTAAGCTAATAGCAGTCAGTGTCCTTAAAGCGGGTGTTTCAGGCCTTCAGCATGTGCCCTGCAGACCCCTGCCAGTGTACTTTGACAGTTGCCACTCATATCTGGTGTCTCTATAGCGTGTAAGCCCTGCAGACCCCTGCCTGTGTACTTTGACAGTTGCCACTCATATCTGGTGTCTCTATTGCGTGCTTTTACAAAGAAAAAAAGAAAAAAAGTTTTCCAGTGTAAACTAATAGAGGTCAGTGTCCTTAAAGCGGGTGTTTCAGGCCTTCAGCCTGCAGACCCCTGCCAGTGTACTTTGACAGTTGCCACTCGCATCTGGTGTCTCTGTAGCGTGCTTTTACAAAGAAAAAAAGTATTCCAGTGTAAGCTAATAGCAGTCAGTGTCCTTAAAGCGGGTGTTTCAGGCCTTCAGCATGTGCTCTGCAGACCCCTGCCATTGTACTATGACAGTTTCCACTCATATCTGGTGTCTGTATAGCGTGCTTTTACAAAGAAAAAAAGTTTTCCAGTGTAAGCTAATAGCAGTCAGTGTCCTTAAAGCGGGTGTGTCAGGCCTTCAACGTGTGCCCTGCAGACCCCTGCCAGTGTAATTTGACAGTTGCCACTCATATCTGGTGTCTCTGTAGTGTGCTATTACAAAGAAAAAAGTTTTCCAGTGTAAGCTAATAGCAGTCAGTGTTCTTAAAGCGGGTGTGTCAGGCCTTCAGTGTGTGCCCTGCAGACCCCTGCCAGTGTACTTTGACAGTTGCCACTCATATCTGGTTTCTCTGTAGCGTGCTTTTACAAAGAAAAAAGTTTTCCAGTGTAAGCTAATAGCAGTCAGTGTCCTTAAAGCGGGTGTGTCAGACCTTCAGCGTGTGCCCTGCAGACCCATGCCAGTGTACTTTGACAGTTGCCACTCATATCTGGTGTCTCTATAGCGTGCTTTTACAAAGAAAAAAGTTTTCCAGTGTAAGCTAATAGCAGTCAGTGTCCTTAAAGCGGGTGTTTCAGGCCTTCAGCATGTGCCCTGCACACCCCTGCCAGTGTACTTTGACAGTTGACACTCATATCTGGTGTCTCTGTAGCGTGCTATTACAAAGAAAAAAAGTTTTCCAGTGTAAGCTAATAGCAGTCAGTGTCCTTAAAGCGGGTGTGTCAGGCCTTCAGCATGTGCCCTGCAGACCCCTGCCAGTATACTTTGACGATTGCCACTCATATCTGGTGTCTCTATAGCGTGCTTATACAAAGAAAAAAAGTTTTCCAGTGTAAGCTAATAGCAGTCAGTGTCCTTAAAGCGGGTGTGTCAGGCCTTCAGCGTGTGCCCTGCAGACACCTGCCAGTGTACTTTGACAGTTGCCATGCATATCTGGTGTCTCTATAGCGTGCTTTTACAAAGAAAATAAGTTTTCCAGTGTAAGCTAATAGCAGTCAGTGTCCTTAAAGCGGGTGTTTCAGGTCTTCAGCATGTGCCCTGCAGACCCCTGCCAGTATACTTTGACAGTTGCCACTCATATCTGGTGTCTCTATAGCGTGCTTTTACAAAGAAAAAAAGTTTTCCAGTGTAAGCTAATAGCAGTCAGTGTCCTTAAAGCGGGTGTGTCAGGCCTTCAGCGTGTGCTCTGCAGACCATTGCCAGTGTACTTTGACAGTTGCCACTCATATCTGGTGTCTCTGTAGCGTGCTTTAACAAAGAAAAAAAGTTTTCCAGTGTAAGCTAATAGCAGTCAGTGTCCTTAAAGCGGGTGTGTCAGGCCTTCAGCGTGTGCCCTGCATTCCCCTGCCAGTGTACTTTGACAGTTGCCACTCATATCTGGTGTCTCTGTAGCGTGCTATTACAAAGAAAAAAAGTTTTCCAGTGTAAGCTAATAGCAGTCAGTGTCCTTAAAGCGGGTGTGTCAGGCCTTCAGTGTGTGCCCTGCAGACCCCTGCCAGTGTACTTTGACAGTTGCCACGCATATCTGGTGTCTCTATAGCGTGCTTTTACAAAGAAAATAAGTTTTCCAGTGTAAGCTAATAGCAGTCAGTGTCCTTAAAGCGGGTGTTTCAGGTCTTCAGCATGTGCCCTGCAGACCCCTGCCAGTGTACTTTGACAGTTGCCACTCATATCTGGTGTCTCTGTAGCGTGCTTTTACAAAGAAAAAAAGTTTTCCAGTGTAAGCTAATAGCAGTCAGTGTCCTTAAAGCGGGTGTTTCAGGCCTTCAGCATGTGCTCTGCAGACCCCTGCCAGTGTACTTTGACAGTTGCCACTCATATCTGGTGTCTCTGTAGCGTGCTTTTACAAAGAAAAAAAGTTTTCCAGTGTAAGCTAATAGCAGTCAGTGTCCTTAAAGCGGGTGTTTCAGGCCTTCAGCATGTGCCCTGCAGACCCCTGCCAGTGTACTTTGACAGTTGCCACTCATATCTGGTGTCTCTATAGCGTGTAAGCCCTGCAGACCCCTGCCTGTGTACTTTGACAGTTGCCACTCATATCTGGTGTCTCTATTGCGTGCTTTTACAAAGAAAAAAAGAAAAAAGTTTTCCAGTGTAAACTAATAGAGGTCAGTGTCCTTAAAGCGGGTGTTTCAGGCCTTCAGCCTGCAGACCCCTGCCAGTGTACTTTGACAGTTGCCACTCGCATCTGGTGTCTCTGTAGCGTGCTTTTACAAAGAAAAAAAGTATTCCAGTGTAAGCTAATAGCAGTCAGTGTCCTTAAAGCGGGTGTGTCAGGCCTTCAACGTGTGCCCTGCAGACCCCTGCCAGTGTAATTTGACAGTTGCCACTCATATCTGGTGTCTCTGTAGTGTGCTATTACAAAGAAAAAAAGTTTTCCAGTGTAAGCTAATAGCAGTCAGTGTTCTTAAAGCGGGTGTGTCAGGCCTTCAGTGTGTGCCCTGCAGACCCCTGCCAGTGTACTTTGACAGTTGCCACTCATATCTGGTGTCTCTGTAGCGTGCTTTTACAAAGAAAAAAGTTTTCCAGTGTAAGCTAATAGCAGTCAGTGTCCTTAAAGCGGGTGTGTCAGACCTTCAGCGTGTGCCCTGCAGACCCATGCCAGTGTACTTTGACAGTTGCCACTCATATCTGGTGTCTCTATAGCGTGCTTTTACAAAGAAAAAAGTTTTCCAGTGTAAGCTAATAGCAGTCAGTGTCCTTAAAGCGGGTGTTTCAGGCCTTCAGCATGTGCCCTGCACACCCCTGCCAGTGTACTTTGACAGTTGACACTCATATCTGGTGTCTCTGTAGCTTGCTATTACAAAGAAAAAAAGTTTTCCAGTGTAAGCTAATAGCAGTCAGTGTCCTTAAAGCGGGTGTGTCAGGCCTTCAGCATGTGCCCTGCAGACCCCTGCCAGTATACTTTGACAGTTGCCACTCATATCTGGTGTCTCTATAGCGTGCTTTTACAAAGAAAAAAAGTTTTCCAGTGTAAGCTAATAGCAGTCAGTGTCCTTAAAGCGGGTGTTTCAGGCCTTCAGCATGTGCTCTGCAGACCCCTGCCAGTGTACTTTGACAGTTGTCACTCATATCTGGTGTCTGTATAGCGTGCTTTTACAAAGAAAAAAAGTTTTCCAGTGTAAACTAATAGCAGTCAGTGTCCTTAAAGCGGGTGTGTCAGATCTTCAGTGTGTGCTCTGCAGACCCCTGCCAGTGTACTTTGACAGTTGCCACTCATATCTGGTGTCTCTGTAGCGTGCATTTACAAAGAAAGAAAGGATTCCAGTGTAAGCTAATAGCAGTCAGTTTCCTTAAAGCGGTTGTGTCAGGCCTTCAGCTGTGCTCTGCAGACCCCTGCCAGTGTACTTTGACAGTTGCCACTCATATCTGGTGTCTCTGTAGCATGCTTTTACAAAGAAAAAAGTTTTCCAGTGTAAGCTAATAGCAGTCAGTGTCCTTAAAGCGGGTGTGTCAGGCCTTCAGTGTGTGCTCTGCAGACTCCTGCCAGTGTACTTTGACAGTTGCCACACATATCTGGTGTCTCTGTAGCGTGCTTTTACAAAGAAAAAAAGTTTTCCAGTGTAAGCTAATAGCAGTCAGTGTCCTTAAAGCGGGTGTGTCAGATCTTCAGTGTGTGCTCTGCAGACCCCTGCCAGTGTACTTTGACAGTTGCCACTCATATCTGGTGTCTCTGTAGCGTGCTTTTACAAAGAAAAAAGTTTTCCAGTGTAAGCTAATAGAAGTCAGTGTCCTTAAAGCGGGTGTTTCAGGCCTTCAGCCTGTGCCCTGCAGACCCCTACCAGTGTACTTTGACAGTTGCCACTCATATCTGGTGTCTCTGTAGCGTGCTTTTACAAAGAAAAAAGTTTTCCAGTGTAAGCTAATAGTGTCCTTAAAGTGGGTGTTTCAGGCCTTCAGCGTGTGCTCTGCAGACCCCTGCCAGTGTACTTTGACAGTTGCCACTCATATCTGGTGTCTCTGTAGCGTGCTTTTACAAAGAAAAAAAGTTTTCCAGTGTAAGCTAATAGCAGTCAGTGTCCTTAAAGCGGGTGTGTCAGGCCATCAGTGTGTGCCCTGCAGACCCCTGCCAGTGTACTTTGACAGTTGCCACTCATATCTGGTGTCTCTGTAGCGTGCTTTTACAAAGAAAAAAAGTTTTCCAGTGTAAGCTAATAGAAGTCAGTGTCCTTAAAGCGGGTGTGTCAGGCCTTCAGCGTGTGCCCTGCAGACCCCTGCCAGTGTACTTTGACAGTTGCCACTCATATCTGGTGTCTCTGTAGCGTGCTTTTACAAAGAAAAAAAGTTTTCCAGTGTAAGCTAATAGCAGTCAGTGTCCTTAAAGCGGGTGTGTCAGGCCTTCAGCGTGTGCCCTGCAGACCCATGCCAGTGTACTTTGACAGTCGCCACTCATATCTGGTGTCTCTATAGCGTGCTTTTACAAAGAAAAAAAGTTTTCCAGTGTAAGCTAATAGCAGTCAGTGTCCTTAAAGCGGGTGTTTCAGGCCTTCAGCATGTGCCCTGCAGACCCCTGCCAGTGTACTTTTACAGTTGCCACTCATATCTGGTGTCTCTATAGCGTGTAAGCCCTGCAGACCCCTGCCAGTGTACTTTGACAGTTGCCACTAATATCTGGTGTCTCTATAGCGTGCTTTTACAAAGAAAAAAAGAAAAAAAGTTTTCCAGTGTAAACTAATAGCAGTCAGTGTCCTTAAAGCGGGTGTTTCAGGCCTTCAGCCTGCAGACCCCTGCCAGTGTACTTTGACAGTTGCCACTCACATCTGGTGTCTCTGTAGCGTGCTTTTACAAAGAAAAAAAGTATTCCAGTGTAAGCTAATAGCAGTCAGTGTCCTTAAAGCGGTTGTGTCAGGCCTTCAGCATGTGCTCTGCAGACCCCTGCCAGTGTACTATGACAGTTTCCACTCATATCTGGTGTCTGTATAGCGTGCTTTTACAAAGAAAAAAAGTTTTCCAGTGTAAGCTAATAGCAGTCAGTGTCCTTAAAGCGGGTGTTTCAGGCCTTCAGCATGTGCCCTGCAGACCCCTGCCAGTATACTTTGACAGTTGCCACTCATATCTGGTGTCTCTGTAGCGTGCTTTTACAAAGAAAAAAAGTTTTCCAGTGTAAGCTAATAGCAGTCAGTGTCCTTAAAGCGGGTGTGTCAGGCCTTCAGCGTGTGCTCTGCAGACCCCTGCCAGTGTACTTTGACAGTTGCCACTCATATCTGGTGTCTCTGTAGCGTGTTTTTACAAAGAAAAAAAGTTTTCCAGTGTAAGCTAATAGCAGTCAGTGTCCTTAAAGCGGGTGTGTCAGGCCTTCAGTGTGTGCCCTGCAGACCCCTGCCAGTGTACTTTGACAGTTGCCACTAATATCTGGTGTCTCTATAGCGTGCTTTTACAAAGAAAAAAAGAAAAAAAGTTTTCCAGTGTAAACTAATAGCAGTCAGTGTCCTTAAAGCGGGTGTTTCAGGCCTTCAGCCTGCAGACCCCTGCCAGTGTACTTTGATAGTTGCCACTCACATCTGGTGTCTCTGTAGCGTGCTTTTACAAAGAAAAAAGTATTCCAGTGTAAGCTAATAGCAGTCAGTGTCCTTAAAACGGTTGTGTCAGGCCTTCAGCATGTGCTCTGCAGACCCCTGCCAGTGTACTATGACAGTTTCCACTCATATCTGGTGTCTGTATAGCGTGCTTTTACAAAGAAAAAAAGTTTTCCAGTGTAAGCTAATAGCAGTCAGTGTCCTTAAAGCGGGTGTGTCAGGCCTTCAACGTGTGCCCTGCAGACCCCTGCCAGTGTAATTTGACAGTTGCCACTCATATCTGGTGTCTCTGTAGTATGCTATTACAAAGAAAAAAAGTTTTCCAGTGTAAGCTAATAGCAGTCAGTGTCCTTAAAGCGGGTGTGTCAGGCCTTCAGCGTGTGCTCTGCAGACCACTGCCAGTGTACTTTGACAGTTGCCACTCATATCTGGTGTCTCTGTAGCGTGCTTTTACAAAGAAAAAAAGTTTTCCAGTGTAAGCTAATAGCAGTCAGTGTCCTTAAAGCAGGTGTGTCAGGCCTTCAGCGTGTGCCCTGCAGACCCATGCCAGTGTACTTTGACAGTTGCCACTCATATCTGGTGTCTCTATAGCGTGCTTTTACAAAGAAAAAAGTTTTCCAGTGTAAGCTAATAGCAGTCAGTGTCCTTAAAGCGGGTGTTTCAGGCCTTCAGCATGTGCCCTGCAGACCCCTGCCAGTGTACTTTGACAGTTGACACTCATATCTGGTGTCTCTGTAGCGTGCTATTACAAAGAAAAAAAGTTTTCCAGTGTAAGCTAATAGCAGTCAGTGTCCTTAAAGCGGGTGTGTCAGGCCTTCAGTGTGTGCCCTGCAGACCCCTGCCAGTGTACTTTGACAGTTGCCACTCATATCTGGTGTCTCTGTAGCGTGCTTTTACAAAGAAAAAAGTTTTCCAGTGTAAGCTAATAGCAGTCAGTGTCCTTAAAGCGGGTGTTTCAGGCCTTCAGCCTGCAGACCCCTGCCAGTGTACTTTGATAGTTGGCACTCATATCTGGTGTCTCTGTAGTGTGCTTTTACCAAGAAAAAAAGTTTTACAGTGTAAGCTAATAGCAGTCAGTGTCCTTAAAGCGGGTGTTTCAGGCCTTCAGCGTGTGCCCTGCAGAAACCTACCAGCGTACTTTGACAGTTGCCACTCATATCTGGTGTCTCTGTAGTGTGTTTTTACAAAGAAAAAAGTTTTTCAGTGTAAGCTAATAGAAGTCAGTGTCCTTAAAGCGGGTGTCAGGCCTTCAGCGTGTGCTCTGCCAACCTCAGCAAGTGTACTTTGGCACTCATATCTGGTGTCTCTATAGAGTGCTTTTACAAAAAAAAAAGGTTTTCACTGTAAGCTAATAGCAGTCAGTGTCCTTAAAGCAGGTGTCAGGCATTCAGCGTGTGCTCTGCCATCCTCAGCAAGTGTACTTTGCCACTCATATCTGGTGTCTCTATAGCATGCTTTTACAAAGAAAAAAAGGTTTTCAGTGTAAGCTAATCGCAGTCAGTGTCCTTAAAGCGGTTGTCAGGCCTTCAGCGTGTGCTCTGCCAACCTCAGCAAGTGTACTTTGCCACTCATATCTGGTGTCTGTATAGCGTGCTTTTACAAAGAAAAAAAGTTTTCCAGTGTAAGCTAATTACAGTCAGTGTCCTTAAAGCGGGTGTGTCAGTCCTTCAGCGTGTGCCCTGCAGACACCTGCCAGTGTACTTTGACAGTTGCCACGCATATCTGGTGTCTCTATAGCGTGCTTTTACAAAGAAAATAAGTTTTCCAGTGTAAGCTAATAGCAGTCAGTGTCCTTAAAGCGGGTGTTTCAGGTCTTCAGCATGTGCCCTGCAGACCCCTGCCAGTATACTTTGACAGTTGCCACTCATATCTGGTGTCTCTATAGCGTGCTTTTACAAAGAAAAAAAGTTTTCCAGTGTAAGCTAATAGCAGTCAGTGTCCTTAAAGCGGGTGTGTCAGGCCTTCAGCGTGTGCTCTGCAGACCATTGCCAGTGTACTTTGACAGTTGCCACTCATATCTGGTGTCTCTGTAGCGTGCTTTAACAAAGAAAAAAAGTTTTCCAGTGTAAGCTAATAGCAGTCAGTGTCCTTAAAGCGGGTGTGACAGGCCTTCAGCGTGTGCCCTGCATTCCCCTGCCAGTGTACTTTGACAGTTGCCACACATATCTGGTGTCTCTGTAGCGTGCTATTACAAAGAAAAAAAGTTTTCCAGTGTAAGCTAATAGCAGTCAGTGTCCTTAAAGCGGGTGTGTCAGTCCTTCAGTGTGTGCCCTGCAGACCCCTGCCAGTGTACTTTGACAGTTGCCACGCATATCTGGTGTCTCTATAGCGTGCTTTTACAAAGAAAATAAGTTTTCCAGTGTAAGCTAATAGCAGTCAGTGTCCTTAAAGTGGGTGTTTCAGGTCTTCAGCATGTGCCCTGCAGACCCCTGCCAGTGTACTTTGATAGTTGCAACTCATATCTGGTGTCTCTGTAGCGTGCTTTTACAAAGAAAAAAAGTTTTCCAGTGTAAGCTAATAGCAGTCAGTGTCCTTAAAGCGGGTGTTTCAGGCCTTCAGCATGTGCCCTGCAGACCCCTGCCAGTGTACTTTGAGAGTTGGCACTCATATCTGGTGTCTCTGTAGCATGCTTTTACAAAGCAAAAAAGTTTTCCAGTGTAAGCTAATAGCAGTCAGTGTCCTTAAAGCGGGTGTTTCAGGCCTTCAGCATGTGCCTTGCAGACCCCTGCCAGTGTACTTTGACAGTTGCCACTCATATCTGGTGTCTCTATAGCGTGTAAGCCCTGCAGACCCCTGCCAGTGTACTTTGACAGTTGCCACTCATATCTGGTGTCTCTATTGCGTGCTTTTACAAAGAAAAAAAGAAAAAACGTTTTCCAGTGTAAACTAATAGAGGTCAGTGTCCTTAAAGCGGGTGTTTCAGGCCTTCAGCCTGCAGACCCCTGCCAGTGTACTTTGACAGTTGCCACTCGCATCTGGTGTCTCTGTAGCGTGCTTTTACAAAGAAAAAAAGTATTCCAGTGTAAGCTAATAGCAGTCAGTGTCCTTAAAGCGGGTGTTTCAGGCCTTCAGCATGTGCTCTGCAGACCCCTGCCAGTGTACTTTGACAGTTGCCACACATATCTGGTGTCTCTGTAGCGTGCTTTTACAAAGAAAAAAGTTTTCCAGTGTAAGCTAATAGCAGCCAGTCAGTGTCCTTCAAGCGGCTCTGTCAGGCCTACAGTGTGTGCTCTCCAGAACTGTTCCAGTGCACATTGCCAATCATATCTGGTGTCTTTATAGCGTGCTTTTAAAACCAAAATTTGTTTTTCACTGTTATAGATTGAATAGCAGTTACTTGTCTTCAAGCGGGTGTGTCAGGCCTACAGTGTGTGCTCTGCAGAACTGTTACAGTGCACATTGCCACTCATATCTGGTGTCTCTATAGCGTGCTTTTACAAAGAAAAAAGGTTTCCATTGTAAGCTAATAGCAGCCAGTCAGTGTCCTTCAAGCGGCTCTGTCAGGCCTACAGTGTGTGCTCTCCAGAACTGTTACAGTGCACATTGCCAATCATATCTGGTGTCTCTATAACGTGCATTTAAAACCAAATCTTGTACAGCCTCCGCTCGGAACCTTGACGCACCATCCTCCTCCAGCTTAGCTTCAGGCACCTCTCAAGATACCACTCACCCGCCTGCCGCCACCACCAAAACTAGCACCACAGCCGCTTTACTTGGTATGTCAGAGGAGTTATTCACACACCCGTTTGAAGAAATGAGTGATGCGCAACCATTATTGCTAGAGGATGTAGATAACAGGGATATGTCTCAGGCAGGCAGCATTAAACACATGGAGGTACGGTGTGATGATGATGATGCTTCCTTTTCTGAGTTGTCAGATACAAGCGAAGCGGTTGATGATGACGATGCGTCCATGGATGTCACGTGGGTGCCCGCTCGGCAAGAAGAAGAACAGGGCGAAAGTTCAGATGGGGAGACAGAGAGGAGGAGGAGACGAGTTGGAAGCAGGGGGAGGTCGTCGCAAGGAACTAGTGGCACAGTCAGACAGCATGCATCGGCACCCGGGGTCAGCCCGACAGCACGCCAATCAATGCATGCTGTGTCCACCACCAGAATGCCGTCATTGCAGAGCTCAGCAGTGCGGCATTTTTTTTGTGTGTCTGCCTCTGACAACAGCGATGCCATTTGCAACCTGTGCCAAAGGAAACTGAGTCGTGGGAGGTCCAACACCCACCTAGGTACAACTGCTTTGTGTAGGCACATGATCTCACATCACAAACGCCTATGGGATCAACACATGAGTACAAGCAGCACGCCTACTCTAAGCCGCCATCCTCCTCCTGGTCCAGCATCTTCAGCCACGTCAACCACTGCTGTCCTCCTTGCCCCCTCTCAACCATCCGCCACTCCGTCTCCCGCCTTGAGCAGTTCCCGCTCATCTGCCCACAGTCATGTGTCTGTCAAGGACATGTTTGAGCGTAAGAAGCAGGCCCGGACTGGCCATCGGGCACACCGGGCAAATGCCCGGTGGGCCGCGATGGCCGTGGGGCCGAGGGCGGCAGGGGAGATCACAGGATCTCCCCTGCCAGCCCCTGCAGGGCCAGCGCTACCCGAGCGCCAGCCCTGCTGTCTGCCTCCATGGGCCGGTGGGGAGATCAAAGATCTCCCTCACGGCCCACAGGCACTCAGATGCGGCCGCTTGGGGAGGGAGGAGAAGACCCGGCGAGCTCTATCCAGCAGCTCCGCCGGGTCCTCTCGCGGGATTCTGAGCGTTGCCGCGGTTATCGTGGCAACGGTCAGATCTCGCGAGAGTGAACTCTAGCCTGCAGGCTAGAGTTCACTCTCACCACTGGACCACCAGGGAAGGAAGCACCCTCAATGGCAGCAGGCCCCTCCTCATGGTTGAACGGACTCCCCCCTCTCAGGATAAAGGTAAGAAGGGGGGAAGGGGGGGTCATTTAACATTTTATTTTATTAATAAAAAAATATATTTTAATTTAAATAAAAAAATACACTCACACAAACAGCACCCCAGACACACACACAGCACCCTCAGACACACACACAGCACCCCCAGACACACACACAGCACCCCCAGACACACACACACAGCACCCCCAGACACACACACAGCACCCAGACACACACACAGCAGCCCCAGACACACACACAGCACCCCCAGACACACACAGCACCCCCAGACACACACACAACACCCCCAGACACACAGCACCCCCAGACACACACACACAGCACCCCCAGACACACACACAGCACCCAGACACACACACACAGCACCCCCAGACACACACACAGCACCCAGACACACACAGCAACCCCAGACACACAGCGCATCCAGACACACAGTTCATCCAGACACACAGCGCATCCAGACACACAGCGCACCCCCAGACACACAGCGCACCCCCAGACACACAGCGCACCCCAAACACACACAGCGCACCCCAAACACACACAGCGCACCCAGACACACAGCGCACCCAGACACACAGCGCACCCAGACACACAGCGCACCAAGACACACAGCGCACCAAGACACACAGCGCACCCCCAGACACACAGCGCACCCCCAGACACACAGCGTGACACCCAAACACACACAGCACCCAAATAACCCCCAGTGAGTTAACAGACAAAGAAAATTAGAAACCTAGAATGTGACGGCAGATAAAAACACCCTCACACACAGCGCACCCCCAGACACACAGCGCACCCCCAGACACACAGCGCACCCCAAACACACACAGCGCACCCCAAACACACACAGCGCACCCAGACACACAGCGCACCCAGACACACAGCGCACCAAGACACACAGCGCACCCCCAGACACACAGCGCACCCCCAGACACACAGCGTGACACACAAACACACACAGCACCCAAATAACCCTCAGTGAGTTAACAGACAAAGAAAATTAGAAACCTAGAATGTGACGGCAGATAAAAACACCCTCACACACAGCGCACCCCCAGACACACAGCGCACCCCCAGACACACAGCGCACCCCAAACACACACAGCGCACCCCAAACACACACAGCGCACCCAGACACACAGCGCACCCAGACACACAGCGCACCAAGACACACAGCGCACCCCCAGACACACAGCGCACCCCCAGACACACAGCGCACCCCCAGACACACAGCGTGACACCCAAACACACACAGCACCCAAATAACCCTCAGTGAGTTAACAGACAAAGAAAATTAGAAACCTAGAATGTGACGGCAGATAAAAACACCCTCACACACAGCGCACCCCCAGACACACAGCGCACCCCCAGACACACAGCGCACCCCAAACACACACAGCGCACCCCAAACACACACAGCGCACCCAGACACACAGCGCACCCAGACACACAGCGCACCAAGACACACAGCGCACCCCCAGACACACAGCGCACCCCCAGACACACAGCGTGACACCCAAACACACACAGCACCCAAATAACCCTCAGTGAGTTAACAGACAAAGAAAATTAGAAACCTAGAATGTGACGGCAGATAAAAACACCCTCACACACAGCACCCCTCTTACAGACACACACACTGTGCCCCTCAAACATACAATACGTCCAAATATAATATACACACTACAGCACCCCTCACACTGCACCACTACACACATTACGCTCCAGATACACACTAGATCCATTACCCTATATGCACTCTTAATCCCCTACACACACACACACACACACACACACAATCTCCTATACACACTCTAGGTCCTTTACGCAGTAGATCTCCTACACACACACACACACTGCACCACCTACACACACACTACATTCCTTATCAGCAAACACATACAACATTCGCTAAACACACCCTCTCTACAACCCCTACACACACTACGTCACCTACACACACACACACACACACACTACAGCCTGTATGCACACACTCACTACATCCCCTATAACACTATGCCCCCTATACACACACTCTCTACAGCCCCTAGCCACACATTACACCACAAACACAAATTAAATTTACCTATTTACACAATACCACACCACACTCTACACACACGCAATCCCACAAGCAGGCTCCAAACATATGCACCATGCACTTTCCTGGCCCTTTTGTCCTCTGGTATCCCACTTGTGGAGACACCAGAGACAATTTAAAAGCAAACACAGCGCAAGCATGTTATTAAATTTGCTTGCGCTGTGCAGAACAAATTCAGGGCCTTTTTCTAATGCCAGAGCTCTTCAGTGGGGCTCTGCGCATTGAACCAACATGCTCACTTTGCGAGGGGGCGTGCTTGTCATTAGTGATGACAAAACACACCCTCTCTGGCCCCGCCCCCTTCTTAGGGGGCCGCTCCGATTGAAAAATGCCCGGGCCTAATTTTTTTCCCAGTCCGGCCCTGGTAAGAAGCCAATGTCACCAAGTCACCCCCTTGCCCAGCGTCTGACAGCTGGCTTGTCCGAACTATTAGCCCGCCAGCTTTTACCATACAATCTGGTTGAGTCTGAGGCGTTCAAAAAATTTGTAGCTATTGGGACACCGCAGTGGAAGGTACCCGGCCGGAATTTCTTTTCACAAAAGGCAATCCCCAACCTGTACTCGATTGTGCAAAAGGAAGTCATGGCATGTCTGGCACACAGTGTTGGGGCAAGGGTCCATCTGACCACTGATACCTGGTCTGCAAAGCATGGTCAGGGCAGGTATATCACCTACACTGCGCATTGGGTAAACCTGCTGACGGCTGACAAGCATGGAATGCTTGGCATTGCAGAGGAGTTGGTGACACCGCCACGACTTGCAGGCAGTCCTGCTGCCACCTCCTCTACTCCTCCTACTCCATCCTCTTCCATAACCTCCTCGGCTGAGTCCTCTTGTGCTGCTGCGTCTTGCTCCACATCAACGGCACCCCCCCAGCTCCCCAGGTACTATTCCACATCCCGGATACGGCAGTGTCACGCCGTCTTGGGTTTGACTTGCTTGAAAGCAGAGAGTCACACCGGACAAGCACTCCTGTCCGCCCTGAACGCACAGGTGGAAAAGTGTCTGACTCCGCAGCAACTGGATATCGGCAAAGTGGTGTGTGACAACGGAAAAAATTTGATAGCGGCATTGAAGTTGGGCAAGTTGACACATGTGCCGTGCATGGCACATGTGTGTAATCTGATCGTACAACGCTTTGTGCATAAGTACACAGGCTTACAGGACGTCCTGAAGCAGGCCAGGAAGGTGTGTGGCCATTTCAGGCGTTCCTACACGGCCATGGCTCACTTTGCCGATATCCAACATGCCAGTGAGGCGTTTGATTTGCGACAGCCCTACACGTTGGAATTCAACACTCCTAATGTTCGACCGCCTGCTCCAACAAGAAAAAGCTGTTAATGAATATTTGTATGACCGGGGTGCTAGGACAGCCTCTGGGGAGCTGGGAATTGTTTTGCCACGTTACTGGACGCTCATGCGCAATGCCTGTAGGCTCATGCGTCCTTTTGAGGAGGTGACAAACCTAGTCAGTCGCACCGAAGGCACCATCAGCGACATCATGCCATTTGTTTTCTTCCTGGAGCCTGCCCTGCGAAGAGTGCTGGATCAGGCCGTAGATGAGCGTGAAGAGGAAGAGTTGTGGTCACCATCACCACCAGAAAGAGCCTTATCAGCATCGCTTGCTGGACCTGCGGCAACGCTGGAAGAGGATTGTGAGGAAGAGGAGTCAGAGGAGGAATGTGGCTTTGAGGAGGAGGAGGAGCAAGACCAAACACAACAGGCATCCCAGGGTGCTCGTTGTCACCTATCTGGTACCCGTGGTGTTGTACGTGGCTGGGGGGAAGAACATACCTTCAATGACATCAGTGAGGAGGAGGAACGGGAAATGAGTAGCTCGGCATCCAACCTTGTGCAAATGGGGTCTTTCATGCTGTCCTGCCTGTTGAGGGACCCTCGTATAAAAAGGCTGAAGGAGAACGACCTGTACTGGGTGTCCACGCTACTAGACCCCCGGTATAAGCAGAAAGTGGCGGAAATGTTACCGAATTACAACAAGTCGGAAAGGATGCAGCATTTGCAAAATAAATTAAAAAGTATGCTTTACACAGCGTATAAGGATGATGTCACAGCACAACGGGAATCTAACAGGGGGAGAGGTGGAAGTCATCCTCCTCCTCCCACGACCGCGCCGGCAAGGACAGGACGCTTTAAAGACGTGTTGTTGATGGAGGACATGCGGACCTTTTTAAGTCCTACGCATCGCCACAGCCCTTCGGGATCCACCCTCAGAGAGCGACTCGACTGACAGGTAGCAGACTACCTCGCCTTAACTGCAGATATCGACACTCTGAGGAGCGATGAACCCCTTGACTACTGGGTGTGCAGGCTTGACCTGTGGCCTGAGCTATCCCAATTTTGCGATAAAACTTCTGGCATGCCCTGCTTCAAGTGTCCTGTCAAGAAGGGACCTTCAGTGCAGCAGGAGGAGGTATTGTCACCTTTATTAAGATGAATGAGGGATGGATCCCGAAGGGACTGACACTGGGCGATACATTCGATTAAAAAAGGCCTGATGAGATGAGCTGCCTTGGGCTAAAAATGGTCCACACGCTGCTGTATTTTAGCTCTGAATGACGTTTGACTTGCGTGACTAATCCGCCACCAACTAGGGTTCAAGCCGCCATGTTTTAGGGCACTTTCTGCCTGTGAAACAAACATCAATTTTTCTGGCCGCTGCTATAGCAGCGGCTGCAACAATACCACATGTTTCAGGCATGTGTACATGCCTAATTTTTATGCCCACTGGTGCAGCACTGTGGCTTCAAAAACCAGACCAAAAAAAAATCCTCCAAGATGGCACCAATATACCAGTGGTCTAAGCATCTTCCAACCTTGGTCTAAGGGGAGGTGATTCCACAATTAAAAATCGCTGCCATATACACGTCCACTGATAGGAGACGCGGAAGGTATTAAACTGATCAGAACAATACTAAACTCACCACTCCTATCTGGTGGCACATTAGCTTGCCCGCTCAGTGCCCCAAATTTCAAGTAAGAGGACCGACCAAGCATCTTCTTCCATCTCCCTGTTACATAAATCACTGCCATATCCATAGAACTTGTACATAATATCCAGGAGAGTTTTACAGGGCCAAATCTTGTCGCCTGTTGAAAGAGGTGACCTTGCTCGGGTCCCAGGTGTGCGGTTCCTAAAATGGCTGCCATATACACGTCCACTGATAGGAGACGCGGAAGGTATTAAACTGATATGAACAATACTCCACTCCTATCAGTAGGTCCCCCCATTGTGATTTATGGCCCCCACCCACCGCGCAGGGGTTGGGGAGGACAGTAGCTCCCCCCAGTGTGTATCAGGGTCCCTGAGGACAGGTGTTAATCCATACCTGCAAAGTGACCCTATGTAGGGGGAACAGTCTCTATTCTGCTCTGTGTCAGTGTGTATCATGGTCTCTGTGGATGGGGAACAGTCTCTATTCTGCTCTGTGTCAGTGTGTATCAGGGGCTTTGAGGACAGGTGTCAATCCATACCTGCCAAGTGACCCTATGTAGGGGGAACAGTCTCTATTCTGCTCTGTGTCAGTGTGTATCATGGGCTTTAAGGACAGGTGTCAATCCATACCTGCCAAGTGACCCTATGTAGGGGTAACAGTCTCTATTCTGCTCTGTGTCAGTGTGTATCATGGTCTCTGTGGACGGGGAACAGTCTCTATTCTGTTCTGTGTCAGTGTGTATCAGGGGTTTTGAGGACAGGTGTCAATCCATATCTGCCAAGTGACCCTATGTAGGGGGAACAGTCTCTATTCTGCTTTGTGTCAGTGTGTATCATGGGCTTTGAGGACAGGTGTCAATCCATACCTGCCAAGTGACCCTATGTAGGGGGAACAGTCTCTATTCTGCTCTGTGTCAGTGTGTATCATGGTCTCTGTGGACGGGGAACAGTCTCTATTCTGCTCTGTGTCAGTGTGTATCAGGGGCTTTGAGGACAGGTGTCAATCCATACCTGCCAAGTGACCCTATGTAGGGGGAACAGTCTCTATTCTGCTCTGTGTGAGGAGGAGGAACGGGAAATGAGTAGCTCGGCATCCAACCTTGTGCAAATGGGGTCTTTCATGCTGTCGTGCCTGTTGAGGGACCCTCGTATAAAAAGGCTGAAGGAGAACAACCTGTACTGGGTGTCCACGCTACTAGACCCCCGGTCTCTATTCTGCTCTGTGTCAGTGTGTATCAGGGATCATTAGGATAGGTGTCAATCCATATCTGCCAAGTGACCCTATGTAGGGGGAACAGTCCCTATTCTGCTCTGTGTGAGAAAGAGGAACGGGAAATGAGTAGCTCGGCATCCAACCTTGTGCAAATGGGATCTTTCATGCTGTCGTGCCTGTTGAGGGACACTCGTATAAAAAGGCTGAAGGAGAACGACCTGTTCTGGGTGTCCACGCTACTAGACCCCCGGTATAAGCAGACAGTGGCGGAAATGTTACCGAATTTCAATTCGGAAAGGATGCAGCATTTGCAAAATAAATTAAAAAGTATGGTTTACACAGCTTATAAGGGTAATGTCACAGCACAACGGGAATCTAACAGGGGAAGAGGTGAAAGTCATCCTCCTCCTCCCACGACCACGCCATATCTGGCAAGTGACCCTATGTAGGGGGAACAGTCCCTATTCTGCTCTGTGTCCGTGTGCATCAGGGTCTCTGAGGACAGGTGTCAATCCATATGTCAAGGTGTCAATATGTCATATGTCAGGTGTCAATCTATATCCATTGTGATTTAGGAATGTTAGGTGATTTCTTCCCTTTATGGATTAAAAGCAGACTCTGCATCAACTGTCTAATTTTCCATGGGAGTTTTGCCATGGATCCCCCTCCGGCATGCCACAGTCCAGGTGTTAGTCCCCTTGAAACAACTTTTCCATCACTTTTGTGGCCAGAAAGAGTCCCTGTTGGTTTTAAAATTCGCCTGCCCATTGAAGTCAATGGCGGTTCGCGCGGTTCGCGAACATTTGAGGAAGTTCGCGTTCGCCGTTCGCGAACCGAAAATTTCGGGTTCGCGACAACACTAGTGGCCAGTAGCATCTCCGGCGGAAGAGAATTGGTCTCAGCTGCTTCCAGGTATACTCTAAGGAGGTGAGGCGCCAAGTCCTCCGCGTATTTTTTATAGTAGGCATTGGTAAACCCATCCGCCCCTGGGGATTTGCCGGGCGGCAGTGCCTCAATGGCTGAGAGGACTTCCTCCAGCGTTATGGGCTGTGTGAGTCGTGCAGTGTGCGCTGGAGAGATTGTGGGGAGTTGTATAGTGGATAGATACCGGGCAATGTCCGTAGCATTTGGGTTGTGTATCGTAGGATCCTGATGGAAGTTATAGAGTTTAGAGTAGAATTTCGCGAACTCTTGGGCAATGTCCTCTGGTTTCACAACTTTCTCACCTACCTCATTGATAATGTGTGTCATTTTCTTAGCGGAATATTGAGTGCGTAATCTAGAGGCTAGATATTTTGAGGCCTTACCACTATTGTGGTATGTGTTCGCTCGTAATTTGTGTAACATGTGTTTGTTTTTTTCTAAGTTTAATTCCGCTAGGTGGTCATATAGGTTGGATAATTTATTGGCGAGTTCCACTGAGGGTCGCGTTTTATTTAGGGAGTTTGTTAGTGCAATTTGTTTATGGCATTCTAGGGTGTTAGAAACTCAGCATTTCTTGAGAAAGGAAGAGCGGCGTATCATGTGGCCTCTCAAGACCGCTTTATGGGCGGACCAGATAGTGGAGTCCGGCACACCTGCCGTTATATTAGTCTTAAAATATTCTTGGATTTCCTTCCGGATAGTGTTGGAGAAATCTGGGTCTGAGAGCAGGGAGTCATTGAGACGCCACGTTCCCCTTCCTTTAAATTGGAACCAGTCAAAAATTTCTAGGATGACTGGGGCGTGGTCTGACCAGGTGATCTCTCCGATGGAGCAGCCCGAGATTTGTGGCAGAGAGATTCTGTCTACTAAGAAAGTGTCTATTCGCAGGTAGGTATTGTGTACCCTGGAGTAGAACGTATAGTCCCGCTCAGAGGGGTGAAGAGTTCTCCAGGCGTCGTACAGGTCGTAATGAGTTAGGAGTTTAGTGAGAGCCTTGGCGGTTCTTTCCCTAGCATGACGTGTCTGACCTGATGTGTGAGTTGATGTGTCAAGATCGGTCTGGGTGAAGTTAAAATCTCCACAGAGGAGTAAGTCTCCCTGCTTGTATTTGTCAATTTTGGTAAGCACTGAATGTAGGTAGGACTTGGAGCTATCGTTGGGGAAATAGGCTGTTGCCAACGTATGTTGTGTGTTGTTAATCAGTCCCACTAGGATGATATATCTCCCATTAGGGTCAATGTGTTGTTGGTGGAGCTGGAAAGCAACATCTCTGTGGATAAAAATGGAGACTCCTCTGGATTTGGTGTCCGACATCGAGTGGTATTGTATGGGATAGTGTTTAGTGAATAAGGCTGGTATGTGTCCTTTCTTAAAATGAGTTTCTTGGATGCAAGCTATATCTATTCGGTTTTTCTTAAGATCCCTGAGTAGAAGTCTTCGCTTATTAGGGGTATTTAACCCTTTAACATTGTAAGTGATGATTTTCATACTCTATTATAAAGGTTAAGGTAGGTTCATTAAGGTTGCCATTGTATTCGTAACCCGTGTCAGGGCTGCGAGTTGTTCATGTTTGGGAGGGCGTAGGGCTTTCTCCTGCTGCAAGTTTCGTAGGGTGGGCCATATCTGCCGATCATTGAGGGGCAAAGTGACTATGTCCTCATATGGGTTAGAGGTTTGTACTGTAACTGTCTTTAGGGGGGTTCGGTATTCGGTGGTACTTCTGCACTTAGTGGGGGGCAGGTACTGAGCGGGGGAAGTGGGGGGTAGGGGAACAGGGAGGGGAAGAACTTGGGGGTAAAATACCCAACTAGGTTCATCGGGAGTGAACCGAAAAGTGCCAAGAGGGGCTTGGTCGCCGATACTAGGTGGCGTGGAGGTGAGCATCGGCTCAAAATTGAGAGCTCATCTTGGAGCCGAGGAGCAAGTGAAGGGCTATGAGGCAGTCGCTTTTGGACCAGGTAATTGGCACCTTCAGGGCCCATACATGGTTAGAAAAAAAAACAAAGAAAGTATAAATAGAAACCGGAAGGAACTCTTGACCCAATTAATTATTATTAAAACATTTTTTTTTTTTTTTTTAGTATTTATTTATTTATTTTTTATTTTTATTTTTTTACCGCAACCAGTGTTGATCTAACTCCCTGCGTCCGGGTAGTTCACTCAGTTCCCTGGCTATGGGTACTCATTATCCCTGGGTTACTGAGGTTGGGATGTTGTCCCTGATTTGGTAGAGAGGGATTGCCGCAACTGGGCCCTTATAACGCAGGGGGGGACTGTGTCGTACCTTGCCCAAGTAATTTGTAATATGGTCGGCATGTGTAGGAGCCGGTATAAAAGTGATAAGGTATGGTACAGGGTCCCGTGTGAAATTGGGCTGTCATACGGTAGGGCTAGTGTTTTCCCACTTTGGTGATGCACTGAGCTTAGTATTCCATTAGGGGACAGTAGGTAGCCCCGGGCTTGGCTAGGTGACCATATGTCTACGGGAGTCAACCCTGGGGAGAAAGGTGTGAGTGGTAATAGGCTCACAGTATGTAGCCCACAGAAACTGACTCCAGGGTTGGACAAGGGCCCTAAATCTGAGATGGGCATTAGGATCCTAACATAACAAGTTCAACCAGTAAACAGTAAACACTAAACAGGGGCCAATTTTGACCGTTAGGTGAAGATAGGTGCATATTATGAGGCATATACTTAAAAAACCTATAGAGTGTCAACATATTTGTGAGTGTGATATACTTGCTGCAGTCATGCCGCTTCAGGTAACAGTCCACTCCGGCACCATTCGTGGGACGGCATGGGAGGATTCTGCCACTGTCACAGGCAGCCCCAGGCCCCAGGCCTTTAATTTCTCCATGCCTGTCTCAAGATAAGAGATTCCATGTAGTACATCCTTGTGGTGGACCAGTAGTTTTGCAGGGAATCCCCATCGATATACCACTCCTTGAGCTCGTAGTTCAGTTGTGATCGGTGACATGCTCTTCCGAAATTGAAGGGTTGCGGCTGACAAATCTGTGAAGATTTTCAGATGACGGTAAGGTTCAGACATGTCCACCCCTCTGCATGCCCGCACCAGCCTCTCCTTCGCGTGGTAAAAATGCACTCAGACAATAACGTCCCTGGCTGTCATGCTGGGTAGGTGTGGGGGGCGTCTGAGTCGGTGAGCCCTGTCAATGATGAGCTGGTCCGGGTGGATCTCAGGTGTGAGGGCTTGGAAGAAATCCAGCAGGTAGGCATTAAGGGCAGTTGGGAGGACCGTCTCAGAGATCCCCCTTATCCGCAAGTTGTTCCTGCGAGCCAGATCCTCCATGTCCGCCATTTTCAGCTTGTGCTCCTGTAGGGTGGATTCAATCTCTTGCAGTTTGTCCGCAAGGCTGTTGTGGGCCTCGGCGAAGTCATCCATTTTCTTTTCCACGTGGGAGGTACGCTGGCCCACCTCCTGGAGCTCCTTGCGGAGGTCCGTGGATAGCGTTGGTATTTGTTTTTTCAGGCTTGCTTGTATGCTTTCCGTGAATTCCGCCATCATTAGGCGCATATCGGACGCAGTCAGCGGTCTCTCCTCCGTCATGGAGTTAGGGGAGGCCGGGGGGGAGTACAAATCTCCTCCTGTGCACAGCGCTCCGCCATCTTTGGTCGGGCTGTGACTCTCCCGCGCTCTGGGTGCCGGAGTTTTGTTGAGGAAAAATGACGCTCTGTCTGCCTTGGCGGTTTTCGCTTTTTGCCTCTGCGACATGTCGAGGTGATAGCTTGCTTTTGGGGTGTCAAAACGCTTGTTAACCGATTATTTTTGCTCCCGGTTCAAGAGCCTCACAGACTTGCGTACATGCGGTTTGGATGCCAGGCCAAGTCCCCCCCCCTAAAATTTATTTTAACTATATATTTTTTTTCTACCATGTCATTTGCCTGGACTTCTATGAGTAGCACTGGATTGGACCAGCGAAAAGGAAACGTCACTTCCTTGATGGCGTCATGGGAAGCAGAGAGGTCAACAGAGAGGTCATCAGAGCTGAGAGAGTTTCAGTACTGGAAAATGGTGAGTACAATTAATATTTTTTATATATTTTTTACTGCACACTACAGCTTTAAGAATAAAAGTTTGCATTACTAACACTATAGTGATCCTTTAATGATAGACATGTTTGATTCCCCTAAACTAGGGGTGGGCAATCTGGGGCCCTCCAGATGTGTTGGACTACATTTCCCATAATGCTCTTAGGGCCATAATGCTAGCAAAGCATCAAGGGAGATGTAGTCCAAAACATCAGGAGGGCCGCAGATTGCCCACCCCTGCCTTAAACAAATTACTAAAGTCTGAATTAGCATAGGCACAACAAAAAATAAATGCCTTCCTAGAACTTCTTATATATAATTGCATCCCGGGGGCGGAGACTGGCAGCGAAACGGGCTAGATGCCATTTCTGAGATCTCCTTCCCGGCACTCAGAATCCGACGAAAATCGTCTATAAAAAAAACCCATCCGACCCTGAACGTAGCAGGTACGGGTCTGGGACATCCTGCGGCATCGACAGATGCCTTTTCAATACACCCCGAGTCAGACCAAGCCGAAAAGGAGAACCGGGGCCTACTACGCACCAACGCTCGCCGACCTCGAGGAACTACACAATGGGACGACCCACAACCTCACAACTGAATCGGAAGCACCTGCAATACTCCACAAGATGGGCCTTACAGAAGTGGCAAACACAACTTCTGCTCCCCGAGTCGAACACACCTGGGACCCCGAGTCAACGATCCCATTAGTACCGAGAGCCGCACCAACTATCTGACTGAACAAGAAGAGGGCGCAGCTACCTCACACCAAGGAATACTAACTAACCTCTGTTAAGATTTCTCCCATCTCAATAGTTACCCTACTCTTACCCCGCATATATACTAAACAACCTACTATTACCCGTTCTACATACTAACGGACCCGGAGAGGGGCAGTCTCAGACCCGTCTCGCGTACACACATGAGATACACCCACAAGAGGTGTATAACCCCCCCCCCCTCCTTCCCACCGGGAGCTAACACCTCATAAATAAAAAAAAATATTATGATGCCTTGTCTACTAACCAATATGTAACATTATTACCCTGCATTACTGATACAGTGCCAGTCCTGGCTGTTGTGGCCGGACGTGTTTGTGTTAAACTGAAAACGCACCAAAAATAAAGAATTTTAAAAAAATTATAGTTGTATCCCAATATTCAAGTAAGCAAACATTTGGAAACTATTGATCAAAGTGATACAATTAAAAGCAAACAAACAGGTGCAGGACATCTTTAGAGCTAATTGACTGGAATTAACTTTTCTCAGGAAAATAACACAAAGAGTAAGAGAAATATGCTTCAACTAACAATACAAAAATACACTTAACATACCAACAGGAAACAAATAAAAATAGAAACTAATGAAAACTAATGTAGTTGAAAAGAATGGACAGTTTTAAAAAAAATTCAAACACATCAGATGGATAAGATTGACTTTGCAAAATTGGCAACATTAGATTAAAAAGATGAGTAAATGAAACATTATGTATTTACACACTACCCCTGTGACAAAGTGCCCTTCGCCACTCTGTCCTGGAGAGGCCTGCTTGCCTGCCTCCTCCCCTGCGACTATGGCCCCGGAGAGATCGTACCGTCTTAAATCAGCATTTGGGCTTATGGACTTTTTATTGGACTGTGTATGGCCCTTTAAGAACCGTCGGTGGGCACTTTGTGACTTTGGAGAACAATGCCCCTTTAAGACTATGGCCCCTGGAAGATATTTCCTGTTAAAGACTATTTTAGCAGATTGGATTTTAAAAGACTCTTGATGCCCCTTTAAATTGTATTGGAGAAGTTCTGCAGCTTTAAATTGGCACTTCGGATGCAGCCGAAGTGCTGAAGTAGTCGAAGTGGCCGCCATTTGACAAACTAACACGTGGCAGCGGCCATCTTTGTTCATTCGAACGAGGTCAGCGGTATGTGTAGCCAAATCCATGGAACTGAAATCAGCTACACATTTCAACGAACACCGCTGACCCTTACCTTCTCCTGCACTGAGTTTTCAGCCACAGAGACTAAGTCCCGTTTGAAGATTCAAACGCACGTTCAAATTTTTTTAGTGTGAAATTGACCGACCGCACAGTCCAAATCTATGGAACTGTTTTGGGCAGGAAAATGTGCATGCGGTCGGTCACAAAGGACTTCCGACTAACTTTTGAACTAATGGAAGGATTTGCATGATTTTTGAGTATGTTTATATTTCAAGTATGCTGATTAATAATATTTTATGAATATTGGATGTGTGGTTTTAAAGTTATAGTACATGTATAAAAACTGTATTTTTCCTGCTTGTGATAATTATGTTAACCCATTGTGTACCATAATTATATCACAGGCAGAGGGGGAGGATTTTGTGTATAATTGCTAGGAGTGTTTTCTGTAATGTACGTGTGTTATTGGTTGTTCTGTAAAACCCTGTGGGTGGTCCTATGTAGGGAAAACCTGCATGAAAGAAGGCCCTTTGGTGCCAAGTAAATGAGATCTTCTTGACCCTCAATACGTAGCCTTGTCTCGTTATTGGAGGGAGCTGCTATAATCACACTGGGGATTGCTATGCTCTGCATACTGCCCTGAGCTTGAATCACTTAGCTATTTTAAGAGCTTGTTCCTGATACGCTCTCCTGGAGGAAAGGTCTTCCCCACACGGTCCTGGAGGACAGAAGCTGATCCAGGGTGGACTGAAGACGGCGAGGCTCCAGTTAAGCTACAGCGGTTGTGGAGTCTGCGGTGGTTGTGGTGTCCAGTGCGGTGCTTGTGGTCCTCGGCGCAAGCTAGGAAGCGTCCATTAACGAAAGGTTCCGTTACAACCCCCATGTTAACTTTAAAGCCAGAGAGTTGCTGACAAAAAATGTATAGTTATAAGTAGATATAAACAGCAGGTACCCTCTCCCTCCCACCTCTCATCCCCGGTTGCTGAAGGGGTCAAAACCCCTTCAGTGAGTTACCTGAGGCAGCGCCACTATACCTCAGTGCTGCTTCTGGGTCCGCCCACGCTCCTCCCCTTCACCACGTCAACCAGCGAGGGAGACCGATCATGCCCGGCGGCAGGGGAGACCTAATGCGCACGCACATTAGACCTCTCCATAGTAAAGCATTTAAAACACTATAGCAACGCTATAGCAAATCTGTGCTAGAATCCCGGAAGTGCCCTCTAGTGGCTGTCTAGTAGACAGCCACTAGAGGAGGAGTTAACCCTGCAATGTAATAAACTGCAACAATTACATTGCAGGGTTAAGGGTAGTGGGAGTTGGCACCCAGACCACTCCAATGGGCAGAAGTGGTCTGGGTGCCTGGAGTGTCCCTTTAGGCATAGGTAGATATGGAGTTTTGGTGACAAATATGTTTTAGGAATGATAATAGATAGAAAATATACTTAAAGATGAAGAAGGGTGAGCCAGGAGATCCACTTATATCAGTGGTTCCCAACCCAGTCCTCAAGTACTCCCTAACAGTCCAGGATTAAAGGATTACTCAATTGTGTCTAAGGTGTTTTTGGGGAAAAAAACAAAAAACACTTTAGACACAACAGGGTAATGCCTAAATCCTGGACTGGTAAGGGCTACTTAAGGACTGGGTTGGGAACTCCTGACTTATATGATGTATTTATATATCAGTATGCATAACTAACAGGGTTTTTCACTAAAGTGATAATTCAAGGGGAATTTAAAATGTAAGGATAAAATAGCCAAACTGGAAAAATTCTATAATTCAGTTATGCTTTTAGTTTGACTACTCTAGACTTAAATTTTAAATTCACTTTGAATTCTCACTTCAATTAATAATTCTGTAAACAGAGGCTATAACACATGTATTATTTTTTTCACAGAAGCAATGACGGTTTTCATTGTAAGTCTTAAAAGGGATACTCAAGACCCCTAAATCAAGTTTGCAAAATGCTTAATGTGTGAAAAGTGTGACCTATTTTCCCTATTTTACAAAAAGTGCAGATTTCAATCGAAATTGACATTTTTATACATAAATCTTGTTACACCCCCCCACACCGGCTGTCAATCAGACAATCAAACAGGTTACTTCCTTGTTTGTTTAGCTCAGTGGGTGCAGGCAATTGCCCAGGGCACATGCCTTGCACAAACTTCTCACTGACCTATATTGGCAAGTCTGTGTTTGAATAGAAAGTCTGGGCTGTAGAAGGAGGGAAGGGCTTACAAAGGCAGCAGACAAGAGAACTACAGCTTTTGCAAGATGTTTTTAGACATTCCCCCAATGGAATAAATACATATATAAATACATACTTGTTTACATTTGCATACTTGTTTAAACTGTGGGTTTTATTGTAATTTATTGTATGTGAGCAGTGGAGTGTCCCTTTAAGTGAATATAATTGCAGATTTTTTCATGTAAATATTATAACAACCAAGCGACACAATACAAATTGGACTCAACTCTAAATACAGCTATAAACCTTTCGAAAGTTTGAAACAACGCATCTGTATTAAGCCCCTAGTTTACTTTTATTTATATAATATACTTGAGCTGCTCCATTTATAAGGAATAACATAAACCGTCCCAACACTGAGAGCAACATTCTGCTCAGGGTAGTTGATTCTTTGAGAAATAAAGCCGATGAATGGAGGTACTTTTGGTTGAAGAACAAAAAAAAAACTAATGTTCCTATCTCTTATACTAAGCAGAAACAACAATTATGGTTAACGAACGGGTTACCAGTGTAAACACCGATAGGGTGCAATGGAACATTTTAAAACCAAGTAATTAAAAGTTAACTCCCAGTCCTGAAGAAGAACACCAGAGTTTTCAAGTAATAAAGGTTCCTCAAAGTGAGGCTGTGGCTGTCAAGAACCTCACTGGTATTAGCAGGCTAATTCCTCCTTGCACTATGGAAATGTTGGGCAGAGCAACCAACATAGAAGAGATCAAGAGACAAGAGGCGCTAATCCAGTTTTGTTTGGGCCTAGTATTAATATAGGAATAACATAATGATATAGTACTTTTCCTTCCTGGGTTATCAATGTACATTTTTTCTATTTGAGTCTATTTTGGGTCGAGTATTGGGACTTCAAATATCTTGCTTAATCTGGTAACTACAATCTCATATTTAGTGGCATCTGAATCTTCTAAATCATGTTTTAATCTAAATTTGTCAAATGGTAACAATTAATAATTTGAGAAAAAGTCGTCCAGATTATGTAGAGAGAGGGACCCCCAGAAATTAACATCAACCCCAGGAGTATCATATTTTAAAATGGACACTGGCATTTTATCAAATGGTAACAATTAATAATTTGAGAAAAAGTCGTCCAGATTATGTAGAGAGAGGGACCCCCAGAAATTAACATCAACCCCAGGAGTATCATATTTTAAAATGGACACTGGCATGGCCATGGAAGCTCAGATTTCTAATAGAGATGAGCTAGATTGAAAATGTTGAGTGAGGGGTAAATTGACAGAGCAGGTGACAAGATGGTGGTCAGACAAAGGGAAAGTTGTGTTGGAGAAGTTTGAGACTGAATATAGGTTGGAAAAGACAAGATAAAGTGCTGTATGTGTGTGTAGGGGAGTTAGCCCACTGTTTAAGGCTAAAGGAAGAGGTGATACATCGAAACCTAGATGCTATTGAATTGTTAGGTTGGTTAATAAGGTAATAAGGTTAATAATGTTAAACAATTCAATTTGGTCATGCCAATGCTCACTTCCAGGAAAATATATTAAATCAAATTAAACAGATCAACATTGCGACCTCTTAATTAAGTTAAAATGTTGCTCTGTTCATTTTGCTTTAATACATTTGCCTGCTAGTGAGCCTATGTGTGCCCTGAAGCTGTTCTTGGATTTATTCTTGGATCTAATATTTATTGGGGTTGTGCTGGCTCCTGGTCGGTTTTGCACACTATGCCTTGGAATTAATGGACCATAGAGTTGAGAGGGAACACATATAGGACTGGTGACATAACTGTTTTTGCTAAAATACTCTCTCTCTAAAATCAGCATACATATAACATATAACACATATTATTTAACCAACACACACTTTCACCCACAGACACACACAGACACACCCTCTCACTGAAAATGCACACACACTCTCAGATACATACACTGATACACGGACACCCCTGATTTGATAAACTCTTAACAGACACACACATATACTGACAAACACACATTCCTTCTGACATACAGACTCACTCAGACACACACACATTTACTGACATATACACACTGATACCGACACACTCACACGTTTTCTCAAATTGTTTTTTTTTTTTATTATTTTAATTTAAGTCCACCCAGCCTACCTTTGGGAGAGCTGGAGTGGATTCTTTCCCTGGGGTCCAGTGTGGATCCTGTCTCTGTGTCCATAGTGGGGTTGTTCTGATCTTCTTGCTCGGCAGAGCAAGAAGAGCACAGAGGACAGCACTCCCTAGTTGGCCCCATGATACAAAGCTAACAAGTCATCTGCTAAAGCTGCTGGGGCATTTGAGAGTGGAGTATTTTTTGCCACCCCCTTGGCAAGTGCAGCCCAAGTCAAGTGCCTTGTTAGGCTTGCGGTAAGTTCAGCGCTGCAGTCTCCTAAATTCTAATCTTTACCAAAAATAATCAGACCGTCAGGGATTTACCTGTTGAGTCTTGCTCAGTAAAACTCAACAGATCGATTCTTTCAGACACAGATCAAAAGGCATTTTATTTGTTTGTATCAGCCTAAAATGCATTTGAGCACAAGTCTGTTTAGTTTAAAAAGCTTTGTTTAAAACAGTGTCCAATATATAAGTATGTATATATAAAGGAATATTTATTCCTACTTACCATAATTTTATTTTCCTGGTTAAAGGGCAAGGAAGCGCAACAATGGGTAGCTCCTCCCTATGCCTAATTAGACAGACCCTAATTAAAACAGAAGCTACAAATAACCCCTCCTACCCTTCCCACCCTCAGTCTTGTTTCCAGCAATATTCCAGGGCGGGATCTTAGTGCTGCCATGGCCTATGATTAGGAAAAGAAAATTCTGGTAAATAGGAATACATTTTCCCTTTTCCTGGCCATATCCATGGCAGCACAACAATGGGTAATACCCAAGCAATAACTAAAGGAGGGAAAAAAATACACAAGACCTCCAAATTATGAATGCAAAGTGAAAACACACACACCTCATAAGGACATTGGAAATCAAAAACTAGATGAGTGTCAGAGACCAGGAACCAGACAGAGACAGAAGTAGATGCAAACACACCTTTATTAACCCGTTAACGCCGTTACGGCGTTCCATGCCGTCCCCATTATAATGGGCTTTAAAGCCGTTGCGGCGGCATGGAACGCCGTAACGGCTTTGAGCCCCAGGAGGTAAGTTATACTTACCTCCGCCGCGATCCTCTTCTGGGGGGCTGCCTGACAGCCCAGGCAGCCCTCCCACGGCAAATGAGGCCCCCGGGGGCCATGTGATCGCTCTCAAAGAGCGATCACATGGCCCTCTATAGCTGGCTGTGGATCTGCCTGCAGGGGGACTGTCTAAAATATCAGACAGTCCCCCTGCTGGTAAGAAAGTATAAAAAAAGAAATTAAACATGTTAAAAAATAAATTGAAAATATTTTTATATATATATAATATGTATATAATATATATACATATTATATATATGTAACGTCATACAAAGTGTATTTTAATACTAATATAAGTATATATATTAGCATTAAAATACACTTAGAATGATGTTACATATATAATATGTATATATATTATATATATAATAGATGTACATATATATATTATATATATATATATACGTATAATTAAAATAATAAATAAATAAAATAATAAAATAAATAAATAAAATATTGAAACAAAATTTAATATAAATTATATATTCATATGTAATTTCATTCTAACTGTATTTTGTTATTAATATATATATATTGGTAACAAAATACACTTAGAATGACATTCTATATATATCTATCTATATATAAAATACAAATAACCGCAAATATATATATATAGATAAATACATATAATTACATAAAAGATTACATTAGTATACACGTAGAATTTAAATACATATATATGTATATATATTAAAATTCTACATGTATATTTAAATAATCTTTTAACATAATTATGTTATTTGATTAATTAAAATTTGATTGACATGCCTGACAACACAGGGAGAAAGTGCAGAGAATTTAATTTGCAAGCACTATATTTGACCCTGTAATACTCCACGACACCATAAAACCTGTACATAGGGGGTACTGTTTTACTCGGGAGACTTCGCTGAACTCAAATATTAGTGTTTCAAACTGGTAAATTGTATTACAACGATGATATTTTAAGTAAAAGTGACGTTTTTTGCATTTTTTACAAACAAACGGCACTTTTATGGACTATATTATTGTTGTAATATGTTTTACTGTTTTAAAACACTAATATTTGTGTTTAGTGAAGTCTCCCGAGAATAACAGTACCCCCCATGTACAGGTTTTATGGTGTTTTGGAAAGTTAGAGAGTCACATATAAGGCTTGCGTTTCATTTTTTTCACATTGAAATTTGCTAGATTGGTTATGTTGCCTTTGAGAGCGTATGGTAGCCCAGGAATGAGAATTACCCCCATGATGGCATACCATTTGCAAAAGTAGACAACCCGAGGTATTGCAAGTGGGGTATGTCCAGTCTTTCTTAGTAGCCACTTAGTCACAAACACTGGCCAAATATTCGTTTTTTGCTTTTTTCACACAAAAAAAAATATGAACGCTAACTTTGGCCAGTGTTTGTGACTAAGTGGCTACTAACAAAGACTAAACATACCCCACTTTCAATACCTTGGCTTGTCTACTTTTTCAAATGGTATGCCATTATGGGGGTAATTCTCATTCCTGGGCTACCACACCATCTCAAAGGTAACATTACTAATCTGGCAAATTTCAATTTGAAAATGGAACGTTCTATATTTGACCCTGTAACTTTCCAAAACAACATAAAACCTGTTAATGGGGGGTACTGTTGTACTCGTGAGACATCGCTGATTACAAATATGTGCATTTTGTTGCAGTAAAACCTAACAGTATTATGACATTTACAGCTAAAATGTGAGGCGGAACTACACATTTTTAAAAAATAAATAAATTTCTCACAGTTTATTTTATTTTATTCATAATAAATTATATTCCATATATGAATAGTTAATGGTAAATTAAAGCCCTGTTTCTCCTGAACAAAATGATATATAATAAGTGTGGGTGCATATAATATGAAAGAGGGGAACTACGGGTGAACAGACATATAGCGCAAATTCCAGTTTTTGTTTACGTTTTGTTTTGATCAGAACGTGCACTATTGACTCCGTCCTGAAGGGGTTAATAAATAACAAATAATAAACAAAAGCAAAGTCCAGGAATCAAGCAGGGGTCAGTCACCAGAGCGGGTAGTCAGACAAGCCAGGATCAGGAGCACGGAGAGCAGCAGAGTCAGGAACAAGGCCGGAGTCAGGAACCAGGAGCAAACAGGAAACACAGGAACAAAGAGACTTCTGGGAAACAGGAAACCACGCAAGGGCAAGGAGGTTCTGGGCTTAGCTGCTTAAATAGGCAGAACTGATTAGCAGCAGGGTTGATTACTACTCACAGGTGAGTAACCGTGGCAACAAGCAGAAGGAGCTGATAGTAATTGCAACTGAAACTCAATCACTGAAACAGAAAAGGGTTGCTGTTTAAAACAGCAAAGAAACCCTGACAGTACCTCCCCCTCAACGACTCCCCCCATCTCTGTTGGTGGGTCCGGGCTTCATGGGGAAGCGGGCGTGATATGAACGAAGGAGGGATGGTGCATGGACATCAGAGGCAGGAACCCAGGAGCGTTCCTCTGGACCGTATCCTTTCCAGTGCACCAAGTATTGGATCTGTCCTCTGAAGACCCGTGAGTCAATGATGCTGCGTATTTCATATTCCTCATGATTGTCAATCAGAACAGGACGTGGACGTGGCACTGAGGTGGTGTAGCGATTACAAACCAACGGTTTCAAGAGGGAAACATGGAAAACATTTGAGATGCGCATGTTAGCAGGAAGGTCAAGTGCGTAAGCTACAGGGTTAACCCTTCGAAGTATACGAAATGGCCCAACGTATCGGGGTGCCAGTTTTTGTGAGGGAACACGGAGGCGTAGGTTGCGGGAAGACAGCCAGACCCTCTCTCTCCGACCTGATAGGTAGGTGCAGGAAGGCGTCTGCGGTCGGCCTGGAGTTTGTAGTTCTGCATTGCGCGTTGCAAAGAACTCTGGACCTGCACCGAAGTGGAACGGAGTTCCCTGAGATGTTCCTCCAATGCCGGTATCTCCTGTGGCAAGAACGTATCAGGCAACATGGACGGTTGAAACCCATAGTTTGCCAGGAATGGGGATAGCCAGGAGGAGGCATTAATCGCACTATTGTGGGCAAACTCCGCCCAGGGTAGCAGATCAGACCAGTTGTTCTGGTGGTCAGAAATGTAGCAACGCAGAAACTGTTCCAGTGTTTGGTTAGCTCGTTCCGCTGCACCATTGGATTGCGGGTGGTAGGCCGAGGAGAAGGAAAGCTGAATTCCCATTTGCTTACAAAAAGCTCTCCAAAATCTGGACACGAACTGGCTACCCCTATCTGAGACTATCACTTTGGGTAACCCATGCAAACGAAAGATCTCCCGACCAAAAATTGTTGCAAGTTCCTGGGAAGTTGGTAGTTTTTTCAAGGGAATGCAATGTGACATCTTCGAGAATCGGTCAACAACCATGAGAACGACTGTATTGCCATGGGAGACCGGAAGATCTACGATAAAATCCATGGACAAGTGGGTCCAGGGTCGTTCACCATTAGGTATGGTTTGCAGGAGACCCACTGGAGGGCGTCGTGGGGTTTTATTTTGAGCGCACACAGGACAGGCAGCTACAAAAGCGGTGACATCCGAACGGAGACCAGGCCACCAAAATTGCCGGGATACGGACCAGATTAACTGGTTTTTGCCTGGATGTCCAGCTGCTTTGGGGTCGTGGTATGTACTCAATAGTTTCGTACGGAGGTTAATAGGTACAAAACAATGGGCATTAGGTTTCTCTGGAGGAGCATTACTTTGTGCAGCCAGAATCTCCTCGCCTAGGGGTGAGGTGAGGTTAGTACGGATGGTTGCCAGTATATGGTCCGGAGGAATCACAGGAGTAGGGGTTATCTCCTCTCTAGATGGAGGGGAGAACTGTCGAGACAAGGCATCAGCCCGAATGTTTTTTGTACCGGGCAAGTAAGAAACCACATAATTGAATCTTGATAGGAAGAGAGCCCATCTAGCTTGCCGGGGGGATAGTCGCTTAGCTTCCGAAAGATATGTTAGATTCTTGTGGTCTGTGAGTATGAGGATTGGCACTGAAGTACCCTCAAGAAGATGCCTCCATGTCACGTCTAAACATTTGTTATGAAGGAACACAACTGCAGATTTCTTATAGTTTGAATATTTATTATAAAAAGTAAAAGGTATTGACTTTAATTCCAATTTACAGGTACTGTAGCTTTAAGTAGTAAACGATAACTGAAGTCCACAATTATATGCACTGTAGCTTTAAGTAGTAAACGATAACTGAAGTCCACAATTATATGCACTGTAGCTTTAAGTAGTAAACGGTGACTGAATCATAAAGAGTCCTTTAGTAGTATTAATTAATGATAAGAAGTTACAATAGCTGTTCCATAGACTTTAATTGAAGTAAGACAGATGCAGCTAACTGAGACAAAGTATGAGTTGAAGTTAGCTGTAACGGGTTTGTTTTAACGACGGACTTTGGAGACAGGAAATAACAGCTTTGAGATGCAACGCTTATCACAGAGGTTTTACTTAGCTTCCGGCACATAGAACACTGGTTCCCGAGATCTCCTCAGAGGCGGTTTATCCTGAATGGAGAGAGTTCAGCTTTAGCCGTGGATGAGGAAAGGTGAAGGGAACTTGAAGTCTTCCAGTCCGGTCCGGTAATAGAGGGCTTTCACAACGATGTTGCAGCCGGTTCGTGAGTACGGAACGTAGTTCATTAATCCAGCGTCGATCAGCTGGTGCGGTCAGATTAAATAGGGAGACCGTGTCATAAAGAGGTGTGACTAAGCTCCGTGGAACCAGGAAGTAAGAGGATATTATAATTAAGGCATGACACTCCATTCTTTGAGAGCTAAAATTATGGCTAGAAGTTCTCTATCACCAATCTGGTAATTGCATTCCGCCGGGTTCAATTTCCTCGAGAAATACCTGCACGGATGCCTGGAGCTCTCTGGGTTAGGACGTTGAGACAGGAGGGCGCCTACTCCTGTCTCAGACGCATCGACCTCAAGAATGAATGGTAAGGCAGGGTTAGGGTGTGCCAGTATAGGAGCAGCAGCAAAGGCGACTTTGAGAGACTCAAAGGCAGTAATGGCTTCCTGTGACCAATGCTGTGGATCAGCATCTCTCCTGGTCATGTCCGTGAGAGGTTTAACCAAGGAAGAAAAGTTGCGTATGAACTTCCGATAATAATTGGCGAAGCCCAGAAAACGTTGTATAGAGCGAAGACCCGTAGGTCGAGGCCATTTTAGTACAGCCGAAAGTTTCTCCGGATCCATAGAGAATCCAGCATCTGAGATAACATATCCCAAGAATGTGACCTGTTTGCAGTGAAACTCACATTTCTCCAATTTGCAGAACAGATTATTCTCTCTAAGTCTCTGTAGAACACGAGAAACGTCTGCGTGATGGTTCTCGAGAGATGTGGAATGGATCAGAATATCATCAAGATAAACCACCACGCATTGCTGCAGCATATCTCGCAGGACGTCATTTATAAATTCTTGGAAAACCGCCGGAGCATTGCAAAGACCAAAGGGCATTACTAGGTATTCGTAATGGCCGCTCCTGGTGTTAAATGCGGTTTTCCATTCGTGGTCCTCTTTTATCCGGACGAGATTATATGCCCCTCTCAGATCAAGTTTGGTGAAGACCGTTGCTCCCTTGAGGCGGTCAAATAACTCCGTGATTAATGGAATGGGGTAGGCATTCTTAATAGTAATGCGATTGAGACCCCTATAGTCGATACAGGGTCTCAACTCGCCATCTTTTTTCTTTACAAAGAAAAAGCCGGCCCCGGCAGGAGAAGATGACTTTCGAATAAAACCCTTAGACAGTGCATCGGTAACATACTCCTCCATGGCTCGATTCTCTGCTACAGACAGTGGGTAAATCCGGCCCCGGGGAGGATTGGTAATCGGTTGGAGTTCGATACCACAGTCATACGGACGGTGTGGTGGCAGAACGCTGGCTTGACCCTTGTCAAATACATCTTGGAATTCTTGGTACTCAGCGGGTAAGGAAGAGGAAGAACATGCGCCCAAAACTTTGACCGGTTTCTGGAGACAGGACAATGTGCATTGCTGGGACCATGATAATATCTCAGCTTTGCGCCAATCAATTGTGGGGTTATGCTTCTGTAACCAAGGGTATCCCAAAACAACCTGGTAATATGGAGAGGAAATGACCTGGAATTGGATCGTCTCATGATGTAGAGCCCCTACAGCCAGAGATATGGGCATGGTTTCTTGGGTCACGTGGGTTGGCTGTATTGGTCTGCCATCGATGGCTTCGAAGGCTAGTGGGAAGTTGCGAGACTGTAAGGGTATAGAGTGCTTTGCTGCAAATGCACAATCTATAAACAAGCCTGCGGCCCCAGAATCAAGAAATGCCCGGGTCTCAATGGATGAATCAGGCCAGGAGAGGATAATAGGCACCAAGGGTTTGCCCACACATATCTCTGGGTCTGCATGAAGGCCCCCCAAGATCTGCCCCTGACAGTATCTTGGGTGCGGACCCTTTGCCGGACGGATCGGGCAAAACTTTAACATGTGACCGTGGTGTCCGCAGTATAGGCACAGGCCCTCCCTCCTCCTAAAGGCTCTCTCCTCGACCGAGAGGCGTGAGAAGCCTAACCGCCTTGGCTCCACACAGACAGAGGACTCAGGCCCAGGAGGCATAGGAGGTGAGGGAGGTTTGGGTGGGCAAGAAAAGCTTGGTGCCAAATATACAGGAGGCCTCCGCAGGCGCTCCCTGGATGAGGATCTCTCTCGGAGTCTGATGTCAATGAGGGTGACAAATGAGATCAGTTCCTCGAGATCTTTAGGTAACTCTCTGGCTGCAATCTCATTTTTAAACACATCGGAGAGACCCTGTGCAAAGGCAGCCACGAGAGTCTCGTTGTTCCAGTCACCCTCTGCTGCCATGGTACGGAATTCACTGGCATACTCGACAATAGTTTTTGTGCCCTGAGCATTAGGCATGAGTAGTTCGGCAGTAGGGGTGGATCGAGCTGGAATATCAAAAACCCTTTTAAAGGACGCAACAAATTCAGGGTAATTGTAAATAATAGGCCTCTCTGCCTCCCAGAGAGGTTTTGCCCAAGCTAGGGCCTTTCCAGACAGCAAAGAAATCATGAAGTGAACTTTGTCACTGTCTGTAGGAAATGCCTGGGGCAGGATTTTAAGGTATCCTTTAACTTGATTTATAAATTCTCTGCACTGAGCTGGGTTGCCCCCAAAATACTGAGGGAGCGGGACAGACCCAGTCATTTCTCTAGCCGCTACAGGTTTGGAGGCTACAACAGGAAGTGAGGCAAAGGCGGCCGCAATCGCAGGCTGGCCGGGTACTGGATCCAGATGGGCATACTGGTCCAAATGGTGGTTCTGCTGGTCCCACTGGGTAAGCAGGTTAGGTATAGGTGTCTTGCCTGTACCATCTGTATTCATGGCCCTTGCGTAATGTCAGAGACCAGGAACCAGACAGAGACAGAAGTAGATGCAAACACACCTTTATTAATAAATAACAAATAATAAACAAAAGCAAAGTCCAGGAATCAAGCAGGGGTCAGTCACCAGAGCGGGTAGTCAGACAAGCCAGGATCAGGAGCACGGAGAGCAGCGGAGTCAGGAACAAGGCCGGAGTCAGGAACCAGGAGCAAACAGGAAACACAGGAACAAAGAGACTTCTGGGAAACAGGAAACCACGCAAGGGCAAGGAGGTTCTGGGCTTAGCTGCTTAAATAGGCAGAACTGATTAGCAGCAGGGTTGATTACTACTCACAGGTGAGTAACCGTGGCAACAAGCAGAAGGAGCTGATAGTAATTGCAACTGAAACTCAATCACTGAAACAGAAAAGGGTTGCTGTTTAAAACAGCAAAGAAACCCTGACAATGAGCAACTGGCACATATTGCTAATCAGATCATTAACAGCTCTGATACAATTAAAATGGAGATGGAGAGATTAAATACAAAGCTGAGTTCTGCATTAGAAAAAATTGATACACTTGAAGGTCAAATAAGCAAATTGCAAACAGAGAATACTCAAACAGAAGGCATAATACAGCAAATGAATTTAAAGATTAGAGATTTGGAAGATCGTCCGAGGAGGTGTAATGCTCGTTTTAGAAACATACCGGAATCTGTAACTCAAGATCAATTAAAAGATTTTCTACTCTCATTTTTTTCAAGAAGCTGGTCTGCAGAAGGAAGCCCATCAGCCCATAATAGAACGAACACACAGGCTAAGGAAATCGGATGGGGTCCCAGCTCATTATACAAGAGATGTTATAGTATGTTTTTTTTCCTACTCATATAAACAACAATTGTTAAATCTGCTGAGGAATAAAGACAACTTATCGGAGAAATTTAAAGACATCGCCATATTCCAAGATCTCTCAATGCAAACAAGAACATGGAGAAAAACCTTTCATCAAGTGTTGGAACCATTGAAGCAAAACAATGTGAAATATAAATGGGTACAACCACATAAAATAATTGTGTGGTGGGAAGAAAAATGGAGACCATTTACCTCAGCTAAAGATCTAGAAGCCTGGACAAAATCATTAATATTTTAAAAGTTTAAGTACCCAAGGAAGAATTACGGGAGTAAAAGAACAACGTGGGTATTTTTTTTTTTTTTTTTTTTTTTTTTTTTTACACATACTAGTATACAACCAGCTAAAAGATCTCGAAAGGCGATCTACTCCGACTATATTTTAAAAGAAGAGAAAAGAGGACAGAAAATGAATAAAAGAAGATTAAAAGAGAAGGAGAGAAAAAGTAAATTTAACATCATAATTTAGGTTATTTAAAATTCTCATCAGACCATGAAGTCAAAATCCCCACCAAGTCCAACAAAGAAAAATGGAGTCTATTTATTTTAAGACTCAGAAGCTTGGACTAATCTGGCTATAACCCTAAAAGCTGAAGTCCAAAAGTGACAGTTAACGAAGAAAACTAAGACTGCCGATCATCTTCTTTTCACTTTTCTTTTCTGTTTTTCATCTAAGTCCTTTTTTTTGTTTTTGTTTTTGTATTTCTCAACTAGAATTAAGCACTCAATCACAGTAGGTTACAAGATTGTGTACGGTAAAGAGATATTCATCTAAGAGTGGGTAAAGGATTACAGGGCACAGGATGGTCCCTTATGGGGAAAAATAATCACTATAACAATGTAAGTATATCAAGAGTGTATATAAATAGGCATATCGAATTGCTTAGCACTAAAATATATCACTATAGAGTTAGTTAAGAGTAAACTGAGTAAAGGTATTAATTAAAGAAGGATATTAGTTTTTTTTTTTCTCCTCACTTTTATTGAATAAGAATGTAAGAGGTTGTAAAATTCGACATAAGATAAATCACCATATCACTGTAGTTAAGGGCAATTTAAGAACAAGAGCTTATCACGGAAATATAGAAAAAGGTTGTTGTACAGAAAATCCCTTCAGAGACCTTTCTCCAGCGCCGGGCTCCCTCTGTGCTGGGGAACTCTCCACCCCCTTCTGACGCCGCGCGCGCATTCAAACAGCCCATATGAAAGCATTACTCAATGCTTTCCTATGGACGTCCAGCTTCTTCTCACTGTGATTTTTACAGTGATAATCACGGCAGTGCCTCTAGCGGCCAGGGCCGCCATCAGGGGGTGACAACCATAATGGCAGTCCAGGGCCCCACAATTACTCTCTGCACCTATATATAGCGATGATCGCTATATATAGGTGCAGCCGTGGGCCCCCCGGCTCCCTATACTTGCAGAGGGGGCCCAGCGGACTGCATCTGTACTTTACAGCATTTCCCTTGCTCTAACTCACACCATGGCAACGCTCCGCGTGGCGCGCAGCATGTACACCACACCTCGCGGGAGTGAGAGCGAGGGAAATGCTGTAAAGTACATGTTACAAAAACATTATCTCATTGTGTGCCTTTAAGTGCTATTTTCACCTTTCTGACTTATTTGCAGCCGTTCGTATGGTTCAGCACGAATCCTTTGTGTAAACGTATAGGTGGCCGCCATTTCGGGACTTTACACGTGTTCGCGGCCATATTACGTGTGAACAGCGGTGTTTGCCAGCAATCATCTGGAACTGAAAACGGAGACGCAAACAGGTGAACACCGCTGAGACCTCCAGGATAGCATAACTTCGTGATGGACCTACCGAACTGCCCACTCCCTACGTGGAGTTTTAACGTACGAACAGAGACCGACCGCAAGGCCAAAACATGTGGAACTATTTTCGGCTAGAAAGTCTGTGCGGTGGGTCAAAACTTTGGAAACCCATAGCTCCCGAACCGTTCATCCGAACGAGCCAGTTTTCGGATATGTTGCTCCCCTGAACGAGGTCTATCCAGCGGTGCAGGATTTAAAGGCGTACCCCCTGGTTTTGGGGTACATCCAGAACTTGGTGGAAAATATGTGTAGTATAATTGTTTTAACTGTTTATCTGAGGGGAGGGGATGTGTGGGTTGCACCAAATATGTGATTGGTGATTTTATGCCTCCCCCTGGGAGTGTCCTGTTTGTATGTGACCACAATAAAAAGCAGGCTGGGCATCCCAGTCCTCAGTTCTTGTTTGACCCTCAAATCGCAGCCTTGACTCGTTTTGTAGGGCAGAAGGGTATCCTATCCTTATTCTACATTTACAGGACTCGTATGGAATACTATGGGAAGCAGCTTCTCCCCTCTTCAGCAATAGGAATCCAGACTACTAAGCGGTCCAGCTCTCAGCAAGACTAAGGGTAACCGTAACATTTGGTGGCAGCGGTGGGATTATGCTGGATTTCCTAGGAGAGGTACTGAACGGATGGAGAGCGCTTACAACCCTAAAGGATTTACTTGAAAGCAGAGGGGGGCACGCCAACAACCGTCCAAGGAGAGAGCTGATAGCAGAATTGACCGAACTGGATCAGAGCTTCACAATGGCGGAAACACCGACCACGAATAGTGACGAAAAGACCAGGATTGTTCGGGAGAGGCTCACACTATACGGGCCGAACCCACCCATAGAACTGGTGCAGCAGTTGATGGCGGAAGCGGTCGAAGATATACGGAAGACTCGAGCCCACGAACTCGACCTAGCGAACGCACACCGCAATGCTGAAGCTCCACAGATAATCGTTCCTGTCCAAAACGCCGGGAGGCCCAAGATACCCTATGCGGCATTTCGACCCTTCCTAGAGAGCGAGACAGGAATTGATGAGTATTTGGCGGACTTAGAAAGGCAATGTGCCCTGCACCAGATTCCCCACAGAGAGTGGCCAACGATATTGTCGGGGAAACTATCCGGGCGAGCCCTGGAAGCCTTTCGTACCCTGGGTACTGAGGAAGTGACACAGTATGCACTAGTTAAAGAGACCCTGTTACGGCGGTATGCTGTAACTCCTGACACGTATCGCCGACAATTTCGGGGCACGAAGAAGAAGCCTAACGATACCCATATGGAATGGGTGCACCGAATGTGGAGAACGGCAAATCACTGGCTGAGTGGGAGTAAAGCTGTGACTGGTGAGGAAATTTTACAGTTATTTCTTTTAGAACACTTTTATAATGGCATGGAGCAGCAGGGGAAGGAATGGCTGCGAGACAGACGACCCTCCACCCTAGAAGAAGCAGCCAGATTGGCCGATGAGCATTATGACTCCCGTCTTCACGAGCCCACGAACTACCGAGCTCCAACACGGGTCGAACCTAGAGAGGTTTACCGTGCTCCACCCCATGCTGAATTTCGAGCCCCGGTACCCGCAGGGCCCGCCCGACACTCAGGACCACCCAATAACAGCTCTGAGCGTCCCAGACCGACTTGCCACCGGTGCAAGCAACCAGGGCATTTCATGGCTAGCTGCTCCCTTAATACGCACCAGACACCCAGGAATTACAATTACCCCTCTGGGTCATATCGTCCTGCCCGGGCCCTCTGTGTTAACCAAGAGGCCCCTATGTAAGAATATTTGGGGCCGCTTCACGAGGCGGACCCTGTATATGCTGCTTCAGATAACCGCCAGCACCATCGGCAGAAGGTATGGCTCGAGGGGCGATCTACCGTGGGGTTGAGTGACACAGGGGCTACTATCACGCTGGTACAGAGTCATTTGGTGCCAGAGCACAAGCGGTCAGGACAGACTGTGGCCGTTAGAGTGGCGGGGGGGATGTGTGCAAAATTCCGACCGCTAAAGTGCATCTTGATTGGGGAGCGGGAAAGGGGGCTGTGAACGTGGGCATAATGGATAATTTACCTGCTGAAGTACTACTGGGCAACGATTTGGGCCCCATGACTTCTGCCTATGCTCCAGTATACAACAACGAGGCGAACCCAGTGACTACCCGAGCCCAAGCCCGGACAGAGCGAGAACTCTCACCAGTGCGGGAGACACAGGTAAGACCTTCCCCGACCTTGTCTGACATGTTAGGCCCCATACCCTGGGACACCCCAGATGCTTTTGAGACAGAGTCTAAGACTGACCCGACCTTACAAAAGTACCGGGAACGAGCACAGACCGGAGGGGGCGGGGCAGATAACGAATCATTTTTATGGGAAAAAGGGAAACTATATCGCTTGACAGAGAAAAAGGGACAACGTAGGAGACAGCTGGTAGTGCCCCACAAATACCATCGAGAAATCCTTTAAAATAGGACACGACATCCCCTTGGCAGGCCATCTCGCTGTAACCCGTACATTACACCGCATTACCCACACGTTCTTCTGGCCAGGGGTACACACTGACGTTAGAACTTACTGTAATACTTGCGATGTGTGTCAACGAGTAGGAAGGCGAGGCGATCACCCTAAAGCCCATCTAGTCAATATGCCCATTGTAGAGGAACCCTTCAGCAGGGTTGCTATTGACCTAGTAGGACCACTGGCTACCCCTAGTCCCTCCGGTAAGTGCTACATTCTTACCGTAGTGGACTACGCTACCAGGTACCCAGAGGCTGTCGCCCTATCCAACATACAAGCGGATACGGTAGCGAATGCACTGGTGCAGGTGTTCTCCCGAGTAGGATTTCCAAAAGAAATCCTATCCAACCGAAGCACCCACTTTACGGACGAGTTGACCCAACAACTCTGGCAGGTGTGCAAAATTAAGTCCCTCCTGAGCTCCCCATACCACCCCCAGACGAACGGACTTTGTGAGAGGTTCAATGGGACCCTCAAACAAATGCTCAAGAAATTCACTCAGGAATACAGAGACTGGGAACGCTTCCTGCCGCACCTCCTATTTGCTTATCGGGAGGTGCCCAAGGAAACAACAGGGTTCTCCCCCTTCGAGTTGCTCTATGGAAGAAAGGTACGGGGACCCCTAAACCTGATCCGGGAGCACTGGGAGGGAGAGATAGAGACTGACATTGTCCCCATTGTGCCATACGTGCTGGAACTCAGGGACCGAATGGAGCAATTAGCCAAATCAGTGTGGGCTAATCTCCAGTCGGCCCAGAGAAGACAGAAGGTATGGTACGATCGGGGGGCCCGAAAGAGAATCTTCACCGTAGGACAAAAGGTGTTAGTACTTAAGCCGGTTAAGACAGACAAATTGCAGGCGTCCTGGCAGGGCCCCTACCAGATCATAGAGAAAAAGGGGGACACCACTTATGTAATCGCTAGCTGTCACGACAGCAATTTTAGTAAGACATTCCATGTGAACATGCTCAAGGAATATTTTGAGCGGCCAGAGAACGTGACAGCTGTATGTTGCCCCCCTCAGGAAGACCCCGACAGCCTACCCATCCCCGATCTATTAGAAAAGAGTCCCCCCACAGATATAGTAGCTCAAGTTCAGATAGGAGACCGACTTAGCCCCACTGAAAGGGAGCAGCTTAACCAACTCCTACAGTCTAAAAACCTCACTTTCTCCCAGAATCCAGGGTACACTACCTTAACCACCCACCAGGTAGATACCCCGGGACAAGCTCCCTTACGCCAGGCTCCGTACCGAATCCCCGAGGCAGTTAGAACAGGAATGAAGAAGGAGATCGATGAGATGCTCCAACTCAGGGTAATTGAGCCCTCCGATAGTCCATGGGCCTCCCCGGTTGTCCTGGTGCCCAAGAAAGATGGGACAACCCGGTTTTGCGTAGACTATCGGAGGCTCAATGAAAAGACAGTGACGGACGCTTACCCTATGCCCAGGGTAGACGAGCTACTTGATCGTATAGCCAGGGGAAATTACCTGACCACCATCGACCTCTGCAAGGGTTAATGGCAGATTCCCCTGGCCCCGGAGGCTATCCCCAAGTCGGTATTCGTCACCCCATTCGGCTTATACCAGTTTAAGGTGATGCCGTTTGGGATGAAGAATGCCCCAGCTACATTCCAGCGCTTGGTTGATAGGCTCCTGGATGGCTTCCAGAGTTTTGCTTGCGCATACCTGGACGACATAGCGATCCACAGTGAGTCCTGGGAGGACCACTTAGCTCACGTAGGAATGGTTCTGGATCAGATCCGGGCTGCTGGCCTGACTCTGAAGCCAGAAAAATGCCACTTTGGGATGGCCGAGGTACAGTACCTGGGTCACCGGGTGGGGTGTGGAAAACAGCGACCAGAGCCGGCCAATATAGAAGCTGTCGCCAATTGGCCCACCCCCATCACTAAGACTCAGGTCCTAGCCTTCCTGGGCACGGCAGGGTACTACAGACGGTTTGTACCAGACTACAGCACACTTGCCAAACCCCTGACTGACCTGACAAAGAAAAACTTACCTCGACAGGTCCTGTGGTCTCCCCACTGTGAAACGGCTTTCCAGGCGCTCAAAAATGCTCTTGTTAACGCTCCTGTCTTGGCGGCCCCAGCCCTTAACAAACGTTTTATCGTCCATACAGACGCTTCCATGTTCGGGCTGGGAGCCGTCCTCAGCCAAGCAGGCGAAGACGGAGGCGAGCATCCAGTTGCCTACATCAGCCGGAAGCTCCTGCCCCACGAAGTCAGCTATGCATCGGTCGAAAAGGAGTGTTTGGCTTTGGTGTGGGCATTAAAGAAATTGACTCCCTATTTGTATGGACAAGAGTTCACTCTGGTCACTGACCATAACCCGTTGGTGTGGCTAAACCGGGTCTCAGGCGATAACGGCAGGCTATTACGTTGGAGTTTATCGTTGCAACCCCTTAAATTTCACCATCACCTACAGGCCTGGGAAACAGAATGGCAACGCCGACGGGTTATCCAGACAAACAGACCTCAGCCCAGCATAACCAGCGGTCTGGACAGCCTTAGTCTGCCCCGAAAAGGGGTCAGACAGTGTCTGCCAGAGTGTTCCACAAAAAGGGAGCACTGTTACAAAAACATTATCTCATTGTGTGCCTTTAAGTGCTATTTTCACCTTTCTGACTTATTTGCAGCCGTTCGTATGGTTCAGCACGAATCCTTTGTGTAAACGTATAGGTGGCCGCCATTTCGGGACTTTACACGTGTTCGCGGTCATCTTACGTGCGAACAGCGGTGTTTGCCAGCAATCGTCTGGAACTTAAAACGGAGACGCAAACAGGCGAACACCGCTGAGACCTCCAGGATAGCATAACTTTGTGCTGGACCTACCGAACGGGCCACCGTTCGGTAGGACGATTACTCTTTGCATAGGGAGTACAGCGACCCCCGGGATAACTATGGATGGCAACGGGTTTGTGGAGTTTTAACGTACGAACAGAGACCGACCGCAAGGCCAAAACGTGTGGAACTATTTTTGGCTAGAAAGTCTGTGCGGTTGTTTAAAACTTTGGAAACCCATAGCTCCCGAACCGTTCATCCGAACGAGCCAGTTTTCGGATATGTTGCTCCCCTGAACGAGGTCTATCCAGCAGTGCAGGATTTAAAGGCGTACCCCCTGGTTTTGGGGTACATCCAGAACTTGGTGGAAAATACGTGTAGTATAATTGTTTTAACTGTTTATCTGAGGGGAGGGGATGTGTGGGTTGCACCAAATATGTGATTGGTGATTTTATGCCTCCCCCTGGGAGTGTCCTGTCCACAATAAAAAGCAGGCTGGGCATCCCAGTCCTCAGTTCTTGTTTGACCCTCAAATCGCAGCCTTGACTCGTTTTGTGGGCAGAAGGGTATCCTAGCTGTGCTATAGCTAGTGCAATTATTCTACATTTACAGGACTCGTATGGAATACTATGGAAAGCAGCTTCTCCCCTCTTCAGCAATAGGAATCCAGACTACTAAGCGGTCCAGCTCTCAGCAAGACTAAGGGTAACCGTAACAGTACAGATGCAGTCTGCTGGGCCCCCTCTGCAAGTATATGGAGCCAGGGGGGGGGGAGGGGGGCAACAATGCCACTGGACCACCAGGGATCATGACATCTTCTCCCCTCCCTGGGCCAGGTAAGAAACAGGGATGGGGGAATAGCAGTTAGTACATTACATGCATACACTACTAAACACACACACACACTGCATTCACTACACTAACACACACACACACTGCATACACTACACTGACACACACTGCATCCACTACACTAACACACACACTGCATTCATTACACTAACACACACACTGCATCCACTACACTGACACACACTCTGCATTTACTACACTGACACGCACTGCATCCACTACACTAACACACACTCTGCTTTCACTACACTACCACACACACTGCATCCACTACACTAACACACACACTGCATCCACTACACTAACACACACACTGCATCTACTACACTAACACACACTCTGCATTCACTACATTAACACACACACTGCATCCACTACACTAACACACACACTGCATTCATTACACTAACACACACTGCATCTACTACACTAACACACACACTGCATTCACTACACTAACACACACTCTGCATTCACTACACTAACACACACACTGAATTCATTGCACTAACACACAGTCTGCATTCATAACACCGACACAGTCTGCATTCATTACACTAACACACACTCTGCATTCATTACACTGACACACACACTGCATTCATTAAACTGACACACACTGCATTTATTGTGGAGGGGGGGGGGTAGGCCGGACGGAAGGGGGGGGGAGGAGGTTGGGGCGTGGGGGACCCAGACCTTGTGCTTTGTCAGGGGCCCCAAAATTTCTGGTGGCGGCCCTGCTAGCGGCTGTCAGTGATACAGCCACTAGAGGCTGGATTAACCCTCAGTGAAACATAGCAGTTTCTCTGAAACTGCTTTGTTTTCAGATGCAGGGTTAAAACTAGAGGGACCTGGCACCCAGACCACTTCATTGAGCTGAAGTGGTCTGGGTGCCTATAGTGATCCTTTAAGAGAAGTGGAAAAGAAATATGAGCACTTAGAGTACCATAACCGCTACAGATGCTGTTCTCATGGCTTAGCTCAGGAGACATTCCTGGATTCTCAGTAGGGGCAGGGAGCAGTGACTGGAAGACTTAATTTAAAGGGATCCTATAGTGCCAGGAAAACAAACACGTTTTCCTGACACTATAGGTTTAATAGGTCCCCCCTCCTTCCCCCCCCACCCCCCCCCCCACCCCCCGCAGGGCTGAAGGAGTTAGAACCCCTCAGTGCTAGGTCAGGCTCCGCTCAAGCTTCTGCCCCGCCGACGTTAGCCGATAGGGGAGACCTAATGCACATGCGCGGCAATGGAATGACCGCGCACGTGTTAGACCTCCCCATAGGAAAGCATTATTCAATGCTTTTCTATGGGGAAAATCTGACGCTGGAGGTCTTTGAGGACGTCCAGTGCCAGATAACGGACCAAAAGTTGTTTGAATTCCGGAAGCACCCCGAGTGCCTGTCTGGTAAACAGCCACTGAGGGCAGACTTAGTGCTGAAATGTAAACATTGCAGTTCTCTGAGTGCAATAAGGACACAGCACCCAGACTACTTCAATTAGCTGAAGTAGTCTGGATGCCTAAAGTGTCCCTTTAAGGAATCAAACAATATTAAAATGGTTTGACTACTTACAATGGGGGAATGGGAGCATGGCAATTCTAGCACCATAACCACGACATGTCACTATAGTGGATATAGTGTTTTTAAAGTTACTTTAGTGGAGAAAGGGATATCTCTAGATGGTGTCTGGATAGCATTAGTTGTATCTGACTGGTGACACATGATACTGTGAAACATCTAGGGTTCTATGTACTCTGGTATTTGGTTAGGCCCCAGGGAGAGTGCGTAGCTTAGCGGACAGGGGCACATGTATGAGTGTGGGATGGATAAAGCATGATTGGCTATATGCTACATGTGGGAGTGTGAGATGTGAGGAAGTGGGTGGTGACAGATTAGACTGACCTCAGTGCCACTTAGGAGCCGGGCCAGCAACAAGTTTCCTGCCTCCTCCTGTTGCTGGGCCTGTAGGATTTTCTGCCTGGGGGCCCTGGATGCTGGATCCTGGTTGTTACAGCCATCCTGGGTGCCTCAGGGCTGGTACTGGTGCTGCAGCAGGCGGTGGCCTCCTCCTTCCCCAGCAGCCTGGCGGTGAGTTTCCCCTCCCCAGCGGTCTGGCTCCTCATGGGCACCCTGGGCTCCCTCCCTGGGCACCCTGCCTGTGTCTCCCCTCCCAGTGGCTCCCTCCATGGGCATGCACCCTGTGTCTCTCTCCCTGGACTCACTCCCTGTGTCTCCCCTCCCTGTGTCTCCCCTCCCTGTGTCTCCCCTCCCTGTGTCTCCCTTCCCAGTGGCTCCCTTCCCAGTGGCTCCCTTCCCAGTGGCTCCCTCCCTGGACTCCCTGCCTGTGGCTCCCACCCTGGGCTCCCTCCCAGTGGCTCCCTCCATGGGCTCTGTGTGCCCCAACTCTCCTCCTCGTGCAGGATCTGCAGCCCGAGTCTTCAACTGGGCCTCGCGCATGGACCACGTGGCGCGCGACCTGCTCCGCGCCCGGTCCTTCCGCCGCCCATGCTGTCCGGGCGGCGGCATCTGATGGGGTCCGCACCCCCCCTGGGGTCCTGGATCCCCCTCAGGGGCTCTGCTTGCTCCCTGCCATTCCCTCTTTCGGGGTCCGCGGGCGGTGTGCTCCCTGCCCCTCCATCCCCCTCCCCTCTATTTCTGTGCCCCCCTCCCCTCTATGATTACTGTCCTCCCCTTTATTATTAGTGTGTCCCCCTCTCCTCTTCTTTCTTGTCCTCCCCCCTTTTTTCATTGTTGTTCCCCCCCTCTATTATTGTCCCCCCCTCCTCCTTGCTGACCTTCTTGCCCCCCCTCTCTCCAAGCGGGCGGGCTGCGCGGCGTGGCGTTGTTATGTTACCAGGACACCACTTGGGCTGCATGTCATCCTTATGGTGGCCTGGGTTGGTGGCGCTATGAAAAACATTTAATCAGCGCCTCGCAGTTTTGCCCTCTGTGGCGTGGGATCAGATGGACTTCGGCCCCTGGCTCTCCATCGTAACCCGCCTGGCAGCGCGTAAAGAGGGTTTGTCCTCCTTTCCTGGGGGGCGGCTCCGCCCCAGCTGCCTCGCATCAACGGCCAGGTTGTTGCAGGGAGTTGAACGTGGGCCGATGTAAGTGGGGTGAGTCATGCTGTTTTAAGCTCAAATTCTCCCATCGTGGTGGGGGCTCACTCTGCCTCCTGCTGTTTCAAGAGGGGTAAGTACGAAAAAAAAAAAAAGGGGACGTGGGGGCGCAGGGCGGCGACGCTAGTGTTCGTAAGCGCGATGCGCCCATGGCTCAACCGCTGCTGGAATTGGCAGGATCCCTTTCTCGGAGCGCCCGGCTTCGGGGCGGTGTGGACCTTGACGGAAAGGTTAAATGAACTTTGTATGTATAGATTGGTGAAAGTCAGGACAGGGGATATATGTTAGACTATTTAAATACTTAAAGGGAATCCATACAGTAGGGAGGAGTCTATGTTTAACGGAAGTAAAACTTCCGCAATAAGAATACATAGTCTTAAATTAGAGGGGTGAAGGTTTCACAATCATACCCAGATGTTTTACGTTAACGGAAGGGTAGTGGATGAGTGGACTAGTCTTTTGGCTGCAGTAGTAGGGGAGTCTAAGTGGGTGTGGGATATGCGTAGGGCTGTCCTACCTATAAGGTAAGGCCAGGGACTGATGTCAGTGGTTAGAAAATTGGGCTGACTGGATGGGCCGAATGGTCCTTATCTGCTGTCTCATTCTATGTTCTGTTTCTAAGTCTGTGCTCGACTTCCCGCAGATGGTGCTGGATAAGCTCCTGCGGGAGGTAGCTTTGGGGTGGTTCGCAGGGTCAGTTGGGCCCCGTCGCTCCCCAAGTTGCAGGTCCCCCTTGGGCCTGGTGCCCAAGTGGGTGGCAGGGGATTTTCTTCTGTTCATTGTTTTCCCTGCCCTCATGGGGTACTGGTGAAAGATGTCGGGCGTCCTAGGCATCCTTCGATGCTGCGGTTCGCATGGTCGGGGCCGCGTTTCGCTTGTTGACAGTTCATATGGATTGTCATCGACTCCTGGGTGGTGGGTTTGTGGTTGGTATTATGTGGATACGTGCTTCCTGATGGGTTGTTCCTATCCTGCTTTTACGATGAGTGCGTCAGCACTTTCCTGAAGTGGGTGGTGTGGCAGGAGGCAAGGATTGGCTCGTTGCTGCTTTACCTTGATGGCTTTTGTCTGTGGGCCTTTGCTGACTTGTCGACTCTTGCTCGACTTGGTGGAACTTGGGGGTCCTCTTGGAGCACGATAAGACAGTGGGGCCAGTGACGTGCCTTAGCTCCTTGGGTGTCGACATTGACTCTGTGGCCATGGAGTGCTGGCTGCCGCGGGATGAGGTTGAGAGGGTGTGGCGATGGCCAGGGGTCTTAGGAGGATGCAGCGGTGCAAGCTGCAGTCTCTGTTAGGGAGGTTGATCTTCCACTGCCGGTCAGGCCCATGGGGCAATTGTCCCGCAGGCACCTGGTGGCCGCTACTACCGGGACCGCAGTATTTTATCCGGCTCTGGAGGTCTGGGTTTTCTTCCTGACAGTGTATATTGGAGGGTCATCTTGGCGGGTGCCGGAGGTGTCCAGTTCGGACTTGCCCCTCTATATGGACGCGGCTGACTCTGTCTGGTGTGGGCGATTCTGGGATCGCGCTGGTGTGCTGACATGGTCGGCGGCGTGGTCCGCCTTTGACTTGACCAGGAACCTTGCCTTCCTGGAGCTTTTCCATTGTGGTGGCATTGGATTTGTGGGGTCGGGAGCTGCAGGACCGTCGGGTCGTTATTCACCATGTCAACCTCGGGATTGTCCAGGTGATTAGCCAGCTCTCGGCCCCCCCTTTTCTCTTTTGGCACTTACCCAGCTCCAGCATCTGGTGCTCCGGTGCCCGTGTCTTCATGTGTCGTGTAGTTCCGGTTCCTCTTGGGCCGCAGTACTCCAGGGTATGGGTGGAATGGCAGGATCAATGGGTTTCGGCGGATATGTCGTCCTCCGGGGTGTCCTTGCACATGTCCAGTTTGGTTTTCTGGTTAGGTCCCAGGGTTGGGTGGCTGTCGCCGCGGGGTTACTGTATGGCATGCGGTGTAGGGCCCGTGCAGGGGTCGGTTTCTGTGGATCGAAAGAGGCCGGTTTTGGGGGCCCTATGGGCACATTTGTGCCAGGTGCTCCCGGAAGTATGCCTTGTCATTCTTCATTTCTTTGGGGCCATGAGGATTGGGGTATTGGTGGGTCCAAACTGGTCAGCCGGTAGGGGAGGATTCTGTTTGCGGATGTCTGGGATGCTCGGGACCTGGTGTCCTTCAAGACTCGTCCATACAAGACCGACATCCTTTGCAGGGGCAGGTGGGTCCCGCCGGCAGCGGTCCCGGGATTGGACGCCTGTCTGGTCTGGGCGATCGGGGAGTCCGCGGTACGGCCGTACCTGGCTGGCCCAATCGTGGTATACGAGGAGGGGAACTTCCTCTCCCATTTCAATTTGTTTGGCGGTCATTCTTTCCGCATTGGCGCTGCGACGGAGGCCTCTCGGCTGGGTATGCTGAATCGGGATGTGCGGAGGATAGGAAGGTGGGACTCTAGGTCGTTTGTTCTGGTGTGCGGGACGCTGTTTTGCTCCGTTGATTGTTTTTTCCTTCTTGGGGAGGATGATTGAGCACTCGACAGTGGAGGTTCGGTGGTTCAGCGCCGGTTGGACATGAAGTGGGTCTGGCTCCACCCGGAGGTGGGAAGCAGGACTTATGTAATTTCCAGGGGGGGGGGGGGGGTTTGCTTGGTGTGTCTTCGGAGGTTGTGGCGAGGAACTATTGGCGGCAAGCATACATCTGGAGTGCTGCCGTGAAGGGTTCAACCGTTGGGTTTCACGGTTCGTTATAGGGGTTTTGGGGGATGCCCATTTCATCAGGTTTTGAGAAGGAGGCGGCAGATTGGTTGCGGCCGGATGGGGTTCATTTGTCTGGGGTCGGGCTTGACCGTTTTAATCTGGCCATTCGAGAGACGGTGGAACAGGCCATGGTTGGTTTGTTTGGGGTGCCCTGCTGATTTTAGGCTTAAAACAGCGGGGTTGTGGCGGGGGTGTGTCCTTGCCAAATAAGGGATGGTTTGGTAGATTAGATGAAAAAGGGGGATAATGGCCGGGTCTCATCCTCCCCCTGTCTCTTATGGTGAACCTGGAGGAGGTACCAGGTTGGACGTGTCCCCACTGGGTTGTAAGTCGACCAGTGGGGAGCATTATGGTTGGGCCCCACCGAGTGGGTGGGGAGCCCTGAAAAGGAAGATGTTTTTATTATGCCGAGGGGGGGAGGTGAGAGCCTTGGGGAGGTTAGATTGGCAAGGACGGTTTCTTTGGTTACTGTATGACTATATGCAAATTGTTTATGTTAATTTATGATAATTATTATTTCGTTATATGTTAAAAGGAGTTATACAGTATTTGGTTGTGTTAATAAATGCTGTGGCCTGTTTTATCCAAGAAGTTGTCTGTCGTTATTTGAAGGGGTAAATTATAGTTTTATGGGGGATGAAGGGAATGCTATCCAATGCCCACTACGTACATACAAGAGAATATATTTCTGAACAGGATCAATTTGATATGAATGGACTTATTTCCTCCACATGAGTTGCAGTTTTACTTTGGTTATGTATGTAAATACATATGATTAGCCCCTCAGCAGTGATGATACATCCTGGCTTCCAGCATAAGTACAGGTCACTGACAGAGCTGTGGAGTCAGCGTACAGACTGATTCCAACAGCTCTCAAGGTCTGCTCAGTTTAATCGGTAGAGTAGGTACCTGCTGCACACAGGTAGATACCTGCTTGAGATGAGAGGGATGGTCTCTGGGCAGCCCTCATTGTCACCTGGGGCACATACCCCATCCACTGGCCAGTTAGAATACTATTGCTCTGGAAGTTAAGAAGGAAACCCTTCTATGCCCACATGGGTACTGAGGCATACTGAGAAGGCAAAATACAAAACAGAAGGGCAGCGCTAATTAACACAGGAATATTGGGTAGGCAGCGGCCCCAGCAAAGGGAATCTGTCAAAACCCTTTAAAGAGAACAAGAAGAACTAAAGAAAATGGAAGGGCTGAACCACAGGTAAACACTAATATTATGTCAGGATTACAGTATGATCCAGCACGTAGAATTGTGTAACACAGAGGACTGATAGGTAACGTCTACCGGACCTTAGAATGGCCGGACTAACGTACCAAAGAATAGTCAGGAATAACCAAGGTCAAGGGATACAGAAAGAGACACAATGATAATGAAAAAGCCAGGGGTCAGAGATGCCAGAAAACAAGGAAGTCAAAAACAATGCCAAAGTCAAATAACCAGTATTACCAGAATCAATAACGCGCTCTCGGACAACCACAAGGGAAACCACAACAGGGCACTGAGCAAGTGGAGAACTGGGCCTAAATACCACGCCTGTAGATCTGATTGGTTGTAAATGCTCTTTGACCCCAAAGGCAGTTACCAGGATCCTATTTGCATGATTGCTGCTCAGCACAAACCCTCCTGTGGATTGATTGCTGCTTGGCACAACTTTTCCTGTCAGGACAGTAATGTGGCTTGGCACAACTTTTCCTGTCTAAACAGTAAATTCCATTAATCACATTTTTATAAACGGATGAATATGTGACATAGTACAACTTATTTAGTGCAAAAGCATAAATAGGTCTGGTGCAAAAGTCTCACAAAGAAAGTTCTTATAATCCAAAGATGAAAAGTCAGTGCTTGATAGGATGTACTGTCCTCAATTCAACTTGACCATAGATAATATGGAAGACAAAAGACAGGGATAGGTGATAGTGTAGCTTGTTGAGTACAGTCTTTTATATAAGGAAAAGGTAACGATGGGGCACTCACATTTGGAAGAGCTCTAGCCAGCTCTAGCAGTATAGGCATACAGCGGTGTAATCCCCGCTTTAAAGGATAAAAGACAACTGTCAACCACGTTCACACCAAGATGATATAAAAGACAGGAAACAGGAGCAGGTGATAGTGCAGACTGTATAATTCAATCAGATAAAAGTATAAGATAACGATGGCACACTTACATTTAGAAGAGCTATAGCGGCATACAGCGGTATAATTACCGCTTTAACGCCTTAAGGACACATGACATGTGTGATATGTCATGATTCCCTTTTATTCCAGAAGTTTGGTCCTTAAGGGGTTAAAGGATATGCAGCAAAATGTCCACCAGGTCCACACACTCAGAAAGGAATAAAAAAGGCAACAGATAGTGTTCTCAATAAAATAGAGTAATCTCTAATAAAATGAAGTAAAATTATACTTACGAGGATAGAGCAGGCTGACTGCTCTATGCACACAGCGTTGGTGGTATTATCCCCACCTTGAGATTACTTGACGTATAAAACTTAAAATTACCAGGGAAAATGCATATAACAAAGGAGATTGGCACAAAAAAGGTGACCAAAAAACCTTTAATAAGTTAAAATACACAATATTAAATGTCCATAACACGTTTCACCTTCACAGGCTTTGTTTTTATTCCATTTGATAATCAACCTGGCTATAGGAGTTTATATAGGGATAACTGTGTTTAAAATTGGCACCAAAATTAGCATTATCCAATCGATAATGTTTAAAAACATTTTAAAAGTACTTTAGAGGTATTAAATAGTATTCTTAGTCTAGTACAGAGGTTAAATATCATAAACTGTATACAAAACATTAAGTGAAAATAGCATTGTGAAGTTGGTCACTTGACGCGGGTGTGTAATTGGTCGCAATGCTACATGGGATATGTAGTAAATGATTACATAGCCGATGTGGATGTAATCTTACTTTTTAAAGCACAAATTCATTGAAAAAACTACTCATCTTCTGACTTAAACAAAACAAGTGATACCATTAAGAAAAGAGAAATTAACTTTTAACACACAAAACCAAATGCACTAAAGACACTTTGCCCCTTACAGTCATTTTTAATTTCCATAATAAAAGCGGATATGTAAAAAAAAATTATAAAAAAAACACTGGCACCTTTTAACACAAGACGAGACTGTGACGAAATACCTTTTGTCACTGGATTTTTAGGTGACAAGCTGCCCTTTTCCCCTGGCTGTTGGAGGAGCCTGCTTGCCAGCCTCCTTCCTCATGACTATGGCCCCCCGGGAAGATTTTGAAAACATTATTTGGCCATATTGGATTTTATTTCACTACTTCTGGCCCTTTAAATACTATGGGGAAGGAGTGGTACTTTTTATATGGCACTTTGGATGCCGCCAAAGTGCCGAAGTAGTCGAAGTGGCAAACGAACACGTGGCGGCGACCATTTTAATAAAGTCGAACGTGGTCAGCGGTGTGTGCCCCTGTCTCCATGGAACTAAAATCGGCTACACATTTGCATGAACACCACTGACCCTGACCTTCTCCTCCACTTTGACGCTTCGGCTAAAGTCGAAGTGCGTTCGACAATTCGAACGCCATGTTACACTGTGCTATTTGCACGAACGTAGCCCGTTCGTGCATTCGAATGGGACTTAATCGTTTTTTCTATGTGAACAAAATAAAGTGTCAGCGCTATACTTGAAAACCTAATTTAGGTGATCACTCTCAATCTGAAGTAAAACACGTCCAAGTGCAATAAAATATATTACAATAAAACAGACCAGCATAAGTGTAGTACTCAAATAATCATAAAAAGTCTTGCTATAGGGTCCAATAAATCTTGGGTGATGATTTTTTACAGGGTTAAGATTAGTCTTGCAGCTATGTCACAGCATCTGTAGGTACATTGTTGCACTGTGGGCTTTTAACCTTGAAATTATACAAAAAGACCTATCATAGCGTAATACTGCAATTTAATCAAGTTAACATACAAAACCCTTCCCCCAAATTAAAGACCCTTACATCAGCAAGTTGTGGTACTCGTTTCCAAGACACCACGATATAAACTTTAAAATACACAGAGGCTTGGCAGCCGTTACCATCAGTGCACACTCCCACCCGATCTCAGCGCTAATAAAATGAATATTCAAACGGAGAGGAGGCTGTGGCTGGCAAACAATGTTGACAGTTAGACGTGCATCCACCTCTGGCAGCAGGAAGCTGTTCACACTTCGACGCGTTTCACCCACAATACCAGGCTTTCTTCCAGGTTTTTTCTATGTGAACTGACTTTAACATTGGAAATAGACCAGCCGCACAGCCAAACTCTGTGGAACTGTTTTGGGCAGGAAATCCTGCGTGCGGTCGGTCAAAAGAGGCTTCCCCAAAACTTTAACCTCATGGCAAATTTACTTTATTCGTGGGATCTAAGCGCTGTTCGCCTGTATTGGGCACTCAGATCCGATCTATCTGGGGATAGGTTAAATGTGGGGGTTCTGTGTAATATAGTTACATAGTTAGATAGCTGAAAAGAGACTTGCGTCCATCAAGTTCAGCCTTCCTCACATTTGTTTTTTGCTGTTGTTCCAAAAGGCAAAAAAAAAAAAAAAACAGTTTGAAGCACAATTTTGCAACAAGCTAGGACAAAAAATTCCTTCTTGACCCCAGAATGGCAGTCAGATTTATCCTTGAATCAAGCAGTTATTACCCTACATTGAAAGATTATATCCTTGAATATTCTGTCTTTGCAAGTATGCATCTAGTAGCTGTTTGAACATCTGTATGGACTCTGATAAAACCACTTCTTCAGGCAGAGAATTCCACATCCTGATTGTTCTTACAGTAAAAAAACCTTTCCTTTGCCTTAGACGAAATCTTCTTTCTTCCAGTCTAAACGCATGGCCTTGTGTCCTATGTAAAGTCCGGTTTGTGAATAGATTTCCACACAATGGTTTGTATTGGCCCCGAATATATTTGTATAATGTTATCATATCCCCTCTCAGGCGACGTTTTTCTAAACTAAATAGGTTTAAATTTGTTAACCTTTCTTCATAGCTGATATGTTCCATTCCTTTTATTAATTTTGTAGCCCGCCTCTGCACTTTTTCTAGTGCCATGATATCCTTCTTTAGAACAGGTGCCCAAAATTGCACAGCATATTCAATATGTGGTCTTACCAGTGATTTATAGAGAGGCAAAATTATATTCTCGTCCCGAGAATGAATGCCCTTTTTCATGCATGACAATACCTTACTGGCCTTGGCCACTGCTGATTGACATTGCACATTGTTGCATAGTTTGTTGTCTATAACAATTCCCAAGTCCTTTTCATGTGTTGTTATCCCTAATTCACTTCCATTAAGGGTATACGTTGCTTGTGTATTCTTCACGCCGAAGTGCATAACTTTGCATTTTTCAACATTAAATTGCATCTGCCATTTGAGTGCCCAGTCCTCCAGTCTATCTAAATCCTTCTGCAGCAAAGCAATATCTTGCTCACATTGTATTATTTTACAAAGTTTTGTGTCATCTGCAAACACTGAAACATGACTTTCAATGCTGTCTTCAAGATCATTTATAAAAATGTTAAATAGAAGGGGTCCCAGAACAGACCCCTGAGGGACACCACTTGCCACCTCTGTCCAGCTTGAAAATTTACCATTAACGACAACTCTTTGTATTCTGTTTTTAAGCCAATGTTCTACCCAAGAACAAGCATTTTCATCGAGACCGATTTCCTTGAGTTTGAACACTAATCTTTTGTGTGGAACTGTATCAAATGCCTTGGCAAAATCCAAATAGATCACATCCACTGCAACACCCTCATCTATACTTCTACTTACTTCTTTGTAGAACGCAATCAAGTTAGTTTGACATGACCTGTGCTTCATAAAACCGTGCTGATTTTTGCTGATAACCATATTCTTCTCAAGGAATTCTTGAATATTATCCCTTAATAACCTTTCAAATATTTTACCAGCCACAGAAGTTAAGCTCACAGGTCTATAATTTCCAGGCAAGGATTTTGAACCCTTTTTGAATATAGGAACCACATCTGCCTTCCTCCAATCCTCCGGAACACTTCCTGAAAGAAAAGAATCTTGAAAGATTAAAAACAGAGGTTCACTTATTTCTACACTTAGTTCCTTAAGTACACGTGGATGGATACCGTCAGGCCCTGGAGCTTTGTTTATATTAACTTTCTTTAGTTGCTGCAGCACATTGTCTTGAGTTAACCAATTACAATTATTCTGCAAGTTTTTAGTAGCAATCATTTGCACATCTATTGCCATGGGTTCTTCTTTAATATATACGGAGGAGAAATAGTTATTTAGAATTCCTGCCTTTTCTTGGTCCTCATTAACTAACACCCCCGTTTCAGTTTTAAGTGTACATATACTTTCATTTTGGGTTTTTTTAGAATTTATGTACTTAAAAAATGCTTTGGGGTTGGTTTTGCTCTCTTTAGCTATCATTTTTTCATTTTGAAGTTTAGCAAGTTTAATTGCCTTTTTGCACGCATTATTTGCTTTCTTATATCTTTTATAAGATGCATCTGATTTGTCTGATTTAAATGCTTTAAATGCCCTTTTCTTATTTTTAATCTCTTGTTTTACTTCTCTACTAAGCCACATTGGTTTTAATTTGTCTCTTTTATATTTATTTCCCAATGGTACATACTGAGAAATGTACCTTTCTAATATTTGTTTGAAGATGATCCATTTATCCTCAGTGTTCTTTTCACTAAAGAGTTTATGCCAGTCAATATATTGTAAAGCTTCCCTTATCTTATTGAAATTTGCCTTTTTAAAATTATATGTTTTAGTATACCCCATGTGCTTTTGTTTTTTTGAGTTTATTTCAAAGGACACTATATTGTGATCACTATTTCCCAAGTGCTCACCTACTTGAATGTTGGTCAAAAGATCAATGTTGTTTGTTAAAACCAGGTCCAGACAAGCGTCCATTCTAGTTGGTGCTTGTACAAGTTGTGACATGAAGTTGTCATTTAACAAGTTTAAAAACCTAATTCCCTTTGCTGAGCTACTAGTCCCTATGTCCCAATTTATGTCTGGGTAATTAAAATCTCCAATAATTAAAGTGTTACCAAGATTTGCAGCTTTCTCAATTTGCTCAAACAGCTGTTGTTCCTCGTCAATATTAACATTAGGTGGTTTATAACATATCCCAACCAATAGTTGGTGTGGCGAAACCGACCTCGCCACGTGTCCTTGGAGGGGGCTGATTGCCCGCCTCTTGCCTTTGGACTATTGTGATGTAATTCCAGTAAAATACAAGTTTAGCAGGCTAAGATTGCCACAAGGCATATGTATGTATATGTGTTTGTAGTATCAGTTAGTTAATTACACGTAACTAAGATACTGTTATCACTGTACTGACCAGGTGCAGGAATGTAAGAACTGGAATTACGCGTCCCTCTCCTTTGTATCAGATGAGCCACGTGGTTAGACCGGATGGATGAGTTTAGACTCTATTCATTAAATAGGTTAAGGGTATGTGTGGGTGTAGTTAATTGTGGGAGGAGCTACAGTGCTATATAAGGAATGTACTCTATGTATTCAGTACTCAGACTTTGCTGTATTTTGGTGACGCTAGTCCCTCTGAGTCCCGATCGGTGATCCAATAAAGAATCTCTTCCTTCCTGAAGAAACCTGTGTCCATCTCTCTGTGCTTGGCTTCCGTCAGTTTCTCCGGTATCATTTGGTGCATTGGCCGGGAAGCTCATCGTTCAACGGTAGCTGAGAGGCAGAGGCGTGAGACGGTCTATCTTTGCCCACGTTCTCTACGGCTGCACCCCTGAACTTCTGCGTGGACCTCCCTTCGTCTCGGCGCCACTGGTCTGTTGTCCAGGAGATCATCGGCCTCTACGTAAGAAGTGCTGGGGTGTCCCCGTCGATGAGTGTGAACTCAGGTTCAGGAACGAGGAGGTAAGACAACTGCTGTTTTAGACGGCAGGACCCACTAGGGGTATACCGATTGTGCGGTAGGCCCAAAGGGGTTTTGAATCTGTGTATCTGCCCCCTCTGTCGGAGGGAAGGAGCGAAGGCGCACCGCTCGATCGAACGCTCTTTAGTCAGACCGTTTGATTTGGTTAGTCAGGCGGGGTCCAGGTGTAAGATAGCCCTAGCCGGACACCGGTGTCTTGTCTAGACTAGCGTTCTAGGGTGTATATTACGTTCGCTAGGTCGGAGGGACCGGGAGACTAAGCGGCGCCTGTGTAAATTCGGTTCGCTAGTTCTCATCCTATCTGGGCTAAGTGGGAAGGCGTGTAAATTTGGAACCCACTAGACTTTTGATAGTGCGACTAAGAGGCGCCTGTGTAAATTCGGTTCTCTAGCTCGCTATATATGTGGTGATTGGGCAGTGTGGCTAACCAAAACGGGTGTATATAGTTTTAGGTAGTCCATTCAAGGTACTGGCCAATAGTTTAGTTGGGAATTGTAAATGTGTTAACGATTGTTTTAGTAAAGTGTATATCTTGTTAGATAGCGCGAGCTCAGCCGTCTAGCGAGAGTGTTAATAGTGTGTTGCTGTATTATAGTGCACGGTACCATAACCCTGTATATTTACTGACATTATATAATAAGTACTAATCATTGTCGTCCATTGCATGTTTAACACCATAACCACTAATAATTGTATTGTGACCTTAACTTGTGCTTTGACCTATGCTAACCGTACTGTAACCGCTATTTGTAAAAGACGATGTTACTGGGGTGTGTTATAGACGGGTAATTCGTATATAGAGAATTATAGCGTGGGTGACTGTATAGTTACGCCAAAGGGCATAATATTGATTATATAGTGACTGGTGTAACAGCTGTGTGTGTACGGGAATTCCCTGAGTGTTTATTGTTATTGTGTACGTTTCACTTGGTAACCGTACCACGTGGTGCTGTTGCCAGAGGAAACGGGTGTGACTGTTGAATAGTACGCGTGTATAGTATTCGTTGTCGACGACGTTCCATTGTTAAGTATGGGTGCGTCGCAGTCAACGATTCCGGATCCCTTAGGATGTATGGTTAAGAATTTTAAAAAGGGATTCAAAGTTTGTGATTTTGGGGTAAAGATGTCTCCTGTACGTTTGGTCACTTTGTGTACTAGGGAGTGGCCTACTTTGGTTGCGGCATGGCCGCCACGTGGCAGTTTGGATCCAACTCTGGTACAGCGCTTACACGTGGCTGTATCGGGTAGGCCTGAACTTTACGGCCAGTTTCCTTATATTGACTGTTGGAGACAGGCCGTAAATGACTCGCCAAAATGGCTCCAGACATGCCACGAGGAGCAGTGTCGCCTCATGGTAGCTAGGACTTGCTCGTCCACTAGGACTGGTGTTAGGCCCATTTTGGACACGCCCCCTGAGTCCGAGATCCCTTTGCCGCCCCCTTACTTTCCGTTAAGAAGAAGTGACGCAAACGCAGGAAGTCCTGCACCCCTCCCCTCATTACCCTCATCCACTTCCGCTTCCTCCTCCAGTACAGGATCCACCCCCCCTCGTACTAAATCTCCCCTTCCGGAACCAGAATCCACCCCCATTAGAAACGAATATCCTGATTTGGCGCCACTTCAGACTTCCGGTCAAGCTTCATCTAGCTCGGCTCGAAGTGTTTTATTTACGACCTTTTCCCAAAACCGACCTCCCACATCCCCATACCCTATCTCTCCCCGACCGGAACCCATGACTGACGCCTCTCTACGTAGCCCCATCCAAACCCGACAGTTGACTGGTGCCCAACAATTAAAGCACTATCAGATGCCTCTTCGTCTGAATCCCGGGTCAGCTTATATCGATGCCGCAGGTCAAATGGCACACGCTGACCCAGTCTTCGTATATGTCCCATTTACCACAACCGATCTTTTAAACTGGAAGACCCATAATTCCTCGTATACTGAGAAACCACAAGCTATGACTGATCTGTTCACCTCAATAGTACAGACGCATAATCCGACATGGGCTGATTGCCAGCAGTTACTAATGACTTTATTTAACAATGAGGAAAGGACAAGAATAAATCAAGCAGCCATTAAAGCATTAGAGGATAGAGCCCGTGCTTTGAACCAAGCCAATCCAGCAGCATGGGCCGCGACACACTATCCCAACACCGATCCCGATTGGAACGTAAATGGTGCTGATATGGTTCAACTCAGAGCCTATAGAGACGCTATAATTGCTGGCATGAAAGCCGGAGGAAAGAAAGCCATTAACATGTCGAAGACAGTTGAGGTGATCCAGAAAAGCGATGAAGCGCCCAGTGTCTTTTATGACCGATTATTGGAGGCATACCGCTTGTATACCCCCTTTAATCCGGAAGACGCAGACAATTCCCGAATGGTTAACTCCGCCTTTGTCAGCCAAGCATACGGAGATATTAAGCGCAAGCTACAAAAGTTAGAAGGGTTTGCAGGTATGTCCATCACCCAACTAATGGAGGTAGCAAATAAGGTCTATATGAACAGGGATACAGAAAGTAAGAAAGAGGAAGAGCGCAAGATGCGTAAAAAGGCTGATATGCTAGCGGTAGCAATCGCAGGCGTAGATAAACGGGGCCCAGATAGAGGTGATAGTAGATGGAGTAGGGAGCCTTTGAGTAGGGATCAGTGCGCGTATTGCAAGGAAGAAGGGCATTGGAGGAACGAATGTCCGCAAAGAGAGCAGTACGAGAGGGTCCTACCCAGGGCAGGCTACGGAAACTTTAGAGGCAGAGCGAGAGGTAGAGGAGGCCCCGGAGGGAGTAATGGTTATAGAGGGAGTAATGGGAACAGAGGAAGTGTTAGGGAAGACAGGTATATTCCAGCAGCGCAAAGGTCCCGCGATAGAGAAGGTAGGGACTTTGTAGGATTGGCTGACACTGTCATGGAGGACTATTGATACCGACCGGGCTCCATCCCCCTTGGTCGAGCGGAGCCTATGGTCGATGTATCAATAGGGGGGAAAAGGAGTGCGTTCATGATCGACACTGGTGCTGAACATTCAGTGGTGACTAATCTAGTTGCTCCTCCATCTGGAAGGACTATTACTGTGATAGGAGCAACTGGAAGAAGTGCTGAAAAACCGGTTCTTAAAAGTCGACTCTGTACATTGGGAGGCCACGTAGTAAAACACCAATTCCTTTATATGCCTGAATGTCCAGTCCAATTGCTGGGACGTGATATGCTATCAAAATTACAAGCGCAGATTACGTTCCTACCAAATGGAACAACATCCTTAAAGTTTAATGGACCTTCAGGTATTATGACTTTATCCGTACCAAAGGAAGAAGAGTGGCGACTTTATACAGTGTTGACTAGCCAAAACCCTAGGAGTGATGAGACATTGTTTAACATACCAGGAGTTTGGGCAGAGAACAACCCACCAGGACTGGCCCGCAATATTCCACCTATAAAAATTGAACTAAAACTTGGGGTTTATCCAGTAAGCCTAAGACAATACCACATCCCACAGAAGGCTAAGAAGAACATCCAATCCTATCTGGATAAATTCATACGGTATGGTATCTTAAAATTCTGTACTTCCCCCTGGAACACCCCATTGCTGCCTGTTCAAAAGCCCGGTACAGATGAGTATCGACCTGTACAGGACTTAAGAGCAGTCAATGATGCGGTTGTTAGCATACATCCAGTTGTACCCAATCCATATAACCTGCTTGCTTTAATTCCGGGCGGGGCTACTTACTTCACAGTCTTAGATCTCAAAGATGCCTTCTTTTGCCTCCGAATTGCCGCAGAAAGCCAATGTATTTTCGCTTTCCAATGGGAGAACGCTGTAACGGGCTCAAAACGCCAAATGACTTGGACAAGACTGCCCCAAGGGTTTAAAAATTCACCTACCCTATTTGGTTCAGCTCTAAGTCAAGATCTACTGGATTTCGAGTCTATCCCAGGAGAATGTGTATTGTTACAATATGTAGATGACTTGTTGATAGCAGCAGTTACAAAAGAAAAATGTCAGCAAGCAACGCACGATCTACTACATATTCTCTGGAAGGCAGGATACAAGGTGTCCAGGAAGAAGGCTCAGTTGTGTTTGCCAACTGTCAAGTATCTGGGATTCCATATCTCTGAAGGTCAAAGGATTATGGGGCCAGAGAGAAAAGAAGCTGTCTGCCAAATACCAATACCCAAGAATAGAAGACAAGTGCGAGAATTCTTGGGGGCAGCAGGCTTCTGTAGGATATGGATTCCCAGCTATGCGATACTGGCAAAACCTCTGTACGCAGCCATCAAAGGTACAGAGCACGACCCCTTCTTATGGACCCAAGAACAGCAAACGGCATTTGAAGATGTGAAGAAGGCTTTGATGAGTGCCCCAGCATTAGGTCTACCTGATCACACACGACCATTCTACTTATATGTACACGAGCAAAGAAGAATGGCTGTGGGAGTATTGACACAGTACTTGGGATCATGGCAAAGACCTGTTGCCTACATGTCTAAGCAACTGGATGCAGTGGCCAGCGGACTTCCACCTTGTCTAAGAGCCGTAGCTGCAGCCGCCCTGCTAGTAGCTGAAGCCGATAAACTCACTCTGGGTCAAGAACTTTATGTACGAGTCCCACATGCAGTACAGACGTTGTTGGATTACAAAGGAAATCATTGGTTTAGTAACAGCCGTATGACCAAGTATCAAGCAATGTTGTGTGAAAACCCAAGAGTGCATTTAGAGACTGTAAACACCTTAAATCCAGCTACCCTTTTGCCGCAACCTACTGAAAGTCAACATGATTGTTTGGAAGTAATGGATGAAGTATTTTCAAGTAGACCAGATCTTCGTGATTTTCCCATCCAGAACCCCGATGTTCAATATTACACCGACGGCAGTAGTTATGTGAAAGAAGGGATCCGCTATGCAGGATATGCAGTGACAACAATAGACAAGGTGATAGAAGCTCGGCCACTGGCGAAAGGAACATCAGCACAAAAGGCAGAATTGATAGCACTAACACGAGCGTTACAATTGGCTGAAGGTTTAAGAGTGAATATCTATACGGACTCTAAGTATGCGTTTTTAACCACTCATGCCCACGGAGCTTTGTATAAAGAAAGAGGACTACTGAATTCAGAAGGCAAAGAAATCAAGTACGCAGCTGAAATCCTACAACTATTGGAAGCAGTGTGGGAGCCGAAAGAAGTCGGTATCATACATTGTCGAGCGCATCTGAGAGGAGATGGTGATGTAACCAAGGGAAATCGGATGGCAGATAGTGCAGCTAAGCGTGCTGCTGAATCAGGAAGACAGGAGTATGTGGGGCATATAGCTGCTCTTATACCAACTCCACTGTCTCAATGGACTCCAGTTTATACAGCTCAAGAAGAGGAGTGGTTAAAGACTGAACCGGGAAAGTATTTGGAGAACAAGTGGTATCAGCTAGAAGATGGAAGAATAGTTATACCAGCATCACTAGCAGTAGAAATTGTCCAGAACTATCATAATGGGACATATTCTGGGAGAGACAGTACAGAAGAATCTCTCAGGAAACATTTCTACATACCAAGATTGTCCAACTTGACTCAGGCCATTGTACGTAGATGTGTAACGTGTGCTAAAAATAATGCAAGACAAGGACCAGTAAAGCCACCAGGAGTCCAGTTTATGGGGGGACTCCCCATGTCCGATCTACAAATAGACTTTACAGTGATGCCTAAATCGGGTGGACATCGTTACCTGTTGGTAATTGTGTGCACCTATTCAGGTTGGGTAGAAGCATGTCCTACTCGTACAGAGAAAGCAGGAGAAGTTGTGAGATTCCTGCTACGAGAAATAATACCCCGATATGGACTACCCTGTTCTATAGGATCGGACAATGGTCCAGCTTTTGTTCATCAGTGCCTACAACAACTGACTCATATGCTTGGTATAAAGTGGAGGCTTCATACTGCATATAGACCCCAGAGTTCTGGTAAGGTAGAGAGAATGAATAGAACTATAAAGAACCAGTTGGCTAAAATGTGTCAGGAAACCCAACTTAAGTGGAACGTTCTCTTACCCATAGCTTTATTGCGAATCCGCAGTACCCCTACCAGAAGGATGGGCCTCTCTCCTTTTGAAATCATGTATGGGCGACCACCTCCCGTACTTGGTAACTTAAGGGGGGACTTGAGTCAGTTGGGAGAAGGAATTACCCGGCAGCAGGTTGTAGAGTTGGGTAAGACTATGGAGGAGGTACAGAAATGGGTACAAGATAGATTACCTGTGAATATTTATCCCCCTGTTCATAGTTATCATCCAGGAGACCAAGTGTGGATTAAAGAGTGGAATAATGTACCGTTAGGGCCCAAGTGGAGAGGTCCTTATGTTGTTCTTTTGTCTACCCCTACAGCGATAAAAGTAGCCGAAGTGACTCCGTGGATACATCACTCCAGGGTTAAGCCAGCAGCAGTTGATTCTTGGCAAGTTACAGCAGATCCAGAGAATCCCTGCAGGATCCGGTTGAAACGCACTACTCAGTCGGAGTAACGAGGAATTATTGTGGATTACAAATTTTATTGTTACAGGTGTGAGTGAGAAGGCCATAATAAAGCCTGTCCGCTTACCAACACATAGTGTATAAGCCAGGAAAGTCTCGAAGGGACACCTGTGAAGACGAGCAGAACTCCATTCCCTGCAGCCCTCACATCCTGGAAGCTGAGGTTCCATCGCACGGACGAAGACTGAGGATGACGGCGAAAGATGTGCTTTTGATTGTGTTTATTTATATGTGTTTTTATATTCAGGAAGGTAGAGGTACCGACACTCCTAGCTGTGAGGTATGCATTAAGACTACGAGAACAGGTAACCATATTTCCCAAACCCTAATTTGGCATTCACAATACGAATGTAAAGGAGAGGTATCAAGATGTAGATACCTAAATATAGACTATAGTGTGTGCCATTTAGGAGTAGGAGAACCTAAGTGCTTCAGTCCAGAGTATCAACCTCGTACAATTTGGTTGACTCTCAGGAATGGAGATCCTCAGGGGACCCTAATTAATAAGACGGTGTTAGAATCCGTATATTCTTCGGGTGTTCTGCTATTTGATGCATGTAAGGCGATATCAAGTGGTAGAAAGCCGTGGAATGTATGTGGGGATCTTAGATGGGAGAGGACGTATGGGTCTAACGATAAATACATTTGTCCCAGTAGCAAAAATAAATATGTGAGTCCTAGATGCCCAAATAAAGACTATAACTTTTGTCCATATTGGTCTTGTGTGGGGTGGGCGACTTGGGGACAGACAGTAGATAAAGACATGATAGTGACTAAGTTGCCGACTAGCCCTTATTGTAAGTCTATGGAATGCAACCCAGTCCATATACTTATTAATAACCCCGACAAGTTCCTAGATAAGTATGGAAATTTATTTGGGTTTCAGATATACGGGACGGGTTTAGATCCTGGGACATTATTGTTTATAGGAATAGAGACTGATACGGTATCCTCCCAGACTCATCAAGTATACCATTCCTTTTATGAAGAGATGAGTATAGATAATAAGATCCCCCATAACGCTAAAAACCTGTTCATTGACCTAGCTGAAAGTATTGCCGGTAGTCTTAATGTTACCAACTGCTATGTGTGTGGAGGTACTAACATGGGAGACCAATGGCCTTGGGAAGCAAAGGAGGTAATGTCCGGTTCTGAGGCAGTTGACCAACTAATATCTACACAAGCCGATTATCATTTGAGTGTTAGAGGTAAATCTGAGTGGAGATTAAAGACCTCCATCATAGGTTATGTTTGCATAGCAAGGAAAGGAATAATGTATAATACTTCTGTAGGAGAATTAACTTGTCTAGGGCAAAAAGCTTATGATGATGATACAAAGAATACAACTTGGTGGTCGGCTTCAAATGTCTCAGAACCATCTAACCCGTTTGCTAGATATGCCAGTTTAAAGGATGTGTGGTTTGATTTATCCATCACATCTACCTGGAGAGCCCCAGCAAATTTGTACTGGATCTGTGGTAAGAAAGCCTATTCGGAGTTGCCACAGGACTGGGAAGGGGCATGTGTGTTGGGTTTGCTCAAACCATCCTTCTTCTTGTTACCGATTGAAACAGGTGAGACTTTAGGTGTTAAAGTGTATGATGTGAATCATAGGAAGAAAAGGGGACCCTTAGAGATAGGCACCTGGGAAGATAATGAATGGCCTCCCCAGCGTATCATAGATTATTATGGGCCAGCCACGTGGGCAGAAGATGGTACCTTTGGTTATAGAACCCCAATTTATATGCTCAACCGTATTATAAGATTACAGGCGGTGGTTGAGATTATTACTAATGAGACCTCACAAGCACTCAATCTTCTAGCGAAGCATAATACCAGGATGAGGACAGCAGTGTACCAAAATAGATTAGCCTTGGATTACCTTTTGGCAGTAGAGGGAGGTGTATGTGGGAAGTTTAACCTGAGCAATTGCTGTCTTCAAATAGATGACGAAGGGCAAGCAATAGCTGAGCTTACTAGCCATATGGTTAAACTAGTGCATGTGCCTACTCAGGTATGGAAAGGGTACAATCCAAGTAGTTGGTTTGGTAGCTGGTATGAGTGGTTTGGAGGGCTTAAGGCAGTGGTAGGTGGAGTCCTACTGATTTTACTGTTGTGTCTACTCCTACCGTGTCTTATACCCTTAGTAGTTAGGTCTGTGCAAAGCCTGATAGGAAGTATAGCAGAGAGGAAGGCTGCTGCACAGATAATGGCGATATATAAGTATAAGGCTCTAGATCAAGGAGAACCAATGCAGGAAGATGAGTGTTAAAAGATTCACATCATAAGATAAGTCTGGTCTGGTTCATGGTAACCTGAGGTATATGCAAACCAAGGTTAAGTGATGCCTCAAGTAATTGTGAAATATCAGAGGCATCAAAGGGGGGAATGTGATGTAATTCCAGTAAAATACAAGTTTAGCAGGCTAAAATTGCCACAAGGCATATGTATGTATATGTGTTTGTAGTATCAGTTAGTTAATTACACGTAACTAAGATACTGTTATCACTGTACTGACCAGGTGCAGGAATGTAAGAACTGGAATTACGCGTCCCTCTCCTTTGTATCAGATGAGCCACGTGGTTAGACCGGATGGATGAGTTTAGACTCTATTCATTAAATAGGTTAAGGGTATGTGTGGGTGTAGTTAATTGTGGGAGGAGCTACAGTGCTATATAAGGAATGTACTCTATGTATTCAGTACTCAGACTTTGCTGTATTTTGGTGACGCTAGTCCCTCTGAGTCCCGATCGGTGATCCAATAAAGAATCTCTTCCTTCCTGAAGAAACCTGTGTCCATCTCTCTGTGCTTGGCTTCCGTCAGTTTCTCCGGTATCACTATGGACCAGACTTTATGGGAATGTGATACCCCAGATAGCCATACCATGGAGCCTATTCATATAATGAAAGACTATGGGAAAGACTTTAGCTCCATGGCAATTGTACTGTGTGAGTAGGATCTGCGCGCTATTCGGTAGTTTTGTGCGTGCAGATCCCAGCTATCTGGGGATAGGTGAAATGTCTGTGTGTTATGTGTAAATGTGACTTTATGTATTTTAAAGTGTTTTATGTTGTTTTGCAACCATGTGGTTAATGGAGTCTGCCTTTAGTCCTGGGTAATTGGATTACTTCTCCAATTAACTCCAGGGCAGAAGGGAGGAAACCAGGGTGCATTGTGGGGATGTTTTTCTGCCAGCCAGAAAGGAACAAAAGATACTTTTAGTAACTTTTGAACCCCTGGTCGGATTCATGCCATTTTTTTATATGTTGTTCCCCTGAATGGATTGATTGTGGATATGTATTTTTATGTGAATGTGATGTATGGTTTTAAAGTTATGAAAGTTGTGTAAAAGTATATTTTACACTGTATGCATAATGGGATTATGTGTCACACTAAGGGGAGGGGATGTGTGGGAGGTAACATCTATGTCATAGGTTCTTTTATGCCTCCCCCTGGGTGTGGCCTGTATGTGTGAGTGGAAATAAAAGCCAGGCTGGATGAGCCAGTCCAGAGTTCCTGTTTTACCCTCAAAGTGATGTGTCGTCTCATTATTGGGGGGAAGGATTTATGGCATGCTGTTCCAGTTGACTGCTAGGAGTACAAGCCTATTCGTATGGTTCCTATTCAATGGTCTACAGCATTCATACGCTTGGGAGAATTTAAAGGTTCTCGGATTCGGTGATTGTGGTGTCTGCCAGAGTGCTTGGAGTCCTCAGGAAGCACTAGGAGCATCCATTAACGGAGGTACCAAGTCGGGGTGCCAGGTGATCCGTTACATTGGTGGCAAGCGGTGGGATGGCGTCCTAGTGCGAGGAGAAGCAGCTCAGAGACACTGGTAACGTTTGGAATTACAAATTGAGGGCAACGCTAGTATCCGTACAGCGCCCCTGGCTACAGCAGGATGGAATCAGCTAGTTTTTGGACAGCGTTCCATGATGAGGAGGAGGAGGCGGCCGCGGACTACAGGGATGCAGACAGAAAGGAAGTCTGGTATGATGCCCTGGAAGACGCCCAGTGGCGGCGAGGTGAGAGTCTCCCCAGTGATGAGCAGCGGCTACAGAAGCGTGTGGCGATGCGCATGTATCTATTGGGAGAGCAGCCCCTGGATGAGTGGGTGACAAGACTAGAGACCCTGGTATGGCGAGAGATCTGGCTAGACAACGCATACCAGGCCCTCTGGTGGCATACCATTCGACTTACCCCCTGGACGGCCGAGCACGACTTACCGGAGGGGGATGATTATGATGGCCCGGGTTTATTATGGGATGCCTTGGAGGACGACATTGATCTTGGCAGCACGGAGGGGTCTAGGTTTTGGGACATCTACGACTACCGGATGGGCATGTATGTCTGGGCTGACGAATGCGAGGTGAGCAAAGACATGACCCACCTGGTAACAAGGGAGTGGGAGCTGGAGCAGGACTACCAACACCTGCTCAGCTTCGTGCAGCTCCAACCTACCCGACAAGCAGAACCAGACCTCATAGACTGGTCCTGGAGAGACCCACAGATGGCAGGTGGAGATGGGATCGAGGTCTCTCTACTGGCCCTACAGGGATGCTGGGCAGTCGGCCTAGATCCCCAGCGGCAGGTTACAGTTCAGAGAGAGGAGCTTGTTACACCCTCTCTCCAGCGGCAGCCTAACCCACCAAGGGGAGATCGTAAGCCCCACACCAGCGCAGATGGGACCGTGGTCTCTGCGCCCAAGTTACAGGGAGCTGAAGGAGCCGTCCTCCCTCCCCAGCGGCAGTGTGATTTGTTGGGAATTGGGAGCCCGGTCTCCATTCCCCAGCGGCAGAGTATCCAGCAGGGAATAGAGAGCCCATCCCACTTTCCCCCACAGCAGGACTCTGTGCTGGGAGGAGAGACAGTCGGTCTCCCTCCGCAGAGACGGGAAGTATGCATGGGAGAGGAGATTGTTACCACCTCTCCCCAGCGGCGGATCATTAATGTACAGGGAATAGAGAGCCCAGTCTCCATTCCCCAGCGGCAGAGTGTTCTAATGGGAGAGGAGCTGGTTACCACCTCTCCCCAGCGGCAGCTGAATGTACCAGGGGGAGACTGTAAGCCCCACACCTGTGCAGATGGGACCGTGGTCTCTGCACTTCCAGCACAGGGGGTAGGGACGGTCGGTCCTGCCCCCCCACAACAGGGCTGTTTAGCCAAAGGGGAGACAGTCTGTCTCCAGCAGCAGAGCGGTGTAACTCAAGGGGAGACAGTCGGTCTCCAGCAGCAGAGCGGTGTATTTAAAGGGGAGACAGTCTGTCTCCAGCAGCAGAGCTGTGTAACTAAAGGGGAGACAGTCGGTCTCCAGCAGCAGAGCTGTGTAACTCAAGGGGAGACAGTCGGTCTCCCGCAGCAGAGCGGTGTATTTAAAGGGGAGACAGTCGGTCTCCAGCAACCAGGCTCCAACCAGACTACTCCCGTGGTAGTGCTGGCAACAGGACAGAGTACCGCTGGTCAACAACCCCTCAGCAACCTACCAAGGCAGCCTACCAGTCCCCCACACAGCCGTGGTGAGGCACCTGAACCTGGACAAGATTCTCCCTCACCCAGGTGTAGTAACTGTTTATTGTGGGTGGGCTGCTCTGCTGTTTCTGTCTTGTGGGTGGGCTGCTGGACTAACAAGGGCACTGACCGGCAGGAGGTCAAGTACCCTGTTAGTCTGGGGGGTAAAGGGGAGAAGTGTGGCGAAACCGACCTCACCACGTGTCCTTGGAGGGGGCTGATTGCCCGCCTCTTGCCTTTGGACTATGGACCAGACTTTATGGGAATGTGATACCCCAGATAGCCATACCATGGAGCCTATTCATATAATGAAAGACTATGGGAAAGACTTTAGCTCCATGGCAATTGTACTGTGTGAGTAGGATCTGCGCGCTATTCGGTAGTTTTGTGCGTGCAGATCCCAGCTATCTGGGGATAGGTGAAATGTCTGTGTGTTATGTGTAAATGTGACTTTATGTATTTTAAAGTGTTTTATGTTGTTTTGCAACCATGTGGTTAATGGAGTCTGCCTTTAGTCCTGGGTAATTGGATTACTTCTCCAATTAACTCCAGGGCAGAAGGGAGGAAACCAGGGTGCATTGTGGGGATGTTTTTCTGCCAGCCAGAAAGGAACAAAAGATACTTTTAGTAACTTTTGAACCCCTGGTCGGATTCATGCCATTTTTTTATATGTTGTTCCCCTGAATGGATTGATTGTGGATATGTATTTTTATGTGAATGTGATGTATGGTTTTAAAGTTATGAAAGTTGTGTAAAAGTATATTTTACACTGTATGCATAATGGGATTATGTGTCACACTAAGGGGAGGGGATGTGTGGGAGGTAACATCTATGTCATAGGTTCTTTTATGCCTCCCCCTGGGTGTGGCCTGTATGTGTGAGTGGAAATAAAAGCCAGGCTGGATGAGCCAGTCCAGAGTTCCTGTTTTACCCTCAAAGTGATGTGTCGTCTCATTATTGGGGGGAAGGATTTATGGCATGCTGTTCCAGTTGACTGCTAGGAGTACAAGCCTATTCGTATGGTTCCTATTCAATGGTCTACAGCATTCATACGCTTGGGAGAATTTAAAGGTTCTCGGATTCGGTGATTGTGGTGTCTGCCAGAGTGCTTGGAGTCCTCAGGAAGCACTAGGAGCATCCATTAACGGAGGTACCAAGTCGGGGTGCCAGGTGATCCGTTACAGTTGGTTTCCCTTCTTTTCCCCCAAGCAGATATTTACCCATAAAGCTTCCACATTTTCCTCATCGCATTCAATATAATAAGAATTATGTATTTTTATGTACTTTTACGTATTTTTGCTGTTAGTGTAAAATGTAGATATTTTCTGTACCTGGAGATTTTTGAGTTTACTGCAGTGCCTTAAGCCAATTATCTCCAGGATGGAAAGGAGGGATTTCATTGTGTATGTGAGAGTGTTATTATGTTAATTAGTGTTCCCATTGGTTTGTGTCCCTCTTGTCACAGTTTACCACCAGTTCCAGGAGGTGTGCCTCTGGCCTGAAAACTTGTATATAAGGAATAATAAACGCTCATTGGAGTGAGATCATCTTGTACCAACACGAAGTTTCGGCTCATGTTTAGGGGATTGGAGAACTACACTCTGGGGATTGCTTTAATCACTATACTTTCCAGGGTATAATCACTAAGATCTGCTAAGAGCTTGTTCCTGTTCCTGCTCTCTGGAATTTGGAGAGGTTGACCTACTGGAAGCTGGACCCTGGTCTTGGGTCCAGAGTGGGTGGAGACGGCGAGACCCCAACCAAGCAGCGGCGGTTCGTGGGAGTCTACAGTGGTTATAGTGTCTGGCGGAGTGCTTGGAGTCCTCGGGAAGCACTAGGAGCATCCATCAACAGAAGGTACCCAGTCGGGGAGCCTGCGGTTCCATTACAGAGACCCTTATGCAAAGTATACCCGAAAAACCAAACAGAATATTCAGAGGAACTCCTAACTGTAAATCTATTTTTTTTTTTTTTGTAAATATATTCTTTATTTTGTTTTTCTTAGTTTAGGTAGTATTGAGACTCGCAGGTCTCCGCATAAACCAGTGTATGTTATCAAATTAGTCCGGTAGGCATAGGTGTTATTGGGCTCGCAGGCCCACAGGAGTGCATTCTCCAGTGTATTAATTGACCTAGACACTCACGTGTCACCATATTTAAGCGTTTTGCAATTTGTTGAGTTCAATTAGTCATATGCATGGTTGGGCTCGCAGGCCTGCAATTTTGTCGGACGCGCAGGTCCCTTAAATTACATGAGCATTCATCAGTGCGTACGTCCCATGTGTTGTGTTTAGGTTAGTTTCGGCTCGTCATTGTGTTTGTGTTCCACAATACTTCCATCTCCGTGAGTGGAGTGGTGGGTTGCTGAGTTTTGTGTCACATTTCTGTTCTTGTGCTATTAACTGTGCGTGCCTTATCAAATTGCTGTGTATGGCTGCTTCAATAGGTGGAGTAAGGTGTGTCAAGGTATCTACCGTGTTGGGTTTATGCAAGGGTTTAAGATGGTGTATATCATTTCGCTGGTTAGTAGTGTCTGTTAGTTGCGCATTGGAGCGTCAAGGTGGCGTGATAGTGGGCTACTAGTCCCATGTCAATTACGTTCTCAGGAAGTGGTGGAAGGGGGGGTCGGGGTCTGATAGCATCTCTGCCCTTGATCCTCTCCATGAAAGCATCTTTGGCGGTCTCGAGTAGCCAGTGTCCAGGTCTCTGCGTAAGTCTGGGGCGAGGCTGTGGCTGTCATGGTCAGGTCCTCTATTGCCCTGAGTTCTTCCATCTGAGCGAACCATGCGTCTAGCGGGGGTGCTGTCTTTTGCTTCCAGCATTGGGGGAGTACCTGTTTGGCTATGTTCAGTATCCTAATCGTCATGGATTTCTTATATTTAGATCTAGGTACTGTGGTGTGGTGGAGAAGCATTGCCGCCGGTTCCAGGGGGGGTGTGCATCTGAGAACATCCCCAATATTCCGTGTATGCCCTCCCAGTACGGTCTGATTACCTCGCATTCCCACCAAATGTGTAGCGCGGTTCCCATTTCCCTCTCGCACCTCCAGCATAAGTTAGTGTGTTCTGGGTCGATGTTGTGGAGGAGGTGTGGGTTGCGGTACCAGTTCGTCAGGATTTTAAAGGCCGTCTCTTGCGCCTTGCTGTGCACCGAGCAGTGGTGGGTGAGGTAGCATATCTGCTCTCACTCTGCTTCGGTGAATGTTCTATTCAGTGCTGTTTCCCATTTTCCCATAAAGAGGGGTTTATCAGTGGGGGTCTCTGTCTGCAGCATCATGTATAAGAAAGAGATTCCGTGTGGTAGTGGGTCTGGGTTGTTGCTTAGTGTCTCGAATGTCGTGCGGTCTCTGGTGAGTGCGGTTCCCTGTGGTAGGGTGCGCACGAAGGCAGAGAGTTGTGCATGTTTAAATCTGTGCAGGAATGTGGGTGTTGTGTCACCTAGCATGTCCGTCAGTGGTTTACACTTGCCATTGGCGGTTATGTGGTGTAGTCTCGGAATCGGGGTCTGGAGGATTTCCTGAAATGCCTTTGGGTCGAGGCCCGGCGTGAAGTCAGTGTTGTGTATCAGTGGTGTCAAGGGGGAGGGGTAAGGTGCTAGGCTGTGTGTCTTCGACGCTCTGCGCCATACTTCCAAGGTTTGTTTGGTGTAGGGGGACATGGCTCGATTTCCCGGGTCTTTCCTGCCCCAGGGTATGGCTGCTAGCGGCACGGTTGCCTCTGACTCTTCTGCCACTTTCCATAGTTTATGGACCCCGCTCTTCGTCCACTCCATCACCCTTAGGAGATGTGTGGCTGTGTGGTACAAGCGAAAGTCTGGCAATGCCAGACCCCCCTTGTCTTTGGATTTCATGAGTGTGTTGGCTTTCATCCTGGGGCGCCTTCCGTCCCAGATGTATGTGATCATGGCTGTTCTAAGTGAGGCGAAAAACGCCCCCGGGAGTTTGATAGGGATGGTTTGGAATAAGTATAGTAGGCGCGGGAGGAAATTAATCTTTATGACTTGGATCCTCCCGAGCCACGATATGTGTGGGTGTGCCCAATCCCTCATGTCTTTTTGGAAGGTAGAGAGTGTGGTGGCAAAGTTAGCTTGGAAAAGGTCACTGTTTTCTCTGGTTAGCCAGGTACCCAGGTATCTGATCTGTTGGTCAGCCCATTGGAACGGGAAACTCTGGCGTAAAGGGCCAGCGCATCTGCTTGGGACGCTGACGTTCAGGATATGGGATTTAGAGTAGTTTATTTTTAGGTTGGAGGTGTTAGATGTTGGGTAGGGAGATTTCCGGGTTGGTGATGAAGAACAGCAGGTCATCTGCAAAGACGGCCACTTTGTGGTGGACCTCACCCTTTGTGATTCCTGTGATATCACTGTTATGTCTGATGTGTGTCAGGAATGGCTCCAGGGCTAGGACGAACAGTAGGGGGGATAAGGGCATCCCTGTCTGGTGCCGTTGTGTATTGTGAGTTAGGTGGTCAGTGCCCCGTTGACAAGGACTTGTGCTGTCGGTGCTTGGTATAGAGCTGTTATCCACCTCATCATGTGCAGTCCCAGTCCTGCGTGTTTCAAGGTGTCAAAGAGGTATGTCCAACCCACTCTGTCGAAGGCCTTCTCCACATCCGTGGATAGCAGGAGACGGCCCCCGGCTCCCACCCTCCTGCTGTGCATAAGGATGAGTGCTCGGATAGTGTTGTCTCTAGCCTTGCGCCCCCCCACAAACCCCACCTGGTCTGGGTGGACCAGTCTGGGGATGTGCGACTGGAGCCGCGTTGCCAGGATCTTTGCGAGGAGTTTGACATCGCAGTTGATGAGGGAGATTGGTCTGTAGTTCCCACAATGTTCTCCGTCTTTACCTTCTTTGGGGATTATGGTAATGTGTGCTGTCAGGGCCTGTTTGGGGATGCATAGGCCTTCCCTCACCGCGTTGAAGGATTCCACCAGCGGTGGGTATAGACTGTCTGCAAAGGTTTTGTAATATTTCAGTGGGAGGCCATCGGGGCCAGGGCTCTTGCCTGGTTTAGTTTGTTTTATCGCAAGTGTCAGTTCTTCTATTGTTATTGGTTCGTCTAGGAATGTTGATGTGTCTCCGTCTATAGTCGGGAACACGTGTGCGTTGAGGTATATGCGTATTTGGTCTTGTAGTCGTGTTTTCGCCATCTCCGTGTGTGGTTGCGGTAGGGAATACAGGTCGGCGTAGTATGTCCGTATTGCGGTCAGAATGGGGGTCGGAAGGCGGTGAAGTGTGCCACCTTTGTCCCTGATTTTGTCTATGTAAGTAAGCTGCCATTGTTTAGCTAGCATCGTGAGTTTGCTGCTCTTGTTCCCGTGTAGGGAGAAGAAAGCTTTGTGTCTGATCACATCTCTGTGAAACTTAGAATGAAGCAGTGAGGTTAATTCTTGCCTTAGCTGTAGGAGTCGCGTCTGGTGGGTGTGGTGTGGCGCATTTTTGTTAAGGTCTTCCTCGTGTTGGATGTCTGTCAGAATCTTGGTTAGGCGGGCTTCGGATTGTTTCTTAAGTGTGGCTCCCTGTTGTATAAAGTGTCCCCGTATCACACTTTTGTGGGCTTCCCATCTAGTCGTCGGGGTCGTCTGTTCTGGGGGGTTGTCCAGGAAATAGTTTTTCCTCCTATGTGTTTCGTTAGGTCGGTTCTGGCCGGAGGTACTCGTTGAGTCTCCATTTAGTTATAGTGGGTCGGTATAGTGGGGATTTTAGGTGAAGGGTAACGGGTGCATGGTCCGACCACGTCGCCACTCCTATTGTCGCGTCCACTACTAGGGGGAGAGCATGCTGTGTGGTGTAGAAGTGATCTATTCTAGTGTATGTTTGGTGTGGATGGGAAAAGTATGTGAAGTCCTTTTCATCTGGGTGGTGGGCTCTCCAGCAGTCGACCAGTGTCTTGAGGGAGTGTAGCTGTTGCGTCGTGGTGTGGGACGTGCCTGCAGAGAAGTTCCAAGTTGGGTCTAGTGTAATGTTAAAGTCCCTCCCAAGTATCAAGGTCCCTTCAGCAAAAGCGTGCAGTTTGCGTAGCGTTCGGAGGAGGAAGCGATACTGTTTCCTATTAGGGGCATATATGGTTGCGAATGTGTAAGATTGCCCAGCAATTTTGCCTTTGAGGAATAGGAATCTGCCCTCCTTGTCCGTTAGGCACCCCCCCTCCTGGAACGGCACCCGCTTGTTCACTACGATGGCAGTCCCCCTAGATTTACCCCCATGATAGTCGCTGAAGTACCCTTGTGGGTAGTGTTGGTTTGACAGTTTTGGTCTGTCGCCCTTCTTGAAGTGTGTCTCTTGGATCATGACTATTGAGGCCTTATGTGTGTGGAATTCTTTGAGGGCCCCAGATCGTTTCTCGGGCTTGTTTATTCCCCAGGCATTAATGGTCATGATGGTGAGTTGGGCAGGAATCAATGCCATGTCGGGCCTGGTGGGGTGGGTAGGGCGCCACCCTCCTCGGATCTCTCTGTTGGTGGAAGGGAGGCTTAGAGAGGGGGTTGAGAGAGATGGGGGGGTGTGGTGTGGGTAGGGAAGGTTTGGGTCTCATCACCTTGTGGTGGCGACTGGGTGTAGGCGTCGGGGAGCTACGGCGCACGGCTCCACCTGTGGTCCGTGTGGCTTGCTCACCTTTTATTGACGCCCTATCCCGTGGGGTAGTGGAAGGAGGCCTAGGCTCTCCTAGCGGTCCACGTCTGTGTCCAATCTGTCGGAACTCGCCTTAGTCACCTGTAACCGTCACAGACCCGTGTCGTTCCCTTGCGGCTCCCATGCGTGTCCTGTGTATGCGTGGTATCGTAATCCTCGCCTCTGATTTAGAGTGGCCTGTATGGGAATAAGGCAGTGATAAATGAGCTATAACATCGAAAACATATTATAAAACCATATCATTTTGTACATTAGACAACATGTCTATCAAACCAGTAACTCAAGAAAAGGACCTCCAAGGTGGTATTCTCTGAGATATTACCTGTGCCACGTGCTACAGTGGAAAGGCAGCGGGAGATTAGAGAGGTTCATGCGTGGCTGAAGTCTTGGTGCAGGAAGGAGGGTTTTGGGTTTTTAGAGCACTGGGCCGACTTTGCGATTGGGTACAACCTATATAGTAGTGATGGATTGCACCTAAACGGAAGGGGGTCTGCAGTGCTGGGGGATAGGATGGCTAGAAGGTTGGAGGAGATTTTAAACTAGTAGTAGGGGGGGAGGGTCATAGCAATCTACAAAATGGAGATAGGACAGAAAGGAGATGGGCTTTAGAACAGTATAAGGAGGGTGGAGACGGGGGGAGGGGCAAGCTCAGAACAGAGAAGCTATGTAATGTTGGTAATTCACAAAATAAACAAGAGACGCATGATATTAAATGTATGCTTACTAATGCAAGGAGCCTAAATAACAAAATGGGGGAACTAGAGGCATTAGCATACACTAAACAATATGATATAATAGGCATAACTGAAACATGGTGGGATGAGACACATGACTGGGCAGTTAACTTAAATGGGTACACATTATTTAGGAAGGATAGGAAAAACAAGAAGGGTGGTGGGGTATGTTTGTATGTCAACCATGATTTAAAGCCAAATCTTAAGCAAATTGAATGCGATGAGGAAAATGTGGAAGCTTTATGGGTAAATATCTGCTTGGGGGAAAAGAAGGGAAACCAACTATTGGTTGGGATATGTTATAAACCACCTAATGTTAATATTGACGAGGAACAACAGCTGTTTGAGCAAATTGAGAAAGCTGCAAATCTTGGTAACACTTTAATTATTGGAGATTTTAATTACCCAGACATAAATTGGGACATAGGGACTAGTAGCTCAGCAAAGGGAATTAGGTTTTTAAACTTGTTAAATGACAACTTCATGTCACAACTTGTACAAGCACCAACTAGAATGGACGCTTGTCTGGACCTGGTTTTAACAAACAACGTTGATCTTTTGACCAACATTCAAGTAGGTGAGCACTTGGGAAATAGTGATCACAATATAGTGTCCTTTGAAATAAACTCAAAAAAACAAAAGCACATGGGGTATACTAAAACATATAATTTTAAAAAGGCCAATTTCAATAAGATAAGGGAAGCTTTACAATATATTGACTGGCATAAACTCTTTAGTGAAAAGAACACTGAGGATAAATGGATCATCTTCCAACAAATATTAGAAAGGTACATTTCTCAGTATGTACCATTGGGAAATAAGTATAAAAGAAACAAATTAAAACCAATGTGGCTTAGTAGAGAAGTAAAACAAGAGATTAAAAATAAGAAAAGGGCATTTAAAGCATTTAAATCAGACAAATCAGATGCATCTTATAAAAGATATAAGAAAGCAAATAATGCGTGCAAAAAGGCAATTAAACTTGCTAAACTTCAAAATGAAAAAATGATAGCTAAAGAGAGCAAAACCAACCCTAAAGCATTTTTTAAGTACATAAATTCCAAAAAACCCAAAAATGAAAGTATAGGTACACTTAAAACTGAAACGGGGGTGTTAGTTAATGAAGACCAAGAAAAGGCAGGAATTCTAAATAACTATTTCTCCTCCGTATATATTAAAGAAGAACCCATGGCAATAGATGTGCAAATGATTGCTACTAAAAACTTGCAGAATAATTGTAATTGGTTAACTCAAGACAATGTGCTGCAGCAACTAAAGAAAGTTAATATAAACAAAGCTCCAGGGCCTGACGGTATCCATCCACGTGTACTTAAGGAACTAAGTGTAGAAATAAGTGAACCTCTGTTTTTAATCTTTCAAGATTCTTTTCTTTCAGGAAGTGTTCCGGAGGATTGGAGGAAGGCAGATGTGGTTCCTATATTCAAAAAGGGTTCAAAATCCTTGCCTGGAAATTATAGACCTGTGAGCTTAACTTCTGTGGCTGGTAAAATATTTGAAAGGTTATTAAGGGATAATATTCAAGAATTCCTTGAGAAGAATATGGTTATCAGCAAAAATCAGCACGGTTTTATGAAGCACAGGTCATGTCAAACTAACTTGATTGCGTTCTACGAAGAAGTAAGTAGAAGTATAGATCAGGGTGTTGCAGTGGATGTGATCTATTTGGATTTTGCCAAGGCATTTGATACAGTTCCACACAAAAGATTAGTGTTCAAACTCAAGGAAATCGGTCTCGATGAAAATGCTTGTTCTTGGGTAGAACATTGGCTTAAAAACAGAATACAAAGAGTTGTCGTTAATGGTAAATTTTCAAGCTGGACAGAGGTGGCAAGTGGTGTCCCTCAGGGGTCTGTTCTGGGACCCCTTCTATTTAACATTTTTATAAATGATCTTGAAGACAGCATTGAAAGTCATGTTTCAGTGTTTGCAGATGACACAAAACTTTGTAAAATAATACAATGTGAGCAAGATATTACTTTGCTGCAGAAGGATTTAGATAGACTGGAGGACTGGGCACTCAAATGGCAGATGAAATTTAATGTTGAAAAATGCAAAGTTATGCACTTCGGCGTAAAGAATACACAAGCAACGTATACCCTTAGTGGAAGCGAATTAGGGATAACAACACACGAAAAGGACTTGGGAATTGTTATAGACAACAAACTATGCAACAATGTGCAATGTCAATCAGCAGTGGCCAAGGCCAGTAAGGTATTGTCATGCATGAAAAAGGGCATTCATTCTCGGGACGAGAATATCATTTTGCCTCTCTATAAATCACTGGTAAGACCACATATTGAATATGCTGTGCAATTTTGGGCACCTGTTCTAAAGAAGGATATCATGGCACTAGAAAAAGTGCAGAGGCGGGCTACAAAATTAATAAAAGGAATGGAACATATCAGCTATGAAGAAAGGTTAACAAATTTAAACCTACCGTATATACTCGAGTATAAGCCGAGTTTTTCAGCCCATTTTTTGGGCTGAAAAACCCCAACTCGGCTTATACTCGAGTCAGAGTCTGTATTATGGCAATTTGCATTGCCATAATACAGACTGGGGGGAGAGGGGGGCTGGCAGAGCTGTACTTACCTTTCCTGCAGCTCCTGTCAGCTCTCTCCTCCTCCGCGCCGTCCGTTCAGCACCTCGGTCAGCTCCCAGTGTAAGTCTCGCGAGAGCCGCGGCTCTCGCGAGATTTACACTGGGAGCTGACAGAAGAGCAGAACGGACGGCGCAGAGGAGGAGAGAGCTGACAGGAGCTGCAGAACAGGTAAGTACAGCTCTGCCAGCCCCCCTCTCCCCCCACTGAACTGCCACTGGACCACCAGGGAAGGAGAGCCCCCCTCCCTGCCATATATCAAGCAGGGAGGGGGGACGAAAAAAAAAAAAATAAGATAAAATAATAAAAAAAAAATTAATAACAATAAAAAAAAGGGGTATAAGGACCACTATGGGAGGGGGGGGGTATAAGGACCACTATGGGAGGGGGGGGGGGGTATAAGGACCACTATGGGAGGGGGGGGGGGTATAAGGACCACTATGGGAGGGAGGGGGTGGGTTAAGGACCACTATGGGAGGGAGGGGGGTATAAGGACCGCTATGGGAGGGAGGGGGGGTATAAGGACCACTATGGGAGGGAGGGGGGGGGGTAAGGACCACTATGGGAGGGAGGGGGGGGATAAGGACCACTATGGGAGGGAGGGGGGGGTATAAGGACCACTATGGGAGGGAGGGGGGTATAAGGACCACTATGGGAGGGAGGGGGGGTATAAGGACCACTATGGGAGGGAGGGGGTATAAGGACCACTATGGGAGGGAGGGGGGGATAAGGACCACTATGGGAGGGAGGGGGGGGGTATAAGGACCACTATTGGAGGGAGGGGGGTATAAGGACCACTATGGGAGGGAGGGGGGGTATAAGGACCACTATGGGAGGGGGTGGGATAAGGACCACTATGGGAGGGAGGGGGGTATAAGGACCATTATGGGAGGGAGGGGGGGGGTATATGGACCACTATGGGAGGGATGGGGGGGGGATAAGGAACACTATGGGAGGGAGAAGGGGGATAAGGACCACTATGAGAGGGAGGGGGTGGGATAAGGACCACTATGGGAGGGGAGGGGGAAGTAAGGACCACTAGGGGAGGGGGAAGTAAGGACCACTAGGGGAGGGGAGGGTAAGGACCACTGGGGGAGGGGTGAGTCAGGACCACTGGGGGGGGGAGTGAAGGAACACGGGGGTGGGGAGGTAAGGACCACTGAGGGAGGAGGAGGGAAAGTCAGGACATATGGGGGGGGGGGAGGGGGCGGCAAAAAAATTTTTGCCTACGGCGGCAAATATCCTTGCACCGGCCCTGCACACACTGCATTCACACACTGCATTCATGCACACACACACTGCATTCATGCACACACACACTGCATTCATGCACACACACACTGCACTCATACACACACTGCACTCATACACACACGCTGCACTCATACACACACACATACGCACACACTGCATTCATTATACACACACTGTAAATAAATATTCAATTAATATATTTTTTTTAGGATCTAATTTTATTTAGAAATTTACCAGTAGCTGCTGCATTTCCCACCCTAGTCTTATACTCGAGTCAATACGTTTTCCCAGTTTTTTGGGATAAAATTAGGGGCCTCGGCTTATATTCGGGTCGGCTTATACTCGAGTATATACGGTATTTAGTTTAGAAAAACGTCGCCTGAGAGGGGATATGATAACATTATACAAATATATTCTGGGCCAATACAAACCATTGTGTGGAAATCTATTCACAAACCGGACTTTACATAGGACACGAGGCCATGCGTTTAGACTGGAAGAAAGAAGATTTCGTCTAAGGCAAAGGAAAGGTTTTTTTACTGTAAGAACAATCAGGATGTGGAATTCTCTGCCTGAAGAAGTGGTTTTATCAGAGTCCATACAGATGTTCAAACAGCTACTAGATGCATACTTGCAAAGACAGAATATTCAAGGATATAATCTTTCAATGTAGGGTAATAACTGCTTGATTCAAGGATAAATCTGACTGCCATTCTGGTCAATAAGGAATTTTTTGTCCTAGCTTGTTGCAAAATTGTGCTTCAAACTGGGTTTTTTTTTTTTTTTTTTTCTCTCTTTTGGATCAACAGCAAAAAACAGGTGTGAGGAAGGCTGAACTTGATGGACGCAAGTCTCTTTTCAGCTATCTAACTATGTAACAGTGGTCAGGCGAAATCCGGCCCTAAGGCTGTGTTTGACAAAAGGTTTGCCTGTATAGGCTTACTGTCTATTGTGCTGTCCCAGATCGCTCAGGCGTCTCCCTTGGCCCCGTCCCTGTGTTCCCCCCCACCTTGAGCGTGTTGCCGTCCCCGTCCTAGTCGTGTTGGTGGATAGTGCGTAGTGTGGAGTCACTGTCTTTGTGTGTTGGCGAGTGTGTGAGTGTTACCCAGTCTTGACTGTGGTGTGTGTAGTGTGTGTTGTCTTGTGGTCCCCCCCATGGTTGTCTCCTCCTCGTGGGTATTGTCAATGTGGGGTCACTTCCTTATCCTTGTCGGTGCAGTGCCTTTGCTCCAGCTTCCCGTTCTCCCGCTTACCCCCTCACCCCTGGTTCTTCCTTGAGTCCCACTCCCCGGGTGTGTCCCGCCAGTGGTCATCGCAGCCTGGGTGGATGTCGGCGGCGGGACCCAGCCAGAGAGCCGAGCCTCTCCACCCCCTCCTTGCAGTTAAAAGTACTCTTTAGTCCAGGTCGCCGGCACAGGCGGCTCTAGTCTCACAGCGCCCCAGTGCTTGGGGGGTCCACCGGTTTAGTGGCGTGGCTCGTCTGGGGGGGTCACGCTGCACCTTTGGTTCAGGCCATGTCTTGTGGCTCCATGTGTGGGTCGTACCGGATAGCGTCTCTGAGAATCATGTGGCAGGGGGGCGCAAGGGGGTCATGTTGCGTTTGGCCAAGTCTTTTGGGGTGTCCAGTTCCGGGCAGTAACCGCTTGAATCAGTTACCGGGTTGTTGCAGACGGCCTTATAGCTTGCTGTCGGGGTCTCCTTGCTCGTTGTTGCATTGGGGCTGGAGGGTTCGGTCCCTGTGGAAAGGAGTAAAAATTCAGCGGGTCGGGCCAGGTCATTTGTATTGGTGCGAGGTGCAGCTCTTTTTTTTTTTAATTTCTTTATTTTTGTTTCAGCATCCGTAACGGCAGTAAAAAACAGTAGGTGGCCCACGCAGGGGCTTTTACTAGACATGTTATACAGTGTTTTAACAGAGTGAACATGGTGATGTCACATACAAATATGAAGTAATGTGCCGTTCGGCGCTGATTTTCTGTTATCCGGGCGTTGGAAGCCCAAGTATCGAACTTATACATACACAAAAACATGAATAATGACATGGTCATGGAAATTCAGTACTTCATTTCACAGCATGTGTACCAGTTAACATTATATGGGTCTGGGATTCTGTTGGTGGGCGAGGAGTTTCTGCGCCTACGAGGTGGTTCTCGTTACCGTGACACAGTCACCTCTCGCCGCCTACGTCGATGCGTCCTGTTCTACCCAGTCGAGGCTGCTTTGCTAGTCTGGCATGTCAACCAAGCTGGGGTACTGAGTGATCGTTCTAGTAGGGAGTGGGGTAGGGTAGGGTGTGGGTTACGGGTTGAGGGGGGGGTTAGTTATAGGAGGCGGAGGTATTATGCTCGTCGGGGCGCCCGGCAGGCACAAGCACGCCGAGCCGCAGCTCGCGATTTTTAGTTGTTCTGGAATTATTCGTTAGTATAGATTTCCCATGGTTGCCAGATTTTTTGGAATGATTTCTCCATATTTCTTATTTGGGCAGTTAGTTTGTCCATTAAATATGTATCTTTGATTTTGACAATCACGTCATTGTCAGTGGGGACCGTGGGTTTTAGCCACGTTTGAGCTAGTGCCCTTCTAGCTGCCAGTGTAAGTTTGTTCAGTAGTTGTTGTTCTTTTTTAGAAAGGCAGTCAGTTGGTCTGGATAGGAGGATCGCCCAGGGATCTAGGTCTATGTGTCGTGTGAGGACCTCTTGGAGCAGTGATTGGATTCTTTTCCAAAATTTAGTCACCTCAGGGCATTCCCACCACATGTGGATAAAGGTACCCTTGCCGCCGCATCCCTTCCAACATGTGTCTGTCGTTGTTTTCCCCATCTTATAGAGCTGAGCAGGTGTGGTGTACCACCTCATGAGCATCTTATATGCTTGCTCCTGATGAAGCACACATATCGATGTTTTTGCTGTCGCTTCCCATATGTCTACCCAGTCCTCTCCTTCTATTGCTCCCCCTAAGTCTGTTTCCCACTGGCGTATGTAATTTGGGTCTATGGCTCCCCTTTCTGGGGCACTGAGCTGAGCATAAATTGTTGTAATCATCCCTTTTTGGATTGTTTCGGCGTCGCACAACCGTTCATAGAATGTCATAGGGGTCTGGGCTGCTTTCTTTATGTTCGGGTGTTTGGCAAAGTCTCGCAACTGTATGTATCGGAAGACGTCCTTGGTCGTTAGGGGTGCAGTGGTTTGTAGGGTTTCGAAGGTTTTGAAGGAGTCCCCTATGTACATGTGCTTGTATCTTTGCATTCCTGTGCTTTCTATCCCCCTGAAGTCTCGTGCGCTCAGCCCGGGCTCAAATGCTTCGTTCCGTAGGTACGGAGTCAGCGGTGAGGGTGTATGTTTCAGGGCGAATTTGGTGGCTGTCAAGTCCCAAATCCTAATGGAATTAAGGATCGCTGGGCAAGATGTATGCAATGATGGTCGGTCTTGTTTAGGCACCCATATCCAAAATTGAGGGAGGTCAGTGTGCATTAATTTTGTCTCGAGGTCTACCCATCTATGTGCGCCCTCCGGTGTATGCCATGCTATTATCTGGGCCAGTTGGGCTGCGAGGTAATAATGATAGAGGTTCGGGAGTCCCAGCCCGCCTCTCGTTTTAGGTCGGTACAAAGTCTGTCGAGCAATCCTGTGTCTTTTTTGTGCCCAGATGAAGTTGTCTATGTGTGTTTGTAGTGTTTTCAGGGTTTGCTTAGTAACTTTAGTTGGAAGGGCTTGAAATAGGAACAATATACGTGGAAGCAGAGTCATTTTGACTGCATGCATCCTACCAATCCACGATATGGGCCTCTCATGCAATTTTTCTAGGTCCCTGCAGAGCGCCTGGATGGTGGGTGTGTAGTTGGCGCTGTACAGCCTCTCCGGGTCTGCCGTGAGTTTTACCCCAAGGTATTTGATATCTGATCGTGTGAGTTTGATGGGGTAGGTGTTTTTTATGTTGTCTATCCCTACTCTGTCCATTTCTAATGGCATGGCTACCGTTTTGTCCAAATTGATTTTGTAGCCTGAGACGCGTCCATATTCTTCCAGTATTGTCACCAGTCGGGGCAGCGATTGAGTAGGTTTGGTTAGTGTGACCAGGACGTCATCCGCATATGCGGAGACTTTGAACTCTTCGCCTCCTACCTGTATACCTGAGATGTTCTCGTCCTCTCTTATCCTCTGCAGGAGAGGCTCTAACGAGAGGACGAAGAGTAGGGGGGAGAGGGGGCAGCCCTGTCTTGTGCCGTTGGTTGGCGTGAACGGGGTCGGGGTCGCACCAGGTACTTTGGTCTGCGCCCTCGGTTGGGTATATAGGGCTTTGATGCCCCTTATAAAGGCGTCTGGCATCTGCAGTCGTTCGAGTAGTGTGAATAGGTAGTGCCATTGCACTCTATCGAACGCCTTCTCCGCGTCCAGGGAAAGGATCAGAGAAGGCGTTCGAGACCTCACCGCCCACCATATGATGTCTGCCCCCCTCCTAGTGTTTTCATACAGTTGCCTTGTTGGTACAAAACCGACCTGGTCCGGGTGGACCAGCGTGCCCAGGAGTTGGTTAAGTCTTGTAGCTAATATTTTTGCAAATATCTTTACGTCAAAGTTAATCAGGGAAATGGGTCTGTAGTTGGCGGGTTCAGTTGGGTCTCTCCCTGGTTTAGGTATAAGTGCTATGTCGGCAGTGAGCATATCTGAGTTAGGGTACCCACCTTCCATCCACTCTGCGTACATTTTCACGAGGCTGGGCGTCAGTACGTCCCTAAAGACTTTATAGTAGGAGCCGTCATAGCCGTCCGGTCCCGGGGCTTTGTTGCCTTTAAGATCTGTAATTGCCTTATTGATTTCCTCTTCATCTATTGGTTTCCCTAAGGTGTTTAGAGCTTCCGGGGCCAGTCTTGGCATGTTCGTCTTTGCTAAATAGTCTGCTACTTCTAGTGTGTGGTCCTTATTGTCGCTGTTGAGTGTTGGGGAATGGTTGTAAATGTGTGCGAAGAATTCTGTGAATATCTGGTTGATCTCCGTTGGGTGTTGGGTTATTTGGCCCTGTTTATCTTTAATGGCCGAAATAGTATGGTAGTTGGGTTTGGGATTCAGTGCCCTAGCTAGCAAGGTGTCCATCTTATTGGAGCGTTCGTAATAGAAGCGTTTTTTACGGACTAAGTCTTTCCCTAAATCCTCTACTGCTATTGATCTAATTTTATGTCGGAGTTCCCGGAGGTCTTGTAGCCCCTGAGATGTAGGGTCGTGTTTGTGTTTGGCTTCTGCCCCTCTTAGCGCCTTTTGGAGCCCAAAGAGGGTTTCAGCTCTCTGTTTCTTTCGGCGGGTAGCGATTTTTATGAGGGTACCTCTCAGTACCGCCTTATGTGCGGCCCATATCGTGGATTGGGTTAGTTCTGGGTGTTCGTTTTCTTCAAAATATGTCAGGATTTCGTCTCGGAGGATTGTCTCTGTCTCTGGGTCTTTTAATAGTGTGCTGTTAAGTCGCCATTTCAAAGGTGGTTTAGGTCCTGGAATCCTGAGGGTCAGCTCTATGTCGGCATGGTCCGACCATGTGATAAGGTTAATGCGTGCAGTCTGCACCCAAGGGATCCCGGTTTGGTTCACCAGGAACATGTCAATGCGAGAATATGTGGAGTGTGCAGCCGAGAAGAACGTGTAGTCTTTTACACCCGGATTCCGCAACCTCCAGGGGTCAAATAGTGTTGTCTGCTGTATGAATTGTGTTAAGAGTTTGTCCTGTCCCCTCGTGCTTTGCGCCCTCTGTCCGCCGGTTGGGGTGCTACGGTCAACCGTAGGGCAGTGAGTAGCATTCATGTCGCCCCCTAGGATTATGATACCATGCGATAGGGTCTGAATTAGTGCGTGTATTTGATCCCAGAAGCCTGGGTCTGGCTGGTTAGGTGCGTATATATTAATGAGGTGGTATGTGGTAGCATGTATCGTCCCTGAGACGATGACATATCTTCCTGATGTGTCCGCGCCTGTCGACTGTACTGTGAAGGGGCAATTTTTATGTAGGAGGATTTCTACCCCGTTTTTTTTGACTAGGGCTCTGGAGGAGTACACCCTGGTGTATATGTGGTCCTTCAACTGGATCCGGGCTGAGCGCAGGAGGTGTGTTTCTTGTACGAAAGCTATGTCTGTTTTTTGTCGTTTCAGTTCCCTCATTAGCAAGCGTCTTTTGGTCGAAGTGTTTAACCCGTTTACGTTTAGGGAGGTGAATTTTAGCGTCGTCATGTTGTGAACCTTTGTAGTTACTGTGTGTCGCGAGTGCTGCAAGACTATGCTCCGCCCGCCGAGCGCCCCTCCGAGTCCCGCTGTTCCCTGGGTATTGCCCTTTGGGTCCACAAGTCTCGGGCCCGGTGCTGGTTCGGGCCGGAATGGGGGGAGGGGGGGGTGGAAGGGTGAGAGGATGGGGGGGGGAAGTAGGGGAGGGTAGCTTGAGGGGGGGGGAGGTAGTCGGTGAAAACTACTTTGTTCGGGGAAGCACCCCGGTCTTATCCAATAGTGCCGGGTGTCTCGGGGGGTGACTACCCGCCCCGCGGTACCTCGTGTAAGCGCGGAGGGGGCAATCAATCGCCGAGCACCCCGGTGTCGGTCCGTGTAGTAAAGTCATTCGTCACCCATTTTTTGGTCACGTCAGCGTGCTTGAGTCAGGTCGTCCGTGAGTTTCCCATCACATGCAACATTTATCAACAACATTATGTGCGACAGTTATTAAAACATAAAGTTTAACCAAATCAAGTTGATAGCGAGAGAGAAAAAAGAAATACAATATACAAAGTAATCACCCCGTATCCTTTCTATTGTGGCCGCCTAATCCTCCGGTCCCTGTTCGCCCCCACTAAGTGGTTAGTATAAAAGGTACGGTTTGTGTGGGATCCCTGTCGTTGGCCACCTAGCAGACCCTAAATCCCGAGCATACTAGCATGTCTCGAATATTGAGGGGATGTTTCCTCCAGTCATAATTATGTCGGTTGCGCTCGGGCCCAGCCGGATCCCTTGCCCCTTCACGGTGGGGGGCTGTATCTACGGATGCATGGTAGTGTGCGATTCCTAGTGTGGGTTGGGTGGGGGTGAGGAGGTGTGTGGCTGGTTGCTCCTTTCCCTGGGCCCACTAACCCTGCCACTTGCCTAAGCCGCCCCCTCCCTCCCCAGTAACATAGGTATAAATATAAATACACAACACAGGGTGATAACTTGCGTGTCTAGTTGGATGCGAGGCGGATATTATAGTCTGTTTTATGCTCCGGGAGGGGCCATGTTCATTAGGTAGTATATGTTCAGGTAGTCCCTTTGGTCGTTGCTGCCTGTATAGTCTTGAGCATCAGTGCAGTCTATCTACCGCACCTGAGTGCCTCGGTTCGTACCAGGCCTAGGTAGAGTCCTTTCACCTTGATTAGTCGATCTGTGGTGGTTGGTCTTTTACTTAGGCGGCTCTTTTTTGGGTATTTGTCGGAAAGTTCTGGTGACAGGCGTTTTTAGTAAATAGTCTCTTTCTTTCTTTCTCCTTTTTCTTTCTTTTTCTTTTCTGTCTTTCCCTTTTTCTTTCTTTTTCTTCCTCTTTTTTTTTTTTTTTTTTTTGATTTTCAAACAATTTTTAAACAACAAAAAGAGAACAAAAAAGAAGGCATTTTTGAGAGATTCCTTCGTCCTCTCTCTCTTTCCCCCCTCCAGCACTTTGTGGCCAATCTTATGTCCATTTTCGTTTGGGTAAAGTTGTTACTTGCTAATCTTCCCTCTCTTTTGGGTTCTCAATAGCGTAACTTCCATTTCTTTTGGTAGACTCTCTGGCGTTCATGGTGTGTCTTTTTGATTATCTGTACACGGTTCTTCGTGGTGTACAGTTGTTTCCGTTACCTTCTCCTCGCTGTCTACCGTGTATTTACATTGGTCTCCAGTTGATGGTGGAGCACGCCGTAATCTGGCTCTGGCCTGTATGGTTATTTTACTTTGTGTGTCATGGTGGGGTTGATTGGGTAGCTGGTGGTCGTCTAAAAGTCTCTGGTTGCTTATGCTGTGTGGATTAGCTTTGGTTACGTTGCTGGTTTGGGTGGGAATATGGGGGGTTACGGTCTGCTGGATGTGCAGTGGGGGCCCTGTGACGAGAAGGGGGTCTGTTAGTTTCCATTAAGGAGCATTACCGTCCATTGCTTCGCCGTCCCTGGGTAAGAATCCCAGCGCCTGGGTGCCCCTCTGGGGGAGATGGAAGTCTGCCGGAACCTCAATGCCTATGTCCCTCAGGAAGGCCCTGGGGTCCGCCGAGGGTAGCAGTACGGCTGGTCTTGGCCCGTTAAACACAAGCATTTTGAAGGGGTGTCCCCAGGCAAAATTCAGGCCCTTGGCTCTGACGAGATCCGCTATGGGCTTCCACTCTCTGCGCCTGGCAAGCGTTGCTGGTGCTATGTCCTGATATAAGTGGAGTGCGGTGCCATCTAGGGTGTATGTGTGGTGTCTGGCACTTTTGATGATGGCTTCTTTGGTGGAGAAGAAGTGCCACCTCATAATCACATCCCTGGGTGGGCCATTGGGGGGACCCCTGGCCCTAAGTGCCCTGTGCGCCCTGTCAATCACCCACATATGATCAGGGATAGCCGGCAGTTGCGTTTTAAACATGTCTGTAAGTACCTTCTGGATGTCTGTATCCTTAATTCTTTCGGACAGGCCCTTTATTCTCAGGTTGTTTCTTCTCGACCTGTTTGAGGCATCCTCAATTTCTGCCTCCAGTTCAGCCACTCTGGATAGCAGGGTGTTGGTGGCAGTGGCGGTCTCATTGTGGGCTGTTACTACCTGGTCCATCCGCCATTCCAGGGCTTCCGTGCGTTGCCCCACAGCCTGTATTTCGGCTTTTACTTCCCTTGTCGACCTTTCAATCTCGCCTGCTAGATAGTGCTTTACCTCTGCAAGTGAGCGCATTATATCCGAGATGGTAGCCTGCTGCGTCGGGGCATTCAGGTCCCTGGTGCCCGGGGAGCTCGGGGAATCCGCGCTCGCGTGGCCGCCGCCATCTTTGTGCGCTTGCGGCCTGGGCGTTGTGAGGAGGTCGGCTACAGATGGAGTGCCGTCTCTCTGTTTTTTTTCCGGATTTTTTTTGTTGAGCCATCTCCGGACCCTTCTCAGGTGCTCTGCAGGTAATTTCGGGTGTTGATGAGCGGGTGTATTGCGTCTGGCATGGTTTTTGGACCGCTCGGGGTGCAGAGCTCTCTGCCTAAGCGGCCATCACTTTCGGCGGTCAAGCCACGCCCCCGGTGCAGCTCTTTTAAGAGGTCTTCCATATCCCCTTCGCTTTTCACTGTGAAAGGTCCATTCTGTGTGGTAGCTTGCAGTCCCATGGGAAAATTCCACCTGTACCGGACTTTATTGGCCTGTAGTGCCCGTGTAAGGGGGCGCATCGCTCTCCGCTAGGCTAGTGTCGCTGGTGACAAGTCCGGGTACAGTTGTACCTCAACTCCATTAATGAGCACCTGTTTGGTGTCGCTGGCTCTGCGTAGGATGTCTTCCTTGGTTTGGAAGTGGGCAAGGCAACAAATGACATCTCTTGGGGGGGCATCTGGAGGCCCTTTTGGTCTGAGGGTCCTATGTGCCCTAACAAAGTCTATGTGAGTGGTTACCGGCCTGCTGAGGAGGTTATTAAATAATTCAGTTAAGGTGTCTCTTATCGGGGTGGCTTGGTCAAGCTCCTCTGGCATACCTCTTATCCTTATGTTTTGCCTCCGTCCGCGGTTGTCTAGATCTTCCACGTGTTGTGCCATCTGGCGAAATTGGGCTCCTTGTTGCTGGAGCGTGTACGTGTTTGCGGTCTGCGCCGACGCCATGTGGTCGCAGTTGGCTTCAAATTGGGCTACTTTCTGCTGGGTGCCCTGGATGTCTTCCCGCAGGGTACGTAGTTCCTCAGAGAGGGACTTATGGAGGGCGGCGTTAGCCTCCTTCAAGTCAGCCTTGGTCGGCAGGTTCCGGATCAGCTCGACCCATTCTGGCTGAGGGTGTTGGGAGTGAATCCTGCCGTGTTGGTCATCGTGCGGTGAGGGCGGGCGGGAGAGGCCCGAGGTCTCCGAGTCGTTGGAGGCCTGCGAGGTCAGTTCGGCCGGCGGCACGAGGAACTGCCGCATGGCAGAGTGCTGAACCCCCTTAGGGGTGCTGGAGGGCTGGTTAGCCTGTGATGTTCTGTGGGTTTTTCCCATGGTGTCGGTTCGGGATGCTGGTCAGGCGAGGATTTTTGCTGAGCCTGTGGGGAGCTCCCGGTTAAGCCGCCATCTTCCTCGGCATCCAAGCCACGCCCCCCTGTAAATCTATTTTAACCTCCAATTTTTCTAGAGAAATTAAGACCTTTTACCTGAAGCCAAAGGTTTTTACAAATGTAAACGATGTATAGTGAGTAAAAGTACTGTCCCCTCTGTCCCTTCTAAAGTAATTCAATTTGCATCCAATAGAACAAAAAAAAACCATACAAAATAAATGACTTTATTGGATGTAATTCCAAAAATGTTATCTACCTATTGGAGTGCCCTTGTGGACTCCAATATGTAGGAATGACTACAAGAAGTCTTAAAATACGTTTAAGTGAACACTGTAGAAATATCAAAAAAGGATACTTAAACCATTCAGTGTCTTAACATTTCTTAAACATAACAGTGACCCAAAATTTGTAAAATGTATAGGTATTAAAAAGTGTATTATTCTGAGGAGAGGAGGAAATATTAAAAATATTTTAGGTAAAACAGAAATGGAATGGGTATACAATTTACAATCTCTAACCCCTTGTGGTCTTAATGCAGACTTTGATCTGTTTAATTTTTTATAAATATCAGTAGTTTTATATTTTATATCTATCCATTTTAATATCCTAATACTCTCCTTTAACCCCTTAAGGACCAAACTTCTGGAATAAAAGGGAATCATGACATGTCACACATGTCATGTGTCCTTAAGGGATTAATATTATTATTAAAAGCGCTATATTTTATTGTTTATTGTTTGTATTTATTAAATGTAAGTATAATTTTACTTCATTTTATTAGAGATTACTATATTTTATTGAGAGCACTATCTGTTGCCTTTTTTATTCCTTCCTGAGTGTGTGGACGTGGTGGACATTTGCTGCATATCCTTTAAAGCAGGGATTATACCGCTATACGCCCATACTGCTAGAGCTGGCTATAGCGCTTCTAAATGTAAGTGTTCCATCATTATCTTATACTTTTATCTGATTGAATTATACAGTCTGCACTATCACCTGCTCCTGTTTCGTGTCTTTTATATCATCTTGGTATGAACATGGTTGACAGTTGCCGTTTATCCTTTAAAGCAGAGATTATACCGCTGTATGCCTATACTGCTAGAGCTGGCTATAGCTCTTCCAAATGTGAGTGTTCCATTGTTACCATTTCCTTATATAAAAGACTGTACTCAACAAGCTACACTATCACCCTGTCTTCCATATTATCTATGGTCAAGTTGAATTGACAGTACATCCTATCAAGCACTGACTTTTCATTTTTGGATTATAAGAACTTTCTTTGTGAGACTTTTGCACCTATTTCTGCTTTTATACTGAGAAGGCAGTACTTTTTTGCTGAGTGGTTCCAAGTGGACACAGCATTCTCTGGTGCTGCTGGGGGTTAATTATATTACGGGGAAGAGCAGCAAGGAACACCTGTGCATCCCATATTATTACTTTGCTTTCGCATTTTAAACATGGGTGGAGACCAGTGGCGTAAAGTGGTTTGGGTCTCAAGGGCAATTGCCCTGGGCACAAAATTCTTATGGCTGCAACATTTCAAAAGAAAAAAAAAATAGTATTACTAAATAAATAAAAATAGTGTGCCCTCCCCCTCACACAAAATCTCCCAATGTTTGGACTTTCTACAAAGTTTTCCAACAAGACGGGGCAAATAACCTTTGTCACATAACATTGTACAATATTTTCTTGCAAATTACAGCCATACTATCCTCATGTAATCCTTCTTGGTCAATACTCGGTGTAGTAGCAGTTGTGAAACTGCAGATTGCTCACCATTTTGGGGATATGCTCTCATCTGCGTCATTCCTGCTTGGTGTTACAAACTTTTAGGTGTTGATAGGAGCCTCATATATTTCATCTTTATAACTTTTTTTGTGGCAGCTGACTAATAAGATCTGGTTAGCCGCCACACACTAAACCTTAGCAGTGCTGAATTGTCTTTACTATGTTCCTGCCAGTTTATGATACTGGGCAAATAGTACAGATTTTTCTATTTGAGGCTAGTTTTAAACAATCTGGTCCTGAATTTTTAGCATCCAGATCCAGATTTCATCACCCTATTACATTTATTAAATCAGCCCCTATCACTTCTCTGGTGACACTTAAATTACCACAGATCCCCTTTCCCAACTCCAGTTTAAGTGCGTGACCTCCTATTCTTTCAGTACTCCCATGTACAGTCTCTGCAGTTCCTTCCTGTAGTTTGTAAAATGATCTGCTAAATGTAACCCTCTCCTTCCCTGTATGCAGGTCGCTGATACATTAACCCAGGGCTCTGTAAGAGTGCTTTTAATCTAAGGCTCCTGACAACAAATTTGGGGAATACTGAATATGATCAAAAACATGCCCCCTTGGTTTGTTAAGGAAAAAGATGATCATATAAATATGTTTGTACTAGGATGGCTTAGCCTGAAGACTCTGTAATAAAGACCTCTGTGCGTTTTATATTTGACACAGATGCTAACAGAATCGAATGACGTTATATGTCAGGGAACACTGCATTCATTGCAGTCTCCTAGGAACCCCCTTTTTAAGCGTCACATCATACAGTATATATTGTGTGACGGCTCTCCCGGTGGGAGGTCTGTTTCTAAGGCAGTGCTGAGTAATCTCATTATTTACACGGATTCTATATTTGTGCAGGAAAAGTTCAGCTTCCTGAAATTCTGTTCTCGCTTAATTTTCAGTTAACTGCTTGTACTGGTTTAATGGCAAGGAAAAATCCCAGGATGGAGTACAGGATTCTATCCATGGTTACAAACATGATGATTCTGTTCATTTGGGGTAAGCGTTTTGTTCTGCAAATTTTGTTTCCCTTACATTATTTTAGCAACAGTTATGTCAGCACATCTGTTTAGTGTAACTTTTGTTTTATTGTACCTCCTGAACCTTTGCTATCGCTTAAAAACTTTGTTAAAAATTCTCGGTCGAGTTTTTCTTAGTCTCAATTGCTTTACTTTGTTCACAAACTTTAGAGTTTGTCTTAGTAAAATTGGTTACTTTTGATTGGAGAGCAAAAATACATAAGTAATCATTCCTTTTGGGCTACATATTATTCTGTTTAAAACCAGATGAGCAGTACCAAAATCATACAGTTTAGCAGAGTAACTCTGTAGTGTAGAATAAGGTAATTTAAAACCTGAGCTATACGAAACGTTATACCATTTTGTGCAAAGCTTAATTTGATTTCCTGAGAGCTAACAAAAATGACACTTCATTGTTCTCTGAAGCTACTGACGTCTAGAACATAAAATCTCAAAGCTGCTTCTAATTACTATTGTTTAAACGTAAGACAAAGCATGTTTGTTTATATAAGCTTTAACTTGTATATTACACGTTAGGTATACTGCAGTATTAAGGGTTTAGAAGCTACAATGTTGTTTACAGTATTATGTCTCTACTATTTGGATGTACATTGATTACTCTTATGCACTGCAAACAGCACAATCTTTGCATGCCTTGTCAAACACTCAGGTATCTGGCTGACTGTCTCTAGCAAATAAACAATGTATTAAGGAATAAATGACAAAGAGGCTGGGAAACCAACACAATTTAAATATATATATATATATATATATATATATATATATATATATATATATATATATATATATATATATATATATATATATATATATATATTTATTTTATTTTTTTTACATTATTTATTCATAATAGCAAAATTAATTAAAAAAATACCAGGATTGTGTATGCATATATTATAAGTATTATTTTTTTCCCATGATCTGCCAGTTATTATTTTTGTGATCCATAATGCATAGATGGTGATGGCATAGTAATTAAAGCTGATATGGCAAAGCTGTAACTCCCACAGATCTCAGGCAGCACTGGGGAAGGTCTTCAGAGATACCTACACATTTATACTTATGAACATTGGGATACAGCCATTTTGACCCCAAAAGTAGAAAAAAGTTAACAAACGTTGATTGTGGAGAGTGCAGGAGAGTGGGGGTGTTTTCCATTTACATACTTTCTGAGGAGACAGAGAGGGGCTGAATAGATTCCAAACAGATTATTGCACTGCATTTTCAAAAATTGCCCTAGTGCATAAAGTAAGGTAAGTTAGGTTTTATGATGTAAAAGTAAACATATTGTTTAAGCTTTTTGACATATTATTCTTTTAATGTATTTGATTTAAATTTAAGAGTCTGTTTAGTGAGTTGTAGATAGAGAAAAAACACATTTGATCTCATTACAACTAGCTGTTAGTGAATGGAACCCTTTAGTTCTCTTCACATATTATTATAATTTTATTTTATGTTTAAGCCATAGTAACCTAGAACTACAAGATAAAAACTATGTTCTGTTTATATACATCATGGAAAGACTAATTTAGCTATTACACGGTGGTGTATTCTAAATTACACTTATGTGTACAATTGTGACTTTATCACATTTTGTTACTTACATTATGGAACATTGTTATAGCAGTTACTTTAAATGTTACACCTGACTATTCTAGTGAGATCTACTAGTTTTGTTGCATTTATGTACAATGACAGTGAATGAACTTCGGAAGTTTGTGTATGGGGAGCAACACATTTCCGCATTACTTACAACAGGACATTATTAGTGTGTTACAGATAAATATTTTTTCCAGGCAAAGTTCTCACACTGGAATAGTTACCAAAGGGAAACCAATGGCATGTCCTGACTGCTTGCCCCACTGTTATTATTGTTGGCTGACATTGTGGAGACATTGCCCCATAATTGATTTACTTTTTCTAGTGTTTAGTAAAATGTAATGTGCTTCTCTATTTGACTCTATACTGGTACATTTATTGGTATGTTGGCATTTAATTTCAGCTTTTGTAATTTGTGGTAATGCCACTGCCCTTAGAATTGCCTTTGAAACCAGGTTCAAATCCCGGTCAGGCCACCACATCAATAATTGTCCAAAACAACGAACGATATATATCTGCTAGCCTCAAATCCTCATAGTTTGTATGCTTGTTTGAGTAGGGCATTTTTCACGTCTGAAACTTCTAGTTTCTATAATTGTGAGGCAGACTATGTTGGTGCTACCTAAACGTTAATAATAGTTATAAAATCCTTTGGGACATTTAAATCTAACAATAGGTATTTGGTTTCTGTTTGAGTTCACAAGGGATTCACAGTCTGGACCACAAGGTTTTGGTTTATCTAACATTTAATGAAACAGTTAACATTGTGCTAAGAATTATTCTGGAAATCCAGTTTATCACTTAATCATAGGAACAGGGTTCATATTAATCTGTTTACATATTACTATTTAGAAATATCTTATTCTAGGTGCATATTTTGGGATATGCTGAGTCTTATTATAAACTCATTTATATGTTGCAGATGTTACTTTATTCTTTAGTCAAAGTATTGGATGATTTTCATACTGTTAAAAGGCTACCATGTCCTTGCTAATATTTCTTTAGAATTGTATTAATACAGCTCTGTGCTGCAATTTCTAATGTGTGACTTTGAATACTATTTGCTATGTCTGTATATACTGTAGTTTCTCAAAATGAAAACTACCATGGTGTTTTGGGAAGTTACAGGGTCAAAAATAGCACGTTACATTTGAAATTGAAATTCGCCAGATTGGTTACGTTGCCTTTGAGACTTTATAGGAGCTCAGGAATGGAATTTATACCCATAATGGCATACCATTTGCAATAGTAGACAACCCAAGGTATTGCAAATGGGGTATGTCAAGTCTTTTTTTAGTAGCCACTTGGTCACAAGCACTGGCCAAAGTTAGCTTTAGTATTTGTTTGTGTGTGAAAAATTCAAAAAACGCCAATTTTAACCAGTGTTTGTGACTAAGTGGCTACTAAAAAAGACTGGGCATACCACATTTGCAATACCTTGGGTTGTCTACTATTGCAAATGGTATGCCATCATAGGAGTAATTTTCATCCTTGGGCTACCATAGGGTCTCAAAGGCAACATAACCAATCTGGCGAATTTTAATGTGAAAAAAATGAAACACAAGCCTTATATTTGACGCTGTAACTTTTGAAAACACCATAAAACCTGTACATGAGGGAGGCTTCGCTGAACACAAATATTTGTGATTCAAAACAGTAAAAAGTATCACAGCAATAATATCATCCGTGTAAGTGCTGTTTGTGCGTGGAAAAATGCAAAAACCGTCACTTTTACTGCCGATATCATCATTGTAATACATTTTACTGTTTTGAAAGACTAATATTTGTGTTCAGCGAAGTCTCCCGAGTAAAACAGTACCCCCCATGTACAGGTTTTATGGTGTCTTGGAAAGTTATAGGGTTAAATATAGTGCTAGCAAATTAAATTCCCTATACTTTCGGCATGGGTTGTCAGGCAGGTCCCGCTAATTGTAATTAATTAAGATACTTAATTATGTAAAAATATTTCATAAATATATATGTAGAATTAATATATGTGTGTGTATATATATATATATATATATATATATATATATATGTGTGTGTATATATATATATATAATTTAAAAAATATATTTTATGTATAGGTATATATATGTAGTGATATATACGTATATATTTATGTATATATATATATATATATATATTATTTAGTTCTGTGTATTTTGATATAAATATATATATATTAATATCACAATACAGTTAGAACGAAATAACACACATCTATATATTTTTTAATTATTTATTTTTAATTATTTTTTTACTTTTATTTTTTAACGTATTTAATTTTTTTTAAATTATATATAAATATATATATATAACAATAATTATATATATATTTAATCAGTATCAGTCTACGTATAATTTTATATTAATATATATATATATATATATATATATATATATATATATTAATAAACAATACACAAGATCCAGCGCACTCTCCTATCTACTAAACAGCAACTTCAATGTTGACAGATTTTATTCGTTTTTAAAAGTTTATATATATGATCTAAGTATATTATTATTATTTTTACACTGATTTTAATTTAATTTTATTTTATTTCCAGCCAGCAGGGGGACTAACTGTCATTACAGGCAGTCCCCCTGCTGGCAATGCAGCAGCCAGCTAACCCGGCCATGTGATTGTGAGGTCCTCGCAAGGACCCCACTCTCACATGGCTGGGGGGCCGCAGGATGAAGGATCTGCCGTGGAGGGGCTCCCTGGGATCGCTGGCGACCGGGTAAGTAACAAAAAAATGGAGGGCGGCATTTAGAGCCGCTTAGAATAGGGCGTAATAGTACGCCCTCTGGTTTTAAGGGGTTAATCAAGAAGGATGTTTTTCAATTTTGTGGCAAAATTTGAAATCACTTCAAATTAGATTTTTTTCCTTAATTTGGATCAGCAGCAGAAATAGGAATGTGTAAAAGCCTGAACTTGACGGACTTGAGTCAATGTGTATTACTTGAATAAGATGTGGTGGCTGCAGAACTGCACCATAGAATCAAACAAGGTGGTCTTTGTCAGATTTGAATGAGGCAAGCTATCTGAGATATGGTTTAATTATGTGGTCTTTCTGGCAGGTTTGTGTGGTGCCCTGGATTACTAGATGTGATATCTTGGAAATCTGCATTGTGGAAGAATTGTCAGGGTACCTGTGGTCTCTACCTCCGAAAGAGGTAGAGACTTAGCTGTTCCTCCATCCAGACGGTCTGATGGCTCCCTTCCCCGCGGTCTATCCGGTCATGCTAGGCCGGCCGCGAGGGAGTGACTGCCTTTTACAGCATCTAGGCAGGAAGTAGTCATCAGGACACTCCCCCGGAACGACCTGTCAGTCAATTGCTGCAGGACCAATCAGGACGCCTCGGAGGCGTGGTTACTGCTTTGAACAGGGTATTTAACAGAGCTTCTTTCATTAGCTCATTGCCCTGTCGTGGTTCTAGCTTGTTCTAGTCACTCAGTGCTTGTGTATTCTATTATCCCTTTTGGTTTTGACCCGGCTTGTTTACCTTACTCTGCTTATCTCTGTTACCCTTGATTCGGCTTGTCTCTCGCTTACCTGTCTTCTGTTACCCTCGACCTCGGCTTGTCTTTGACCATTCTATACTGTACTACTTACGTTAGTCCGGCCATTCTAAGGTCCGGTATACGTATCTGGCTACTGTTTGTACTCTGTGTGTTGGATCCCTGTCCCGATCCTGACATTACGACAGGGCCAATGGATCCTGCAAGTACAAACAGTCAGCTGGCTGCTCCTGATCCTAGGTTTGAAGCCATGGATCACAGAATGGATCAGATGGCGCTTGCGCTACAGGCTCTATTAGCTTGTGCCAATAACCCACCAGAGGAGATACGTAATACCCCTGTTTCTCCTGTCGGTTCAGGTCTAGAGGTAGCCACAGTGTGTGCTTCTTCTCGCATTACCCCCCCAGTACGCTATGGTGGGGCTCCTGAGAAGTGTCGTGGTTTTTTAAACCAAATTAGTATCCACTTTGAATTGCAACCTCGCTCTTATCCTACAGATAGGGCAAAAGTAGGATTTATTATCACCCTACTCATTGAGAAAGCTCTGAGATGGGCCAACCCACTATGGGAGAACGATAACCCATTAGTTTATAACTATAACGCATTTGTAGCTGCTTTTAGAAGAACATTTGACCCTCCAGGTAGAAAGGTTAATGCAGCCAGATTACTGTTGCGCCTGAGACAGGAGAACCAAACACTGGTGGATTATGCACTAGAGTTCAGGTCTCTGGCGGCAGAAATCAAGTGGAATGAGCAGGCGTATATGGATGTATTTTTGAATGGCCTATCTGATGTAATCCTTGATGAGGTTGCTACCAGAGAACTCCCTGAGAATTTAGAGGATTTAATTTCGTTCATCTCTCGTATAGATGAACGTCTAAGAGAGAGACAGAACACTCGAGAGAGGAACCAGAGACCTTCTTTTAGGTTAGCTCCCGCTGTTCCAAGTCCTGACTCCACGATATCTTTGCTTACTGAACCTATGCAGATAGGGTATACCCGCCTCTCTGAGGAGGAAAGACAGCACAGGAGAAGAGAGGGTTTGTGTATGTATTGTGGAGCCAAGGGTAATTTACTCTCGAACTGTTCTAACCGCCCGGGAAACGCTCGCACCTAAGTCTCTCTAGAGGACAGGCCTTGGGTGTTTCTATTTTGTCCTCTACTCCTGATTAAAAAGATCACAGGCTTCTGCTACCAGTTTCCTTAACTTGGGGGAAGGAAGTAGTAAGGGCTATGGCATTGATAGATTCCGGTGCTGCTGAGAATTTTATCGACCAAGCCTTTGCTAGTAAGAACAATTTCCCATCCCAGCTAAGGGAGACACCTTTGGCCGTTGAGGCCATAGATGGTAGACCACTACTAGACCCTGTTATCTTTCGTGAGACCATACCCATTGATTTAAATGTTGGTATCCTACACGTGGAGAAATTATCTCTTATGCTCATTTCGTCTCCTTCCGTTCCCATAGTTCTGGGGTACCCATGGTTGAAAAAACATAACCCTATTATCGATTGGGAGTTAGGAGAGATACTCTCGTGGGGCCAGGGCTGCCAGGATCGGTGTTTGTGCAAGGTTTCTCCATTAGCTAATATTAACATACCGGAGAATCCTACTCAGTCCACAGAAAGACAAATACCAGACCTTTACCTAGACTTAAGGGCAGTATTTGACAAGAGGAATGCCGATTCTTTGCCTCCACACAGGTCATTTGACTGTAAGATTAAGCTTCTACCCGGCACTATGCCTCCGAGGGGCCATGTATATCCTTTGTCTGTTCAGGAAAACTCGGTTCTAGAGGAGTATATTCGGGAGAATTTAGAAAAGGGATTCATCAGGAGGTCTTCTTCTCCGGCCGGGGCTGGGTTCTTTTTGAAGGATGGCACGCTGAGACCTTGTATCGATTACCGAGGCTTGAATAAAATAACTGTCAGAAATGCCTATCCTATCCCACTGATTACCGAGTTATTTGATCGTCTTAAGGGCTCCAAAATCTTCACCAAGTTAGATCTCAGAGGGGCTTACAATTTGGTGAGAATCCAGCAAGGTCACGAGTGGCTGACGGCATTCAATACCCGGTATGGCCATTACGAATACACTGTTATGCCATTTGGACTATGCAATGCTCCTGCAGTATTTCAAGATTTGATTAATGAGGTACTTAGGGAGTTTCAGCATGATTGTGTTATTGTTTACCTGGACGACATACTAATACACTCTAAGGAGATTGAGACTCACCATAGACAGGTCAGAAAGGTATTACACAAGCTGCTGCAACATGGTCTATATTGCAAATTGGAGAAGTGCAGTTTTGATCAGTCTCAGGTAGACTTTCTTGGATACGTGATTTCTGGGGAGGGTTTTAAAATGGATCCTGTAAAACTCCAATCTATTTTAGACTGGCCCTTGCCCAAAGGACTCAAGGCTATCCAAAGGTTTATTGGTTTTTCCAACTACTATAGGCGCTTCATTAAAGGATACTCCTCTATCATTGCGCCTATTACCAATATGACCAAACAAGGGGCTGATACTAAGTTCTGGTCTAAGGAAGCTCTTGGTGCTTTCAAGACTCTCAAGGAACTTTTTGCCTCGGCTCCCATTCTAGTCCATCCTGATACGACTCTGCCTTTCTTGCTCGAGGTCGATGCCTCTGAGACAGCAGTTGGGGCTGTTCTGTCTGAAAGGTTAGGGGTGGATAAACCGTTACACCCTTGTGGTTTCTTCTCTAAGAAATTTTCTGGGCCTGAGAGCAGATATGACATCGGGGAAAGGGAACTGTTAGCAGTCATTAAAGCCTTAAAGGAGTGGAGACATTTGTTGGAGGGGACCCTACACCCTATTACGATTTTGACGGACCACAAAAACTTGTCCTATATTGGGGAGGCTAAGCGCTTATCCTCTAGACAAGCTCGTTGGTCCTTATTCCTGACTCACTTCAATTATGTACTGACTTACAGACCTGGTTCTAAAAACTCTAAAGCCGATGCATTATCTCGCCAATATGAACCTTCTACTGTACCTGAACCAGTTCTTTCTTCTATAGTTCCGAAATGCAATATCATTGCTAATACGAATCTCAGGATTCATTCTCCATTACTGGCCGAGATCATTAAGTTGCAACATCTAGCACCTAAACAGACTCCTGCGGGCCGTCATTTCGTTCCTCCTGCTCTTCAACTGGAACTTTTACAGTGTTTACATAATAGCAAGATGGCGGGACATCCTGGTATTCGCAAAACTTACGCGTTGATCTCTAAGGACTTCTGGTGGCCTGCTTTACGGAGGGATATTGAGGAGTTCATCGCTGCATGTGAAGTTTGTACTAAAACAAAACAACCCCATACGCTTCCATGTGGATTCCTGCAACCCTTGGAGGTTCCAGAAAAACCATGGTCCTGTTTGGCCATGGACTTTATTGTCGATCTACCTATCTCTAAAGTACAGACTGTTATCCTCACCGTGGTTGACAGGTTTACTAAGATGGCACACTTCATTCCCCTGCCTAAACTCCCGTCTTCTCCCGAATTGGCAGAGATAATTGCTAAGGAGATTTTTCGCCTACATGGGATACCCTCTCAAATTGTATCGGACAGAGGCTCCCAATTTGTTTCCCGCTTTTGGAGGTCCTTCTGCTCTCAACTTGGTATTAAATTAAACTTTTCTTCTGCCTATCATCCTCAGTCTAACGGAGCTGCTGAACGTACCAACCAGAAAATTGAACAATATTTACGATGCTTTGTTTCTGAACACCAGGATGATTGGGTCGGTTTGATTCCTTGGGCGGAGTTTGCACACAACAATCTCGTTTGCGATTCTACTCATTCAAGCCCCTTCTTCATGAATTATGGTTTTCATCCGTCTATTCTTCCTTCGGATTCTCCTTCCCAGGGGGTGCCGTCGGTTGATGTTCATGTTGCCAATTTGAGGAAGTTGTGGGATCAAACTCGACAAATCCTTGTGCACAACTCTATGTTGGTCAAGAAACACGCTGATAAACGTAGAAGGGCGGCTCCGGTCTTTGTTCCAGGTGATAGGGTATGGCTGAGCACGAGGAACATCCGTTTAAAAGTGCCCTCCATGAAGTTCGCTCCTCGTTATATTGGACCCTACAGGGTGCTGACCCGTATCAATCCAGTTGCGTATCGTTTAGCTCTTCCTAATACCTTACGCATCCCGAACTCGTTTCATTGCTGAAACCACTCATATGTAACAGATTTTCCTCCACAATAGCCCCTCCTTGCTCCGTTCAGGTGGAGGGTCAGGAGGAGTATGAGGTTAACTCTATTATTGATTCTCGAATCTCCCGGGGGAGAGTACAACATCTGGTTGATTGGAAGGGATATGGTCCTGAGGAGAGGAGTTGGGTACCTCAGGAGGATGTTCATGCTCCCCGTCTCCGCAGGGCGTATCACTCTCGCTTCCCATCTCGTCCCGGTTCATTCCGCCCGGTGGGCGTATCTGAGAGGGGGGGTACTGTCAGGGTACCTGTGGTCTCTACCTCCGAAAGAGGTAGAGACTTAGCTGTTCCTCCATCCAGACGGTCTGATGGCTCCCTTCCCCGCGGTCTATCCGGTCATGCTAGGCCGGCCGCGAGGGAGTGACTGCCTTTTACAGCATCTAGGCAGGAAGTAGTCATCAGGACACTCCCCCGGAACGACCTGTCAGTCAATTGCTGCAGGACCAATCAGGACGCCTCGGAGGCGTGGTTACTGCTCTGAACAGGGTATTTAACAGAGCTTCTTTCATTAGCTCATTGCCCTGTCGTGGTTCTAGCTTGTTCTAGTCACTCAGTGCTTGTGTATTCTATTATCCCTTTTGGTTTTGACCCGGCTTGTTTACCTTACTCTGCTTATCTCTGTTTCCCTTGATTCGGCTTGTCTCTCGCTTACCTGTCTTCTGTTACCCTCGACCTCGGCTTGTCTTTGACCATTCTATACTGTACTACTTACGTTAGTCCGGCCATTCTAAGGTCCGGTATACGTATCTGGCTACTGTTTGTACTCTGCGTGTTGGATCCCTGTCCCGATCCTGACAAGAATATGTTCTTATTTTTTGTTTTTCTTTAAAAACATGAGAATGTAGAAGGTCTAAATGTTAAATATGTCAATATTTATTGTCAAGTTTGGAGTGTGACTAAACTCAGACAGTAAATATACTAGAAAGTGTACTTGCATGATGATTTGTATGCTTTAAAATCAACTGTAAAAACTTTGCAATTAAATATTGTGACGGATCACCTCCCCTGATAGCCGCGATCTGGGTGAACAACATATCCAAAAATCACCCAGATCGTTTCAGGGGTTCAGGAATTTCCTGGAAGTCTTATTTTTGCCCCACTGTCAAAAACAGGAACTGTTACACTCGACGGCAAAACACTGCTGGACAATTTAAGATGGTCACCACCACATGTTTGAATCTGTTCCAGTTAAAAGTCCAAGGGGCAGAAAGAGTACTTTTGAACATGGGTTATCACAGGGCCCATAGTCCCAGGGTAGGTAGGCTGACAAGCAGGCCCCTCCAAAAACTCATGTCAAACTCCCTTAAAAAAGGAGAGTTTGTCACAAATATCCACGCAGAAGCAAAGTACAGTTATATGTCTACAATTCATTAATTGTGTATGTGCAATGAAAACATATGAAAAGGAGTCATTTTACTCAGTAGTGAGCAAATACGATATTCTCCACTACACAGATGCTACTGTTTAGTCCACTCTGTTGACCCACATTTGACTCCTTGCAGCACCTAATGCTGTAGCTCGATTTGGTTCTTTATGGAAAGTATGAACTCTGTACACTGCATACTTGCAAAAAAACAATCATCTTCAATAAAAAAAGACAAATAAAAATACAGCAAATCTCAGCAGATTGGGAGAGACAGATACTTGACATTTTTCAGTCTAAGACTCTTTTCCAAAGTTCCCTGGATCATTGACAAAACAGTGCTCCCGATGAGAAGCATCAGAACTACACCACCCAGTTTGATAGCACAGTGAAGTTATGGTCTATGTTGTAATTTATCAAGCTTGTGTCTTGGTTTTATTGTCCAGATTGTATCTCTACCCTGTGAGACACAACCATGTTTACACCATGGTCAGGGCCGCCATCAGGGGGTGACAACCATAACGGTTGTCACGGGCCCGGCGGCCCTGGGGGGCCCGGCCGCCCGGGCCCCACGTGTAGCGCATGCTGATGGGGCCCATCGGGTGGCCCACTCACTTAGGGCCACCCCATGGGCCCTGTATCTTCAGGGGCCCGGTCAGCGCTGCGGCCGTGCAATAGCGCGACCGGGCCCCTTAAAAAAAAATCCAAACCGCAAAGTACTGCTGGGAGGAAGTGGCCGTCACTTCCTCCCAGCTCCCTCCCCTCCCCTCAGCACCGCGCGGGAGGCAAGAAAGACAGGCCGCAGCCCGCAGGAGCCACGCCGACTCCCATCAGCCACAGCCTTCCACCTGCAAAAAAAGGTAAGAAAAATTAGCTGTATTTGTGTATGTATGTCTGTGTGTATGTCAGAATGTCTGTGTGTATGTTAGAATGTCTGTGTGTATGTTAGAATGTCTGTATGTATGTTAGAATGTCTGTGTGTATGTTAGAATGTCTGTGTGTATGTTTGCTAGAATGTCTGTGTGTATGTTAGAATGTCTGTGTGTATGTTAGAATGTCTGTATGTATGTTAGAATGTCTGTGTGTATGTTAGAATGTCTGTGTGTATGTTAGAATGTCTGTGTGTATGTCAGTATGTCTGTGTGTATGTCAGAATGTCTGTGTGTATGTCAGAATGTCTGTGTGTATGTCAGTATGTATGTAAGAATGTCTGTATGTCTGTACGTATGTCAGTATGTCTGTGTGTATGTTAGTATGTCTGTATGTATGTCAGAATGTCTGTGTGTATGTCAGAATGTCTGTGACTGTCTGTGTGTGTATGTCAGTATGTCTATATGTATGTATGCCAGTATGAATTAATGTATGTCTGTGTGTATGTATGTGATGTCGGTGTATGTGTGTGTAAGTCCTCATGCATGTGTGTCTGTATGTATGTATGTTAGTATGTGTCTATCTGTCACTATGTATGCCTGTGTGTCTGTATATGTGTGTATGTCTCAGTATGTGTGTGTCAGTACGTATGCCTATATGCGTGTATTTCTGTTTCAGTATGTGTGTCTGTTAGTATGTATTTTTGTGTGTGTGTGTGTCTGTGTCCTTTTGTATCAGTGTGTGTTTTTGTGTCTGTGTGTATTCCTGTGGGCGGGATTTGGAGGCGGACCCTGTGGGCGGGATTGGAGGCGGGCCCCAGGGGGCCCAGACCCTGAGCTGAGTTAGGGGCCCCAAAATTTCTGGTGGCGGCCCTGACCATGGTCACATCATTGTGCTATATGGGCTGTGAACAAGGCAGACTTGGTAAGAGAGGGCGGTGCATATGATCAGGTACAGCCAATGCAATCATTGGCTGTCAGCTTAATGAGTGCCTACATTTTCATTAGCAGCCAGGCCCTTCAACTGCTCTGAGCTATCAGATTTCCGTATTAACAAGCCAGTGTGACAAATTTTTGTTGTGGGTTGCACAACAAAGGACCAAGCTTAATTTGTTTATTTTTCAATTAAGGATCAAAGCAATTTTTGAATTTATGCTCTGTGTGTGTTCAATAGTAATTTCCATCTTTCTCATATACTGCGCCAACACATATTACGGTATATACAGGGTTTTTTATAGGACAAAGGGGTTTTAATTTGGTGAGACGTATCAATAAATTCTCATTTGTAATAAAAAAAAAATACACACAAAAATGCGTAGGTAAAATCAGGATGCCAGGTAATAAAAGAAAAAAAGGTGTGTAATGGATCACCTGGCACCCCGACTGGGTACCTCCGTTGACGGATGCTCCTAGCGCTTCCCGAGGGCTCCAAGCACTCCACTTGACACCATAAACACTGCAGACACCACGAACCGCCGCAGCTTGGTTGGGATCTCGCCGTCTCCTACCCACCCTGGACCTACGAGAAGACTCCGGGTTCCAGTGGGTGAACCTCTCTTTCCCCAGAGAGTGAAGCAGGAACAGGAACAAGCTTTTACAAGAGCTTAGTGATTATTCAAGGGAATATGAAGAGCATAGCAATCCCTTGTAGCTGTTTCCCCCAATAAGAGACAGGACTCTAGATTGAGGGTGAAGTAGAACTGAAGGTTTAATGGTACAGCTGCTCTTTTATACAGTTTTCCCCCACAAGGTTACTGCCCAGGTGGACCTTGTGGGGTACAGGACATGAAAGTTTTACACTCAGTCACTCCCATACAGTGTACACAATCCCTCCCCTCTACCTGGGATACAATTAATTATTATTATTTACAAACCCCCAAAAGTACCCCAAAATACAACATATACCCACAAAAGTCACATCTCCTGATAGCCCCGATCTGGGTGAACAACATATCCAAAAATCACCCAGATCGGTTCAAGGGTTCAGGAATTTCCTGGAAGTCTTATTTTTGTCCCACCGTGCACATGGTCCCATGCCCAAAACAGTTCCATACACTCAACGGCAAAACACTGCTGGACAATTTAAGGTGGCCGCCACCACATGTTTGAATCTGTTACAGTTAAAAGTCCAAGGTGCAGAAACAGTACTTTTGAACATGGGTTATCACAGGGCCCATAGTCCCAGGGTAGGAGGCTGGAAAGCAGGCCCCTCCAAAAACTCATGTCAAACTCCCTTAAAAAGGGGAGTTTGTCACAAATATCCACGCAGAAGCAAAGTACAGTTATATGTCTACAATTCATTAATTGTGTATGTGCAATGAAAACGTTTTAAAAGGAGTAATTTTATTCAGTAGTGAGTAAATAAGATATTCTCCACTACACAGATGCTACTGTTTAGTCCACTCTGTTGACCCACATTTGACTCCTTGCAGCACCTAATGCTGTAGCTCGATTTGGTTCTATATGGAAAGTATGAACTCTGTACACTGCAAAAAGGGGAGTTTGTCACAAGGTGTATGGCACAATATACTTATAAAATGGACAAAAACCTTTATGACAGAATATAGTACTAAAAATAATCCACAACGCGTTTCACCCACAATGGGATTTTTCAAGTGGTAATCAATACCTGGCATACACAATCTATATAGGGTATAATACATCATAAAATCAAAATTGGCGGGTGTAACGGACACCTTCCGTTGACGGATGCTCCTAGCGCTTCCTGAGGACTCCAAACACTGCAGCAGACACCACAACCACCACAGACTCCACAACCACCGTAGCTTAACTGGAGTCTCGCCGTCTTCCTTCCACCCTGCATGAACCTCCAGCATCCGGGACCGTGTGGGGAAGACCTCTCGTCCAAGGAGAGCGTAACAGGATCAAGCTATCAAAATAGCTAAGTGATTAAAGCTCAAGGGAGTATGCAGAGCATAGCAATCCCCAGTGTGATATAGCAGTTCCTTCCAATAACGAGACAAGGCTACGTATTGAGGGTCAAGAAGATCTCTGATGTTTAATGACAGGGACTCTGCTTTTATGCAGTGCTTCCCTGCAAGGGAGACGCCCACAGGCAATTAGGCATTAACCAATCAGATATCGGTTACATCCCACACATTTCCTCCCCTCTGCTTGGGAGATAATTGAGTTTCTTACTGTATCTACTCAATTATCTCCAAGCTGAAAAATCTTACTTTTTATGCATTTTAATAGCTTTCTCATTTTACATAGTACATGAATAAAACTTACATTTTTATGAACAACATAACTTGTGGAACAACATATTCAAAATTTGTGAGAATCTGTCCAGCGGTTCCAGAAATATTAAAAAGTCTCTTTGGGCCGACCGCACACCTGTTTGCATGCCCAAAACAGTTCCACAGATTCAGGCTGTGCGGTCGGTCTATTTCTGCCTTGAAAATAAGTCCCATCCGAAGGCGGCGTTCGAATCGTCGAAGTGGAACCGGGGGCGTGTTTTAGCAGTGTTCAATAGTCTAATGTAGGTCTATTTTACGCCAAAATGACAAAGTCCCGTTCGAACGTGTGTTCGAATCTTCGAACGGGACTTGGTCTCCAGCCGCAGTGTCGAAGGGCAGGGGAAAGTACAGGTCAGCATTAAAGCATTAAAATGGCCGCCGCCACGTGTTCCACTGTCTAATGGCGGCCACTTCGACTACTTCGGCACTTCGACTGCATCCGAAGTGCCAGTTTAAAAGTACAAACCCCTTTCTTTGTACAACACAGTTAAAGGGCCAGAAACAGCATACACAAATCCATTATGCCCAAATGCAGTTCTTAAAGGGCAATACATTCCAGGGCCATAGTCACAGGGCAGGAGGCTAGCGATCAGTCCTCTCCAATGCCCAGTGGCAAATGGCAGTTTGTCACAGTGGGTAAGTGACGTCATGGTCACGATCATGATTAATAATGCTTTGTTTAAAATAATAAACCTTTTATTAAGTAAGATATATGAGTAGAAATATAGATAGTATTAAAATAAAGATAAAATGAGGGTTAAAGCATAAATGAGATGATTAAGAGTGAACTGGGCGTGAAAGGGGAGTGGTGAGCCGGCGTCACGTGCCGACGTCACGGTTGCAAGGACCCTGGGAAGTGTAGTGTAGAGGGCTGTGGGTGGGACACACCTGCATCAACCAGGGACATATGCACTATGGGCGGCAACTAGAAGGGTGGGCGTGAAAGGGAGGAGGTCGGGCTTGTAAAATATTAAATATTAAATGGAGGAATACACCTCCGGGCACTGATAGGAAGCAACTCTTCTATAGGATAATAAAGTAGTAAAACAAAGAGGGGGAGGACATCATCAAACCAAGAGATGCGACGGAGGAAGCTGATAGGGCTCTGGGGATCACATGACCGCTCCTGGCAACCATATTGGAAGGGGAAAAGGAAAGGGTGAAATAGGAGAAAATAGCTAGAGTAGAGATAACAAAGTAAAGAAAAAAGTGAAAGTACAAAAAAATTATAAAAAGAAAAGGGGGTTCTGGATAGGAAGGGAGAAGAGACAACAAAAGAAAAAGTGAGAAAAAATGGAGGAAGAGACATAAAAATAATAAAAATATAGAAAAATATAGAAATAAAATAAGAAGATAAATAGTATTAAAAAGCAGCATAGAAAACAAAATAAGATATATGGTACTAAAATAATAGAATATAAAAGACATAAGAAATATCAAAGCTTATATTAAAAATAGTAAACTTGGGGGGTGGGGCCTGACCGCAGGACTGAGAGGATGCAAGTCTCCGCAGCTCCTGCTACTCAAAGCTGAAAAAAAAACAAATAAAGCTACAGAAACTGCACTAAAAAGCTAAACAAAGGCCACCAAGTGAAAGGGAAAACTGGGTCAAACACAGAGATACCCGAGAAGCGACACTTGTCCCGGTACGCACCCGACACACTAATGAGGCCTACCAGCATGGCAGGCGCGGGAGAGACGGCCGCTCTTTTGCTGCCAAGCATGGCTGGAAATCAGACCTAGAGCCCTCGCTCCCCAACCTATGTGCCGGGGGGGACATACCGGTTCACCCCCACTTGACCCCCCCAGCCAAGTTACACTCCACGAAGCCTGGAAGCCATTAGCAAGGCCTACACCATGGCGGAAGGTTCACTCACCGCAGCCCAATGCAACATCAGGAGAGAAACTGAGCTCCATTACAACCGCATCTTCAGCGCACTCTGGGAAAAGCTAGAGGCCCTCATGCAGACCCCCGAATCAGGGACCACACCAGGTGGCATATTCCAGGGTCTGACACGTGCAGTAGCGGGGAGTGACATGGCATACCCCCCACACTCAACGGGCAAACACCGGAGCAGATGCCACCAGCACAAAGTGGGCAAGATCCAAGAGACTCCCATGCCACACCGCCAAAGGCTGCCCCACTGAGGTGTATTGACACAGCAAAGACCCAAGAGAATACAACAAAGCGCAAGGCCCATAACAGCAGCAATGCCAACGCAACGCCGACCAGACGAGCAGCCACTCGGCAAAGGAACTTTGCACCCTCTCACTCCCAAGCGACCGAACAGGCGACCTTGCAACCTCCCCAGAAGCAAGGCTGTATGCTGCACAGAGAATTGGCAGTGGTCAGAGATGGACAAAAGCAACAGGAAATTTAAACCACAGAGGTTCAGTGCATCCTACATACCCCATGACTAACATGGACAGAGACTGTTTGAAGTGGCCCATTAGAGGCATTGACTGACTTTTTAACCCACCATGACTCGCTCTCTATCTGTTGCCAGAACAAAGACACCAGTCGACCACCCTTACCACTCTTATGGACGCACTCCAGACCGCAGCCCAGTGAGATCAGTTGTGCCGGGCAAGGGGACATACTGTGCCTCACAACTGGGATCCAGTTCTTTATTATTTAGGTTACTGCCCAGATAATGATAGCTCTGTCTCTTATGCCCCCACGGCCCACTACCAACTTACCTTAACGAGAGGCCAGTTTCTGTGGTTAACCTGATAAGCTACTCAACAACTCTCTACCCACAGACAGCACAGCTTACTCTCAATAATCTATATGTTTGCCCTTTTCCCAGTGACATCTACTGAAACCAGCAACTAGCCTTTAAGCCAGCCACTCTATGTAAAAGAATTATGTGACATGTTATTTCACACTGTTGGGCACCAGGCCCATGCGGGTCCCCCTCCCCCTCGGTTGCCATGATCCTAAATACCCAGCGGCTACCAAACGTCAGCCTTACCCTGCCTTGTTCTTTTATTTACTTAATCATTTTATAGTTTGCATGTCAGATATTATTATTTTTGAAGCTCCTCAGCCGACATGTATGCTCAGACATTTACTAAACTGCAGTAACCTACAGCAACGCAGTAATTAATCATTTACGTCCAGCCTGTTATTATTAAGTTTGTTTATGCTTAAAAATGTGCACACACTTACGACAATGCTAAGCCTATATGTATCTATTTTTTTTTTTTTTTTTTTTTTTATTCTTTATTTTTGTAGTGCAAATGTAAAATACAAGCTGCTCAGGTATGCCACAACAGCATAAACAGGCAATATTTGGTACAGGATGATACAGTGAAGTAGCATTGTTAACTCTGCACAATTTTTTTTGTTAGTAGATGATTTGTCAAACGCTTGAGGTTAGGTTTAGTATGGTTACCACAGGCTAGGTACAATTTACTAGTTGCTATAGTATGTGCTAAAGATTCTAACAAGATGAAGTCTACGAGAAGTGACACATATTGATTTATGGGTTGGATGCGTCCAAGAGGTCACAGGCTATGTTCATCTATTACGTTAGTTGTAGACATAGTTGTACACGGCAGTCTAACAGCTCACTGCTGTATTTAGTCTAACAGAAGATTACGGTTTCCGCTGAGTAGGATTACAGGAGTGAGCTATGTGTTTGGAAGCATGCTTATATATTATGTGAAAAAATTATAACGGTATGCCGTTCTAAGAAGAGCAAACTGTAAACACGCTTGTAAGGAACTGGCTATTATACATGCAGCACAAAAGAGTATTCTCTACATTTAGTGCAATGTATAGATGAGCTAAAAGGCATTAGATATTGAATAACAGTGCTTGGTCTGGCTTATAAATTGAAACAAAATCACTGTACATAAAATTGATCTGCTAGATTAAGGGTTAACTAGATGATATACCACTGGAAAGAAGTGTTAGCAAAAAATAACGTTACGAGTAAAAGTTAATATTACTGTTGGCATAGGAGCACAATGGGCTTGAAACATGCATATGATGTCAGAGTCTGGGTAGTTAGTTGATGTAACGGTCGGTGACATTCCAGGCTAAGTAAACCCTTGTGCGGCAGTATGGTGGAGGCTTCAGCCGATACCCAGAATAGGTAAGTCCAAGTTGCTGCTGTTGGGAGACCCTCCTCTGTTGCCCCTGGGCTTGGTGTCCCTGCGTCGGGAAGCAGCTCCGGTAGGGCTCTGTGGGGTGTGTAGCCGTTCAGCCATGTGTTTTGCAGCGGTGGTCGTAAAGTGTCGGATCCTGTAGCCCTGAGTGCCGTGATATTGGCCGGGTGAGGTGCTCCCACGTGCCGCTTGTTTTGTGATTTCGCTTTCGTTGGTCAGTGGGTGGGAGCTTGCGCACGGGTGACATGGCGCCTGTTCCCGCCTTGAGGATCTCAGGTACCTGCTCCGCCGGACGGACTCTTTGGAGGATTGGGGTACAAGCCTGTGGTAGCGGCGGCGTATCGTTGGACGGATCCATGAGGCCACCGTTAGTTCTGCCTGGCGGTAGGTTGTTCCTCGGCTAAGCAGCGCTTCCCTGAGGAGTGTGTAGATCCGGTCAAAAATCCCCAAAGGCGTCGTGTGTAGTCGTGTGCGGGTGCTCCGCTCTTTAGCATTACGTTGAGCGGCCATTTTAGCTGTGCCTTCATGGCCTGGTGTCCCGTGTGCCTTGTAGTCGGCACGTCTGCGTTTCGTTCCGTGTGTTTTATCCAGTGGGGACCGGGATGTCCCCCACCGGGTCTTTGTGCCAAGGAGAGCGGCCGCGTATCCCCGGCTCCTGTCCCAGTAGGCCGCATTCGGTTTTCAGCTTTCCCGTGTCCGACAGGCCCCGGGGTGGTGTCGTTAGGTTCAGGGGGGCACCCCCTACGTGGGTGGTGTACCCTCAAAGTACTTTGGGCCATTTGGCCGCCGCTTTTGTCCCGGGTTCTGCTCTCCAGACAGGAGCTCGTACCAGACACGTCTGCACAGCTTGGTGGTCAGGCCACTCCCCCCCGCCTATATGTATCTAAATGCACGCTGTTGTGGCGCTTGACAAAAGCCTGGATCCAAAAACAAAAACGTGCAATTATCTATGCCACTGTTTAGGCTGTTTATATGCACGTGTATGCTGTTGTGGCGTATGTTAATGTTTATGTACTCACCTGCGCAACAAAAATAAAGAATTAAAAAAATTTAAAAAATAGTAAACTTATAAAAAATTAAAAAGGTCAAAGTCAGCATTGAGACCTTCAGGGACAAGTTTTAAGATTAAAAACCCGCTCCATAGCTTTTTTACCTAAAATATTGCCTCTTCTCCAAGGGATATTACTTTTTATGTATACCAGTAGAGATGTCGCGAGCATAACATTTTCCGTTCGCGAACGGCGAACGCGAATTTCCGCAAATGTTCGCGAACCGGGCGAACCGCCATAGACTTCAATAGGCAGGCGAATTTTAAAACCCACAGGGACTCTTTCTGGCCACAATAGTGATGGAAAAGTTGTTTCAAGGGGACTAACACCTGGACTGTGGCATGCCGGAGGGGGATCCATGGCAAAACTCCCATAGAAAATTACATAGTTACATGCTAGCCATGTCCCGTTCCTTGTCCTCACTGATGTCATTGAAGGTCTCTTCCTCCACCCAGCCACGTACAACACCAAGGGTCCCCGAAAGGTGACAACAAGCCCCCTGGGACGCCTGCTGTGTTTGGTCTTCCACCTCCTCAAAGCCACCTTCCTCCTCTGACTCCTCTTCTTCAGACTCCTCTCTCTGCGTTGCCTCTCTCTGCGTTATTATAAGGTGTGTTAAGTAGTACTATTCCTATCAGTTTAATCCCTGTCACGTCCCCTATTAGGGGACGTGTATATGGCATCGATTTTAGGAACAGGGAGATGGAAAAAGATGCTTGGTCGGTCCACCTACTTCAAATTTTGGGCACTGCGCGTGCAATCTAATGTGCCACCAGATAGGAGTGGTGTGTTAAGCAGTACTATTCTTATCAGTTTAATCCCTGTTACGTACCCTATCAGGGGACTAGTGATGTCGCGAACACTACATTTTCGGTTCGCGAACGGCGAACGGGAACTTCTGCAAACGTTCGCGAACCGGAGAACCGGGCGAACCGCCATTGACTTCAATGGGCAGGCGAATTTTAAAACCCACAGGGACTCTTTCTGGCCACAATAGTGATGGAAAAGTTGTTTCAAGGGGACTAAAACCTGGACTGTGGCATGCCGGAGGGGGATCCATGGCAAAACTCCCATGGAAAATTACACAGTTGATGCAGAGTCTGCTTTTAATCCATAAAGGGCAGAAATCACCTAACATTCCTAAATCACAATGGATGTGGATTGACACCTGACATATGACATATTGACACCTTGCCATATGGATTGACACCTGTCCTCAGAGCCCCTGATACACACTGACACAGAGCAGAATAGGGACTGTTCCCCCTACATAGGGTCACTTGGCAGATATGGATTGACACCTGTCCTCAGAGACCATGATACACACTGACACAGAGCAGAATAGAGACTGTTCCCCCTACACAGGGTCACTTGGCAGATATGGATTGACACCTATCCTAAGGATCCCTGATACACACTAACACAGAGCAGAATAGAGACTGTTCCCCCTACATAGGGTCACTTGGCAGATATGGATTGACACCTATCCTAAGGATCCCTGATACGCACTGACACAGAGCAGAATAGGGACTGTTCCCCTACATAGGGTCACTTGGCAGATATGGATTGACACCTATCCTAAGGATCCCTGATACACACTGACACAGAGCAGAATAGGGACTGTTCCCCCTACATAGGATCACTTGGCAGATATGGATTGACACCTATCCTAAGGATCCCTGATACACACTGACACAGAGCAGAATAGAGACTGTTCCCCCTACATAGGGTCACATGGCAGATATGGATTGACACTTATCCTAAGGATCCCTGATACACACTGACACAGAGCAGAATAGGGGCTGTTCCCCCTACATAGGGTCTCTTGGCAGATATGGATTGACATCTATCCTAAGGATCCCTGATACACACTGACACAGAGCAGAATAGGGACTGTTCCCCCTACATAGGGTCACTTGGCAGATATGGATTGACACCTGTCCTCAGGGACCCTGATACACACTGGGGGGGGACCTACTGTCCTCCCCCCGGCCCCCACCCCTGCACTGTGGGTGGGGGCCATAAATCACAATGGGGGAGGACCTACTGTCCTGCCCCCACCCCTGTGCGGTGGGTGGGGGCCATAAAAATAATGAGGGGGGGACCTACTGTCCTCCCCCTTGGCCCCCACCCCAGCGTGGTGGGTGGGGGCCATAAATCAAAATGGGGGAGGACCTACTTTCCTCCCCCCACCCCCACCCCTGCGTGGTGGGTGGGGGCCATAAAAATAATGAGGGGGGAACCTACTGTCCTCTCCCCGTCCCCCACCGCTGCGCGGTGGGTGGGGGCCATAAATCACAATGAGGGAGGACCTACTGTCATCCCCCCTGGCCCCCACCCCTGAGCGGTGGGTGGGGGCCCTAAAAAAATACAATAAGGGGGGACCTACTGTCCCCCCCCAGCCCCCACCCCTTAGTGGTGGGTGGGGGCCCTAAATAAAAATTCCCCCCCAATCAAAGGTGACTAGGGGTCCCCAAGCCCCTAGTCACCCACCCCCAAAAAAGTTACCCCCTACCTACCCCCCTCACCCTAAAAAATAGTGAAGGGGGAATAAAATAACTAACCTGTAAAGAAAAATTCAACTTACCATTTGATGTTTTCTTTCTTCTACAATCTTCTTTTTTCAGCCCCAAAAAAGGCCAAATAAAAAGCCATAAGAACCGACGCAATTTAAAATAAATAAATAAAAAAAAAAGAACGCAAACAAAATTTTATCCATCTTCACCCATGGAGGGCTCCGCACAGACTGAGCTCTGCAGGGCGGGGAAAGGCTTATAAAGCCTTGCCACGCCCTGCAATTAGGCTAAGAACACTCTGATTGGCTGGTTTAAGCTCTTTGTCATTTTACACAGCGTGGGAAAATTCCAAAGAACTTTCCCACACTGTGTAAAATGACACAGAGCACTCTGATTGGTTAGATTCCAAGCCCACCAATCACAGTGCTCTGTGTCATTTTACACAGCGTGGGAAAGTTCTTTGGAATTTTCCCACGCTGTGTAAAATGACAAAGAGAACTCTGATTGATGGGCTTGGAATCTAACCAATTAGAGTGTTCTGTGTCATTTTACACAGTGTGGGAAAGTTCTTTGGAATTTCCCCACGCTGTGTAAAATGACAAAGAGCACTCTGATTGGTGGGCTTGTAATCTAACAAAATATAGAAAAACAGTACTTCCTAATTAGGCAACCCAACTGGGAGTACTAGAGAAAAGGGGTTAATGGGGTGGCAAACGGGCATAACCCTGCATCAAGCACAGAAGAGAAATAAGGAAATGAAGGATAGATCACCCCGTAGAAAAACGGGCTGGTCACCTTCAAGCCACCCCAGAACGGCGTCTCAAAAATAATAAACAAACTTTATTGGAAAAAACCTGATTAAAAACCAAACAAAACACCTACAGATAGGTGAGTAAATTGAGCCTAGTGGTTGCAGAGATATGGCTAGATTCTACATGTATATAATGTAGCAAACTCTTATGTAATAGAGTAGTAAATGATAATACATGCAGCAGTAGAAGCCATAAATCCTGCAACAAAACCTACAATGTTACAATAATGATGGAAATATAGCTAAATTTTACATGAATATAATATAGCAAACTCTTCTGTAATAGAGTAGTAAATGGTGCTACATGTAACAAAAAGCCATAAATCCTGCAACAAAACCTACAGGGTTACAATAATGGTGGAACTATAGCTAAATTGCACGTGTATATAATGTAGCAAACTCTTATGTGATAGAGTGCAACAGTGAAAGCCATAAATCCTGCCACAAAACCTACAGGGTTACAGTAATGATAGAAATCGAAAGGATAGAGAAGGGCATAAAAAAGAAGAGGAAAACAAAGTGAAGAGACCTAGTAGGTAAACTAAATAGATAGTACACTATGTCTAATAACACATAATCCAATAAGCAGCCCAACCACCCTCACACAAAATTGCTCAGGTTAACTGAGCCACGCTGTAGGGAAAAAGGATCTACTGAATAAAATACATGAGCAGCCCACCGCGCGTTTCGGCGGGTTAACCGCCTTTCTCAAGGGCAAAAATTAAAGTACACCAAACAAAATGAACCCCCCTCACTCAATTTGAATGTTTAAATCGTACCTCCCATCCCAAATGATTGGTCGACACCCGTCCACACAGAGAGTCTGTCTCAAACGAGCGCGCATATCACAAGACCCGGCGCAAGCGCATACAGAGAACCCCGTAGTGCGCATGTCCGGTATCATGTGCTTAGTGCGCATGTCCGCATGCCGGCAGGCGCGCATGCGCGGTGACTTAGTTTCTAAATTAAATTAAGTCTCATACAAAGTGACTGCGCATGTCACGAAACCCGGCGCATGCGTATACAGTACACCCCATGGTACATATATCCAAAAGGGTGTTAATTAGTGTGCATGTCCGCACAGCGGCAGATGCGCATGCGCGAGGACTTAGTATATGAATTGAGTACCATACCAATTCAACTAATTCCAATTGTAGAAAAGGGGTCACTTAGTAATTACTCAATATGTGGACAGATATGGTTATATTCATATGGTTACATTAACATTACTCAGCGTGTGGGCAGATATAATTACATTCAAATGGCTAGACAGAAGGCCATATAAGGGGAAAGAAGGTTGTTATATGACACAAAAGTTTTTTTTTTAAAAAAGTCCTAGTAAATAAATAAATGCAACAATCAACATTAGTATTAAGTTCTAATCATGTTTTTCCAGTTAACCACATTTATGTGCTATATAGAGATTAGAGAGTGGTAGAAATAAATAAAATAAATAATTAATCATTAATCCTTCCAAAAAGGGCTGGATATATACATATTAAAGCAGAAAGGCTAATGCAGAGATACTGATATATATATATATATATATATATATATATATATGATATATTTAGTATATATTGCATAGTGTAAAGAAAAACTATGCTGGGAGATAATATACATATACAGGGAAGATACATAGGCATAGAAAAATATGGAGATCTATACATGTATATACATATATGGCTCCATAGAAGTCATCTTGACAAGAGTGGTTATATGAACGGGGCAAAAGAAAAACCATCGTTAAGACCTAAAGGTTGAAGTGTCTTTAGTTCATAAATCCATCTTGATCCCTCTGTCTTAGTATTTTATCGTAGTCTCCGCGTCCTTTTGACCAGATCCAATCCACAAAATCTGAGGTTATTGGAGTCCCCATGATGATGTTCTTTAAGATGTCTCGAGATAGGTGTCGCGAGGCGATTTCTAGGAGATCTTACATGCTCCATAATCCTATCTTTAAAGGCCCTGAAGGTTTTCCCTACATATTTCTGTCCACATGTACATGATAATAGGTATACAAGGCCCTTCGTATTGCAGGTAAAGAAGCTTTTAATTTTAAAGGAACCCTGTCCCTTGCTGTCGTAGACAGTCTTAGAGCCTTTAAGAATAAACTTGCAGGCTACGCATCTGCCACATCCATATGTGCCTATTGGGGGAGTACCTAACCAAGTGGCACATGGCAGTGGTTTGGTGGAGAAATGACTGGGGACCAAAAGATCACGGATGTTTCGTCCACGTCTGGCTGTAATATTGACATGTGGGCTTAAATTGTCTTTAAGATGTATGTCATTAAGCAAAATAGGCCAGAATCTCTCGAGTGATTTCCGTACTTCTGGCCATCCCATGTCAAATGTTGCTATCATACGGATGTTCCCAACATCCTGATTAGTGTTCATTTTTGGATGGTCACACAATAAATCGCTCCTCCCGGTCTGGAGTGCTCTTTTATATGCCCTTTTTAACCCCTTAAGGACCAAACTTTTGGAATAAAAGGGAATCATGACATGTCACACATGTCATGTGTCCTTAAGGGGTTAAACAGCAATACCCACTTAGCATATCTGATTGACGCACCTGATCTTCCCACCAGCCCAGGTGGAGGTTTGCGTATGAGGGGGCACAAGCCGTCCCCATAGCAGTACTCCTCACCTGGTGGTAGAAGCGGTTGTTAAACAAAAAATAGTTGTGTGACAAAATGAACTTAAGAAGACGTAAAAGGAAAGCCGTATGGGGTTCATCCCTTGGAGTTCTTCGAGTGAGAAAGAAGCCCATATGTTCAATTCCTCTATCGTGAGGTATGGATGAATATAGGGATTCAACATCCAGACTACATAGTTGGACAGTAGGGGAAAATTTAAGACTAGCTAGTTTATTAAGTGCTTGCTTAGTATCCCTGATGCATGAAGGTAGAGTTTCCACAAAAGGTCTTAGGACTCTATCGATATACAGGCTGCCATTTTGTGTAAGGTTATCAACCCCAGAAACTATAGGGCACCCGGGGGGAACTCCAGGTTTTTATGGACTTTAGGCAGGCAGTAGAAGGTTGCTATTTTGGGGTGACGAGTAAAATTGAATTCAAACTCGTCACCCGATAGCAACCCCCCACTGCGACCCTCGTCCAGAATTTCTTTGTATGTAGATAGGAAATCATTAGTGGGATCCTGCCTAAGGATAGTGTAAGTCTCAGTGTCCCTAAGGACTTGTTCCGCCATTCCAAGATATTTATCCACATCCATCACCACGATATTCTCCCCCTTATCGGCGGGTTTGATAATAATATCGGTGTCGTCTTGTAAGGTTCTCAAAGCACGTTGTTCCCGTCTCAGGAGATTATCACGTGAATGGATGCGGAGAGATTTAAGGTTGATTTTTTCAATCTCAGTTTTGGCCGCCTCTAGGAAGAGCTCAATGTTCCTATAGCTTGAAAAATTGGGTGTAAAGCGACTCTTAGATTTTAGACCCGTACGGTTCGGTTTAATGTTTGAGTCATTTTCATCCAAAAGAGCTAATAGGTTAGTGAGACATTGAAAATCCTTAAGTGCAAGTCCCAGATCTTTGGCTTTTCTTTCATTCTGAATAGAATATGTAAAGCCAATTTTCTAACAAAGAGATGAAGATCCCTCACCCAGCCAAACTTATCAAAAGGTGGTATGGGTACAAATGATAGACCCTTCCCCAAAACAGCTTCCTGATCCAATCTGTCGGGAGGACAGGTTAATAATCAGGGATTTACATTCTAGTGTCTGAATATTGGCTAGAACCTCCTCCTCCTCCCCCCCCCTCTCGGATTGCGAGTCTGATATCGCGTCCGTAGACTCGGGAATTCCTCCTGATAACCTGGAGCTAAAAAATTGACCCAATCAGAGTGCTCTGTGTCATTATACACAGCTCCTTGCGACGACCTCCCCCTGCTTCCAACTCGTCTCCTCCTCCTCCTCTCTGTCTCCCCATCTGAACTTTCGTCCTGTTCTTCTTCTTGCCGAGCGGGCACCCACGTGACATCCATGGACGCATCATCATCATCAACCACTTCACTTGTATCTGACAACTCGGCAAAGGAAGCAGCAGCGGGTACAACATCATCATCATCACACCGTACATCCATGTGTGTAATGCTGCCTGCCTGAGACATATCCCTGTTATCTACATCCTCTGGCAATAATGGTTGCGCATCACTCATTTCTTCAAACGGATGTGTGAATAACTAATCTGACATACCAAGTGAAGCGGCTGTGGTGCTAGTGTTGGTGGTGGCGGCAGGCGGGTGAGTGGTATCTTGAGAGGTGCCCGAATCTAAGCTGGAGGATGGTGCGTCAAGGCTCCGAGCGGAAGCTGTAGAAGATTGGGTGTCCTGTGTTAGCCAGTCAACTATGTCCTCAGAACTTTTCGAGTTCAGGGTACGTGGCCTCTGAACACTGGGCATTATTCTAGGGCCAAAGGGAATCACAGCACCACGACCACGACGGCCCCTGCGGGGTGGCCTGCCTCTGCCTGTCATTTTTTTTCCGATTAGTGGTACTATGCGTGCAAGCTACTGTGACAACAGATATGAGTGGCACTGTGCACTGGCAGAAGTTGGCAGAGTAGACGCTGTAGGCCTGACACACATGCTTGCAGACAATTAACTGCTATTCAATCTATTACAGTCAAAATTGTATTTTTTTTTTTAAATGTACACTACTGTTACACCAGATATGAGTTGCACTGGTGTGACACTGTGCCCTGGCAGGCCCTGAAACGCACACGTGTGAAGGAAACTGACTGCTATTATTTCACAGTCAAATTTCTAGTTTTGTTTTAAATGTATACACTACTGTTACACCAGATATGAGTTGCACTGGTGTGACACTGTGCACTGGCAGGCCCTGAAACGCACACGCGCTATTATATTACAGTCAAAAAAGTTTTTGTTTGTTTTTTAAATGCAAGCTATTGTGACACCAGATATGAGTGGTGGCACTGGGCAAGTGGGCACAGTATATGCTGTGAGCCAGACCCACACGCTGGCAGGCAGGCAACTGCAATTAGATTACACAGAAAAAAAAAAGAAGCAGACTGATGTTCTAGCCCTAAAAAGGGCTTTTTGGGGTGCTGTCCTTACAGCAGAGATCAGATGAGTCCTTCAGGACTGTAGTGGACACTGTATACACTAGCCTAGCTATCGATTTCCCTATTAAATCAGCAGCAGCTACACTGTCCCTCCTCTCACTAAGAATGCAGCTTCCGAATTAATCTAAAATGGATGCTGTCCAGGAGGTGGAAGGGTCTGGGAGGGAGGGTCTGCTGCTGATTGGCTGGAATGTGTCTGCTGACTGTGAGGTACAGGGTCAAAGTTTACTCAATGATGACGAATAGGGGGCGGACCGAACATCGCATATGTTTGCCCGCCGCGGCCAACGCAAACAAGCTATGTTTGCCGGGAACTATTCGATAGTAGAGGATTTATCGAATCACTCAAGACGCAACAACCTGCGGGTGAGAGGCCTCCCCAAAACCCCCAATGAGGGGCCCCTGGCACAGGCAATGCATACACGATGAAAGATGGGTGATAGATAGGGCCCACAGAGAGCTAAGGGCCAGGAAGGCTGAAGGAGATGCTCCCCGTGACGTCATTATCCGCTTTCACTACTACGCAACCAAGGAGGCAACCAAGGAGGGACAATACAATGCAGTACAGGAATGTGGAAATTACTATATACTAGGATCTATCCCCAGCCACCCTAGCGTCGAAAGGAATGGAAACCAATAGCGGAACTGCTATGTCAGAACGACATTCGTTATACCTGGGGTCACCCCTTCAAATTGGTGGCCTTCCAAGCTGGCAAGTCCACACTTTACTACCGGGTGAGGAGCCAGACCCTTTCCTTCGGGGACAGTCTGTCACAATTCCACAAGGCTTTACAGTGCCCAAAGCACTGAGACCCAAATTGTCCCCCCTGCCACGCGACTGGTACGACGTAGGAGAAGAATCGAGCCGACGCAACTGAAAGCCCCTCCTGAACTCTCACTGCATTCACTGCTTTACCACTGATGGACTGCCTAACCCTTACTGTTATCAGGACTCCTGAAGCACCATGGCTCATATAAGTGCTTGGCCACACACACAAGATAGCGATGGGGGAGGAGGTCGGAGTGGTGAGCCCTACACATGTGCCACTAATTTGTGAGGTCGCTGCGCAAGCGGGGACATTCCTTATGCCTTTATCTTGCTTTTATACATGTTATCAAATGTACATAGTTACCCTAAGCTTATACTCTGAGGGAGGGTGATCCCAGAATGGGGCTCGCTGGAAACAGAGCTAAACGGGGTTGGCGCTTCACTCAACCCACACTAGCACCTACCAGGAAGACACACACTATTTTACACTGAGCATACTAGGCCTGACAGCCCGAAGGGGACATGGGGTGAGGGTATTCCGGTGAAGAGCAGGACCCCACATAACCCGGAGAGAGGACCGCTCACAAAGGTCATGACTAGCACGATCTGGGGGGGACCTGCTGCTGAGGGGGGATATGGTACTTGTACAGGAAGGTGAAATGAGTGACGTATGGCAGATGGGGGCCTAGGACCTTGGAGTCGGGGGTGGGGGGGGGGCTTGCAACCCCGGACTGCTCTGGCAAGGTGTAAGACCAGACTTTTTTGTTTGAGTTATATATTATTTTGTCTATGTACTGTTTGAATGGATTATACATTGCTGCTGTGTCCCCGCGGCCTTGAATATTGAACCCACCGTAGTCCACACCCACAAAGCATTACCAATGAACTTAGGCACAACCCCATTCCCATGGCTCTGAAGGTAATATCTATGAATGTAAAGGGCCTTAATAACCCAAATAAGTGCTGCTTATTGCTGAGGGAACTCAAAGCTAAGAAAGCAGACATAGCACTGATACAAGAAATGCACCTCCCCAGGTCGGCACCGGTTAGACTACAAAACAGGACGTACACTAGGACTTACGAAGCATGTGCACTGAGAAAGAAAGCAGGAGTGGCAATCCTAGTCCACAGACAGTGCCCGCTACAGGTAACTGGCACACAGGTTGACCCAGAGAGTAGATGTGTATCCCTGACAGGCACCTTATACACTACTAAGATTCACATAACAAATGTTTATGCACCAAATGACCCAGACCCATCATACTGGGACACCCTTACCACCTTGACCCAGAACATCGAAGGGGGTGGGGTTGTGGTGGGGGGAGACTTCAACGCAGTGCTGTGTCCGGCAGCTGACAGGAGCCGACAGATCCCAGGGCAGGGGCGCACAGGATAAACCTATGCACACGTTCCTCTCTCACACGGGACTACTAGAAGCATGGCAGCTCCAACACCCGGACATGCGGGATTATACATTCTACTCTGCACCACAAAACATACTCAAGGATCAACAATTTACTTCTAAATGGATACGGGATAACCAATGTCCTACAGTCGAACATCAATAGCATAACGTGGTCAGACCACGCAGACATCTCCGTGACTCTCGGTGGGCTCAAATACTCGACAACCTGGTCATGGAAACTGAACACCTCACTCCTTGACGACAAAGAAATTTGCCGCAAGATTGACTTAATCCTCAAGGATTACTTCACACTAAATGACACACCAGAGGTGAGCCCGACAGTAGTTTATTGCGTAACAGATATTGCGTAAGGTCTTGATGGTAAGATATGTCTTTTTGCTGATGATACTAAGATATGTAATAGGGTTGATGTTCCAGGAGGGATAAACCAAATGGCAAATGATTTAGGTAAACTAGAAATATGGTCAGAGTTGTGGCAACTGACATTTAATTTGGATAAGTGCAAGATAATGCATATTGGACGTAAAAACCCAAGGGCAGAGTACAGAATATTTGATAGTTCTAACCTCAACATCTGAGGAAAGGGTTTTGGGGTGATTATTTCTGATGACTTAAAGGTAGGCAGACAATGTAATAGAGCAGCAGGAAATGACAGCAAAATGCTTGGTTGTATAGGGGGAGGTATTAGCAGTAGAAAGAGAGAAGTGCTCATGCCATTGTACAGAACACTTGTGAGACCTCACTTGGAGTATTGTATGCAGTACTGGAGACTGTATCTCCAGAAGGATATTGATACTTTAGAGAGAGTTCAGAGAAGGGCTACTAAACTGGTTCATGGATTGCAGGATAAAACTTACAAGGAAAGGTTAAAGGAACTTAACATGTATAGCTTGGAGGAAAGACGAGACAGGGGCGATATGATAGAAACATTTAAATACATAAAAGGAATCAATACAGTATAAGAGGAGACTATATTTATAAGAAGAAAAACTACCACAACAAGAGGACATAGCCTTAAATGAGAGGTGCAAAGGTTTAAAAATAATATCAGGAAGTATTACTTTACTGAGAGGGTAGTGGATTGATGGGATAGCCTTCCAAGCCAAAGTGGTAGAGGTTAACACAGTAAAAGAGTTTAAGCATGCATAGGATAGGCATAAGGCTACCCTAACTATAAGATAAGACCAGGGACTAATAAAAGTATTTAGAAAATTGGGCAGACTAGATGGGGCGAATGGTTCTTATCTGCCGTCACATTCTATGTTTCTATATTAGTTTAAGGGATGGTTAGGGAAGGTTTTAGGGTTGGGGCATGTAAAGACCAGTGGCTGGTTGACCAGTTGCTAATGCAATAAAGTATATAGCTAAAACTAATAAAGGACAAAAATAAATATTTAGAAAATATACAAATAAAGGATGTAGGTTCCTTCCTGTGGCCTAATCGTGGGGCTCTGAATAAATACTAGAGTGGGTATATAGAGTGGGTATACACCATGCCCCTATCTGTGGCCAGCAGGTGAGGACTATTAAATATAATAAATGGAGAGGAACCTAGTGTTCACCCCGGGCCCCATTCATTAACAATGAGTGCTGGCTCTTATTATAATAACATGGTGGGACCTGGAGCCGATTTAGCCCCCACAAATGAGGGGCAGGTGAGTTTCTAATTATAAAAACATAAGGGAGAGGCTTTCAAAAGTGTTTTGTGTGACAGTTTGCAATTGTGATAACAATTAATAACAACCAAGCCATCTCAAATGACATCGTAACACCATCTATACACAAACAAAGATGTTTTAATCCTCAAAGTTTCCAAGTAAATTATATGGTTTTAAATATTGGAGTTTGTTGCTCCTAGAGCTTTAAATGCTATATAGTAATGGTAATAGGGCAGACAAATACACATATCTGTGCCAGCAGCTATAGTAAGGTTCTCTGGGTAATTTATCCCACTTTAAAAAATGAAAAGAAGGTGCAAAATAAGAAGGGGTAAATAAGATTATTTGAATTTTTGCTGTAGTTAGATTTGTCATTTAATTTTTCCTGTGTTGTAATATTTTCATGAGAAATAAAAAATAAAACAATCCATTGTCATCATGAATGCATCTTTAGTTGCATCCACCTTTTTTTCTTCAACCGACCAGAGGAGTAAGCTAACATGTTCTGGATTAAAGTTAGCAACTTGCTCTTTGTGAGTGCATACATTTGATACGTCTTTAATATAGTTTGTATTGGTATCACATTTATGATGGATCATTGTTTTAAATAATCACTATTTGTGTTTAACAATAACTACAATTATTAGTACTACTACATAGCTTTTTGCCTTGCCACTTAGCAGGAGAACAATGAAAGAACGGTCATAATAAACAAAACTTGTTAAATACGAATTAATTACAGTTTTCAGAGAAGATATTAAAGTTGGAATGAACTGGTCAAAAAAAGTAATGCATTCACTCACAAAATATAATTGAATCCATCTGGCAATACAGTTATTTTACAAATAAGGAGCAGATGCATTTAAAAAATACATATAATTTCCATGAAACTCACTGAAAAAACAAACAAACATTCTTATCTCTAGGAGGAAATGTATTAAAAACACTGCCAAGCTTAAATGTTTAAAAAGACTTTTAGACACAATCTTGTGGTATTTTTTATATTAACAGCCCGGTATTACAAAAATAAAAAGTATGCCTCGTTCTTTCTTTTCTGAATTTTTACAATATAGCATGAGCTATTTTAGAAAAGGACATATTTTATAGAATTATTATCAAGAAAAAAAAAGAAGTAACCTTGGGAATAAAATGTAATGTATTCATAATATGCATGCTGTTGACTTTCCTGCAATGGGGCTACAATGGCACCACACTAAAGTGTATAGGGTGTGCTGGTAAGCAACATCAGTTACTGTTACCCATGTGCGTAACTCTTTTTATATGCAGAAAGTTGCAAAGTTACAGGGATACTATGGTGCTAGGAATACTATACTTTCCTCTATCGGCTCTCCCCCCTTGGTAGTGTAAGGGTTCTAGTGTCAATCACCCTCAGCGCTTGGTCGGCGCTCTGCCTCCTCTGTTGTCCCCCAATGGGGAGTGCTCTGCTAGCGCATTAGGCCCTCTTGGTAGGAAAGGATTGCTGCTGTGCTTTCCTATGGGGGTTTTTACTGATGCTGGATGTCCTCATACAGAGCATAAGGACATCCACCGTCAGTTAGGTGACCGAAAGTTGCCTAGCATTCAGGAAGTGCCTCTAGTGGCTGTCTGATTGACAGCCACTAGAGGCAGTTTCTCTTAGAAACTTTAATAAGCTGAAGTGGTCTGGGTGCCTATAGTGTCCCTTTAATAACAGAAGATTTTTTTTTTTTAGAAATTCTATTTTTTAAAAGGTTTTATGTTTTTTGGGGTAAGGGTACAGAAGAAAAGCAGGGGTTAAAAATGGTGGTACAAGGTTCGGTAAAAAGTAAATTTGCTTATGTTTAAGGTACAGAAGTAAAAGGAATACGGCTTAGGGTTAAAGATGTTGGTGTATATATCTCGATGAAGAAGCATTTGCTCCTGCGTTGGTCTTACAATTTAGGTTGGAGTACAAGTTCGATATCATGGGTTGAGCTTGTTTTGTTTGCTTGTTGAGAACAACTCTGCTCATGCCTTCTTTTACAGCGTTGATTCTAAGGTAAGGGAAGGGGTACAGAAGGAAGAGGAGGGGGGTAGGTTGCCCTGGCACATATATGTTTCAAGCTGCTTTAATTAACGTGGTGGAGAAGTACCTTTTGGTGGGTGGTTACTTGGTGTGGTGAGTGGGTCCTCCAGACAGGGGTATCTGTGAGGGAGTTAGGAGGGTAGGGTCGCTGGTGAGCTTTTGGTTGGGGTTACCCGCCAGCGTCTGGCCTCAATTGGGTGACATGTGGGTGAGGGGGTTCGAGTGGGGAGGGTTCGAGTAGGTCCTTGTATGCAGCAGAGGGAAGGGGTAGTAGATTGGGGGATCCGGGTCGAGTGTTTGTCTTTCTATCCTTAGAGGTAATTGGAGTCATGTTTGTTGTCTTCGTGTTTCATGTTTCGTTGTAGCGGTGGGGGGTTTGATATGTGTGGGTGTGGTTGTGTGGTTGTGTGGTTTGGTTGTGGGGCATGGGGGGGATACTGATTGTAGTGTGGGTAGTGTCCCTTTAGAGCGTGTGGGATTTATCTGTGGGGTATTGTTTGAAGAAGGGGGAAGTGGCGAACTCTGGGGTTGGTTATCTCCAGGGGTAGCCAGGATATGTGGCCAGGGGGAATCCCGTGAGCCATGGATCCCAGATTTTGTGGTAGGATTTGGTGTTGTCATGGACGAGTGCCGAGAGGTAATCCATTTCTCTTGTTTCTTTAACCTTCCGCGTCACTGTGGCCAGGGAGGGGATATCCGGGTTAACCCAGTTTGCGGCTATGGCTCTTCGGGTGGCTAGTGCAATTTTGGCGATGAGTTTGTTTTGTGCGCGTGGTGTGTCACTGTGGGGTCTAGATAAGAGCCATAGTCAGGGGTCCATTGGAATGTCATTGTGCAGTATTTGGGAGGTCAAGAGTGCTACCTCACGCCAGAGCGGAGCTATGTGTGCGCATTCCAACCACAGGTGGAGGTAGGTGCCCTTTCCTCCACATCTCTTCCAGCATTGGAGTCTGCCCTGCCCATCTGTGTAAGTTTAAGCTGGTGAGGTACCATCTGAAAAGTGTTTTATATGCTTGTTCTTTGTGGTTTACGCAAATTGAGATGGAGGCCGTGGCCTCCCAGATGGCTACCCAGTCCCCGGGGTCTTCCGGTGGGCCCAAATTCCTCTCCCAAGCCGATTTGTATGTTAGTGAGTTGAGTCCTGCATTTTGGCTAATGAGAGTATAGATTGATGAAATGTGGCCTCTCTGAAATGGGTGTTTGTCACAGGCTCTCTCAGATGGTGTGAGTGGGGTTGTACCTGCCTGTTTGGTGGGTGCCGAGAGGAAGCTTCTTATTTGCATGTAGCGAAATAAATCGTGAGTGTTTAGCGGTGTGTTCTGTGGAAGGTCTGGGAAGGGGATGATCTCTTGGTTCCGGTAGAAGTGGTGGAGGCGGAATAATCCATTTTCTTTGTATCTTGTAAAGTCTTTGGGGTGCATGCCGGGGCGAAGTACGTGTTCCTGAGTATGGGCGTTAAGGGTGATGGGTTGGATATGAGGTGGTGTTTATTTGCTACTTTGTCCCATATTTTAATGGTTGTGAGAATCGCTGGGGAGGTCGGGGGCAGGAGGGGTCTTGCATTTCTCGGGATTCATATGTATAGCGAGGGGAAGTCCCATCCTAAAATCGTGTGTTCGATGTCTACCCATCTCTTAATGCCGATTAGTGCATGGAGGTTTTGTGCTTGTGCTAGTTGAGCGGAATTGAAGTAGTGGGTAAAGTTAGGTAAACCTAGGCCTCCGGATCTGTTGGGAACGTAAAGGATAAGGCGTTTAACTCTCGCCCTCTTGTTTGCCCAAATGAATCTGTCGACGTGAGTCTGGAGTGTTTTAAAGTCTTGTTGCGCGATCGGGATGGGAAGTGCCTGAAAGAGGTACAAGAATCTGGGCAGGAGGTTCATCTTAATCATTGCGAGTCGGCCGAGCCAAGAGATGGGTATGGCATGCCAGGTCTTCAAATCCTGGTGTTTTTTTTGTAGGAGCAGGGTATAATTGCGTTGGTATGTTTGGGTTAGGTCCACAGGTAGGATTGTACCTAGATATTTGATCAAATAATTTTGGAAATGGAAAGGGTGCTGCCGTTGGAGGATTTGGAGAGTGTGTCGTGGGACTTGAATGGGAAGGGCTTCGGTTTTCTCAACGTTCAGTTTGTACCCTGACACAGTGGTGTATTGTTGTAGGGCTGTCAGGAGTGGTGGGAAGGAGTTCGAGGGGTCTGTGATGGTGATAACTAAATCATCGGCGTACGCCGCTACTTTGTATTCCGTGTCCCTGATAGTGATCCCTTTGATATTACTTTGTTTGCGGAGGGTTTGGAGAAGTGGCTCTAGGGACAAGGCGAACAGGATTGGGGAGAGGGGACATCCCTGCCGGGTGCTGTTTAGAATTTTGAATGTGGGGGGTTGTGAGGAGGGGAGGAGTAGTCTTGCTGTGGGGGTTGAATATAATATTTGCAGTGCCCTCGTGAATTGGGTCGGAATGCCAAATTTGTGGAGGGTGGCAAATAAGAAGGGCCACAGTAGCCTGTCGAAAGCCTTCTCGGCGTCTAAGGCTAAGAGCACTGTGGGTGCCTGTCTGTTGTTTGCGTACCAAATGAGCTCAAATATCCATCTGGTGTTGTCGTTGGCTTGTCGCGTGGGGATGAACCCTACTTGGTCTGGATGTATAAGTTTGGGAAGGAAAGGGTTGAGTCGTTCAGCTAGCAGTTTAGAGAAGATCTTAATGTCCACATTCAGGAGTGATATAGGGCGGTAGTGTCCTGGTTCCAAATGTGATTTGTCTGGCTTGGGGAGGAGCATGTGTTCGCTTGCAGCATGTCTGTGGGTAGTGTTTCTCTTTCCAGTAGGGAGTTGAATAAGTTACTAAGGTGGGGGATCAGAATGGGGGCAAATGTTTTGTAATATAGACCTGAGAAGCCGTCCGGCCCTGGGCATTTGTTCGGTTTTAGGGTTTTGAAAAAGGTCACTATTTTTTCTGGGGTAATTGGGGAGACAAGTTTTTTCTGCTCCTTTTGAGGTTGATGGTGGGGAGGTGGATTGAGTCTAGGTACGTATTAATATGGTTGATCGTTGTTTCTGGGTCGTGGCGGGTGTGTGGGCTGTGGTCGTATAGGGAGGAGTAGTAATCCTGTAAAGTTTTGGCGATTTTGTCGGGGAGGTTGTGTGTGGTCCCGCCTGTCGTTCAAATTTTGTCTACGTGTTTTCGGTCCGCTCTGCGCTTAAGTTTTCGAGTTAGGCGGGTGTCGGCTTTATTGGATTTTTCGTAGTGCGTTTGTCTGGTCCATAGAAGGGCTTTCGCAGAATCTTTTGCCATGAAGGTTTTTATTGCGGTTTGGCACTTTGATATTTCGGCATTCAGCTCTGGTGTGGGATTGCTTTTGTGTTGGATCTCTAAGGTTCGTAGTTCCTTAAGGGCTTGTTCTAGATCTGCTAAGCGTTTTTTCTGTTCGTGGGAAGCTATGCTGATCAACTTTCCTCTTATGTCCGTTTTATTGGGCGCTTTATTGAGGTCACTGAGTCTTTATTTAGGGTGAAGTATTCTGAGATGTCTTTAGAGATCGAGTCGCATAGGTTTGGGTTGTAAAGAATGGTGGAATTTAAGCACCATGACCATGGTTTGTGTGAGTGCGGTAAGGAGATTTGTAGCGATATTTCTGCATGGTTGGACCACGTTATGGGGCCAATCGATGTGGTCTTGATCTTGGGGGATATGTTAGTGGTGGTAAGAAAGAGGTCTATGCGTGATTGTGATTGGTGGGGGTGGGAGAAGAATGTGTAGTCATGGGAGTCTGGGTTTTGTAGTCTCCAGGAGATCCGTTCGAGTTACGAAGGATTGGAAGAGCTTGTCTGCTCTAGCTGTGGGGATTCTCCGTCATATGGAGGTTGACTGTTTGCGTCTGTCCAGCGTTGGGGACTGGGTGGCATTGAAGTCGCCCCCTATTATCTGGAGGTGCGAGGGGAATAGAGCTAGGTGGGCTTGTAGGGTGTGCCAGAATGCCGGGGAGGCGTATTTGGAGCGTATACCAACGTGTTTTTGGGGGCATATTCGTCCTGCTATCGTGACGAATCGGCCTTGCGTGTCTGATATGGTGCGATCCACTGTCATTGGGCATGACTTATGTGTTAGAATTGCGAGCCGCGTGCGCATTCAAACCGCCCATAGAAAAGCATTACTCAATGCTTTCCTATGGACGTTCAGCGTCTTCTCACTGTGATTTTCACAGTGAGAATCGCGGAAGCTCCTCTAGCGGCTGTCAATGAGACAGCCACTAGAGGCTGGATTAACCCTCAGTGAAACATAGCAGTTTCTCTGAAACTGATATGTTTTCAGCTGCAGGGTTAAAACTAGAGGGACCTGGCACCCAGACCACTTCATTGAGCTGATGTGATCTGGGTGTCTGTAGTGGTCCTTAGTCTGTAGTGGTATCTGCATGCACTGGCGTACATACCGCGGTTACAGGGGTCACAGCCCTGTGAGCAGGTGCCCGCCGGATTGTGTTTCGGCCCAGGCCCGTGCCCACGGATCAGTTTTCGCACCGGGTCCCCATGGTTTGTGTGTACGTCACTGGGGAGACACATGGATAAAAGGGGTTTGGGGACATGGAGGGGAGGGGGAGACACGTGGATACAAGGAGTGGGAGACATGGGAGGGGAGAGACACATGGATAAAAGGGGTAGGGGGGGCATGGAGGGGAGCGGGAGACAAATGGATATAAGGGGTAGGGGAGTGGAAGCGCCATGGATGGATGAGTAGGGGGACATGGAGGGGAGGTGGGAGACACATGGATGGCAGGGTAGGGGATATGGATGGGAGGAGGGAGACTCATGGATGGAAGGGCAAGGGGGACATGAATGGAAGGGCAACATGGAGGGGGAGAGACATGGATAGCAGGGAGAGGAGGACATAAGGGGTGGGGGACATGGATGAACAGGGTAGGGAGACATGGAAGGGAGGGGAACAGAGACACAGATGGAAGGAGGGAAAGAGACATGGATGGAATAGCACACACTCTGTCACCATTCCACACACACTCTCATCATCCTTCACACTGTCACCATCCCACTCAAACTGTCACCATCACTCTTAGGCTTAATATACCAAGTTAATGCATTTAATGTTCATTGGCATGGTATACCTAATTTTGTATTTACTGCTTATTGGTTTGAAATACAATGTTTATGCATTTAATGCATTAATAGCATTCCCTTGCCTCCCAAAGGCTGTTTTTTCACCATAAGCTATATATAGGTGCGTGTGAGTGAGTAGTGAGTGTGCGTGCATGACAATGGGGGGAGGGGTCTTGGACCCAGGCAGAATGTCTTAGGACATCCCTGTTGAGATGGAAATATGAAAAGTCAGAACTGGTTACTAAAGTTTTTGAATCCCACTACTGAACAAACCCATTACAAACACACTCCTTTCACACGCAGGGAAGGGGGCATGCTGATCTCTGATGGTCATATTTAATTCTTTTTTTTTGTTTAATAATTTCGAATTTAATGTATACACTATACCAAGCATGTCAAACTCGCGGGCCGCATGCGGCCCACAATGGAACTCCTTGCGGCCCGGTGAGCCGCGAGTACATGCCTCGTGTAAAAGCAGAGTAGGCACCTGCTCGCCCTACGTTGCAGGTGCCTACTCTGCTATCATTTACCCGGCCGGAGGAGAGGAAGCAGGACACGGGCGGCAGCGAGGGAGCTCAGTGTTCCTGCTCCCTCGTGTCGTCTGTAGTGATGCCGGGCGCCGGAATATGATGTAATATTCCGGCACCCGGCATCACTAAACTGCGCGCAAGGGAGCAGTGAGGAGCAGGAGCACTGAGCTCCAGATAGAAGATCCCCACTGGACCCCAGGGAATGATGTGTGTGTGTGTGTATGTCTGTCAGTGAGTGTGTATGTCTGTCTATGAGTGTGAATGTCTGTCTGTGTGTCTGTCAGTGAGTATGTGTGTGTGTCGGTCAGTGTTTTGATGGCCACGGCTGAACAGTGGAGTACCTGGAGGTGCACGGAGGCACGCCACGTCACATTCCACTCCACAGGGTTTCAAGAAGTAGCAGGAGGATCCGCTTTGGCACAGGGTGTGGACAGTGCCTTTTGGGGAATACCAGAGGCCACACTCGAGTCGCATACTGGAAGCGCCAATGTAAGGGGAGTCTGCTTGTTGGCTAGAAGGGGGTGCTGGGATTTAGTAGAAGAGTGAAGGACTTTATTTAGTATAGGGGAGGACTGGGATTTAGTATATGGGGGGACTGGGATTTAATGGAGAGGGTGCGGTATAAAAATAAACCTACGTTTCTATGAAAATTTAAGTAGTTACAGTTTTTTGCGCCCCACATAAACTTAAGCTTTGTTTTTGTGGCCAGTGCTAGACTTTGAGTTTGACATGCTTGGTCTAAAGTATAACCATAACTTTTTTAACCTTATTAGTTAAGTTTGTGGGCCGCAAAAAAATGTACTCCTACTTAAATTTTCATAGAAACGTAGGTTTATTTTTATACCGCACCCCCCTCTACTAAATCCCAGTCCCCCCATATACTAAATCCCAGTCCTCCCCTATACTTAATCCTAGTCCTTCACCCCTCTACTAAATCCCAGCACCCCCTTTCTAGCCAACAAGCAGACTCCACTTACAGTTTGCGACTCGAGTGTGGTCTCTGGTATTCCCCAAAAGGTACTGTCCGCACCCTGTGCTAAAGCGGATCCTCCTGCTACTTCTTGAAACCCTGTGAAGGTGGAGCACGTCGACTTCACGTCGGAATGTGATGTGGCGTTCCTCCGTGCACCCCCAGGTACTCCACTGTCCAGTCACGCCCATCAAAACACTGACCGACACACTCTCACTGACCGACACACTCTCACTGACCGACACACTCTCACTGACAGACAGACAGACACTCTCACTGACACACACTCACAGACATTCACACTGTAGCGGATGGCAATGGGCTGTCCTCAAGGATTCGTGTTACAAATGCATTTCGTGTAATTATTGCTATGTGTAGAAGTATTGTATATAGCTTTTGTCTAATTGTTCGGTAGTTTCATTCCGTTTTTCATACGAATGAAACTACCAAACCATCCGACCACCCCAGCGAGAAGTGTGCACCTCATTAAGCTTTCACACTCTGTAACCGCAACCCAATTGACCATGAAATCGCTACTTTGTATGTATCTGTGTGGTCACTGTTCGGCACACGAAGCACCATGTGGAAGCACCATAAGAAAATCTCAGCGGTGTTTGGTCGTCGAGTGTCTGGAACTCAAATCGGACACTCAAACAACCGAACACCGTTGAGCCCTCCAGAGCTCCGTAACTCCCGAACGGAAGAGCCAACCAGCCCCTCGTTCGGTGAAATCAATGTCCCGAACAAGGGAATTAATACGAATGTAAGATTAGCTGTGGATGGCAAGCATTTCTATGTATTTTAACTCCCGAACTGAGACCGACCGCAAGGCCAAAACACATGGAGCCTTTTTCGGATACTACCTCGTGTGCGGTCGGTCAAATTTCACCTTCCATCTAACTCCCGAACCCCTGGTCCGATCTGGGTGAATTTTGAATATGTTAGTCACCCAGATCAGGGCTACCTAGTATATAATTCTAGCTGACTGTTTTGGGGTACATCCAGAAACCGGGTAAAACTACAGTGTGGATTATGTGTCACACTGAGGGGAGGAGATGTGTGGGAGGTAACAGTCACACTATTTGATACTGTACTGATTAATGTGAATCCCTCCCTTGCATGGGAGAAAGCTTTAAAAGAAGGTTGTTGGGAATAAAAGTTTAGTTCTGCTCCTGATGCTGTGTGTCATCCAGTCATTGGGATCTGTATGGGGATATTCGTGGATTACCTTGCTTGCTGTGACTATTGTTCTATGGGATTTTTATTACTTGTTCCTGAGCCTGATTGGGATCTTTAGTGGAGTTAACCTGTGAAAGACCAGCTCTCCGCTATACACTCACAGATATATACACTCACAGACATATACACTCACAGACATATACACTCATTGACTGACAGACAGACATACACACACACACACACATTTACTCACTCACATCATTCCCTGGGGGCCAGTGGGGTCTTCTATTTGGAGCTCAGTGTTCCTGCTCCTCACTGCTCCCTCGCACTCAGTTTAGTGATGCTGGGTGCCGGAATATGAAGTCAAATTCCGGCACCACTACAGACGGCGCGAGGGAGCAGTGAGGAGCAGTGTCCTGCTTCCTCTCCTCCAGCCGGGTAAATGATAGCAGAGTAGGCACCTGCAACGTGGGGCAAGAAGGTGCCTACTCTGCTTTTACACGAGGCATGTACTCGCGGCTCATCGGGCCGCAAGGAGGTCCATTGTGAGCTGCGAATTTGACATGCTTGCCTTAGACCCATGGGGGTCTATACGGTGCACTATTGCACCTAAAGTTTCATGGTTCAAGCTCTCTGTCCCTCATCTTTATTCACTAAAAGAGACAGTGACTTGGTGGGAGCTAAAATGTTCTTTAGGTTGAGTGCCTTTGTGAATGTCACCTTTGGTTTATTAGAGATGGAATATTGGAGCCACGGGCCTTGTAACAAAAAAACATTTGTTATATTGAGTATATTTATAATGTCCCTTTAGAATTTATTTTGTTTTGGTACAAACACTGGGCTCTTCTCTTTATCCATATTCCATATTAATACCATACCTACTGTTATTAACATTAGTAAACCAGGATATATTGTGTCAAGCTCTTCTAAAATCATCCAAACCAGTGTCAAATAATATCTACACCCAGATTAGGTAGATTAAGCTACTTCTTGACTTAAGCTCTAGCTTTACAATAGGGTTTTAATATATTGTCCAGATCATAACCCTTGTCCAAAAATCAATGTGCCAGCAAATATGCTTTTTTTTTTTTTAACCAAAATTCCATAAGGATGTATGTGGCGAAAGTAACCTCACCACTGGGTTTTGGAGAGACCTGCTTGCCAGCCTCTTGCCCTGTGACTATTGCCCCTGGGGTGTATTTCCTTTTAAAAACACTATTTGTATGTTTTTTCTGTTTAGAGTTAATTGAGTTAGTCCATTGTCTTTGTTAATTGTATCACAGGCAGAGGGGAGGGTTTGTGTACATTATCTGGGAGTGTCTAACTGTACAAAACTGTTCTGATTGGCTTTGTTACTTTGTGTCCTGTGCTCCACAAGGTCCACCTAGGTGGTAACCTTGTGGGGAAAACTGTATAAAAGACAATAAACCCTCAGATCTGCTGAGTTGTCTCGTCTCATGTGTGGGGGAAAAGGCTGCATCTACACTGGGGGATTACTGTACTCTGCATACTCCCCTGGGCTATAATCACTAAGCTCTTTTAAGAACTTGTTCCTGCTACTCTCTCTTGGAGGAGAGGTTCACCCACTGGAATCTGGAGCCTTGTCGTAGGTCCAGGTAGAGGACGGCGATTTCCCAGGCGAGCATCAGAGGTGGGAGTATGGACAAATGATAGACGTAAGTCTTCAGCAGATCGTAAGGGCCTAGACGGGAGATACTTGTGTATAGAGAAGGATGCCTACGCCGCCTACTTTACAGTTGAGTCTGGGAGTGTGAGAGAATTGTAGCCCACCACAACATTAGAGGCAGGAGTAGCGCTATCAGAGGGAGACAGCCAGGTCTCAGTAAGTGCAAGCAGTGTGAGTGAGTTTGAGATGAAAAAGTTGTGTATGGTTGTTGATTTTAAATTACTGCAGATGGAGCGGGCATTCTAGAGTGCACAATGAATGTTGGTAAGTGAGGGTGAAGGGCAGGGTATTGTGATGAGGTTTGTTTGTTTCCATGTTAGATGTTACATTCTACTAGCTACTGCTATTTCACCAAAATTAAAACCAGCATCAAGTATAATTGTGTGTCTTACACCCTCTTTCTTTCCCCAACCCCTTGTGTGTCTCTCCCCCCAGGGGCTTGAGGAAAGGGACAGGGGCTTGAGGAAGAGGGACAGGGGCTTGAGGAAGAGGGACAGGGGCTGAGTAGGGGGACAGGGACTGATGAAAGGGGCAAGGGCTAAGGATAGGGGCAGGTGCTGAGGAGGGGGATGTTACAAACTGCTATTTGTAACTGGCCCTTTAAATGATAAATTGCCCTGCTTCCCTGGATTGTGGAGAAGCCTATTTGCCAGCCTCCTCCCGCATGACTATGGCCCAGGGAGATTGGGCCCTTTAAAAACAGTATGGACTTTTACTGGGTGTGTATGGCCCTTTAAGAACCGTCTGGGGACATAGTGACTTTGGTGAACAATGCCCCTTTAAGACGGTGTCCCCAGACCTGTAAAATAACTTGTTCCTGGCTTTCTCCCACTTGGTTCAGTAAATGGGGCTTACTGAACCAAGTACCACACAGGCGGCCCACCCAGAAGTGGAAGTGTGCAGGCAATTTACCTCCCAGACTGTGAGGTTACTGCAGGTTAATTGCCGAGCGCTGGGTGGCCGCAGTTCGTGCAAACGAACACGTGGCGGCGGCCATCTTTGTTCTTCGTACGAGGTCTGCGGTATGTGTAGCCAAATTCATGGAACTAAAATCGGCTACACATTTCCGCGAACACCGCTGACCCTTACCTTCTCCTGCACAAAACTTTCAGCTGCCCGTTCGAATGGGACTTAGTTGTTTTTCTGCATGAAATTGACCGACCGCACAGCCCAAATCTATGGAACTGTTTTGGACAGGAAAATGTGCTTGCGGTCAGTCATAAAGGACTTCCGTCTAACTTTTGATCTACTGGATGGATTTGGCTGATTTTTGGTTATGTATATATTTAAAGTGTGCTGATTAATAATATTTTATAAAAAAATTTATGAAGATTGGATGTATGGCTTTTATAACATTTTTTTATGAAGATTGGATGTATGGTTTTAAAGTTACAGGGTATGGGTAAAAACGGTATTTTTACTGTTTGTGATAATTATGTTAATCTCTTGTGTAACATAATTATATCACAGGCAGAGGGGAGGATTTTGTGTGTAATTACTGGGAGTGTTTTATGTAATGTACGTATGTGATTGGTTCTTTTGTAACGCCCTGTGGGTGGTCCTATCTAAGGGGATCCTGCATAAAAGAAGGTTCTTTTGGTGCCAATAAAAGAGAATGACTTGACCCTCTAACTTGCAGCCTTGAATCATGTTTGTAGGGGACAGCTATAATCACTACAGGGATTGCTACACTCTGCATACTCCCTTAGCTACTGAGCTCTTGTAAGAGCTATTGTTCCTGATCATGCTTCGCTCTACAGAAGGAAGAGGTTCACCTACTGGAACCTGGTCGTAGGTCCAGGGCACAGAGCAGACGGCGAGATACCAGCCCAGCAGCAGCGGTTCGTGGAGTCTGCAGTACTTATGGTGTCTACGCAGTAGTTATGGTGTCTACGGTGCTGATGGTCCTTTGGTGAGCGCTAGGAGCATCTTTTTCTACGGTCCAACTTCCAGCCAGCCTGGAGCCAACCGTAACAGGGGACAGAGGCTGAGGAAGGCTCCCCCACTCTGGTGCCTTAAGGCGGCTGCCTGAGCCGCCTTATAGACGCGCCGGCCCTGTGTGTGTGTGTGTGTGTATCTAACAGGCAATGAACTATACATCTGAATCGCTTCTTCAACCTACCCATCCACTGCAGCAATCGCATCTGTCTATTCGGCTAAGGCTAATGCTAAGGCCAATACCTTGGTTGCTGCTGTGATGAATTGGAAAGTTTTATGTTTGAGTCACTAGTAAAAAAAAAAAACAACATGAACACAAACAGTATCTATAGGTTCAGTTGCTGGTTTTATTAGGCCACAAACCATGTAAACAAGTTAGTATTCTTTGGATGCAAATATCTAAGACTTTCAGAAATTCCAACAGTTAACTGTCCACTAATAAATAACACTATAAACATGTTAGTATTGCCATAGCAAATCTGCCAGGACACTATTAGTCTCTCTAAAGCCCACTCAACATTACATTTAGTTTAGCTAAATTAAGGGAACCTTTTAGAATTTCGTAGAAGATCTGCTATAGAATAATTGACATGTCTATAGTGCCCTAGTAGCATTGTTATGGCAAAACTAATGTGTTGATAGTGTTCTAGTATAACTGATATGGTGATGCCAACTAGTTTAAAGTGTCCTATAAAACCAAAATGTTTATAGCATCCTTGAGTTCCTATGGTACCTCCAAAATGCAATAATGTTCCTTTAGCAACTGTTGTATAAACACTATAAACCCGTGTCTATCAGTTTAACAATGTTGCAGTGTTTACGTAATCTGACCTGCTGTTAATACTTGATCTGCTATTAATTTTGGCTAAATGTCTAGTGATGTTAGCCAATTATAAATCTGGTTTTATTAGTCTCTCTAGCCTTGACTACTGCAATACCCTTCTCAGTGGTCTTACGTGTTCTCAGATTGCACCGCTGCAATCTATAATGAATGCGGCGGTGAGGCTCATTTTCCTGTCTGCTCGCACCTCCCAAGCCTCCCCGCTCTGTCAGTCCCTGCATTTGCTTCCAGTTAGATATAGGGCTCAATTTAAAATTATGGTGCTTGCTTACAAGTCCCTACATAATTCTGCTCCAACCTACCTGTAATGGAACTCCCCGTAGTCCGACCGAGTACCTTCCGTTGATGGATGTTTCCTAGCTTGCGCCGAGGACCACAAGCACCGCACCAGACACCAAAACCACCGCAGACTCCACAACCGCCGTAGCTTAATTGGAGTCTGGCCGTCTTCTGTCCACCCTGGATCAGCTTCTGTCCTCCAGGACCGTGTGGGGAAGACCTCTCCTCCAGGAGAGCGTATAAGGAACAAGCTCTTAAAAGAGCTAAGTGATTAATGCTCAGGGGAGCATGCAGAGCATAGCAATCCCCAGTGTGAATATAATTGTCCCCTCCAATCACGAGACAAGACTACGTGTTGAGGGTCAAGAAGATCTGACTGTACTGGCACATACAGCCTCTTTTATTCACATTCTACAAACATAGTACTGCCCACACTGTTTTGAAGAACAACCAATCAACACATTACAACACAGCTAACACTCCCATTCATTACATCAGAAATCCTCCCCTTTGCCTGTGATACAATTATCTCAGCACAATAGACTAACTTAATTATCACAGACAGAAAAATACAGTATTATAAAACATATCACAGGAACCCCAAAACCTGCAATAACCCCATAAAATATATCCTCGGAACTAGGGGATCTGGGTGAACCACATATCCAAAATTCACCCAGATCCGTTCAGTAGTTTGGAAGATACAGTTTAATGCAGGTTCCGCAGAACATATACAGACTATATGAAAAATAATTATTGTTAAATGTGTCCCCTGTTCTGTAGTTTAAAACTACTGAACGATGTCTTTGTGCACCAAATACCGGCAAGATGGCACCGTGTAGAAAAGTCAAAACAGTGTCTGTGAGTTAAAATGGCCGCCATCCATTGTTCTCACCATGTGCTTCATCCATTGTTCTCACCATGTGCCTCTGATACATGAAATGGTGGCCATCCAGTAACTCCACAGTTTGTCTGATATTCTATCCAGCCAAACCAACAGATGAAACACATGGGGACCAGTGCAACAAACGAAGGGAATAATAAAACATATGGACAATAGTCATATTTGTGTACAATCTCCAGTTTTGTCACAGGGCACAAATAGTGTTTTCAATTGCCATAGTCAGAAGGTAGAGGCGGGCAAGCAGGCCCCTCCAAGAACATGTGGCGCGGTCTGTTCCGCCACACTACCTATCCTCCTTAATACACAAGTATGCCCCGTCGAGGCCCCTAAGCACTGCCATAGACCTATGTATATCCTCTGTCCATACTCCCACCTCTAATGCTCGCCTCCAAGATTTCTCCAGGGCTGCATCTCTTCTGTGGAACTTCCTTCCCTTCTCCGTAAGACTTTCATCCAGTTACCACTCATTCAAAAAATCATTGAAAACTCACTTCAAGAAAGCATATCAATTAAACTGCTAGCAGGTTTTTATCCCCCACCCTCCATGACTCCTCTCCTGCAACTGTCAAAAATTGATATATAAATCAGGGAAATCGCTGTCTGAACCTATAAAAAAATTAATAACACATAGTGAAGACTGTTACATATATAAATAACAGACACGTTCTTGAGTGCACTCACAAGATGTATGAAGGCAAATCGCTCTGAAACAACCACCACCTACTCCTGTAGGGGGGTCACACAGAAAGTATACTGGATCTTGTAGATATTAAAATCCGGAACCAAAAGTAGAGCAGGAACAAAGTATGGTAGAAAAAAGTATTTATTCATAAATACAATAAAAGGCACTGGTCCAACGCGTTTCGTTCAAATAGAACTTCTTCAGGGACCTTTCAAATTAAAATAAATAATAAAGATACCATACATAAAAATTCCCGCTGTACCCACCCTTATCCCACAGTCCCAATATATAAGGCAGCTACTAATCCCATTGGTGGTGTGGTAGGTGTGTTCGAGCTTGGTTCCGGATTCCTCAATCACTTGCCGACTCACAGCTGATCGTAAAATTCTTTTCCCGCTTCTCGGGTTTCCAAAGCGTAGCCGGAAGTGACGTCTGCGTTCCAAAATAGCACTTCCGTGCGTGTCACCAGTGATTTTGCATCCGCATGGAAAATGGTCCTCGTGAGTCTCTGTAGTTATACATGCACATGCGTGGTCGGCAGAATTTCAAACTTAAACAAAAAGTGATCAGTAACTTGCTACTAACGTAGCCCATTTAGAAAAGAGAAAAAAAGGTGTATCAATAACAAATCAATAAAACTTTTTCAAGTATAATCATTGTTTCAAGAATAATTCATATAGTGTCTATTTTCGATCTTTTAGTCCAGTACATAAATAATAAAACATATTAAAGAATACATATATTAATCATAAAGTGCACTCTAAATCATGAGTAATACGTGAAAGAAAAATATGAATCAAACTAGTAATAATTCCCATATAATTAAAACAAAAATACTCCATATATGGAGTATTTTTGTTTTGTTTTAATTATATGGGAATTATTACTAGTTTGATTCATATTTTTCTTTCACGTATTACTCATGATTTAGAGTGCACTTTATGATTAATATATGTATTCTTTAATATGTTTTATTATTTATGTACTGGACTAAAATTAATGGCTCATTGCTTTTTTATTTTACATGTGTTACATGCAGGGGTGTATTAGCCGCGAGGCAAACAAGGCATTTGCCTTGGGCGGCATTTTTCAGGGGGCGGCAAAAAAAGCCGCCCCCAAATGCCCAAGGCAAATGTCTTGTTAGCCTTGCGGCTAACAAGGCATGCTGGGCGGCCGGCGGGCTGCTGGGCAGTGCGGGTGGGTGGGCGGGCGGCGAGGGAGCACTTCCTCTGAGCTGTCTGCTCAGCTCCCTCGCGCGCCGCAGAGTGAGGCTGGGAGCCGGAATATGACGTCATATTCCGGCTCCGCCTCCCAGCATCACTCTGCGGCGCGCGAGGGAGCTGAGCAGACAGCTCAGAGGAAGTGCTCCCTCGCCGCCCGCCCACCCACCCGCACTGCCCAGCAGCCACTGGACCACCAGGGAGACAGATACCCCCCCAGCATTCCCAAAGGTAAGGAGGCTGGGGGGTTAAATTTAAAAAAATAAAAAAAATGTATTAAATATGTGAGTGAGTGAGTGTGTTTGTATGTCTGTGTATGTCTGTTAGTGTGTCTGTGTGTGTATGTCTGTAAGTGTGTGTTTGTTAGTGTGTGTGTCTGTAAGTGTGTGTGTGTCTGTTAGTGTGTGTGTATGTCTGTGTGTGTGTGTCTGTTAGTGTGTGTGTGTGTGTGTCTGTAAGTGTGTGTTTGTTAGTGTGTGTGTCTGTAAGTGTGTGTGTGTCTGTTAGTGTGTGTGTATGTCTGTAAGTGTGTGTGTGTCTGTTAGTGTGTGTGTGTGTCTGTTAGTGTGTCTGTGTGTGTCTGTTAGTGTGTGGGTCTGTGTGTGTGTGTGTCTGTTAGTGTGTGTGTGTGTGTCAGTGTGTGTGTGTGTATGTTAGTGTGTTTGTCTGTTAGACTGTGTGTGTCTGTTAGACTGTGTGTGTGTCTGTTAGTGTGAGTGTGTGTGTGTATCTGCTAGTGAGTGTGTGTGTTAGTGTGTGTGTGTGTTTCTGTTACCTAGTGTATGCGTATTTGTCAGTGAATGTGTGTGTGTGTATTTAGAAGGCGGGCCGGGGGAAGGGTTGGGTGGGGGTGGCGCGGGCGGGGGGAGGGTTGGGTGGGGGTGGCGTGGGCGGGAGGGGGGCGCCTGAGTTTTGTCCTGCCTAGGGCAGCACAAAACCAGGATACACCACTGGTTACATGTTACATTATGGTTGAACACAGGTAAAAAAAGGTACTACTGATAAATTGGTGAAAAATTCCTCTTCTGTTTGCATACCCACATCAGCATGCAGTGCACTTGTTGCTCTCTGCAGAAAACCTTTTCAATTGTTAATTCAATTCATTTTAAGGTAGTATATGGGTTACAGTCAAGGAATTTCAAACTTTGATAAACCAATTATACCTATTTTTGGTCTAAATTTAAGATCTCGGTTGTAAACTCACCAGAACTCAATATTTAGTGAGTTTAACTTTACTTTTGTATTGATCAGTAGGGCCTTCCATTGTTTTTGAAAAGGATGTTCATATTTGTCTAAGTGACACGGAAAGGATGTTTGAAAACAAAAAAAAAATAGCTATATCCTTTGTGTGCCAGACAATGAGATAGACATCCTTCCTACACTTGCAGATAATGCTGAGCTGTGTTTTTTGCTTAGAGAAGAATAATTATCAGGAGGCAAAGCTTTGCAAATCCATAGATTAAAGAGTAGTGGTGAAGAGTGACATAAGGGGGGGGAATGAAAGCAATGAAACGATGCGGTTACAAAATACAATGAGGTGCCTGATGTTAATTACTCTGATATCCTTTCAAACATTGCTGCCATTAGTGCAAATTATTCTTTGGAGGAAATTACCAAAGTAAAGGTTACAACAATAGATAAAATAGAATTGAATTACATTTAAAAATATATGAATTGTTTGTAAATACTGGCCTTTTCAACCCATCTTTTGTATTTTTTCATCACAAGGAAACACACTAAAAGGTGGAGTTCCGTTAAAGTCATTTTTACAATGGATTAGGTCTGAATTACAGCAATAACAACAAGGACAAAACTAACCTAACATTCCAAGCACCCCCACAAAAGCTCCCATAGTGGTCGTGGCAACTTCCCCTGCTGCCAGATGTTTCTGTTACTGAGTAAATTCAGTTGTGCAGGGCTGTGCTCATTGGCTGAGATCACCAAGCTGACACTCTCCGCTTAGAGTTGGTTTTAAATTCTAAATTATTTTTGAACAACAATTCTGGTAATTCTCATTTTAGTAAATAATATTTCTTTTTCTCTAATATTTGTTAAAGGAACATTCTATGTACCATAACTGCTACAATCTGCTGTTGTGATTCTACTTCCAGCAGTGCCCTCCGAGAGCAGCCATTTAAGAATGGTTTGACAACTTCCCTGGGTCCCACCAACCTCTGCGCAGAGCTCTGCTTAAGAGCTCTCGCATTAAAAAAGGCAAAATTAAAGCAAATTTAATGACACACGTGCATTTGTGTTGTGATGTGTGTGGCAAGGGGCTGTAGAGCGTGAGCAAGTGTGTACATAGGGGCTGTAGTGTGTGTAGGGGCTGTAGAGAGTGCCTGTTTAAGGAATGTAGTGTGTATTTGCATACAGAAATCTAGTGAATGTATATGTCAGGAATGTAGTGTGTGTAGGTGGTCTATAGGCGATTTAGTGTGTATATAGGATCTTGTGGGCTTGAGTAAGAAATATAGTGTGTGTAGATACAATAAACAATACACAAGATCCAGCACACTCTCCTATCTACTAAACAGAACTTCAACGTTGACAGATTGACACCTAATCTAGGCAAAAAAAAACTTTAGAAAAAAACTAATAATCTGTGCGCTGGATCTTGTGTATTGTATGTAAATAGGGGTTGTAGTGTGCACATACATGCATCTAAAGACTCCAATGTGCATGTATATGGGCCGTAGTATGTGTGTGCATTAATATAGGATTTAAAGTGTATATGGGCTATAATTGTGTTTCTAGGTACTGTACATCGTGTTTGTGTATCAAGAGAGTGTAGTGTATGCATAGGTCTACAGGGTGTAGGGTGTTTCTAGAAGGTGTTAGGGACTATAGTATGGTGTGACACTTTGCACGCTCTCAATTTAAGGTTTTCTTTCAGGCACTCCCTACGATCCACTACGTACCATCCAAGATACCACCATTCCATGAGCTAATCTTGGACAAAGCACACAATTTCACCACGTACAGGTGTGCACGCTTCACGCAGTTTCACGACTACTCTATCACTCACGCCAGGGCCTTGTATATTGTACATATCACAATTAGAGTTTGCTTGAATCAAGACTTTTGCAGTTACAATATGTTGTTTTTTTTTTTGCCTCTTTCTCCAAATCAAGCATCTTAACCTCCTATGCTGTCACACCGCTTTATGTCTCCAAGGTCAACCACACACTATCAGTCCTAATCCACTACTCCACGTCTAAACTTTCCATTAAGGTGGAGATACATCATGGCTTCCTTCGCTGGTCTTTCTGTCACAAAGTGCTGCATCAGCAGCTTCAAGCTCTTACACCCCAGTCTACATCACTAAGTGATGGGGTCACGGCTAATCCTAAACGCAGTTACATATATACCTCAATCAGAATAAAAGCTTATTACAAGCTTTCAGTACCCACGCTGTATTTAACTTGCAGAAAGTGTGTTTCCTTTGAATCCTCTTTTTGCCCTCTTTTTTACAGGCCTACTCGTACGTTGGTTTCGGCACACCTCAACCAACTTTGCTTCTCCTTCTACATTCCATTACGTATTAGATAAATTCTGAGCACAAGTTGGAAGGCCATTTGGCCTGAATTTGTGGGAGGAGTTATGATCCTATATAAACCCTACCACCCTACTTACCTTTTGTCGTGCAAGCTGTTTGTCCCCACCCACCTACACCCATCTATATTAACAATTCACCTTTGTGGGCCCTCTTTTACAGACCTACTCATACGTTGGTTTCGGCACACTTTAACCAACTTTGCTTCTCCTTCTACATTCCATTACGTATTAGATAAATTCCGAGCACGAATAAATATATATATTGTGACCGAAAGCAAGGAATTGTGCTGGAAGGAATCTATATACCTCCCCAGATTTTGCAAGGTTCCTACTTTGTGTAATTAGCCCCAGGGAAATGTGTAATGTTATAATGAATGTTGCACTTTAAATATGTGTATATTTTGGTTTCTGTGAGTGGAAACAGAGAGCTGAAAACCCTGAAACAGTAAGGTTGTTTATGCTTATGTTTATGTTGGGAAATGGACAAGCCATCCAACCCAGTTAGCTGATTATTTTGTTTAGTTAGTGCTCAGAGAGCAAGGCTTTTGTTTTATATATTTTTGTTACCTTTATACCTTACTGTGCATTTATTTTGGAACCTCAATAAAAGAGCAAGTTAATTTACCTCATCCAGCGTGTGAAGTGTCTCTAAAGCCTGAAAAGACTGTGTGTAACACCCCAATCCCAGGACAAGGTACCAAGGGAAAGGAGTATTTTTGTCACGATATATATTTTAACATTGCAAAACTTTGATGCCAATTGAAATATGCTTTGTGTAGAGTTGGCTTGTTAACGAGTACTGATAGGCGAAGATTTTAACTATCCAGTGAGAGGTGAGGCCCCGCTATCCGCCCAGTGGCTGTGAGAGGCTCTACCTTGACCTGGGCCGTGTAGGTCCGTAGCCACCACGCGACGTAGCGGGGTGTTTACCTGTCGGTTGCGGAAAAAGACAATAATTGTGGCCGTGACATGTGAGGCCCTACCTAAGACCCTGCAGAAGAATATGCGTAGAATATGCGTAGCTGGCCTGTTTTTCTTACCATTAACAGGGCTTGTTTCTTGTGGATGAGTGTGAACATAACCGTACATACGTGAGCAAGGTGGAGAGAACCAGAGAGAAAAAGTCTGGAAAAGGCATTTGACGAAACTACCGGTTGTGATGTGAATCGAAGAATAGAATGAAAATATAGTGACTAACAGTAGGGAAAATGGGTGCTCTTAAGAGAGGAATCTAAAAGGAGCGTTTGATTGTGGTTTAAACTTAAAGATATGTGTTGTACAATAAATACCCTATGATAGTTTACTTGATAGGCTTGGGATCGTACATTTGTCTGTGTTATAAGATGCCTTTAGGTGTAACTTTCAGACAGAAAACAGATAGCGTGACCGAAAGTCAATCCTGATGGACTTCTTGAAATGTAAAGTAACATAGAAATGTAATATGTAATGTAATATTAAATAGCGTAGCGTATGATTGAATGCGTATGTAGAACCTTGTGAAGGTCAAGCGTGCAGAGACAAGTCCCTATTGGCTGTTAAGGATTTGAATTGTATTCGTTTGGTCGTAATGAAAGCCGAGTGACACCTCGACGCTCGATATGAAACAAGTGGGAACTCTAGTTTACCCTATCTTCATTAGACTTACTAATGCTTTAATCTGCGTTGCATTGTATAAAATTACGTATACGTGATCATTAAGCGATGGTATGAGTCATGGTATAGTAATCTAGAACTCAATGTACTGTAATGCCCCTAACGGGTCACCACGTAATAAATAGTATACTCTGTAATGAATCAAATCTGGAAAGCAGTCACTATATGTAGTTAAGCATATTGGATTGACAGTGGTTTTGTGTTTGTGTGGACTGTTTGTTTGTGGGCTGTTTGTGTTATATGTATGACAAGGAGGGTCTGTCTGCAGCTCTGTGCCTTTCTAGCAGCGAGGGTGGCTTCCCTGGGGTCCAGTGGGTACTGGGCTGGTCAGGTACAGGTCAAGGGCAATAAATACTGTGGGCTGCTCTACTCTAGTGCGTATTTCCATTCACAAGTTTGGGGAGAAAGTGACCTGAGATCACTTCTTCTAAGTGCTGTAATGTGTAAATTGAGGATTGTCTCCCACTACCTGCATGCACTGTTTAGGTTGCATTAGCAGATATCTGAAGTCCAACTAAGACTCCTGGTAGGCCAGAATGTATTTGGGTCTGGTAGCCTTGAGTTCCTTGCAAATTCACCTTGAGGACCATGCATGGCACACATGCCATAGGTTGCTGACCCCTCACTTAAGCACTAACATTTGTGCAAAAATTACACAGATTTAAATTTGTACAAAATACTGCATACTAATGAGGTCAAATACATTTAAGTTGCATTCGTACCAATAGTGTCCCTTTTAGTATTTTTTTTTGCTTCATATTTTTGGCTAATTTACATTTGAGTAGGGTCTGCTTAACTCGAAAGGGAGACCGAGATTGCAGACGGAAGGAATATGAAAGGATCTGTGAAACTGCCCAGTGTGCAAAGATGGCCCTGCCTGTAAAGTGAGATGTAATGTTTACATTTACTTTATTGCAAATTCTGTTTCATTTAGAATTTCCTGTCTCCTGTACTGTTAATAACGAACTAGCTGTTTTTTTTTTTATGCAGGCTGTGTGACTCACAACCAGGGGCAGTTTGGCTAGGGCTGCCTGAACAGAAACAAAAGTGTTTTAACTCCAAAATGGCAGAGTATTGATCAGTGAGACTGCAGGGACAGGATCTATACACCAACACTGCTTCATTAAGCTAAAGTTGTTTTGGTGACTATAGTGTCTCTTTAAGTCATGGCATTATTACAGTTTAGAAATACCAACTAAGACATGGAGTTAATATAGTTTTTAAGTATCTTAAAATTAGATACATCTGCAGACATTCCAAGTCTCCCGGTAGGTATTTAATGTGGTTCCCGGAAACCCGCAGACCATGTTTAATATCCCTGGAAATAACTCACACAATCTGACATTCCATGCATGTCAGATTGTGTATGTTTACACGTGATGGGTATTGTTCCTGAACAGTGGCCCGGTCAGGTGCGCGGCCCTTTAAGAGCCTGACCGGGCCTGTGCAGTATCTGCCGGCTGGGAGGAAGTGGTATGCTGTCATTTCCTCTCAGCTAAATAGACAGCCATGTGAGAGGGAGGAGGATGAAGCCGGAGGCAGCACCAGAGCAGGCAGTATGGAGAGGCTGGAGTGATCTGCTGCTGCATGCTCACTCCCATCAGCCTCAGCCCATACACCAAAAGGTAAGCTAACAGGTGGCTGCAATGTATGACAGATTGTGTGTATCTATCCATCTATCTATGTGTGTATGTTCCAGTGTGTATCTGTGTATGCATCTGTTTGTGTGTTTGTGCCAGTGTGTATATCTGTGTGTGTGCCAGTGTGGGTATCTGTGAATGTGCCAGTGGGTATCTGTGTGTGTATGTGCCAGTGTGTGTCAATGTGTTAATAGTGTGTGTAAATAGTTATAATATGTTGTGTGTAACAGCCACCTCCCTGAAATGAGTTTTTGCATGTTTTGATGTCTGCATATGTATTGAGAGGATGCATGACATTTGCACTGTCATTATTCGGCATGTGCTATACTTTGATTTTAAAATAATACACGGACACATTTAATACTGTTAGAGTATAACGTCCACAGCTTTATTAATATTCATAAGTTAACATATTTAGGGTCATTGTCAAACTGACATTATTTACTAACCCCCCGCACAATACCCCTGACAATGACCCTACCACATGAACAATAATTAACATAAATTACCAATAAACTTGTAAACACCCGGCCTACCAACGAGGCCCCATATCATGATAACTGTAGGGGTGTACCCAGACACCCCTACACCCCCAGGTTCGTCGCCACCGAAGAGCTAGAACCTACCAACACATGACACCGCCTGGCTTTCTCCAGCCTAGGCCCTGGCCTGTACAGTTCTAATTCCCCGGTAACTTCCAACTTAACCACACCCTGTTCCGCCACAGCACTTGTCTTGACCCCTTAAGACCATGTGCGACCCCCACCACACAGAAACAGGGCTCGGGCTATGCCCTCCTGAAACCCCAAGTTCAGCAAGTCACACCCTACATCTGACAGATGTACTCCGTCCCTCCTAAAATAACCTGGCAACAGGCCCTCCAGTTCCCGGTGCCTCACCACTACTCCCCCCATCCGGCTAACAAAAACTGCCATTGTTCTATTGACCTTATCCCTGCATCGTGCCACCGCAACTGGATCCCTGGCGTGCCGCCATGTTAAACGAGGCACCATCTCCGACCACACCACCACCACGCCAGGGACCAGCTCCCGCAGCCGATCCAAGTCCCTCTTCATACTTCGCAACAGTTCGCGTTGGGGAATCAGCCCTAAGTCGTTCCCCCCCCCACCGTGTACCACAACTACATCTGGGACTGGACCACTTGCCACCTTCCTAAATAATACATTACTTAGGCTCTGCCAACTAAAACCCCGAAAACCAAACCAGGATAAGATCGCCCGCTCCAGAGGAAAGCCAAGCTGTGTTCCTTGCTTCCGAACTGCAGCCCTCTTCTGTGCCCAATAAACGTACAAGTGGCCCATCAACCAAACCTTCCGACCTGAAAAGAGACAAAAATAGTTATACAGCAGTGGCCCTGTCTATGACATCACTTGCTGCTGCAGCCTTGCACAGGTCAGAGTATTTTTGCGGTTGCCATCTTCAAACGGTCGTATTTTAAAAACTATAAATCCTACAGCGAAGAACTTTATATTGTGAGAATCACAAGAACCAGACCTACATTTTGATGCATAGTATGTCTCTGAGATATTAACAATGAAGGCACAGTCGCAGTTTAGAAATTGCCCTTCAAAAGTGAGCTTTGCAGAGTGGAGTTTCAATGAATGTCAATGGACTGCGTGAGTTACAAACAAATTTTCAAATTGCAAAAACTATAAGGACTATGGCTTAGCTGTGGACATTTTTAGTGGCAGCAGGGATAGCTGAACGTTTTGATATAAGATTTGTGTAGGTGGGCCTGAAAATGAGCGAGTGGTGGCAGTTTAGAAATCATGTCCTGATTTTTCAGCTTTTGCCAGCTCCCACTCTAGCTTTGCCATTCATTCCTATGGGACAAATTTCGCCACAAGAACGACGATATTCCGTGAACCATTCGGCGAAACGTTCCACAAAGTAATAGCAATCCGATCGGGAACAATCTGCACGTTTTGGTATATTTTTGTCTATGTAGTTTAAAAACTGTGGGAGGAGTTAGGGTGGCAAATTTGGCTATAATAATAATAATAATAACTAGAAAAGCTACAATTTCTGGGGAAATTGTGAAGTGTTCTTGCCTCCACCAGTAGTATACAACTGGAGTGGGCGGAGTAACTTATTTATTTATATAGCACATTTAATTGCAACGTTGTTGCACAGTTACATTAAAACATACAGTTATAAAAACATTAGCAGGTGCAAATGGCCCTGTCTATGACATCACTTGCTGCTGCAGCCTTGCACAGGTCAGAGTATTTTTGCGGTTGCCATCTTCAAACGGTCGTATTTTAAAAACCATAAATCCTACAGTGAAGAGCTTTATATTGTGAGAATCACAAGACCCAGACCTACATTTTGATGTATAGTATGTCTCTGAGATATTAACAAGGAAGGCACAGTCGCAGTTTAGAAATTGCCCTTCAAATGTGAGCTTTGCAGAGTGGCGTTTCAATGAATGTCAATGGACTGCGTGAGTTGCAAACAAATGGTCATATTGCGAAAACAATCAGGACTATGGCTTAGCCGTGGACATTTTTAGTGGCAGCAGGGATAGCTGAACGTTTTGATATAAGATTTGTGTAGGTGGGCTTGAAAATGAGGGAGTAGTGGCAGTTTAGAAATCATGTCCTGATTTTTCAGCTTTTGCCAGCTCCCACTCTAGCTTTGCCATTCATTCCTATGGGACAAATTTCGCCACAAGAACGACGATATTCCGAGAACCATTCAGCGAAATGTTCCACAAAGTAATAGCAACGCGATCGGGAACAATCTGCACGTTTTGGTAAATTTTTGTCTATGTAGTGTAAAAACTGTGGGAGGAGTTAGGGTGGCAAATTTGGCTATAATAAGAATAATAATAATAACTAGAAAAGCTACAATTTCTGGGGAAATTGTGTGAAGTGTTCTTGCCTCCATCAGTAGTCTACAACTAGAGTGGGCGGAGTAACTGTTAGTATTTATTTATATAGCACATTTAATTGCAATGTTGTTGCCCAAAGTGCTTCACAGTTACATTAAAACATACAGTTATAAAAAAATTAGCAGGTGTAAAAGGCTTTGTCTATGACATCACTTGCTGCTGCAGCCTTGCACAGGTCAGAGTATTTTGGCGGTTGCCATCTTCAAACGGTCGTATTTTAAAAACTATAATTCCTACAGTGAAGAGCTTTATATTGTGAGAATCACAAGACCCAGACCTACATTTTGATGTATAGTATGTCTCTGAGATATTAACAATGAAGGCACAGTCGCAGTTTAGAAATTGCCCTTCAAATGTGAGCTTTGCAGAGTGGAGTTTCAATGAATGTCAATGGAAGGCGTGAGTTGCAAACAAATGGTCATATTGTGAAAACTATAAGGACTATGGCTTAGCCGTGGACATTTCTAGTGGCAGCAGGGATAGCTGAACGTTTTGATATAAGATTTGTGTAGGTGGGCCTGAAAATGAGGGAGTGGTGGCAGTTTAGAAATCATGTCCTGATTTTTCAGCTTTTGCCAGCTCCCACTCTAGCTTTGCCATTCATTCCTATGGGACAAATTTCGCCACAAGAACGACGATATTCCGTGAACCATTCGGCGAAACGTTCCACAAAGTAATAGCAATCCGATCGGGAACAATCTGCACGTTTTGGTATATTTTTGTCTATGTAGTGTAAAAACTGTGGGAGGAGTTAGGGTGGCAAATTTGGCTATAATAAGAATAATAAGAACTAGAAAAGCTACAATTTCTGGGGAAATTGTGAAGTGTTCTTGCCTCCACCAGTAGTATACAACTGGAGTGGGCGGAGTAACTTATTTATTTATATAGCACATTTAATTGCAACGTTGTTGCACAGTTACATTAAAACATACAGTTATAAAAACATTAGCAGGTGCAAATGGCCCTGTCTATGACATCACTTGCTGCTGCAGCCTTGCACAGGTCAGAGTATTTTTGCGGTTGCCATCTTCAAACGGTCGTATTTTAAAAACTATAAATCCTACAGTGAAGAGCTTTATATTGTGAGAATCACAAGACCCAGACCTACATTTTGATGTATAGTATGTCTCTGAGATATTAACAAGGAAGGCACAGTCGCAGTTTAGAAATTGCCCTTCAAATGTGAGCTTTGCAGAGTGGCGTTTCAATGAATGTCAATGGACTGCGTGAGTTGCAAACAAATGGGCATATTGCGAAAACAATCAGGACTATGGCTTAGCCATGGACATTTTTAGTGGCAGCAGGGATAGCTGAACGTTTTGATATAAGATTTGTGTAGGTGGGCTTGAAAATGAGGGAGTAGTGGCAGTTTAGAAATCATGTCCTGATTTTTCAGCTTTTGCCAGCTCCCACTCTAGCTTTGCCATTCATTCCTATGGGACAAATTTCGCCACAAGAACGACGATATTCCGAGAACCATTCAGCGAAATGTTCCACAAAGTAATAGCAACGCGATCGGGAACAATCTGCAGTTTTGGTAAATTTTTGTCTATGTAGTGTAAAAACTGTGGGAGGAGTTAGGGTGGCAAATTTGGCTATAATAAGAATAATAATAATAACTAGAAAAGCTACAATTTCTGGGGAAATTGTGTGAAGTGTTCTTGCCTCCATCAGTAGTCTACAACTAGAGTGGGCGGAGTAACTGTTAGTATTTATTTATATAGCACATTTAATTGCAATGTTGTTGCCCAAAGTGCTTCACAGTTACATTAAAACATACAGTTATAAAAAAATTAGCAGGTGTAAAAGGCTTTGTCTATGACATCACTTGCTGCTGCAGCCTTGCACAGGTCAGAGTATTTTGGCGGTTGCCATCTTCAAACGGTCGTATTTTAAAAACTATAATTCCTACAGTGAAGAGCTTTATATTGTGAGAATCACAAGACCCAGACCTACATTTTGATGTATAGTATGTCTCTGAGATATTAACAATGAAGGCACAGTCGCAGTTTAGAAATTGCCCTTCAAATGTGAGCTTTGCAGAGTGGAGTTTCAATGAATGTCAATGGAAGGCGTGAGTTGCAAACAAATGGTCATATTGTGAAAACTATAAGGACTATGGCTTAGCCGTGGACATTTCTAGTGGCAGCAGGGATAGCTGAACGTTTTGATATAAGATTTGTGTAGGTGGGCCTGAAAATGAGGGAGTGGTGGCAGTTTAGAAATCATGTCCTGATTTTTCAGCTTTTGCCAGCTCCCACTCTAGCTTTGCCATTCATTCCTATGGGACAAATTTCGCCACAAGAACGACGATATTCCGTGAACCATTCGGCGAAACGTTCCACAAAGTAATAGCAATCCGATCGGGAACAATCTGCACGTTTTGGTATATTTTTGTCTATGTAGTGTAAAAACTGTGGGAGGAGTTAGGGTGGCAAATTTGGCTATAATAAGAATAATAAGAATAATAATAATAATATATATGTGAGATAACATTAAGTGGTCTTGCTATGCAAGAACACTTAATAATAATAATAATATATATGTGAGATAACATTAAGTGGTCTTGCTATGCAAGAACACTTAATAATATATATGTGAGATAACATTAAGTGGTCTTGCTATGCAAGAACACTTAACTAGAAAAGGTAAAATTTCTGGGGAAATTGTGTGAAGTGTTCTTGCCTCCACCAGTAGTCTATAACTGGAGTGGGCGGAGTAACGGTTATCATTTATATAGCACATTTAATTGCAACTTTGTTGCACAGTTACATTAAACCATACATTTATAAAAACTCTAGGAGGTGTTCAAAAGGCTTTGTCTATGACATCACTTGCTGGTGCTGCCTGGCACAGGTCAGAGTATTTTGGCGGTTGCCATCTTCAAACGGTCGTATTTTAAAAACTATAAATCCTACAGTGAAGAGGTTTATATTGTGAGAATCACAAGACCCAGACCTACATTTCAATGCATAGTATGTTTCTGCAATATTAACAATGAAGGCACAGTCGCAGTTTAGAAATTGCCCTTCAAATGTGAGCTTTGCAGAGTGGAGTTTCAATGAATGTCAAGGAAGGCGTGAGTTGCAAACAAATGGTCATATTGTGAAAACTATCAGGACTATGGCTTAGCCATGGACATTTCTAGTGGCAGCAGGGATAGCTGAACGTTTTGATATAAGATTTGTGTAGGTGGGCCTGAAAATGAGGGAGTGGTGGCAGTTTAGAAATCATGTCCTGATTTTTCAGCTTTTGCCAGCTCCCACTCTAGCTTTGCCATTCATTCCTATGGGACAAATTTCGCCACAAGAACGACGATATTCCGAGAACCATTCGTCGAAACGTTCCACAAAGTAATAGCAATCCGATCGGGAACAATCTGCACGTTTTGGTATATTTTTGTCTATGTAGTGTAAAAACTGTGGGAGGAGTTAGGGTGGCAAATTTGGCTATAATAAGAATAATAAGAATAATAATAATAATAATATATATGTGAGATAACATTAAGTGGTCTTGCTATGCAAGAACACTTAATAACTAGAAAAGCTACAATTTCTGGGGAAATTGTGTGAAGTGTTCTTGCCTCCACCAGTAGTCTACAACTGGAGTGGGCAGAGTAACTGTTATTATTTATATAGCACATTTAATTGCAACGTTGTTGCACAGCTGCATTAAAACATACAGTTATACAAACCATTAGCAGGTGCAAATGGCCCTGTCTATGACATCACTTGCTGCTGCAGCCTTGCACAGGTCAGAGTATTTTTGCGGTTGCCATCTTCAAACGGTCGTATTTTAAAAACTATAAATCCTACAGCGAAGAACTTTATATTGTGAGAATCACAAGAACCAGACCTACATTTTGATGCATAGTATGTCTCTGAGATATTAACAATGAAGGCACAGTCGCAGTTTAGAAATTGCCCTTCAAAAGTGAGCTTTGCAGCGTGGAGTTTCAATGAATGTCAATGGACTGCGTGAGTTACAAACAAATTTTCAAATTGCAAAAACTATAAGGACTATGGCTTAGCTGTGGACATTTTTAGTGGCAGCAGGGATAGCTGAACGTTTTGATATAAGATTTGTGTAGGTGGGCCTGAAAATGAGCGAGTGGTGGCAGTTTAGAAATCATGTCCTGATTTTTCAGCTTTTGCCAGCTCCCACTCTAGCTTTGCCATTCATTCCTATGGGACAAATTTCGCCACAAGAACGACGATATTCCGAGAACCATTCGTCGAAACGTTCCACAAAGTAATAGCAATCCGATCGGGAACAATCTGCACGTTTTGGTATATTTTTGTCTATGTAGTGTAAAAACTGTGGGAGGAGTTAGGGTGGCAAATTTGGCTATAATAAGAATAATAAGAATAATAATAATAACTAGAAAAGCTACAATTTCTGGGGAAATAGTGAAGTGTTCTTGCCTCCACCAGTAGTCTACAACTGGAGTGGGCGGAGTAACTGTTATTATTTATTTATATAGCACATTTAATTGCAATGTTGTTGCCCAAAGTGCTTTACATTTACATTAAAACATACAGTTATAAAAACATTAGCAGGTGTAAAAGGCTTTGTCTATGACATCACTTGCTGCTGCAGCCTGGCACAGGTCAGAGTATTTTTGCGGTTGCCATCTTCAAACGGTCATATTTTTAAAACTATAAATCCTACAGTGAAGAGCTTTATATTGTGAGAATCACAAGACCCAGACCTACATTTTGATGTATAGTATGTCTCTGAGATTTTAACAATAAAGGCACAGTCGCAGTTTAGAAATTGCCCTTCAAATGTGAGCTTTGCAGAGTGGAGTTTCAATGAATGTCAATGGAAGGCGTGAGTTGCAAACAAATGGTCATATTGTGAAAACTATCAGGACTATGGCTTAGCCGTGGACATTTCTAGTGGCAGCAGGGATAGCTGAACGTTTTGATATAAGATTTGTGTAGGTGGGCCTGAAAATGAGGGAGTGGTGGCAGTTTAGAAATCATGACCTGATTTTTCAGCTTTTGCCAGCTCCCACTCTAGCTTTGCCATTCATTCCTATGGGACAAATTTCGCCACAAGAACGACGATATTCCGTGAACCATTCGGCGAAACGTTCCACAAAGTAATAGCAATCCGATTGGGAACAATCTGCACGTTTTGGTATATTTTTGTCTATGTAGTGTAAAAACTGTGGGAGGAGTTAGGGTGGCAAATTTGGCAATAATAATAATAATAATAATAATATATATGTGAGATAACATTAAGTGGTCTTGCTATGCAAGAACACTTAATAATATATATGTGAGATAACATTAAGTGGTCTTGCTATGCAAGAACACTTAATAACTAGAAAAGCTACAATTTCTGGGGAAATTGTGTGGTGTTCTTGCCTCCACCAGTAGTCTACAACTGGAGTGGGCGGAGTAACTGTTATTATTTATTTATATAGCACATTTAATTGCAACGTTGTTGCCCAAAGTGCTTCACAGTTACATTAAAACATACAGTTATACAAACATTAGCAGGTGCAAAAGTCCCTGTCTATGACATCACGTGCTGCTGCAGCCTTGCACAGGTCAGAGTATTTTTGCGGTTGCCATCTTCAAACGGTCGTATTTTAAAAACTATAAATCCTACAGTGAAGAGCTTTATATTGTGAGAATCACAAGACCCAGACCTACATTTTGATGTATAGTATGTCTCTCAGATATTAACAATGAAGGCACAGTCGCAGTTTAGAAATTGCCCTTCAAATGTGAGCTTTGCAGAGTGGAGTTTCAATGAATGTCAATGGACTGCGAGAGTTGCAAACAAATGGTCATATTGTGAAAACTATCAGGACTATGGCTTAGCTGTGGACATTTTTAGTGGCAGCAGGGATAGCTGAACATTTTGATATAAGATTTGTGTAGGTGGGCCTGAAAATGAGGGAGTTGTGGCAGTTTAGAAATCATGTCCTGATTTTTCAGCTTTTGCCAGCTCCCACTCTAGCTTTGCCGTTCATTCCTATGGGACAAATTTCTCCACAAAACAACGATATTCCGTGAACCATTTGGCGAAACGTTCCACAAAGTAATAGCAATCCGATCGGGAACAATCTGTACGTTTTGGTAAATTTTTGTCTATGTAGTGTAAAAACTGTGGGAGGAGTTAGGGTGGCAAATTTGGCTATAATAATAATAATAATATATATATGTGAGATAACAGTAAGTGGTCTTGCTATGCAAGAACACTTAATAATATATATGTGAGATAACAGTAAGTGGTCTTGCTATGCAAGAACACTTAATAACTAGAAAAGCTACAATTTCTGGGGAAATTGTGTGAAGTGTTCTTGCCTCCACCAGTAGTCTACAACTGGAGTGGGCAGAGTAACTGTTATTATTTATATAGCACATTTAATTGCAACGTTGTTGCACAGCTGCATTAAAACATACAGTTATACAAACCATTAGCAGGTGCAAACGGCCCTGTCTATGACATCACTTGCTGCTGCAGCCTTGCACAGGTCAGAGTATTTCTGCGGTTGCCATCTTCAAACGGTCGTATTTTAAAAACTATAAATCCTACAGTGAAGAGCTTTATATTGTGAGAATCACAAGACCCATACCTACATTTTGATGTATAGTATGTCTCTGAGATATTAACAATGAAGGCACAGTCGCAGGCACAAGGCACATGTCTCTGAGATATTAACAATGAAGGCACAGTCGCAGTTTAGAAATTGCCCTTCAAATGTGAGCTTTGCAGAGTGGAGTTTCAATGAATGTCAATGGACTGCGTGAGTTGCAAACAAATGGTTATATTGTGAAAACTATCAGGACTATGGCTTAGTTGCGGACATTTTTAGTGGCAGCAGGGATAGCTGAAAGTATTGATGTAAGATTTGTGTAGGTGGGCCTGAAAATGAGGGAGTGGTGGCAGTTTAGAAATCATGTCCTGATTTTTCAGCTTTTGCCAGCTCCCACTCTAGCTTTGCCATTCATTCCTATGGGACAAATTTCGCCACAAGAACGACGATATTCCGAGAACCATTCGGCGAAACGTTTGTGGGGATATTTATGGGATAATAATTGTAAACAGATGAGAAATTGCCCACTATTTCAATTCTCAGATCCCTAATCGTTATCGTTATAAGTGAAAGGTAAACCATATCCCGGTAATTAAAATCACAAATTGTTATAAAAATAGATATTTATTTCTTAACAATTTAAATAATAATGATGAGTAACATGCATGATAATAATCAATGGAATTCGAGTATAACAATATGCAATACAATATGGCAATAATCAATGAATATTCAGTATAAAACAATATGCAATACAATAGGCAATTTACTTCCTGGTTAGTACAGCATAGACTCCATTAGCTGTCAAGACTGATTTACGATAGGTTTCAGAGAAGGAATGTGAGTTTCACACTGAGCTGCAGTGTAGGGCAATAGAACTTCGCTAGCAGTTAGAAATAACCCTTTCAATGCTGGCTAGACCTCTTCTAGGGATTTAAGATCTACTCTTGTGTAATTTTAAATAAAAAATAATATTTAAATAGTCAGTAACCACTCCTTGATCCATCCAATGAGAAATCTACATGTTACATAAGCTGATATTTTAATTAATTTGTCTAAATAGATATTTTATCTTATTTTAGAGCCAATCAATACAGCTGGATAAATGGTCATGATATGCTAACGTGATATTAAGCACACAAATACATTAATGGCTATATTAATCCCAGCTACAGATGGGATGCTATAACCATATATATATATATATATATCCTTTAATAATTAAGATTTCTAAATATGAAATCTAATCACGATTTATCCAGTCATATATCATGCTATTAATTTTAATTAATTTAAATTAATTAATTAAATGCCTGTATATTTACCAGTTAAGTAGATATTTTCTCATCAGATGTTCTCAGGTAGCTAAGTGTCATGGGTCTCTTTCTCTGCATGGAGTGTAAGAGTTTCTTGGTTACTCTGATCGCCCGATTCTGCCTGGATCTCTCTGAATCCCCAGAGTGTCGGAATGTGTCTCTCTTCAATCTTTGAATCTCCCACTCTTCCCTTGTCTTAACTTTTTAAAGGGGAAATTCCTCTAAGTGATAGCCAATCACAAATGTGGGGTGTGGTTCCCTTCTAGGTAACCCATTTAATATTTGGACTCTAGATGGCAGCCTTGTTCCACTACACATACCTATCCAGGAAAGAGTTAACTTTTCCTGGTGGCTATTTTTGACTTCATTTACGTTATCTCTATGTTTGCCCTAACTCAAATCTTCTGTCAGATCACACAGTTTTCTTGAGTTTTCTTCAGACTATGCGTCTCCATTTTCTGCTATAATTCCTAAAATTGATAGTTTGTGAACTAAGTTTCACCTTAAACTATAATGGGACGTTGTACAATATCGAAAGTAAAATTTAATTATTTAATCCTCTGTCACCTACGTCTGGGAATAGAATTTATTATAGTTGCATTAGTACCTAGACAGTCTCTTATCTATTTGGTTGTTTATATATACTACACATTCCATTCAGCTCGGGCAAAGCGGTCAGTTTTAGAGAAAGGATAGAAATTTTGTGTCTCTTTGTTAACTTGAAGATACAAAATGGAGTCTGGTCTATTTAGATTGACTTCAGAATATACACTTTGTACTTCTATCATAGCACAAAATGTCTGCCGATATAAATACCCTGACATAACCCCCCTTTAGTGCATAACATAGCCAAATAATTAGCTTATGAGTAGGCACTATGGAAGTTACAAGACATATTGTGCAATCACATCATTTCTAACATAGGCCTTTGCCTGGAATGAACATATTCGTATATTTTTGTACCTGTAAGTGTTTTGAACTTTATGCTTAGTACAATCAACCATAATATCATTATCATAACACACCCAATAACAATCTTAACATGGATGAACCAGTCAACACGATCAATAAGGTCAGTATCTAACTCAGAGTATTTAAATGTGTCCACAGAAATGTTATCTTTCTTGATTGACATTTGGATAGTGTGGTTGGGCTTATGGTCCAGCAAGAACTTAAGATTAGGATCTAGAGGGATATCTAGATTCTGGAAGGGATCCACCATCTCAATAGCACTTTCGAGGACGTCAGTGTACACTGGGTATAGCGTAACGTCACCGATGGTGATACGAGAGTCGTGGGGTACCTTGATCAGTGATACAGGTGCTGGTAAGGCAATTACTTTATTAGTCGCCTGGTGCCTGCGAAAAACACTCATGTTTTTAAGACACGTGCTTACCAACCACTTATCTTTTACTAAGATAGCATGCTGTCGGTTTTTGACATAGTTACTTGACATGTTTCAGAGCCATGTTTAAGGTACTCGATCCCACACAAAGCATTGGTAGAATCGTACACAAAAGGTACACAAAAGGTTTTCCATCACATTGGAAATTATTGTCTTTGAATTTCTCACAGTCATTCAAAATGGGTATTGAATACCAATCTGTTATCCACGGTTGAAAAGCCAAAACGTCTGGGGTTTGGACTTTTACATGGATATTGTCCTTCCATGCACCAACGTTGTAAATTGTTTTAATTTGAAAAATGTTTTTGGGAGTTACATATGGTATGGCCAATAAAAAGCAAATCTCCATACGTTCCGGGTCAATTAAGAGAGGTATAGCGCTCCCCATCTCAAAGGCCAGATTTAATTGCATAGGCTCAATTGTTCCTCCATCCACATTGGCGAGCATCGCATGAACAATATCTTTGGATACAAAATACAGAGGTATGCTTCCCCCTGCCAATTCGGTCATTCCAGTTTGCACTTCGTCGAGAAAAGCAAGTGTGTGGAACAATATCGGGTCATGCAGAAATAGAAGTTCACGCTTAAATAAGTCATGATTTTGGTGCAACTCAGTGGATTTGGCAATTAACTCCGAATGCAAATTTGTTGTAACAACTGTGTCTTCCACAATAGTTAACACGTCTTGGAGAAGTGTTCTTTGCTGTTCTATCACCTGATGAATATCGTTAATGTGTTGCTTTAGCGCATAGATTTCCATATCCAGCTTTTGGACAGTAATAGAGTTGGCTGCAGACATTCCAGTTGCGACAACTGCACCAACAGTGGCACAAACTAATGCAACAATTATAGCGGTGAGGAACCTTTTGGGTCGGTTACTCATCGAAATAGAACTGGATACAAATGGTTTCCGGGCTTGCTCCAAGATGTTTCGCACACGGTCCTGTGCTCTTTGGAGGTGCATCTGGTACCAAGTCTGTAACTCAGGAAGCTGCATCGATGAAATGTTGTACGCCTTCTCGATGGAAATCTTGGGGTCCAAGCTGACGAACACACGTTGGGTAAGGATCCTCTTCTCTGTCAAGATGAATCCTGGTGTCTCTTGAATCAGGATGCCGGAGGATGGTCCCATCTCTGCGATCGGGTCGGTCCGTAGCTCTTGGCACAGGAGCAGTACGATCCAGAAACACGCCACATCCTTCTTGGACATCTTTCGACAGTCACGGATCAGGAACTCGTTTCAGACTTATCTACTAATGATTCAAGGTTTGTTAAGTATACAAACTTATAACAGTATGACATCACTTGGCCTAGGACAACATATTATTACGATTCATCAACATATGTATTCTCTCTAATTCTATTTTTATAACTTCATCCCTCACTACATTTATTACTGACTCCTCAGCAATATGCCTATAGCAACTAAACAAGCTAGTAACCTGCTTAGAAAATGTAGTTATTGGATGGCAAGGAAATGGTTAATGACATGAACGTATATGAGATCATGGCACATCACAACATTTCACATCATACGATACCACGTGAATCAAGCATTCATCCAGGTTAGTCGTTCACCCTTCTGCATCCGAATCCACACCTATAATCCTTAATTGAGATTTAGGGTGACAAGCACGCAACTGGTTAATGTGAACCCACTTTTCAATAAAATCACCATCCTTAGGAATTTTTATCTTGTACGCTACTGGGGAAATTTTGTCAATGATGACATATGGCCCTTTCCAAGAAGGTAAAAATTAATTTTCCTTGACTTGATTTCACGCAAAATTATACAGATAGACTTGATCTGTTATTTCATATTCGTTTTTCGTGGTTTTTAAATCGTAATAGGTCTTAACCCCTGTCGCTGCTTTTTCAAGATTCTTTTGGGCAAAAGCAAACGCATGCTGCAAATGCTTGCGCAAATCTTCGATATACTGATGCGTAGTGGCAGCATTGATCAAATTATGATCCGAAGTACGATATAGTAAATGCTGTGGTAAAACCATCTTTCTTCCTGTCATCAATTCAAAAGGTGACAATTTGGCAGCAGTGCTAGGTGTAGCTCTAATCGCCATTAAAACTAGGGGCAATTTAATGTCCCAGTCTTTACCAGACTCCTTAACGTACTTTTTCAGAATATTAACGATAGACTGGTTATATCGCTCTACCCCCCCGCTAGACGCAGCGCGGTATGCAATATGTAGCTTTCGTTTAACACCTAGAATATTCCACATCTTAGCCATAACTTCGCTGGTAAAGTGACTACCTCTGTCTGACTCAATTCTTTGAGGCAGACCGAACCTGGAAAAGACATGGTTAATCAACAAAGTGGCGCACACGGTACTCGTGTTCTCTTTACAAGGCAAACATTCTATCCACTTTGTGTACATACATGTAACGGTTAACATGTATTTGTTACCTCTTGAAGATCTTGTTACAGGACCTATAAAGTCAATTTGGATATCAGACCAGGGTAATGACACCCCCCTCTTCTGAAGTGGTGCACGATGGGTTGGACCATGGGGTTGATATTGCGGACAAATCAAGCATCCCTGACAGTATGTCTTAACATCTCTTAACATGTGTGGCCAATATGCATAATCACGCAATATCTCATATGTGATCTTATCACCACGATGCCCAGATGTAGGTGCATCATGTGCGTGTTGGAGCATTAACCCTTGGTATACAGTTGGGACTACCCATTGTTGAATACCATGTTTAGAAGTTCTGACCAGCAACCCATCCATGATACTAAATTGGACTTTATATCTCGTCAAGATTCGTAAATCTTCATTATCTTTGCAATCCTCATCTGTGATGGGATTTGCAGTAGGGTCTTCTATATGTTTATAGAATATACTTATGACAGGATCATTCTTCTGACTGGTAATCAGGTCCTCACTAGGAGCTTCTTGACTCCATTGCACGACATTTAAGTCGGCGTTGTCTCTAGCCTGTCGTCTAGTTATGGCTTCAACATGAATTGAACCCATAAGATCATCAATGTTTAGGGTTTCACCATTGATGGCTGCTTGTTTTGCCAGTGAATCTGCTAAGTCATTACCATCCTTGTCAATACCTTCTATTTTAGAATGGCCTTTGGTTTTCTTCCAATATATGGTTAAACCATGTTCCTTAACCAATTCATCGATTTTACAAAACAATTTCCCGTGTTTAACAGGTTTGTTATTGCTTTTCAGCATTTGGTTACGTTTCCAGCTAGGCAGATATTCGATGAAACTGTTACGAACATAGTTGGAATCAGTTATGATAACAAATTCTGTGATACTATATTCTATTGCCATTTGAATGGTCTTATATACTGCACAGAGTTCGGCTATCTGACTGCTTTTGGGACCAATATTGTATCCTATAGATACATTGGGATAATCACCTATCCAGGCGATTCCGATACCTGCAACTAACTTCCGTTCAGCACCAGCGATGTGGTGATATGAACAACCATCAATATATACCCACGGTAGTGGTCGACAGTATTCCTCGTCATAAACTTTATAAGGGGATAGCAATTGCTCTTCTAGGAAGTCATCTCCGGTGTCATTATCATCCAGAGATGGAGCAGTACAGTCATGTAATTCTGCTAAACCTTGGGCAACTGGGCTTCTCTTATTATGTTTATAACGGACTTCTAACGGCCATCCCTGTAAGGATAGAGTCCATGCAGTAATACGACTTGTAGAGAGATTACTGTCTCTAATTCTTTCACTCTGCAGATACTGTAGAGGTTGGTGAGCTGTTTCTACAATTATTTTCTCACCTTGGATATAGCTACGAAAATTTTGTAGTGCCCAAACAGTCGACAATAACGCCTTCTCACACGTGTTGAATTTAACTTCAACAGGTGACAAAGTCTTGCTAGCATATGCAATAACTTTGTTTAAACTGTCCTGCTTCTGGTACAGAACAGCACTTATGCTTAAATCGGTATAACCTGTCTCCAGATAGAAGGGTTTACCCCCCTCTGGGTATGCTAAACAGGGTGCCTGAGTGAGCTTCCTCCTCAGTTCACTTACCGCTAGGTCCTGAGGCTCCCCCCAGTTCCAGGTATTTTCCTTTTTAAGCAGGTGTAAGAGTGGTTTCGTTATTTCTGCATAGTTATCTATAAACTTACGAGAGTAGTTAGTCATACCAAGGAACGATCTTAATTCCCTGATATTTGAAGGTGTTTTAGCCTTCAGTACGGCTTCAACCTTCTTCCTCTGGGGATTTAATCCTTCAGAGGTTACCTCATGTCCGAGGAAATTGACATGAGTGCGACACCATTGTGCCTTTTGTAAAGACAGTTTAATCCCTGCCTCTCTTAACTGAGTGAGAACATGTCTAATCTCTATGATATGCTTATCAAAGGAAGTGCTTTTCAGCAAGACATCGTCGACATATGATAACGTTCCTCTCTCTAGTGCGTCAGGCATAGCTTTATGCATGAACACAGCGAATTCATGACCAGAGTTTATGTAACCGAAAGGCATACGGGTCCAGGTATACTGCTGCTTTCCAAATGTGAAGGCCAATTTGTATTGGTCTTCATTATGGACTGGTACAGTCCAATATCCCTGCGCACAGTCAATGGCAGTGAATATTTTGGATCCCTGCATTTGTACCAAACATTGGTCTATGTATGGCACTGGCCAACCAGACATATAGACGCGTTTATTTAGCTGTCGTAAGTCAGCACATAAACGCCATTGTCCATTAGGTTTCAGAATCCCCAAGATCGGATTATTATACGAACTGTGCACTGGACGTATAATGCCCCTTTCCTTTAAATTCTGAATGATGTCTTGTAGACCATTGTATGACGCTAATGGGAGTCTATATTGTTTGATAAATACAGGTGGTAAATTTGGATCAGTTTGTATTCTGGCTACGTGGAGGTTAGTTAACCCACAGTCGTAGGAATCTTTGGCAAAAATATCTTGGAATTCCATAAGGATTTCCTTTAGCTGTTGCCGCTCAGCATCGTTGGAGCAACCGTCAGCTAAAGATATTTGCTCTTCTAGCCTTTCCTGAAATCCTGGAAAGATTTCAGGCTGGCCTATCTCATAAGCTTCTTCAAGCCTAGAAGTTAGGTCAGTTCGGTGTTGACTTACCTTTTCTCTTTGGTCGTGATACTCTTGTGATTCCTGCTCATTGAGCGGATGATCGAAGGTGATTGATGCTTCTTCGATTTTACACGAGTCGTCTTCGACGTTGAAGGGATATACAGATAGGATAGTGAATAATCCTTCTGGGGAGGAATGGAATATTTGATCGACAATGTCGTCCTCAGTTAAGTATTCTTCAGGGATGAGGCCTATAATTTGGTTTTGGAAACCAAATGTATAGTATTCAGCATCCAATGCTAGACCTAATAATGTTCCTTTTGGTAAAGTAACACTATTGGGTGTAACATTGTTAACCATTATATACAAAAGAAGAAGAGTAATAGGCGCTCACTATAGAAACCAGGCAGCAGTATACAGGACAAGGATTCCCCAACCTTGTGAGTGAAATAGTAAAAAAAGAGAGGGCGTATACCGCGCTTATAGTATTAAAAATAAAATATACAAAGATACATACATATGTTCTTGGATATTCCAATTAGTCGTGACCTCAAAGGGAAATACAAATAAAAAAATAATAGCGCAATACAGCAAATATATTTATAGAAATAAATGATAAGAAACTAAGTACAGTCCACTCACATGAAGTAGAGCTATAACAGAGCTCTACTGTAAAAGCGCTTGGACGGTACAATCCCCGTCTTGGGATTCGTGGTGGTTGCCGCAGATGTATTCAAAGGTGCCAAATATGTAGTTGGTATAAAAAGAAAAAATAGCAGCAATATGGTGAAGTAAGTCCAAGTGGTAGAATAAAATAGTAAAAAGTAATGTACTTACACTTTCTAGAGCATGTAACCTGCTCTAGTGTGAACAGCTTGGGTGGTATGATCCCCACCAAGGATATACAGGATACCAGGAAATGAAGATAATAAAAAAGTAACTTAAAAGTATACTTTAATGTAAACAGACTAGACAATGAATATTAAAATATAGATATAAAATATAATATATAAAATATAGTCCCACTTAACGCGTTTCGCCTGATAGGCTTCTTCAGAAGACAGGAGACACTTCTGAAGAAGCCTATCAGGCGAAACGCGTTAAGTGGGACTATATTTTATATATTATATTTTATATCTATATTTTAATATTCATTGTCTAGTCTGTTTACATTAAAGTATACTTTTAAGTTACTTTTTTATTATCTTCATTTCCTGGTATCCTGTATATCCTTGGTGGGGATCATACCACCCAAGCTGTTCACACTAGAGCAGGTTACATGCTCTAGAAAGTGTAAGTACATTACTTTTTACTATTTTATTCTACCACTTGGACTTACTTCACCATATTGCTGCTATTTTTTCTTTTTATACCAACTACATATTTGGCACCTTTGAATACATCTGCGGCAACCACCACGAATCCCAAGACGGGGATTGTACCGTCCAAGCGCTTTTACAGTAGAGCTCTGTTATAGCTCTACTTCATGTGAGTGGACTGTACTTAGTTTCTTATCATTTATTTCTATAAATATATTTGCTGTATTGCGCTATTATTTTTTTATTTGTATTTCCCTTTGAGGTCACGACTAATTGGAATATCCAAGAACATATGTATGTATCTTTGTATATTTTATTTTTAATACTATAAGCGCGGTATACGCCCTCTCTTTTTTAACCATTATATAGGTGGGATTCTTACCAATACTTACCATTGGTGTATGTGTTACCACCATCCCTAATTGTTGTATCCTGTTGGATAAACAGATTAGGGCATCAGAGTTTTCTAATCTCTGACCCTCCTTGACCTGTAGGGGTAAAAGAAAATTACTTGTCCCTTGTGGAATGGTTATGTCATCAGGTACTTTGATACTTACCGCATATGGGAGTATTTGTCCTGATTTCCGGGCGTTTTCCTCGTGAAGGTATCCACAAGGATTACCTTTTAACCTTGTCCACAAGTTGGAATTAATCAGGTCAAGGTGTATGGCAAAACGATGTATGACATCATTGCCAACGTAAACCTGATAGCGAGGTTCGTCTATCACTAGGAATAAATGTTTAACTGTCTTATTTCCAATGGAAATAGATAGTAAACATTTTGCTATCACATTGTGACTCTCTGATTCGCCATCCAGGTTCTGGATCCACCTGTCATGTGGGGAAGCGTACCTGATCATTTTAGGACTAGCGATCTGCTTTAACAGACCTCTGCTAATATAGCTGTTCTCACTCTGTAAGTCCAGCTTTGCATTCCTATTTCTTCCTAAGTCATTTATTTGAATAGGAAAGAATAAGTTGTCATTAACCCTTTCAATTCTGGCAAGGAATTGAGCATGACCTGCCAGATCTACAGATTCAACATAGTCCCTGTGGAGAGAAATGGTTAAAACATCACCTTCCAGAGAGACATTCTGGATCCTCTCTGGAGCAATTCTTACGGAATGCTCATCTACAGGTGCGATGGCATCATTCACCTGCAGGATAGTCACGTCAGGTGACTGACTATTCCTAAAATGTACCTCTATCGAGTCAGGTCTTTCTTCTATTACATGGCAGTTACGATCAGATTGTACATGTGATTTCTCATAGGTTATAGGAACCTTAGCTTGCGACCATACAATTCCATTCACACAGTCAATAATTGTGTTAAGTCTTCTGAGTATGTCTATACCCAGAATCAGTCGGTTATAGGGGAGATCTACCACTATCACCGGGTGTCTAAAGGTTTTGTTACCTAATTTAAACTTTAACCAGGTATTGCCAATAACATGAAGTGCATTTCCTCCAACACTCAACAAAGCATTGGGGAAATTTCTTAGCTTCGGCCTATCCGCTGCTGGAAGTAGGTATTGGATAAGATCGTGGCTTGTGAACCAGTATCTATTAACCCTTTGAAAGGCTGGGGTAGCGAATCCTGTATTTCTACAGACATGTAGTACCTTCCTTCATGTTCTTCTAATTCACATAAGAATTTAGAATGTGTCAACATATTACTTGTTTTCCATACATTACCGGTCACAGCAGTAGTTTCTACCTGTACTGAGGAATACTCAGTCTTACCCACAGGCCCATCCTTTTTAGGAATATCTTGAACTGTCAAGCGGGAACTAGTGGTCGGCATCTCATCAGTTAACCCTTTCAGGGCTGGATCCTGGAAACTAGTGGCTGCTGGGGCTATTTTAGCCTTTGGCTGAAATGAAAAAACAGAGGAACACGTTGCGCCTCCTTTACCCGGAAGTGAAGTGACGGGATTGGCAATAGGTTTCCTAACACAACTATTGTTTACTTGACTGTTAGTACCTGGAAAGGAAACAGGGTTAGGCATTACATCTACTGATAACCTAGCCTGTTTAGTCACTGTAGCTATATTTGCTGCGGCACTTGTTGTTGCTGTTGCAATTGCACAGGTGTCTCTGCAATTTGAGCTGTCCCTAAAAAAGGATTGATAGCAAAGGCTTGGTTAATCTTTGTTATTTGCTCCATTAATTTGCCCATCTGATCTGTCAATTGACCAACCTGACGACGCAAATTATTTCCCCCATTGCCGTTTTGTCTTTGCCCATTAGAATTTGGCTGGGATGGCTGAGACTGTTGGGAGTTATTGGGAGCAGATTGGTTGTTTCTGTTTCCATATCTCCTATTTCCCTGAGGATTCCTTTTCCATTGGGAATTGTCTTGGTTCTTATTGACCCAGGGGCGTTTATTCCCATTGGAATTTGATTTTTTAGAGTTATTGTCAGAGGAGTTTGCAGAATTGCTTCTGGTATTTTCCTGTTTCTGAGGCTTTGGTGTTTTCAAAACCTCAGAATAGGTCCTCTTTTTCTGTTGGGTTTCTAAACCTAACTGAATTTTAGTCTTTGACACCATTTTATCACCAGGTTTCTTAACCTTTGGCTGATTTTCGTCATGTGCATGGTGTATGGTATACAATTTCATGCACTGATTGACTAGCCATTCTAATGGTAGCTTACAATCATAATCTCTTGCTAGATTCATTTGTATACTTACCGGCATGGCATGAAAATACAGATCTTTGAAATCTGTGCTTTCATACCTGGGTTTTCTTTGGGCCACGGAGTATGCATTTTTAAGAATTACTAAAAATTCTCTGGGACTTTGATCTGGACGGCACTTTAAGTTATAAAGCGCCTTCTTTGCAGAAGCAACGGTTTTATACTTACCATATTCCATGATTATTTCATATTTCATTTTGGACCAGGACATTAACTGCATAGCTTGAAGACTCTCTAGATAAACACGGCACATTGAATCAAAGGTCCATGTAATGAACCATTTCTTTTGAATGTCATCATACATGCCCAATGAATTCATTGATCTATCATAATTTTCCAGATGTTCAGATATGTTTCCTGAACCTCTAGAAAATTGTGGGACAGTCTCTCTAAGGAACTTAACAACCTTCGGCGATTCATAAACAGGCGTCGTTGATTTGCGACTTCTGTTTCTGTTTGTTTCCCTGCCATGTGGTAAACGTCTATGCGATCTGTCTGCTGAAGAGGAATTAGACCCATACAACAGTGCAGATGGCATATCAGTCACATAACCTTCAGAGTGGACAGTGCAATCACTTTCACTCCCATCACTCTGAGCTTCTTGTTCACTGTCACAATTCTGATCAGCATCAGAATCCTGCCAGTGCACATAACCATGTCTGTTTTCATTCCTATCACCTTGAACTGGACTCTCCCTCTCAAGTTTGGCCAAGACAGCTTTTTCAAACTGTTCTGCCCAAGATTGCCAAGGTTGTTTGGCAATGCCAGGAGATGGAGAATTCTGTTTCACAGGTGATATTCCTGAATTACTCACCTCATTCCTTACAGACTGTTTTATGAAAACCTGGTCTGGTGTGGGAAAATCATGACAAGGAGGGGATTTATAGATAGTCTTTTCTTTCATTTTTGTGCAACTTTTTGGCACAGAATGATGGCTATCAACCTCACTGCCTGATTCCTGGCTTTCCTTTTCATATTTATCCAATTGCATTTTGAGCTGATTTATTTCCTGTGCATATTTATCCATCAAAGCTGTCATTTCTTTTTCATGACGAGTTTTATGCTCAGCAAGTAAATCTTGGTATTTCCCATCTTGAATGCCAAATTGTTCACTGTACGTGTCCAGTTTGGTATTCAATACCTTGTTTTCATCTAACGCCTTAAGAAGTGCTGTCATAAAGAAAGGCCAAGAGTGTATTATGTACCCCATCTTTTTCTCTATGTTCTTTTGTTCAGCAATTACTTTAAGATGTTTTAGTATGTGTTCATCAGTTGTCATCGTGCATTTAGCATCCCATTCTATGCTTTTTAACAAAACATCATAGCTTAAATCAATTTTCATATGTTTATGAATATTGATTAGAGCATTTTTTCTTAAGTCTTCAATTATTTCACAATTATCTGTTACAGATTTATCGCTGTCCATTTTTTATACAATGATTTAATCTCAATACAAAACTCTTTTCTATATTAAGATTAATATTGCATGAATTACACAAATATTATTGTATATGGAATATAATTTCAACTTAAACGATCTCAGCAGCGGTGCCTCCAATTTGTGGGGATATTTATGGGATAATAATTGTAAACAGATGAGAAATTGCCCACTATTTCAATTCTCAGATCCCTAATCGTTATCGTTATAAGTGAAAGGTAAACCATATACCGGTAATTAAAATCACAATTGTTATAAAAATAGATATTTATTTCTTAACAATTTAAATAATAATGATGAGTAACATGCATGATAATAATCAATGGAATTCGAGTATAACAATATGCAATACAATATGGCAATAATCAATGAATATTCAGTATAAAACAATATGCAATACAATAGGCAATTTACTTCCTGGTTAGTACAGCATAGACTCCATTAGCTGTCAAGACTGATTTACGATAGGTTTCAGAGAAGGAATGTGAGTTTCACACTGAGCTGCAGTGTAGGGCAATAGAACTTAGCAAGCAGTTAGAAATAACCCTTTCAATGCTGGCTAGACCTCTTCTAGGGATTTAAGATCTACTCTTGTGTAATTTTAAATAAAAAATAATATTTAAATAGTCAGTAAACACTCCTTGATCCATCCAATGAGAAATCTACATGTTACATAAGCTGATATTTTAATTAATTTGTCTAAATAGATATTTTATCTTATTTTAGAGCCAATCAATACAGCTGGATAAATGGTCATGATATGCTAACGTGATATTAATCACACAAATACATTAATGGCTATATTAATCCCAGCTGCAGATGGGATGCTATAACCATATATATATATCCTTTAATAATTAAGATTTCTAAATATGAAATCTAATCACGATTTATCCAGTCATATATCATGCTATTAATTTTAATTAATTTAAATTAATTAATTTAAATGCTTGTATATTTACCAGTTAAGTAGATATTTTCTCATCAGATGTTCTCAGGTAGCTAAGTGTCATGGGTCTCTTTCTCTGCATGGAGTGTAAGAGTTTCTTGGTTACTCTGATCGCCCGATTCTGCCTGGATCTCTCTGAATCCCCAGAGTGTCAGAATGTGTCTCTCTTCAATCTTTGAATCTCCCACTCTTCCCTTGTCTTAACTTTTTAAAGGGGAAATTCCTCTAAGTGATAGCCAATCACAAATGTGGGGTGTGGTTCCCTTCTAGGTAACCCATTTAATATTTGGACTCTAGATGGCAGCCTTGTTCCACTACACATACCTATCCAGGAAAGAGTTAACTTTTCCTGGTGGCTATTTTTGACTTCATTTACGTTATCTCTATGTTTGCCCTAACTCAAATCTTCTGTCAGATCACACAGTTTTCTTGAGTTTTCTTCAGACTATGCGTCTCCATTTTCTGCTATAATTCCTAAAATTGATAGTTTGTGAACTAAGTTTCACCTTAAACTATAATGGGACGTTGTACAATATCGAAAGTAAAATTTAATTATTTAAACCTCTGTCACCTACGTCTGGGAATAGAATTTATTATAGTTGCATTAGTACCTAGACAGTCTCTTATCCATTTGGTTGTTTATATATACTACACATTCCATTCAGCTCGGGCAAAGCGGTCAGTTTTAGAGAAAGGATAGAAATTTTGTGTCTCCTTGTTAACTTGAAGATACAAAATGGAGTCTGGTCTATTTAGATTGACTTCAGAATATACACTTTGTACTTCTATCATAGCACAAAATGTCTGACGATATAAATACCCTGACACGTTCCACAAAGTAATAACAATCCAATCGGGAACAATCTGCACCTTTTGGTATATTTTTGTCTATGTAGTGTAAAAACTGTGGGAGGAGTTGGGGTGGCAAATTTGCCTATAATAATAATAATAATAACTAGAAAAGCTACAATTTCTGGGGAAATTGTGTAAAGTGTTCTTGCCTCCACCAGTAGTCTACAACTGGAGTGGGCGGAGTAACTGTTATCATTTATATAGCACATTTAATTGCAACGTTGTTGCACAGTTACATTAAAACATACATTTATAAAAACATTAGCAGGTGTACAAAAGGCTTTGTCTATGACATCACTTGCTGCTGCAGCCTGGCACAGGTCAGAGTATTTTTGCTGTTGCCATCTTCAAACGGTCGTATTTTAAAAACCATAAATCCTACAGTGAAGAGCTTTATATTGTGAGAATCACAAGACCCAGACCTACATTTTGATGTATAGTATGTCTCTGAGATATTAACAATGAAGGCACAGTCGCAGTTTAGAAATTGCCCTTCAAATGTGAGCTTTGCAGAGTGGAGTTTCAATGAATGTCAATGGGTGGCGCGAGTTGCAAACAAATGGTCATATTGTAAAAACTATCAGGACTATGGCTTAGCCGTGGATATTTTTAGTGGCAGCAGGGATAGCTGAACGTTTTGATATAAGATTTGTGTAGGTGGGCTTGAAAATGAGGGAGTGGTGGCAGTTTAGAAATCATGTCCTGATTTTTCAGCTTTTGCCAGCTCCCACTCTAGCTTTGCCATTCATTCCTATGGGACAAATTTCGCCACAAGAACGACGATATTCCGAGAACCATTCGCCGAAAAGTTCCACAAAGTAATAGCAATCCGATCGGGAACAATCTGCACGTTTTGGTATTTTTTTGTCTATGTAGTGTAAAAACTGTGGGAGGAGTTAGGGTGGCAAATTTGGCTATAATAATAATAATAATATATATGTGAGATAACAGTAAGTGGTCTTGCTTTGCAAGAACAATTAATAATATATATGTGAGATAACATTAAGTGGTCTTGCTATGCAAGAACACTTAATAATAATATATATGTGAGATAACAGTAAGTGGTCTTGCTTTGCAAGAACAATTAATAATATATATGTGAGATAACAGTAAGTGGTCTTGCTATGCAAGAACACTTAATAATAATATATATGTGAGATAACATTAAGTGGTCTTGCTATGCAAGAACACTTACTAATATATATGTGAGATAACATTAAGTGGTCTTGCTATGCAAGAACACTTAATAATAATAATATATATGTGAGATAACATTAAGTGGTCTTGCTATGCAAGAACACTTAATAATATATATGTGAGATAACAGTAAGTGGTCTTGCTATGCAAGAACACTTAATTAAGTCCCAACAAATCGGTAACACATTAAAGTTGCAATCCTCAGTAGCTTCGTGTTGTAGAGGTATGGCAGATGACTCTTTGGCTTGGTGAGAAGGCGTTCATACTGTAAGAAAAGAAAAAAGGTGAAAGGTCTCTGGCGTGGCATGTTGTCTGCATGCAATAGACATTAAGATTCTGATGTAACAACGGATTCTAGACTGGATGAGTAGTTTATATGCATAAATTATTAACTTATAATATTAATATAAATAAAACGCTCTAAGGTACATGTCTAATTCCTCCACCTTATACAATCCTTTCAAGATACCTGTCTAAGTTTTTTAACTCTATAAACATAATACTGATACTAGTCTTCCTGAACATAACAGATATAAATCATTCAACCACATTAAGATATGGGAGGGATCCTATGGGTGGGAAATATTCGCCTCCTGTCATTACTAAAATTAAGATTATTAGTACACTAAAGCTAATATAATCTTCAATTTTACCACATGACAGGAGGCTTCATATTTGCATTTTTAAAGCTTAGAATTAATCATGTGAAGGAAGCATGAGATGTTTGGCGAAAATAAAACGTCCGAAACGTACTTTCCCGTGACCAATCCGCGCAGCACATAATGTCTGTTAACGAGGCGCCTGCCGCTAAGGCTTGCGAGGCTGCCGCGCCTCTGACTGAGTGAGCTCCGAAGCAAGGTTCAACGCCAGCTAAAGATAATAGCCAGCGAACCCATCTTGCCAGCGTTGTTGTAGAGACTGGTCTGTGAGGTTTTACGTAAGAAATCAGGAGTTGACCCGTCAAAATAGTTCGGAGGGGAGCTGAGATTTCAGTATACCTCATTAGTGTCCTGACCATGCATAGTTTGGGGTCAGACCCAAAGTATGGGTATGATACTGATGGTGAATCTGACTTAGTCCTTCGTGATATGGAAAAAGTAACTCCTTCTGGAGTGAGGGAGAAACCATCCACATCGAATGCCCTAACATCCGCCACCCGTCGAAACGAGACGAGGCATAACAGGAGGGTTAGTTTGGCTGAAAGTTGTTTCAGCAACAGATAGGAGTTGTCCGGCCATTCCCTCAGGAATTTCAGCACTATATCCACCTGCCAGAGGTGTGAATATTTGGGTGCCGGGGGTCTTGTTAATTTGGCACGTCGCAGTAGTCGGCAAACCAGTGGATCTTGGCCCACAGGGTTGCCTTGTACCGGAACGTGTGCCGCCGATATGGCTGATCTGATCACGTTGAGGGATCGATATGATCGACGCAACGAGAACAGGTGAGAGAGGTAGTTAAGGATCAGTGGAACGGGCAGTAAAGGGATCGGAGCCCCTTTCCACACACCAATTACACCAGGCAGACCAGGCTGAAATGTAGCACTTCCTGGTGCCGGGAGCCCATGAGTCCCATAGGAGGTCTTTAGCCGATTGTGATAGGCCGAGGACTGACCAGGATCCCCTGAAATCGTCCAGGCCACTAGTTCCAGTTGTTCTTCCAGGACGAGATTGTGGGCTTCCCCTCGAGGTCCTGTCAGAAGTAGAGGGAATTTCGGAAGTAGTAGTGGGGCTTCGTGAGACATCTCCAGAAGATCTGGAAACCATGGTTGATTCGGCCAGAGGGGTGTTATGAGGAGGAGCGATATCCTGTGGATGCGTGTATATCGGAGTACTCGTGGGATCATGGAAAACGGTAGGAATGCATATGCCCCTTGCGTGGGCCAGGTTTGTAGGAATGCGTCCGCAGCTTTGCCTTTCGGGTCCGGAAGCCAATTGTCGTATCTCGGTAGCTGGTGATTCGTCCTGGAGGCGAACAGATCTAATATTAGTGGGTCTTTCCATCTATGTAGTTCCCGGAATATCTCCTTGCTGAGTTTCCAATCGTTGTTGTCTCGCCTGTGGCGTGAGAACCAGTCCGCAGTCAGATTGGAGATTCCCGGTAGGTATTCCGCTTGTAGTGTGATGTTCCGCGCTAGGCAAAATCTGTAGATGTCTTTTGTGGCTTCTGTCAGTGCTCGTGATCTGGCTCCGCCCAGACGGTTAATGTACTGTACCGCCGAAACATTGTCCATGCGGAGCAGAATGCAGCAGTTTGACTTGTCTTTGGCCAGGCTGCGGATGGCAAAGGTCCCCGCGATCAGTTCCAGGCAGTTGATGTGTAGGTTCGTCTCTTCCCCTTGCCATGGGCCACCCGTGTGCAGTGGGCGCCCCATCCCCATAGGCTGGCGTCTGACTCCACGATGAAATCTGGGAAAGAGCCAAAGATCGCCTTGCCATTCCAGGCTTGTATGTGTAGTAACCACCATGTCGACAGTGGGATCCAGTGGTCGTATGAATGTCCCGTGTGTAGATACTTCGCCTTCAGTCGTTGCATGGCTCTGTAGTGTAGGGTGCCCGGGAATGTCGCTTGTATGGAGGAGGAGAGAAGTCCCACTATCCGGGCGAGCATTATGAGTGTATTCAGTCAGTCTATAGGAAAGCATTTTCAATGCTTTCCTATGGACGCAGGCGTCTACTCACTGTGAAAATCACAGTGAGAAGCGCGGAAGCGCTTCTAGGGGCTGTCAATGAGACAGCCACTAGAGGCTTGATTAACCCATATATAAACATAGCCGTTTCTCTGAAACGGCTATGTTTACAGCAGGCAGGGTTATCCCTTGATGGACCTGGCACCCAGACCACTTAATTGAGCTGAAGTGGTCTGGGTGCCTATAGGGGTCCTTTAGGCATAAAATATGCACTTTGGGATGAATATTATATTTAACAACATCACTGCACGACCTATAAACTTATATTTAACTATAGAAGTCCAGTAACTATTCTCAATATTCAAATTCCTGTTCCTTATGCTTTTATTCTGACCTTATTTTATTTCATCGCTATTACTATATGTAAGGTAACAACACACTCTACCTTATATGTATTTGACACAATCCATAAGACACTCTTTGCGATTACCTCTTGTATTATAAAACACAGTGGATGTTCATTTCTGTTTCCTTGGTGATTAGCAACGATCATTGCTGCCATAGAAACGTGCAATACATCAGTTCTATACGTATGTGCGGGACTTTGTTCATGCATGCGCACTCTGCACTGGGGAACGCTAGTCAATTTCCTCTCATTTTTTTTTTTATATATAAATGTAAATGTTTAGTTTATTGTTTATGTCTGATCCTGATGAAAGTCCTGGATGGGGACTGAAACGTTGATCGAAGTTTAATGCATCTCTAATAAAGATTGAACTTTTAATTTCTACAAGACCGTGAGTGCTTATCACAATTTTGTATATATTACAATATTTTGTGATATTACAACCGCAAAGGCTTCTGGGTGGACATATGCAAATTGGTTGCACCCATCCCTATGGCATTCACATGGCGTAAGGTGGAAAGGGCCATACTACTTTGCTAGCCGTCTGACGTTCAGGGCCAAAAGCAGCCCCAAATTGTTTGACATGTTTGCAGAAACGCTGTGCTGGCTACTGCTAAATATCTGCGGTTGTCCAGTAATTATTCATTACTTGGACGACTTCCTGACAATAGAGAAGCCTGGTGCTGTACCTCATAGCATCATCAAAACAGTGCCATTTTTCAAGACATTAGGAGTACCAGTGGCCGAGAACAAGACGATAGGCCCCACCACCAGATTAACCTTCTTAGGCATCTAACTGAACTCATGCAAGCTAGCTTGCCATCAGACAAAGTTCAGAGAATACGGGCATAAGTCAGGTGATTCCTTAATGAAGGAACGGCATCACGGAAGGACCTAACACTCCTGGGTTCTCTGAACTTTGCCATGAAAGTCATACCTCAAGGACGAGCATTTATCTCACGACTTCTTAGTTTGTTACCAGGCTTACCCAACGACGACAGCAGAATAACACTCGACATTCAGGCTAGGGCAGATTTGACCATGTGGTACCATTTTCTGTCTGACTGGAATGGGAGGAATATGTTTATACCTCCGTTATCTGAGAACTTTCCTGTATTTTGGACGGACGCGGCAGGTCACGCAGGCTTCGCAGCGATTTTCGAAGACAGATGGTTTAGGGACGTATGGCCAAATGAGGCACTAGAGTTACCCGCAGTTACAAAAACGTCGGCACTATTTAAGATGTACCCTATAGTGGCAGTAGCTAAAGTCTGGGGCCACTTATGGGCAGGGAAGGCAGTCAAATGCTGCACTGACAACATGGTGGCTTGTGAAATTCTGAACAAGGGCAGGTCGTCCTCGCTAACCATAATGAGTCTGGTCAGGAGACTCACATGTTTGGCGGCCACACATAATTTCTTCACAACATGCATACACATGCCAGGTCACCACAACTCCGCAGCTGACGCACTGTCCCATTCAAATTTACAGGTGTTCAGGCAGCTACACCCAACAGCAGAGGAACTACTGAATGAGACACCTCGGTTCACGGACCTCATCCTGGACTGAAATCACTAATGGAGCACGGGAGAGCACTAGCACAGGGCGCACTATCCACAAACACTAGACGCTCATACAAACAAGCTCAAAAATCGTTCAACAAATTTATTTCAGAATATCAAATCACAAACCCATATAGTTTAGATACTATGGTGGCATTCACCTATTTTTGCCACCTCAACCTGAATGCCCACAACACCATAAAACTAAATTTAACCGGTATACAGCATCACGTTAGCAACACAGCTGCAGAGCTGTTACTCACCTCTGCTGCAGCTCCTGTCAGCTCCCTCCTCCTCCGCGGCGGTCTGTTCAGCACCTCGTCAGCTCCCAGTTTAAGTCTCGCGAGAGACGCGGGGTCATAGTGCGGCTGCGAGACTTACACTGGGACTTACACTGGGAGCTGCATGGACCGGCGCGGAGGAGAAGGGAGCTGGCAGGAGCTGCAGGAGAGGTAAGTAACAGCTCTGCCATCCCCCCTCTCCCCCCCACTGAACTTCCAATGCCACTGGACCACCAGGGAAGGAGAGCCCCCCCTCCCTGCCATGTATCAAGCAAGGAAGGGGGGATGAAAAAAATAAAAATAAAATAAAATATAATAATTAAAAATAATAATAAAATAACAAAAATAATAATAAAAAAAATATTAAAATAATTTAAAAAAAATAATAATAAAATTGCCCACCCCCACCAAGGCTCTGCAACACACATACACACACACTGAACTCATACACACGCACTGAACACCATAAAACTAAATTTAACCGGTATACAGCATCACGTTAGCAACACATATCCCAGTCCAAAAAAAATTATTTCATGTCAGCACACCCCATAAAAAATATTCTAAAAGGCATTCTACGCCTGGAAAACCCTAAGCCTACTAAACGACAACCAATCGATGCCGAAAAATTCAGGGCCTTATCTGACATGTTAGACACCAAACCTTTTGAAACCCACACAAATAACACGATCAAAACAGCCATATACCTGGCCTTTTAAAGGTTCATGCAACCCAACAAACTCACCATAGGAAACAGTAAGGACAAGTTGAATATGTTATGCATTTCACACCTAAACAAAATAGGTGATCACTATACACTGTCATTACGACACTCCAAAACAAATCAAATAGGTCCGCCCCTCGACATTCAATATTAACCTACAGATAATCGTTGGTGCCCTGTAACACTGTTCGACAAATTCATGACAGGCTTGACTGACCAACCCTAACAAACTCCCTTGCTCATCATACATGGTCAACCCCTAACTACCTCGAAGTTCATCAGATATGTAAGATTGTTGTTCTCAAGAATCGGGTACGATCCCGCGGCATTCACTGGCCACTCATTTCGTATTGGGGCTGCTACATCAGCCTCCAGCCAAAACATGCCGGTGCATATCATCCAAAAATTAGGCAGATGGAAGTCATCAGCATACAACCGTTACATACCTCAACCTGAGAAAGAGATAAGACAGGCATTTAAACAATTGGCGAAATAAGAATTCACGGGTGACTTAATGTATATGTATACGTATTAAAGTATGGTACTCATATTTTTTTTATACAGGCCTACCCGTACGTCTGTTTTGGCACACCGTTTATATTACTAATGGTTATAGGTATAGGTCCACAATTATACAGCTTTTTTTCCCTGACCACAAAAATTATATATATATATATATATATATATATATATATATATATATATATATATATATATATATATAAATATACCGTATATACTCGAGTATAAGCCGAGTTTTTCAGCACATTTTTTGTGCTGAAAAACCCCAACTTGGCTTATACTCGAGTCAATTGTCTGTATTATGGCAACTTACATTGCTATAATACAGACATGGGGCTGTGGGGGCTGCAGAGCTGTTACTCACCTCTCCTGCAGCTCCTGTCAGCTCCCTCCTCCTCCGCGGCGGTCTGTTCAGCACCTCGGTCAGCTCCCAGTGTAAGTCTCGCGAGAGACGTGGGGTCATAGTGCGGCCGCGAGACTTACACTTTGACTTACACTGGGAGCTGCATGGACCGGCGCGGAGGAGAAGGGAGCTGACAGGAGCTGCAGGAGAGGTAAGTAACAGCTCTGCCATCCCCCCTCTCCCCCCCCACTGAACTACCAATGCCACTGGACCACCAGGGAAGGAGAGCCCCCCCTCCCTACCATGTATCAAGCAAGGAAGGGGGGATGAAAAAAATAAAATTAAAATAAAATAAAATATAATAATTAAAAATAATAATAAAATAACATAAAAATAATAATAAAAAAAATATTAAAATAATTAAAAAAAAAATAATAATAAAATTGCCCACCCCCACCAAGGCTCTGCAACACACATACACACACACTGAACTCATACACACACGCTGCACTCATACACACACGCTGCACTCATACACACACGCTGCACTCATACACACACGCTGCACTCATACACACACGCTGCACTCATACACACACGCTGCACTCATACACACGCTGCACTCATACACACGCTGCACTCATACACACACGCTGCACTCATACACACACGCTGCACTCATGCACACACGCTGCACTCATGCACACACGCTGCACTCATACACACACGCTGCACTCATACACACACGCTGCACTCATACACACACGCTGCACTCATACACACGCTGCATTCATTATATACACACACTGTAAATATTCAATTAATATAATTTTTTTAGGATTTAATTTTATTTAGAAATTTACCAGTAGCTGCTGCATTTCCCACCCTAGTCTTATACTCGAGTCAATAAGTTTTCCCAGTTTTTTGGGGTAAAATTAGGGGCCTCGGCTTATATTCGGGTCGGCTTATACTCGAGTATATACGGTAGATATATATATATATATATTATATATAATTTGTGTAAGGGGCAAAGTAATCGTATAAGGAGTGAGACTTCAGTAGGACTGGAATAGTATAAAAGAGCAAGTCGGTTGTGGTGTGCCGATACCGACGATACGGTAGGCCTGTAAATAAAGAGGGCCCACCAAGGAGTAGAAAGTAAAGAAGAAGAAAAGTAATAAGGTTGTGTAAGTATGAGGAGTGCGTGGGAGGGGCATTCAGACGCTGACCTTGATCTGTAAGGAGTCAGGTAAGTGGTGTAGCTTATATAGGGGAGTGAGTTAACTTAAGCCCCTCCCACAAATACAGGCCAAACGGCCTTACTACTTGTGTAAGGGGCAAAGTAATCGTATAAGGAGTGAGACTTCAGTAGGACTGGAATAGTATAAAAGAGCAAGTTGGTTGTGGTGTGCCGATACCGACGATACGGTAGGCCTGTAAATAAAGAGGGCAAAAGTGAATAACAAAATATTTATTACAGTCAACAATATATACAATTATCCAGATATGGCTTTAAATGCATTTCTTAGTTCTTGGGTTGGTTTGGGTATATATGTAGTATAGGCGGATGACTTCCAACGTCCCAATGACTTGATGATGTGTACTGGTACGTTTGTGCTGGATGCGGTGGAGGCTGCTCCTATTCGAAATGAGTGACCAGAGTAGTGAGAAGGTTTGAGCCCCAACATTGTTAGCAGGGATCTTATGTATCTCATAAATGCCGTGGTGGTGAGTACTGCGTGTTGGAGTTTGAATAAAGGTTGTGATGGTAATACTGTGGTGTTAAGAAGATAGGCGTCTAAGGCTGCTACTGGACACCATTTGTGTAGGGTAATATGTGATCTCTACTGGATGCGCATGTTGGCTTGTCTTTGACTGGGGTAAAAAGAGTATGTAGTGGTCGCCGTGTTTTTGTAGGTGTTTGTGTAGCAGGCATCTGTTTGAGTAGTTGTCACAGTGGTGAATTCCCTTGGCCTGAGGAACCCGTAGAAGGCTGTGTACATGGCTGTTTTAATGACTGAATTGGCGGTAGAGTGGAAAGGTCTGGAATCTAATAGGTCGGATAGTGACTGGAAAAGTTTATTGTCTATAGGTAATCGCTGTGGTGGTCGTGGAGGTATGGATTTTTGGATACCTCTGAGTATATTCTTTACCTGGTATGATGCCATGAAACTGTGAGTGTTAGGTCTTAGGGTTAGTATGTGATGTTGTATGCCTGTCAGATATAACTTAATTGTGTTATATGATAAGTGTAATTTAAGGTGGCAAAAGGAAGCGAAAGCTATAATAGATGTCATGACGAATGGTTGTGATATGTTGTGATCGGTTGTGATTAAAAAGTGTGAAGGCTCTGTTATATGTAGTTTGAGTGTTGTGTGATAGTGCTAATGTGGCTAGATCCCTGCTATGTTTCATAATTATGTCTAGTCCATGATTAGTTGTGAGGGGCGACTGTGGCTGTTTGAGCTGCTGACGGGTGTGCTTGTCGGAAGTCCTGAAATTTAAAACGAGACAGGCTGTCAGCTGCTACATTACTAATACCTGGCACATGAAAGCAAACCAAGTAGAAGCTATGACATGCTGCCAGCCACGTGAGTCTTCTAAGAAACCTCATGATTGTAAGGGATGATGACCGGCCTTTGTTGATTATATGACATGTGGCTTGATTATCTGAGTGGCAGCGAACCGACAAGCCTGACCATTGATGCCCCCATGCCACAGCAGCTGCTACAATAGGGTAGATTTCAAAGAGGGCTGTGGTTGTGAAAAAGCCTTCTAAGTCACAGACTTCTTCAGGCCACTTCCCCCACAGTCATTTGTTACCAAAGATGGCTGAAAAACCCTTGTTGGATGCTGCGTCTGACCATATGGTTGGTGACGTGTCTGATAATGCGGGGAGGAACAAACTTTTACCATTCCAGCTGGTCAAGAACCTCCTCCACATTTGTAGGTCTGCTGTGGCTTGTTGATCCATGGACAGTCTGTGGTTCTCGTGTTGAAAGTGGGGAAAAAGACAAAGCAGTCTGGATATGAAAGCCCTTCCTTGAGGGATGATGCGCATGGCGAAGTTTAAGGACTGGAGTTCCTTGCGGTTGCAAGTACCCAGGAAAATGTAGTGGTTTATGCTGTTGATAATGTTGACAATTTTGTCGTGTGGTAAGCTTGCTTGCATGGATGCTGAGTCCTGTTGTATACCCAGGAATGTAATGATGGTGTCCGGACCTTCAGTTTTCTTGAGGGATACTGGGACACCCAAGTGGTTGAATAGATTAATGGCTTCTTTGAGACTTCTGGGCGGAAGTGAGTTCCCTTCTATCATCAGGAAATCGTTGAGGTAATGGATGACTATGCGGCATCTTGAAATGTTTAGTAGTAACCAGCAAAGTGTTTCAGCGAAAGTGTCAAAAATCTTTGGGCTACTTTTTGACACAAAGGTTAAGCGGGAGAAAAACTAGTGTTTGTCTGTCCATTTTATACTATGTAGGTGCCAGAGTGTAGGGTGGATTGGTAGCAGTTTGAAGGCATTTGTAATGTCCGTTTTACTTAACCAAGCTCCAACCCCAGTTTGTGTGATGGCTGTAATGGCGTGATCAATGGTGGCATATTGAAGGGAAAATTCTTCGTAGGGAATGAGTGAGTTGAGACTTGGGGTAGCGGATGTATGAGGGTCTGAAAGATCAATAATGAGTCTTTGTTTGAGGGAAGTTTTCCCAGTGACAATCCCGATGGGGTTTGAACGCCATGATGTAAATGGTGGGGTTGTGAATGGTCCGAACACGAACCCTTCTGCCAATTCTTGTGCTATTAGGGTATTTACTGCTGTTGGGTTCTGGTTTGCAGACTGTAAATTTGGGCATTCTAGTTGGCCAGTGGGCATATGTATGATGCCTGTGTGGAATCCTTCGTTGAATCCCGTGATAAGAAAGTTTACCAGATGTCTGGATGGGTGATTGGTTAGTAGTGCTGCTAGAACATCAATGTTAACAGACGTTAGGTGTGGTTTAGGGTACATTTTATTAGGGCACATGGATTTAGCATGTGCCCTGAAACATTGGGAACAAAAATGCAACAATCTACAAGCACTGAAACTACATGGGCCACCGTTAAAATTATTGCAAATCTGTGATTTGCCGAAGAATATGATGGGACGGCCAAGTTTGTCTCTGGCTTCTTCCCTGTTCTAGCAGCGTAGCTAGTGCTGGGAGCTTGACTGTGGTCGTCTGCTGTGCTAGAACTAAAATTTGTGGTGTAAGTAGTAGAAGAGCATGATACACAAGCTGGTGTTTTTAGCCCTGCGAAGTGTCTGCAGAAAATTTCTGTGTCTAATCTGCTCCAATTGATACGGTACCATACTGGGAAAGAGCGCCAGCCACTTTGGTGGAGAATGACCTGTGGTAATCGTAAAAAGCCGACCCACCATATTTGTTACCAAGGTCCACCAGCTGGTGCATGTAATGGTCAAATTCCTCTCTTCTATTAGGGTACACTTCACACATTACATCTCTGAAAATACCAAAGGCGAAGACAAATTCCGGGATGGTCAGTTTACGGTTCAACCTGGAATCTTTAGATACATGTAAGTCTTGTTTTCTACCACATCCTGGGAGGCAATTAGTAAGGATGCTAGGTTGACATATTTGCCCTCCAGGATGTCTTTCTTGATGTGGGCTGGGATAGTGTGTGCAGGATCAACGTCATGGGTATCTGATGAGTTAACGTTACCCGTAGCCCGTGGTTCGACTGGTGTTGTTTGAGCGGTGTCGGGAAGGCCTGCCTTGGTGAGGGCTGTGGTCACCGCCACGAGGTTAGCCAGTCTGTTGTTGACCTTGCCCATGGAGCTCATGAGTGAGGCCAACATAGCCTGGATGTCCCCCGAACTGGTGGTGCTGGGGCCTTCACCTGCTTCCGTGTTGTTTGTTGTCGTGCTTAGGAGTCTGAATAATTCCGCTTTCCTTGCCGTAGCAGGGTAGGGAATTTGACGTCTCCTTAACTCGGTGGTAATGCGTGTTATTGTCCAGGATCAGATTGACGCTGGGCTCGTCATATTTCCCCTGTGAGAAGGTGTCTCGCCCCTAGTGATACCGGAGAAACTGACGGAAGCCAAGCACAGAGAGATGGACACAGATTTCTTCAGGAAGGAAGAGATTCTTTATTGGATCACCGATCGGGACTCAGAGGGACTAATGTCACCAAAATACAGCAAGTTCTGAGTCCCGGACAATAGTGCAGGCTCCTTATATAGGCACATAACTCCTCCCATATTAAGCTCCACCCGCACATTCGCTTGACCAATCAATACAAATAAGAATTAACTTCCTGCTTGACCGCATGGCCTGTCCAGCACAATGGAGGAGGGGAATACTACATCCTGTATTCTTGCACATGCTCCGTACACTACTGATCGTATCTTGCCTCGTGCAACCAACTGATCGATACGTCAGCATATGCACGTACACATGCCACGTGGTAATCTCGGCCTACTAAATTTATTTTTTTACCGAGATTCCACCACATTCCCCCCTTTGATGCCTCTTGATATTTCACAATTACTTGAGGCATCACTTAACCTTAGTTTGCATACACCGCAAGTTACCTTGAACCAGACCAGCCTTATCTTATGATGTGAATCTTCAACACTCATCTTCCTGCATTGGTTCTCCCTGATCTAGAGCCTTATATTTATATATAGCCATTATCTGTGCAGCAGCCTTCCTTTCTGCTATATTTTCTATCAGGCTTTGCACAGACCTAACTACTAAGGGTATAAGACATGGCAGGAGTAGACACAACATTAAAATTAGTAGGACTCCACCTACCACTGCCTTAAGCCCTCCAAACCACTCATACCAGCTACCAAACCAACTACTTGGATTATACCCTTTCCATACCTGAGTAGGCACATGCGCTAGTTTAACCATATGGCTAGTAAGCTCAGCTATTGCTTGCCCTTCGTCATCTATTTGAAGACAGCAATTGCTCAGGTTAAACTTCCCACATACATCTCCCTCTACTGCCAAAAGGTAATCCAAGGCTAATCTATTTTGGTATACCGCTGTCCTCATCCTGGTATTGTGCTTCGCTAGAAGATTGAGCGCTTGTGATGTCTCGTTAGTAATGATCTCAACCACCGCCTGTAATCTTATAATACGGTTGAGCATATAAATTGGGGTTCTATAACCAAAGGTACCATCCTCTGCCCACGTGGCTGGCCCATAGTAATCTATAATACGCTGGGGAGGCCATTCATTATCTTCCCAGGCGCCTATCTCTATGGGTCCCCTTTTCTTCCTATGATTCACATCATACACTTTAACACCTAAAGTCTCACCTGTTTCAATAGGTAACAAGAAGAAGGACGGTTTGAGCATACCCAACACACATGCCCCTTCCCAGTCCTGTGGCAACTCCGAATAGGCTTTCTTACCACAGATCCAGTACAAATTTGCTGGGGCTCTCCAGTTAGATGTGATGGATAGGTCAAACCACACATCCTTTAAATTGGCGTATCTAGCAAACGGGTTAGATGGTTCTGAGACATTTGAAGCCGACCACCAAGTTGTATTCTTTGTATCATCATCATAAGCTTTTTGCCCTAGACAAGTTAATTCTCCTACAGAAGTATTATACATCATTCCTTTCCTTGCTATGCAAACATAACCTATGATGGAGGTCTTTAATCTCCACTCAGATTTACCTCTAACACTCATATGATAATCGGCTTGTGTAGATATTAATTGGTCAACTGCCTCAGAACCGGACATTACCTCCTTTGCTTCCCAAGGCCATTGGTAGTACCTCCACACACATAGCAGTTGGTAACATTAAGACTACCGGCAATACTTTCAGCTAAATCAATAAACAGGTTTTTAGCATTATGGGGGATCTTATTATCTATGCTCATCTCTTCATAAAAGGAATGGTATACTTGATGAGTCTGGGAGGATACCGTATCAGTCTCTATCCCTATAAACAATACTGTCCCAGGATCTAAACCCGTCCCATATATTTGAAACCCAAATAAATTACCATATTTATCTAAGAACTTGTCGGGGTTATTTATAAGTATATGGACTGGATTGCATTCCATAGACTTACAATATGGGCTGGTAGGCAACTTAGTCACAATCATGTCCTTGTCTACTGTCTGTCCCCAAGTTGCCCACCCCACACAAGACCAATATGGGCAAAAGTTATAATCTCTATTTGGGCATCTAGGGCTCACATACTTATTTTTACTACTGGGACAAATATATTTATCATTAGACCCATACGTCCTCTCCCATCTAAGATCCCCACATACATTCCACGGCTTTCTACCACTTGATATCGCCTTACACGCATCAAATAGCAGAACACCCGAAGAATGTATGGATTCTAATACCGTCTTATTAATTAGGGTCCCCTGAGGATCTCCATTCCTGAGAGTCAACCAAATTGTACAAGGTTGATACTCTGGACTGAAGCACTTAGGTTCTCCTACTCCTAAATGGCACACACTATATTCTATATTTAAGTATCTACATCTTGATACATCTCCTTTACACTCGTATTGCGAATGCCAAATTAGGGTTTGGGAAATATGGTTACCTGTTCTTGTAGTCTTAATGCATACCTCACAGCTAGGGGTGTCGGTACCTCTACCTTCCTGAATATAAAAATACACATATAAAAACATTATCAGAAACACATCTTTCGTCAATACACACTCTCCTGGGATGGACTTGAAATCCAATAAATCTTGACTTAGAGCTGAACCAAATAGGGTAGGTGAATTTTTAAACCCTTGGGGCAGTCTTGTCCAGGTCATTTGGCGTTTTGAGCCCGTTACAGCGTTTTCCCATTGGAAAGCGAAGATACATTGACTTTCTGCGGCAATTCGGAGGCAAAAGAAGGCATCTTTGAGGTCTAGGACTGTAAAGTAAGTAGCCCCGCCCGGAATTAAAGCAAGCAGGTTATATGGATTGGGTACAACTGGATGTATACTAACAACCGCATCATTGACTGCTCTCAAGTCCTGCACAGGTCGATACTCATCTGTACCGGGCTTTTGAACAGGCAGCAATGGGGTGTTCCAGGGGGAAGTACAGAATTTTAGGATACCATACCGTATGAACTTATCCAGATAAGATTGGATGTTCTTCTTAGCCTTCTGCGGGATGTGATATTGTCTTAGGCTCACTGGATAAACCCCAAGTTTTAGTTCGATTTTAATAGGTGGAATATTGTGGGCCAGTCCTGGTGGGTTGTTCTCTGCCCAAACTCCTGGTATATTGAATAGGGATTCATCACTCCTAGGGTTTTGGCTAGTCAACGCTGTATAAAGTCGCCACTCTTCTTCCTTTGGTACGGATAATGTCATAATACCTGAAGGTCCATTGAACTTTAAGGATGTTGTTCCATTTGGTAGGAACGTAATCTGCGCTTGTAACTTAGATAGCATATCACGTCCCAGCAATTGGACTGGACATTCAGGCATATAAAGGAATTGATGTTTTACTACGTGGCCTCCCAATGTACAGAGTCGACTTTTAAGAACCGGTTTTGCAGCACTTCTTCCAGTTGCTCCTATTACAGTAATAGTTCTTCCAGATGGAGGAGCAACTAGGTCAGTCACCACCGAATGTTCAGCACCAGTGTCGATCATGAACGCACTCCTTTTTCCCCCTATTGATACATCGACCATAGGCTCCGCTCGACCAAGGGGGATGGAGCCCGGTCGGTATCAATAGTCCTCCATGACCGTGTCAGCCAATCCTACAAAGTCCCTACCTTCTCTATCGCGGGACCTTTGCGCTGCTGGATAGTACCTATCTTCCCTTACACTTCCTCTGTTCCCATTACTCCCTCTATTACCATTGCTCCCTCCGGGGCCTCCTCTACCTCTCGCTCTGCCTCTAAAGTTTCCGTAACCTGCCCTGGGTAGGTCTCTCTCGTACTGCTCTCTTTGCGGACACTCGTTTCTCCAATGCCCTTCTTCCTTGCAATACGCGCACTGATTCCTACTCAAAGGCTCCCTATTCCATCTACTATCGCCTCTATCTGGGCCCCGTCTATCTACGCCTGCGATCGCTACCACTAGCATATCAGCCTTTTTACGCATCTTGCGCTCTTCCTCTTTCTTAGTCTCTGTTTCCCTGTTCATATATACTTTATTTGCTACCTCCATTAGTTGGGTGATAGACATTCCTGCAAACCCTTCTAACTTTTGTAGCTTGCGCTTAATATCTCCATAGGCTTGGCTGACAAAGGCGGAGTTTACCATTCGGGAATTATCTGCGTCTTCCGGATTAAAGGGCGTATACAAGCGGTATGCCTCCAATAATCGTCATAAAAGACACTGGGCGCTTCATCACTGTGGCGAAACCAACCTCGCCACTGGGCCCTGGAGAAGCCTGTTTGCTAGCCTCCTACCTACTGACTATGGCCCCTGGGTTATTTGGGGCATATTGTACTTTATATGGCGGCTACTGGCCCTTTAAGCACAGTGAATGGTATTTTATTGTACTGCTGCTGGCCCTTTAAGAACTGTCTGGGGACATATTGAGACTTTGGGTAACAATACCCTTTAAGACTATGGCCCCTGAAAACGTATGGACTTTTATTGGGTGTGTATGGCCCTTTAAGAACCGTCTGGGGACATCTTGTAACTTTGGTGAACAATGTCCCTTTAAGACTATGTCCCCAGACCTTTAAAATGACTTGTTCCTGGCTTTCCCCCACTTGGTTCAGTAAATAGGGCTTACTGAACCAAGTACCACACAGGCGGACCACCCAGAAGCTAAAGTGTGCAGGCAATTTACCTCCCAGGCTGTGAGGTTACTGCCGGTTAATTGCACGTGGCGGCGGCCATCTTGGTTTCCTCGAATGCGGTCAGCGGTGTATGCTAAAGATTCTGTGGAACTAAAATCGGCTACACATTCTGCCGAACACCGCTGACCCTTACCTTCTCCCATACGGAACTTGCAGCTCCAGAGACTAAGTCCCGTTCGAAATGGGACTTAGTCGTTTTTTCGGCATGAAATTGACCGACCGCACAGCCCAAATCTATGGAACTGTTTTGGGCAGGAAATTGTGCTTACGGTCGGTCATAAAGGACTTCCAGCTAACTTTTGATCCACTGGAGGGATTTGGCTGATTTTTGGAAGTGTTTATGTTTGATGTATGCTGAGTCTGAATATGCAACTTTTATTGAAATTGAATGTATGGTTTTAAAGTTACAGTGTGTGTGTAAAAACTGTATTTTTATTGTATGTAATAATTGGTTTAACTGTTTATCTGAGGGGAGGAAATGTGTGGGAGGTACATCCCTGTGATTGGTTAATTTCATCCTCCCCCTGGGAGTGTCCTGTATGTACTTGTTTGTAATAAAAGCCAGACTGGGTGTCCCAGTCCTGAGTTCCTGTTTTTAACCTCAAAGTGATGTGTCGTCTCATTATTGGGGGAAGGATTTATTGTATGCTGTTCCAGTTGACTGCTAGGGGTACAAGCCTATTCGTATGGTTCCTATTCAATGGTCTACAGCATTCATACGCTTGGGAGAATTTAAAGGTTTCTTGGATTCGGTGATTATGGTGTCTGCCAGAGTGCTTGGAGCCCTCAGGAAGCACTAGGAGCATCCATTAACGGAGGTACTCAGTCGGGGTGCCAGGCGATCCGTTACATTGGTGGCAGCGGTGGGATGGCGTCCTAGTGCGAGGTAAAGCAGCTCGGAGACACAGTACGTTTGGATTTACAAATTGAGGGCAACGCTAGCAGTCGTGCAGCGCCCCTGGGAGCAGACAAGTATGGAAGGTTCTGGCTCTGGAGATGATTGGCTGGCCGAGGTGAGGCAGCGAGTGGCTGAGTATGGGGATGATATCCCCATGGAGACACGCCGGGTGATCTGGAACCAGGTCATGGCCGAGCGAAACACAAGGTTGGACCGAGAATTCCGGCTGGCGAAAGAGAGGAAGTATGCTCAGCAGCAGTGTGCGTTACAGGGAGCTAATGGTGCCGTTCTTGCTCCCCAGCGGCAGTCTACGGTTCAGGGAGAGGAGCCGGTTATCTCCTCTCCCCAGCGGCTGAAGGTGTGTAAGGGAGAGGAGTTTGTTATTCCCTCTCCCCAGCGGCAGCGCAGCTCACCAAGGGGAGACCGTAAGCCCCTCACCAGCGCAGATGGGACCGTGGTCTCTGCGGCCAAGCTACAGGGAGCTGAAGGGGCCGTCCTTGCTCCCCAGCGGCAGTCTACGGTGCAGGGAGAGGAGCCTGTTATCCCCTCTCCCCAGCGACTGGAAGTATGTATGGGAGAGGAGATTGTTACCACCTCTCCCCAGCGGCAGATTACTAATGTACAGGGAATTGGGAGCCCAGTCTCCATTCCCCAGCAGCAGAGTATCCAGCAGGGAATAGAGAGCCCAGCCTCCTTTCCCCAACAGCAGGACTCTGTGTTGAGAGGAGAGACAGTCGGTCTCCCTCCGCAGAGACGGGAAGTATGTATGGGAGAGGAGATTGTTACCACCTCTCCCCAGCGGCAGATTATTAATGTACAGGGAATAGGGAGCCCAGTCTCCATTCCCCAGCGGCAGAGTGTTCTAATGGGAGAGGAGCTAGTTACCACCTCTCCCCAGCGGCAGCTTAATGTACCAGGGGGAGACTGTAAGCCCCACAACTGTGCAGATGGGACCGTGGTCTCTGCGCCTACAGCACAGGGTGTAAGGACAGTCAGTCCTGTCCCCCAGCAACAAGGCTGCTTAGCCAAAGGGGAGACAGTCGGTCTCCCCCTCCAACAGCGGAGCTATGTATCCAAAGGGGAGACAGTCGGTTTCCCCCTCCGGCAGCAGAGCTGTGCATCTAAAGGGGAGACAGTCGGTCTCCAGCAGCAGAGCTGTGCATCTAAAGGGGAGACAGTCGGTCTCCAGCAACCAGGCTCCAACCAGACTACTCCCGGGGTAGTGCTGACACCAGGGCAGAGTACCGCTGGGCTCTGCCCACTCAGCAACCCACCAAAACAGTCTACCAGTCCCCCACACAGCCATGGTGAGGCACCTGGACCTGGACAAGTTTTTCTCTTACTCAGGTGTAGTAATCATTTATTGTGGGTGGGCTGTACTGCTGTTTCTGTTTTGTGGGTGGGCTGCTGGACTAACAAGGGCACTGACCGGCAGGAGGTCAGATACCCTGTTAGTCTGTTTGGAAAAGGGGAGAAATGTGGCGAAACCAACCTCGCCACTGGGCCCTGGAGAAGCCTGTTTGCTAGCCTCCTACCTACTGACTATGGCCCCTGGGTTATTTGGGGCATATTGTACTTTATATGGCGGCTACTGGCCCTTTAAGCACAGTGAATGGTATTTTATTGTACTGCTGCTGGCCCTTTAAGAACTGTCTGGGGACATATTGAGACTTTGGGTAACAATACCCTTTAAGACTATGGCCCCTGAAAACGTATGGACTTTTATTGGGTGTGTATGGCCCTTTAAGAACCGTCTGGGGACATCTTGTAACTTTGGTGAACAATGTCCCTTTAAGACTATGTCCCCAGACCTTTAAAATGACTTGTTCCTGGCTTTCCCCCACTTGGTTCAGTAAATAGGGCTTACTGAACCAAGTACCACACAGGCGGACCACCCAGAAGCTAAAGTGTGCAGGCAATTTACCTCCCAGGCTGTGAGGTTACTGCCGGTTAATTGCACGTGGCGGCGGCCATCTTGGTTTCCTCGAATGCGGTCAGCGGTGTATGCTAAAGATTCTGTGGAACTAAAATCGGCTACACATTCTGCCGAACACCGCTGACCCTTACCTTCTCCCATACGGAACTTGCAGCTCCAGAGACTAAGTCCCGTTCGAAATGGGACTTAGTCGTTTTTTCGGCATGAAATTGACCGACCGCACAGCCCAAATCTATGGAACTGTTTTGGGCAGGAAATTGTGCTTACGGTCGGTCATAAAGGACTTCCAGCTAACTTTTGATCCACTGGAGGGATTTGGCTGATTTTTGGAAGTGTTTATGTTTGATGTATGCTGAGTCTGAATATGCAACTTTTATTGAAATTGAATGTATGGTTTTAAAGTTACAGTGTGTGTGTAAAAACTGTATTTTTATTGTATGTAATAATTGGTTTAACTGTTTATCTGAGGGGAGGAAATGTGTGGGAGGTACATCCCTGTGATTGGTTAATTTCATCCTCCCCCTGGGAGTGTCCTGTATGTACTTGTTTGTAATAAAAGCCAGACTGGGTGTCCCAGTCCTGAGTTCCTGTTTTTAACCTCAAAGTGATGTGTCGTCTCATTATTGGGGGAAGGATTTATTGTATGCTGTTCCAGTTGACTGCTAGGGGTACAAGCCTATTCGTATGGTTCCTATTCAATGGTCTACAGCATTCATACGCTTGGGAGAATTTAAAGGTTTCTTGGATTCGGTGATTATGGTGTCTGCCAGAGTGCTTGGAGCCCTCAGGAAGCACTAGGAGCATCCATTAACGGAGGTACTCAGTCGGGGTGCCAGGCGATCCGTTACAATCACTTTTCTGAATCACCTCAACTGTCTTCGACATATTAATAGTTTTCTTTCCTCCGGCTTTCATGCCAGCAATTATAGCGTCTCTATAGGCTTTGAGTTGAACCATATCTGCGCCATTAACATTCCAATCGGGATCGGTATTAGGGTAATGTGTTGCGGCCCATGCTGCCGGATTGGCTTGATTTAAAGCACGGGCTCTATCCTCGAGCGCTTTAATGGCCGCTTGGTTAATCCTTGTCCTTTCCTCATTATTAAACAAAGTCATTAATAACTGCTGGCAATCAGCCCATGTCGGATTATGTGTCTGAACTATCGAGGTGAACAGATCGGTCATAGCTTGTGGTTTCTCAGTGTACGAGGAATTGTGGGTCTTCCAATTCAAGAGATCGGTAGTCGTGAACGGGACATATACGAAGACTGGGTCAGCATGTGCCATTTGACCTGCGGCATCGAGATAGGCTGACCCAGGATTCAGACTAAGAGGCATCTGATAATGTCTAAGTTGTTGGGTACCGGTCAGTTGTCGGGTTAGTATAGGGCTACGTGGAGGGGCGTCAGTTATGGGTTCCAGTCGGGGGGTAATAGGGCATGAGGATGTGGGAACTTGATTTTGGGAAAAGTTGGTAAATGGAATACTCCCAGCCGAGCTAGAAGAAGCTTGACCGGAAGTTTGAAGTGGCGCCAAATCAGGATATTCAGATCTAACGGGGGTTGGTTCTGGTTCCGGAAGGGGAGGTTTAATACGGGGGGGGGTGGATTCTGTACTGGAGGAGGAAGCGGAAGTGGATGAGGGCAATGAGGGGAGGGGTATAGAACTTCCTGCACTCGCGTCACCTCTTCCTGTAGGGAAGTAAGGGGGCGGCAAAGGGATCTCGGACTCAGGGGGCGTGTCCAAAATGGGCTAACCACAGTCCTAGTGGACAAACAAGTCCTGGCCACCATGAGGCGACATTGCTCCTCGTGGCATATCTGAATCCATTTTGGTGAGTCGTTTACGGCCTGTCTCCAACAATCAATATATGGAAACTGTCCGTAAAGTTCAGGCCTACCTGACACAGCCACGTGTACACGCTGTATCAGGGTTGGATCCAAACTACCACGTGGCGGCCATGCCACAACCAAAATAGGCCACTCCCTAGTGCACAAAGTGACCAAACGTACAGGAGAAATTTTAACCCCAAAATCACATGTTTTAAATCCCTTTTTAAAATGCTTTACCATACAACCTAAGGGATCCAAAATCGTTGACTCCGACGCGCCCATACTTATCAATGGAACGTCGTTGACAACGAATACTATGCACGCGTTCTATTCAACAGTCACACCCGTTTCCTCTGGCAACAGCACCACGTGGTACGGTTACCAAGTGAAACGTACACAATAACACAATAAACACTCAGGGAATTCCCGTACACACACAGCTGTTACACCAGTCACTAAATAATCAATATTATGCCCTTTGGCGAAACTATACAGTCACCCACGCTATAATTCTCTATATACGAATTACCCGTCTATAACACACCCCAGTAACATCGTCTTTTACAAATAGCGGTTACAGTACGGTTAGCATAGGTCAAAGCACAAGTTAAGGTCACAATACAATTATTAGTGGTTATGGTGTTAAACATGCAATGGACGACAATGATTAGTACTTATATACAGTGTCAGTAAATATACAGGGTTATGGTACTGTGCACTATGATACAGCAACACACTATTAACACTCTCGCTAGACGGCTGAGCTCGCGCTATCTAACAAGATATACACTTTACTAACAATCTTTAACACATTTACAATCCCAACTAAACTATTGGCAAGTACCTTGAATGGACTACCTAAAACTATGTACACCCGTTTTGGTTAGCCACACTGCCCAAGCACCACATATAGCGAACTAGAGGACGGAATTTACACAGAACCCTCTTAGTCTATTTACTCTATCAAAAATCTAGTGGGTTCCAAATTTACACGCCTTCCCACTTAGCCAAGATAGGTTGAGATCTAGCGAACCGAATTTACACAGGCACCGCTTAGTCTCCCGGTCCCTCCGACCTAGCGAACGTAATATACACCCTAGAACGCTAGTCTAGACAAGACACCGGTGTCCGGCTAGGGCTATTTACACAGGACCCCGCCTGACTCCAAACCAAATCAAACGGTCTTACTAAAGAGCGTTCGATTGAGCGGTGCGCCTTCGCTCCTTCCCTCCGACAGAGGGGGCAGATTCCATACACAATTCAAACCCCTTATGGGCCTACCGCACAATCGGTATACCCCTAGTGGGTCTGCCGTCTAAAACAGCAGTTGTCTTACCTCCTCGTTCCTGAACCTGAGTTCACACTCATCGACGGGGACACCCCAGCACTTCTTACGTAGAGGCCGATAATCTCCTGGACAACAGACCAGTGGCGCCGAGACGAAGGGAAGTCCACGCAGAAGTTCAGGGGTGCAGCCGTAGAGAACGTGGGCAAAGATAGACCGTCTCACGCCTCTGCCTCTCAGCTACCGTTGAACGATGAGCTTCCTGGCCAATGCACCAAATGATACCGGAGAAACTGACGGAAGCCAAGCACAGAGAGATGGACACAGGTTTCTTCAGGAAGGAAGAGATTCTTTATTGGATCACCGATTGGGACTCAGAGGGACTAGCGTCACCAAAATACAGCAAGTTCTGAGCCCCGGACAATAGTGCAGGCTCCTTATATAGGCACATAACTCCTCCCATATTAAGCTCCACCCGCCAATCAATACAAATAACAATTAACTTCCTGCTTGACCGCATGGCCTGTCCAGCACAATGGAGGAGGGGAATACTACATCTTGTATTCTTGCACATGCTCCGTACACTACTGATCGTATCTTGCCTCGTGCAACCAACTGATCGATACGTCAGCATATGCACGTACACATGCCACGTGGTAATCTCGGCCTACTAAATTTATTTTTTTACCGAGATTCCACCACACTAGCTGGGGTACTAGGTAGCGATAGCTCTTCACCACTTGCATGAGACATGTTTAACTAAAATAAAAGGTAAAATTATTATTTGAACCGGGTGTTTTAGTACTGGCTTGCTAGCTATGCCGTAAGGCGAAACGATTATGCTTAAGTTGGTGACTGGTGAGGCCCTGCTAGTGCCAAGTGGCTTGAGAGGCTCTATTTATGCGTTGGCGTGATGGAATTTTTTATGGCCACTGATCGTGGTGGCCGATTGATGGCCTCTCAGTGACTTTACTCAGAAAAAGGGAAGGGAGTGACTGGTGAGGCCCTCTCTATGAAACATGCGAGGCGACTAGCTCACAAGTGGCTCGAGGGGTGTATGCCTCCGAGTATGAGGCGGGGTGTTGGCCTCGCGGGACCGCTAATCCGAAGCATAACGCCGAGAAGGAGATATTACCGTTATTGGCCCCTATGACCCTAACTGCCAGTACTTTATCTATTATTTGGGGATAATATTTGGATATACTGTGAGCAGGTGTACGTACCTGGTAGTATAATTAAAGATTTCTAGACAATCCGTTTAGGTGGTAGTAGATACCTGCAACTAAATAGATGGAAACTGTATGAAAATAAATACAATGCATGAATCATTCTTATTAATGTTTATCTGTTTGCCCCGGGGAGATCCGTGGGGGTGGTGTTTGTAGGGTGTCCGAGAGTTCAACTATCGCTATGATAAGTGGTATTTTACGTAATGATTGGCTATTTATATCTTATATATGTGTTCGTAACTTTTATCATTGTTAATTGTTTTGGGGTCTTTTTGTACAGAACTGTAATATGCTGATGCATATATGCCATATATTCAGGAAAAGTGATATGATCATGTTATATTTTATACGCATGGATAATCATATGCCGTTGAACCCAATAATCAAAGTGTTATAAATTCTGGCATGTGATGTAACATTCATAGTGCAGTTTGAGTAAGCCTGTATGACATAATTAATTAAGACTAAGATGATCAGTCGTGCCATATAGCCCATCTGTGGTGCTTTGAGAGAATGTTCCTGACGTATGTAAAATATGAGCTTAGTGTCAGGATTGGTATGTGATAAAATATGAGTAATATTTATAATTACTTATATGACCTGTATGTGGCACCTTTATGCTATTATGTGGAATAACCTGTAGGTGGCACTGTAGGTTATGTACAGAATGTATTTTTTGTAAAGTAATGCAACAAAGTGTGGGAGTGATTTTTCTCATTGATGTAGATCAAGAACATAATTGGAATACGATCCGTGTAAGTAGGTGCGTGACAAATATAAACATGTGGTATGGATACATTACTAATTGAGGTTTATGTATTGGGAACAATTGGAAATCACGTGGCCGGCAAGATTTGCGTAAAGCCCCATGTGGTATGGTAGTTGGTGCACGTAAATGCGTTTGCCGGCGTGAGATTTAATGTAATTGAAAGGGGGAATGTGATTGGGCGGTTGTGTGGAAGAATTATGGGGAATGTAGTTCCGGCGTGGAAATAGTTTCAGCCGCTGTGAGTGAGTGATGGCATTTGATATACTAGCTAAAAAGGTATGTGGGAAATAATAATAACATTTATGTGACTTTGAGTTAGTGTCTTGGATTTCTTGATTTATGCGAAGTGGTGACTTAGCTGTCAGGTGTTTGTTACTGCCCGTCGGGCAACATGAGTTTTTGTAAGAACGAGGGTAGTTTGTATGTGCCTACCCATGGGATACCTAGATGCCGTGGTGTAGAATGCAAGAAACAGAGATATAGCAGTAGTTTCTCTTAAACCCAGTATGTTTACTGTGAGCTCGAAAATGGGGGTGAAGGAAGCATTTATTTAACCGTTTTTGTATGCCCGGACCGGGAATGGGGTTTTAAATAGTTTCAGCTGTAAAGTGTCGACCTGGCCCGTTACCGACGCCGTGGGACTGTAGCCTGGCGGAACGGGTAGGTCAACTTACGGTATGCACGTGCCTAGGATGTAATCTGCAGCGATGAACAGAAGATTAGAAGCTGGTCGGACGGAAACCTGCTGCTGGGTTCCAGGACACAGTTTCGGCGTGGAAGACCTCGTGAGAAGATAGAAGTATTCCAAAATGGCGACTGGATGAACCGGAAGTGCATTCAGACGCTGACCTTGATCGGTAAGGAGTCAGGTAAGTGGTGTAGCTTATATAGGGGAGTGAGTTAACTTAAGCCCCTCCCACAAATACAGGCCAAACGGCCTTACTACACATACATATATATATATATATATATATATATATATATATATTTTAATATTTGTGTATGGGATAATGAATGGGGCGTATAATTAATAAATGTGAATTTGATAAAAGCAAGAGTCAGTTGAGGTGTGCGAAAACAGACGAGAGGTTAGGCCTGGATAGATTAATATGAATAATAGAGGGTGTGGTGGGAGGGGAATTTCCGAAATCGACGTAAGCAGGGGTTTACTGGGTTTATATAGGCCAAATAATCCCTCCCACAATTTCAGGCATACGTCTACCACATATATACGTGTGTATATGTATGTGTATATTTTATGTAATCGTTTTACATAATTATGTGATTTTACTAATTACAATTTTAGGGACCTGCCTGGCACCCAGGCTGAAAGTCCAGAGAATGTAATTTGCAAGCCTTATATTTAACCCTAACTTTCCAAAACACCATAAAACCTATACAAGGGGGGACACACTGTTTTACTCATCAGACTTGGCGGAATACAAATATGTTTTACTGTTGTAAAAAACAGTGAAACGTATCACGATGATGATATCCTCAGTAAAAGTGCAGTTTTGTGTAAAAAAAAAAAATAAAAAAATGCAAAAACAAATATGAACGCTAACTTTGGCCAGAGTTTGCGAACAAGTGGCTACTAGGAAAGACTAGACAAAGCCAATTTTGAATACCCTGGGTTGTCCACTTTTACCAATGGTATGCCATTATGGGGGTAATTTTCATTCCTGAGGTGCCATACGGTCTCAGAGGCAACATAACCAATCTGACAAAATTCAATGTCTAAAAACTGGAAAAAAGGGGGAAGCCTTATATTTGACCCTGTAACTTTCCAGAACCCAATAAAACCTAGATATGGGGGTTACATTGTATGAATATGTTTATTTTATTGCTCTAAAAGCTAACTGTATTATGACATTAACAGTTAAAATGCCACACAGAACTAAGAAAAAAACATTCTCACAATTTTCTTTCAAATAAAATTTTGTTTCATAATTAAAAAAAATTCATATGAAATAAAAGCCCTGTTTCCCCAGAACAAAAAGTTATATAATACGTGTGGGTTGTAACAAACCAATGTCCAGAAGTTGTAGTTATATTGGGCTTTTTCATTAAACATATAAGTAAAATCCAGATAAAATAAGGCGGCACAAACAAATACTTGTTTTGACCGACTAGCTATCTTTATCAAAGTGTATATGGTGCAGCCCCATTCATCGTTGGACTTATGTGCAATGATAGTATCTTGCAATATTTCTGCTTGATGTTTAAGCCACTGCACAATTGAAACACATATTTTCAATATGTTACCTCCGCTAATTCCACAAGGGGTACAAGGGGTCTCTAACCCCAATGGACAGGAGTCTTCATGCCATGATCCTGTGTTTCTGGAAGCCAAGGCGCGGGAAAATAAACTGTTTCCCAGGCACAGAAAACCCAGTCAAAGTAGCCAGAGCCCCAAAAGTGTCCCCACCAACCTCAGGCCGCCCCACCAGGGCACCTTCCCAGACTACTCTCCGTTTGCAAGGCTCCAGTGCTAAAACCTGCAAGGGAAGCGTCTTCTTTCTATACAAAAGGATGGCAACCCAGGGGAGCACTCATTAATTACTTCCCTTGTGGTTTCACACGTTGTTGCCAGTGCAAACGTTGCGATTGCACACTTATGTTGCAAGTGTGAATGTTCTGATTAATTTGTTGGAATGTTCCAATGGGGCATTGGGGGTGGGGGGTGGTTGGTACAAATGGCGGTCACCCACCTCACTAATTTTTTCCCTTGCGGTTTGCAGTTTCACACTTCTGTTGCGAGGTGTAAACATTCTAAGCTAGCGTTCTAAATGGGGTACGGGGTTGGTCCCCATTTGGGAGACGAATGGATTCCTTTAGTCCTCCTGAATGGGGAGCGGGCACAATTCATGAAAATACAGGGAAACACATAGAATAGAAAAAGAAGATCCACGAACAGGCAGCGGTTCTGTCACACTTCAGTCTAAGCACTATATTTGCCTAAAAACAAAACAGAAACAAAAACCTACTTTGCCTGGAAAATGCATCCCTTAAATCCTGAATTTTATTATTTGCCTTCAGGCATTTCCTAAAGTAGAATAGTGTGAAATGCTTATTTATACAGAGTATCTTTAAAACCACAGCTGGTTTGCCAAATGCCCCTATTGTGTCCCTCTTTGTTTTATGTGCAGAAATAAGAGATGACTGTGATCATGCAAGGGAGGAACTCCAAAACCTTATAAGAGTGGTTTGGGAAATCATGTAAATGCAACTAAAGTTGCTATGTGCGTAAATCAGTTTCTGAGATCTATTTTGTGAAAGCAAAATGCAAGGCATTTTTATGTCCCGTATTCAAAATATCCACTTTTCAAAGAAGTATTGAGAACTATTTTAGTGTAATAACCAACTATACATACTTTGTGATCATAATTTGTAGTCAGCTCAGATGTGAAAAATTGTATTAATGAAATTAATGGTCAAATGCATCCTATTAACAGAAGGACCCCATAAAGCTGGATAAAAATGTCCATAACAGCTATTATTATTATTATTATTATTATAGTAATTTATATATAAACAGAAAAGTGCTGGTGCGCAAGAATACAAATGCCAAGACACCTTAAGTGTAAAAAAAAAAGTGACTCTAAGATGTATATACAATAAGGATGTAATAACCCCAATAGAAGACCATGAGTTTCAAAAATACTTATAGCCAGGGCCGGACTGGGATAAAAATTCGGCCCGGGCATTTTTTTTATCACAGCGGCCCACTAAGAAGGGGGCGGGGCAGAGAGGGTGTGTTTTGTCATCACTAACGACAAACACGCCCCCTCTCAAAGTGCAGGCCAGGGCAGACCATGCGCAGAGCTCTGCTAAAGAGCTCTAGCATGAGAAAAAATCCCTGTATTAGTTCTGCACAGTGCAAGCAAATTTAATAACATGCTTGCACTGTGTTTCCTTGCAACTTGTCTCTGGTGTCTCTATAAATGGATACCAGGAGACAAAAAGGCCAGGAAAGAGTATTGTGCATGTGTTTGGAGCCTGCTTGTGGTATTGTGTGTGTGTGTATAGAGTGAGCCGATTGTGGTGTGGTATTATGTAATAAGGTCGGTTTTAGTCGTGTTGTGTTTGTGGTGTAATGTAATGCATATGTGGCTAGGGGCTGTAGAGAATGTGTGTATAGGGGATGTAGCAAGTGTGTGTGTGTGTGTGTATAGGTGATGCAGTGTTTGTAGAGAGTGTGTGTTTAGGGGTGTAGTATGTGTTTGCTTACAAGGAATCTAGTGTGTGTATAGGGGATCCAGAGTGTGTATGTCAGGAATGTAGTGTGTGTGTGTGTGTGTGTGTGTGTGATATATATATATATATATATATATATATATATATGTATATATGTATGTATACATATATGTATGTACATATGTTTGGAAGTATTGTGTATGTGTGTGGTGCAGTGTGTTGGGGAGGTTCTGTGTGTATGTGAGGGGTGCAGCATGTGTGTATGATGGATGCTGTGTGTGATGTGTGTGAGGGTGCTGTGTATGATGTGTTTTGTGATAGTGCTGATTGTGATGTGTGTGTGAGTGCGATGTGAGTGAGAGTGCCGAGTGTGATAGTGCTGTGGATAATGTGTGTGAGGTGTGAGGGTGCTGTGTGTGAGGGTGCCGAGTGTGATAGTGCTGTGTATGATGTGTGTGTGAGTGCCGAGTGTGATAGTGCTGTGTATGATGTGTGTGATAGTGCTGAGTGTGATGTGTGTGTGAGTGCTGAGTGTGATAGTGCTGTGTATGATAGTGCTGAGTGTGATAGTGCTGTGGATGATGTGTGTGAGTACTGAGGGTGATGTGTGTGAGGGTGCCGAGTGTGATAGTGCTGTGGATGATGTGTCTGAGAGTGCTGAGGGTGATAGTGCTGTGGATGAGGTGTGTGAGAGTGCTGAGGGTGATAGTGCTGTGGATGATGTGTGTGAGAGTGCCGAGTGTGATAGTGCTGTGTATGATGTGTGTGATAGTGCTGAGTGTGATGTGTGTGTGAGTGCTGAGTGTGATAGTGCTGTGTATGATGTGTGTGATAGTGCTGAGTGTGATAGTGCTGTGGATGATGTGTGTGAGTACTGAGGGTGATGTGTGTGAGGGTGCCGAGTGTGATAGTGCTGTGGATGATGTGTCTGAGAGTGCTGAGGGTGATAGTGCTGTGGATGAGGTGTGTGAGAGTGCTGAGGGTGATAGTGCTGTGGATGATGTGTGTGAGAGTGCCGAGTGTGATAGTGCTGTGTATGATGTGTGTGATAGTGCTGAGTGTGATGTGTGTGTGAGTGCTGAGTGTGATAGTGCTGTGTATGATGTGTGTGATAGTTCTGAGTGTGATAGTGCTGTGGATGATGTGTGTGAGTACTGAGGGTGATGTGTGTGAGGGTGCCGAGTGTGATAGTGCTGTGGATGATGTGTGTGAGAGTGCTGAGGGTGATAGTGCTGTGGATGATGTGTCTGAGAGTGCTGAGGGTGATAGTGCTGTGGATGATGTGTGTGAGAGTGCTGAGGGTGATAGTGCTGTGGATGATGTGTGTGAGAGTGCTGAGGGTGATAGTGCTGTGGATGATGTGTGTGATAGTGCTGAGGGTGATGTGTGTGATAGTGCTGTGGATGATGTGTGTGAGTGCTGATGTGTGTGAGAGTGCTGTGTGTAAATGTTATGGATTGTGTTTTGTGGTAAATATACAAATAAATAAATCTAAGCAGGCATTATGTCCCCCCCCCTCCCTTCTTACCTTTTAGCCTGGGAGGGGGGGACCGGCATGGTGGTATCTGGGAGGGGGTTCAGTCACTCGCCCAGCATCCCTGGTGGTCCTCGTGGTGAGTGAACTCTAGCCTGCAGGCTAGAGTTCACTCTCGCGAGATCCGGTCGTTGCCATGGCAATGCGCCGGATCTCGCGAGAGGAACCCGGCGGAGCTGCAAGATAGAGCTCCACCGGGTCCTCTCTCTCCCTCCCTTCCTCCCCAGCCGCAGGTCTATGAAAGTGGGCCGGTGAGGGAGATCTTTGATCTCCCCACCGGCCCGTCGTGGCAAACAGCGGGGCCGGCGCTCGGATAGTGCCGGCCCTGCAAAGACCAGCAGGGGAGATCCTGGGACCTTCCCCTGCCGGCCTCGGCCCATGGCCACCGCGGCCCACCGGGCATTTGCCCGGTGTGCCCGATGGCCAGTCCGGGCCTGCTTATAGCCTGTCTATAAATATCACTGGTACCTATAATAAGGGAGACAGAAAAAACAAGTGGAAAGGGGAGAGACAAAGGGAGCACTCCTAGTGCAAAAAAGTTCCTACAATAAGTAGAAGCAGAAAAATATCTCTTTAAGAAAAAGACTCACAAGTTTGGAGTGGTATGAGCCCCACTCCTGGCTATCTCGCCCAGGGAGGATCAGCCCCCTGGGTGCATGGGATCCGAGATAAGCTCTTGTAACCAGGTGATAAATTGGCAAAATTTATTGAAAATATACAAGCACTTCACACAGCAGCTAAAATATAACATCAACCGCAAGCTCACCGCCCCATATGCAGCCTGTTATTGTCCGGAAAGTTACAGGAACAAAGTCCTCTTCCGATCAGGAGTTGGTGTATCTCGCAGGTGGGTAATTAAAAAAATTCTGCGTATGCCGATCACGTTGTTACGTGACGCGTTTCGCCCCGCCTCTTGGGGCTTTCTCAAACGAGCTTGGTCTCCTCCCACTGGAGATCGTTCTAAATACGGTCAGTAATAGTAATTTATATAGTGACAACCTAATCTGCAGTACTTTACATCACGTTATTAAACAATAAGACAAACTATTACAAATTGGGGGGCGGAGCCAACCGCGGACCTGCATGGCTATTTTGTAATAGGCGCACAACTCCAAATATACCAAGACCTTTTTTGTCTGACACTGCAAACCCGAAGGACACTGAGACCTCTCACGGACATGCTCAGGAGCATAAGGTACAGGTGGGGCTTCCCCTTTGCCTTCACAGCCACCAATAATGGCACTACGGCAACAATCTCATCCGTCATGGATGGATCTCCTTGAGGTTCTCATACCAGACTGGTATGGCCCACAGCAAGCCCAACCACCTTCCAGATTGCTGCAACAACAGTGCTGGCAAACCCCATTGAAAAGACACCAGCATGCATCAAAAGACAGGGGGGCATGGATCCCCACACCCAACTGCTGCAGCCATCCGAATCTGAGCCTTCCCCAAGACCTCAGCTGACCAAAACTCTTACCTCCCAAACATCCGCTTCCATTCTTAATGACTCTCGGGGACCCAAGCTTCAACAAGGTTAACCATCTAAGGGCTTTCCAAGTACTTTGCCCCCGCTGAATCCTTCTCCATCTATCTCCTAATAGATACACTACCTGTGTGATATCCAGTGACTACCATGTACCGCCTAACTGACTCAATGCAACCGGCCCATAGCACACAGGGACTGTGGCATACAGGATATGGTACACTACGAGCTAAGAAGAACGACTTGCACTAGAGTCACCGAAGGCAGTAACATGTCTCCCTTGCCCTATATAACTTTTTTTTCTTTTGTCACTCATGCCTCCCACTCCCAATTATTTTGTTTATGACAGTGATCTTGGTCTTCTGTTACTATTCCAGACTCTTCCTATTTTTCCCCCCACTTTATCACTCCTAAGATATAGATTACAATGTTGTAGGCATATGCATCTTTACCATCTGTCAACCAATCTAGAATGCACTAATAGGCATGCCATCCAATGTACAAGCGAGAGTGTGTATTTTATCAGCCTGTGCAGAGCAGGTCTTCATACTTGTTGCACCTCTGGAGCACCCCCCTCCCCCCCTGAGATAACCCAGCCACACCCCCAACCATCTGGCTTCGGTTAGCCAGCGATATCACCTAGCCCCACGACCTTCCTGACCCACCATATCCTAGCCGATTGCCCCCAATACTTGCCATTGGATTGTACCCCACTTTAAACCCCTCCTCACACACGATAAACCAAGTAGAGTCATAAGATCCACCACTGCGGTGCCTTAATTGTTCCCCATTGGTTGTGACTACCATACCTGGGAAAAACCACCGTCTCATTTGGCTACTAACGAATACCACTATACTTAAACCCACTCTGTCACTTTATTTATCTTTTTATTATTTTGTAAATAGTTACACTAATTTCTGTTATACTGTATTATTGTTTCTGCCCATAAACACAAACTGAACACACAAACACGATCATAGCCACCATCTATGTAGTCACACTAAATGTACATAGCCTCAACTCCCCAACTAAATGATCCATGGCACTTAATGAGACGTGGCGTTCCTCCAAGAAACCCACTTTAGAGAAGGGGACACTCACAGTTTGCGTAACAGAGATTACCCAATGGGATACTTCAGCAATTATGATTGGGCCAGAGCAAGGGGGGGTGGCCATCCTTATCGGAACACACACCCCCTTTCACTTATAAAGCCCATCACACAGATCCCAACGGCAGGTTCCTTCTGGTAAAAGGCATGGTGGGGAACACAACAGTCACCTTTGCAAACCTTTATCTCCCTAATAGAAAACATTGCCACTCACTTAAGATATGTCTCAGCCATATAGAACAATTCACAGAGGGAATCCTTATAATGGGGGGAGACCTCAACATTTCCCTAGACCCTGATTTAAACACGACATCCCGCTCCAGCACATACTAATCTTTAACCAGACACAGAATGACACAGCTAGTGGACAAATCTCAACTCTTTGATGGGTGGCGGATTACCTCCCCCCAAACTCAGGACTACTCCTACTACTCTGCCGTCACTCACACATACTCCTGATTGGACATGTTGTTTTCCCCTTACAGATTCTTGCACCTGATCCAATCTGGTCGGACCATGCACCCCTGTCTCTTGCTGCCGGGCAAGAACTCACTATGGAAACTTAATAACCTACTTCTTAATGAACCTGCTGCAACCCAACATTTAAGCAACACCCTCACCCACTATTTCAACAAGAATTCATTCCCGATCATATGGGAGGCACACAAGTCAGTATTTCATGGCCATCTGATAGCTTTGGCATCAAAAATTAAAAACGCAAGGAGGCACAAATCACCACCCTTACCCAAGAAATCAGACAACTAGAACAGATGCACAAACTACTAATTTCTCTAGACCTACATAAGCAACTTACTGTCAGGGTGGCTGTCCGATGCCCGGGATCCAGACACTGTCCGGGCGGCGGAGCAGGATCGGGACCCAGTATGCCTGATGATCAGAGTAGGAGTCACAGTGTGGAGGTGGATTAGCAGGGTAACCGCACGCTGCCTGGTGTTGAGCACCAGCGTTTGTGCAGCCACATACCAAAACCCTGAATCAGCTTAAGCGGATACCAGGAACTAGGAGCATGGAAATTAGCAGACCTCCCAGGAGCTGAATAGGGAGGCTCTGCAGCAAGATTGTATCCAGTACTAGAAACAAGGCAAGACTAGAGATAGGCACCAAACATGAAAACAAGACATAACTAATAGAACCCAGAACCAGAGAAAGATAGTAAGCTAAACCCAGAACATATACACAAGACATGAGGAAAACATGAACATAACATGGGCATGACTGGACAGGACTGTACATGGACTGGGTATACAAACTAAAACAAGACAAGACAACATAGGCAAAACAAGAGGAGAAATAACTAACTACTACATATGGAAATTATAGGGATTTAGTCACACTATATGATCATACATTGCATAAGCCTGCCAACAACGCCAATGTACCCCATATCTGGCAGGTCCTACACTGCCTAATGTATGCTAAAACAACCAAAATACATATATAGCACTTACCTGCAAGAAAGAACAGAAGCAGAGAGCAGCTGCCTGCAGGAACACTGAAACATAATGAAAGATGGAAACATATGGGTGTGGCAAATAAAACAAACATTTAAAGGAAACCTGGGGACTGGGAAATCCAGGGACAAACTATAGGAATGAACCCAGAAATCCCAGCATAAAGAAAACCAGACATAGAATAGAAAACCAAAAAACAAGAAAACTAAGCAAGAATAGCAAAAAGAGTACTGGATACCAGAAGCCAAGGCCAGACATCTCCACAGAACAGAGCAGGACATGACACTTACAGACAAACGGTCCACACTACAACAATTCCTTAATCTCCATATTAAACACAAGCTTTTATGATCTAAACACTCTTACTTCACACAAGGTGGGAAATGTGGCCAGATGCTTGCTAAAGCTCTACAACACAGCAAACAGAACACATTTTTTGCAAATATTAAAAACCCCTCTGGAGAGGATGCCCACCAGACATTTTACAGGCATTCCATTCCTACTACTCAGGCTTCTATAATCTTAGAGAAAACCCCCTCACTGACTGATATTGACCACTTCCTCTCTACACGACTCAGACGATTCCCCAAATGCCAGACACATCCTAGATTCCTCTATCTCACCAGAGGAATTCCTCAGCGCAGTCAAAGACCTCCCTGTGGGAAAAACCCCATGACCGGATGACTTCTCGGCGAAGTACTATAATGTTCTCACATATTCTCAAAGGCCCGTTCACTCTATCACAAACTATGCCACTCTCCCAGCTGCAGCCCTTGAAGCACTACACTAACACTACTAAACTACTCATCTCTCCAGGCTGAGGACCTCCCAGAGCCTCATCCTTGCCATCAGCGCTGAAAAGGCGTTTGACTGGGGTGGACTGGTCCCTGCTGGTGGCAACACTACAGGCAGAAGGCCATAGCCAGAATTGGCTAAAATGGATATCCGCCATATATTCCAGACCAGGTGCTAAAATCAGAGTCAATGGTCAACTCTCTGACACAGTCAAAATATTGAACGGCATTAGACAGGGGTGCCCCCTCTCCTCTCTCCTTTTCATCCTCACTATGCAGCCCCTTCTCCAAGGCATTAAAGGCTTTAGAGTCTCAGACCAAGAGAACAAAGTATCTGCCTTTGCAGATGACCTTTTATCCACTATAACTGACCCTATTACATCCCTACCACAAAATAAACCCCTATATTCGGATATCAAACTTCCAAGTAAACTTCACTAAAAGTGAAATTCTCCCCTTAACATTAAATTGAACCACACAAGCTGCCTTACAGGAATCTTACCACTTCTGCTGGACTCTCCCCAATACTCCCCAATACATACAACCTAAACATCCCTCCACTATTAACAGCCATAACTAAGGACCTTGTGTCCTGGAATAAACCACACTTCGGCTGGCTGTGCAGAATACACATTCTGAAGAGGTCCTCCCCAAACTGCTTTATCTGTTGCCATCCCTCCCCATCAACATCCCGACCTCCTTCTTCACACAGGCGAAACGCCTCTTTACTACCTTCCTCTGGGCAAACAAACACCCCAGACTCCAATACAAGACCCTAACACGCCTCAAGACACAAGGCGGCTTAAGCCTATGTGATATAGAAACATACCACAAGGCCATTGTACAGTAGAATTTATGAATGGTCAAAACCTCAAAATCATAAACAATGGGTGCAGTTAGAATCCCTAAAAATTTACGATCACCATCCACACGATACTGTGGCATAAATCTCAGAACAAATTCCTAATACCACACAACACTCACCCCACTATAATTCCCACTCTACAACAGTGGACCAGACTCAGGCAGACTCCTAACCCAATCATGGGGAATCTACTCTTCCCACCAGGAGCCCAACATACAGCCTTTCAAACATTTGCAGCCCCCACTCAACAAATGAGATTGGGATCTTTACTTAACGAGAATGGCAAAAAAAACCTCTGCAGGACCTCATACAGGTAGACCGACAAACTACTATTCAACAGTTACAATACAATCACCTAACTCATTTCATCTTCTCCACCCCTGATCTAGTGCAGGGCAGCAGAATACTGACTCCATTTGAGACAGCATGCTTACAAATCTAAGCAGCTAGCTATCCTATCTATATAAACTCCTACAGACCCAACTGGACTCCCCCTACCAGACTTTATCAAGCACTGGGAGGAGGAGCATCTCACTGACATGACGAGACAGGGCACCTATTTTTGTTAACATCTTCAAAACCTCCATAAGTAACTACATCCATGAGGGTAATTACAAACGTTTTGCAAGCTGACACTATATACCAACGCGAATCAACCGTTTCTCCCCCCAATTCACCAGACACCATACAAACTGTAACGGACCGCCTGGCACCCTGAATGGGTACCTCCGTCAATCGCTGCTTCCTAGTAATCCTTGAGTACCATAAGCACTGCACAGGAGACTATAACGACCGTAAACCCCCAAACCACCACAGCTTGGTTGGTGTCTCGTTGTCCCACCCTGGACCCAAGACCAGGATCCTGCTTCCAGTGGGTGGACCTCCTAGTCCAGAAAGCAAAGCAGGCTGCTCTTACAAGAGCAATTGTTGTAAGCCAAAGGAGTATAGTGATTATAGCAATCCTCAGAGTGAATATAGCTCTCCAATCCCCCAAACTTGAGCCTAGACTTCATGTTTAATGGCAGCCACAACTGGCCTTACATGCAGGTCCCCATCCAAGTGGCACTCCCCCCTGGACCTGAGCGTAGACTACAGTAAAAACATATACACAATTACATTGGCTCTCAGGTCCAGGACACTCCCATACAAAAAAGGTTGTATCCCTCCCCTATGCCTGGGAGATAATTGTGTCAAGCACTGTATTAAACTCCATTATCTCCAGGCATAAATACCACACAATTTTACAAACCCCCCAAAATACCTTAAAACACACAACATCCCCACAAATGTTACATACCATGATAGCCCTGATCTGAGTGACCAACATATCCAAAAATCACCCAGATCAGTTCAGGGGTTAAGGAATTTCCTGATAGTCATAATTTGACCGACCACCCGCATGGTCTCATGCCCAAAACAGTTCCAGAGAATCAGGGCTTGCGGTCGGTCTAGTTCGGTAGTTTAAAAACGAACAAACTATCAAACAGAGTCAATAGTCTTACCCTCGAGCTTGATCCTCATATTCGTGGGAACGTTTCCACCGAATAGCGCCTTTCTAAGTGTTTTAGAACCAAACGCAGGCGTTGCTGGTGTTCGGGAGTTTCTATGTCCGTTTTCAGTTGCATGAGATTCATTCCCAAACACTGCTGCCTGCTTTCATGTGAACAAGAAACATGCTTGTAATGCTAGCTATACAGTTATTTTAAGACAGGGGTACCCACAGATCCCCAGATGTGTTGGAACTACAACTCACATGATGCTTTGCATTCCTTTAGAATGACAAAACATCATGGAAGCTGTATTTTTTAAAACTGGTCATCTACCTTTTAAGCACCCCTGATTTAGCACTTGGCACTTAAATTAGCATCTGTTTTGTCTTGAAAAATCTCCCTTGATGACATCAACTTTGGCTAATCAAGTGTGAACAATGAATACAAGAGGGATAGATCATGACCTAAAACAAGAAAGAGGTAAGGCAAAAAGAAAAATAAAGACACAGTGATGTAGACACTGTCCTACACAAACACAGTCATACAGTGACACACAGACAGAGCGATGCAGACATACAGAGACACACAGGCACAGTCTTAAAGATACAGGCATACAGTCATACACAGACATACATACAGAGGGGCAAGGGTGAATACTGCGGACCAGCAGAGCTGTAAAAAGCTGCTTGGTCTGTTAACCACTTCAGTGCAGGGAATGCTGGCAGGAGGCAGAGCACGCTCAGAGAGGAGAGCAAAACACTCATTACCAGGCACAGACTGTGAGGAGAGGAAGCAGCAGGAAAGGGGCAAAGCTAAACGTCGATCTGCCAGAGTATCTCTTCCCACTCTGCCTGTCAAATGGAACGTGGAGAGAGGTACATAATTGCAGATCTGGGATATCCTGTCTCAGAGTTCCATCAGACAGAAATACTGGCCCCTGCATTGCCTGTATTCCTGCAATAACATCACCGTCCACACAGCTTCAAATACCGCCTGTGCCAGTAAAATACCAATTAGGTGGCAACTCTGGTCCCACAGTCTAATTGTTACAGGCCATTCGGTGCTTTGGGTTAATACATTCCTTTATAAGGATGTGTCATTACATCCTAACATCCTAACAATATGTCTGGATTGTCCTTTAAACAAGTAGCAAGTAGAGAAAAACAAGTAGCAAGAGAGATGAGAACAGACAACAGCTCAATTAGCCTGCCCTTCGGTGGGTCCCCGCTCAGATCTCCAGCTGGTTTTAGCTCATCTAGTTCCATTACAGAGAGAACCTATGAGAAAACAAGGGGGGGGGGGGGAATCTACGGCTTTTGGGGAAGCGTCATCCCTGCCCCATGTGTCTGTGTGGCCCTTCGTCCCCGTCAGGGCTAAGACCATCGTGTTAGTCTATGTCTGTGGTGGCACTATGTATGACGTGCACTGTCTTTGTGGTCTTTCCCTGTCACCTCTACTCATCGTCTCAGGCCATGTTCCTACTGATGTCTACTCAGTCTGTGATAAGTGTCTGGAAGTCGGGTTTCGTCGTAGTCAGAATCCAGTGTGTCCAGGTCGTCATATATGACTGTTCTCTCCCCTCTGCGTGTGAGATAAGTTCCTCTAGCACCCTGAGACCTTCCATACGTTTAAACCAGGCAGACACAGGTGGTGGGGTCTTTTGTTTCCAGTATAAGGGAATTAGGCTCTTGGCTGTGTTTAATATCCTGATCGTTAGGGATTTATAAGATGAGCTACGGGCGGAGGTGTGGTGTAGGAGGAAGGCTGCTGGGTCCAGGTGGGGCGGAGTATCGGAAAATTTTGTGATGATCATGTGGATTGCTGCCCAGTAGGGTTGTATCAAGGGGCATGTCCACCAGATATGGAGGAGAGTGCCTAGAGCTTTCTCACATCTCCAACAGTTGTTGGTGGCGGTTGGGTCGTAGGAATGGGTGACCAGTGGCGTGCGGTACCAGCGAGATAGTACCTTATAGGCCGTTTCTTGTATGCCACTGGATGTTGCACAGTGAAGGGAAAGGGTACAGATCTTTTCCCACTGGGTTGGCGAGAGTGTGGTTCCCAGATCAGTTTCCCATTTACTCATGAAGCTCGGTGGGGGAAGTCTCCTTGCGTCCATGAGGAGGCTATAGAGTGTGGACAACCCCCTGGCCAATGGGCTTGGGTCATGGCAGAGCCTTTCAAAGTCTGTGAGTGGCCTGTGTGCGTGGACGTCCTTGGCGATTATTAGTAGGTAGGCGAATAGTTGTTTGTATCTGAACTGCGTCATGAACGTTGGTCTCTCCTCAGGCAACAGGGACTCAAGAGTCCGTATCGTGCCGTTGGTGATAGCGTGGCAGAGTCTAGGTAGCGGGTTTCCTAACAGTTGTTGAAACGGGCCAGCGTCTAGTCCGGGTGGGAAGGCGTCATTATGTGTCAGGGGTAAGAGTGGGGAAATGGGTGTGGTGAGGGAGGAGGGTGTCCCCACCTTATGCCAAACCATTAAGGTCGCTCTAATTAGTGGGTGTGGGTTAGCCAGCTGTCTGCCCTGGTGGTGGTCTAGCCACGGTAAGAGCCCTATCGGTCTGGTTATCTGGTCTGACTCTATTTCCTTCCACAACTTGTGGACCTCTGATTTGGACCATTCCATCACCCTCTGGAGATGGGTCGCTTTGTAATAGACCTGGAAATCTGGGAGGGCCAGGCCACCTTTCCGTTTAGGTAGCGTGAGAGTGTCGTGTTTGACCCGTGCCTGCAGGTTGTGCCATGTAAATCTTAGTGCCATGGAGCGCAGCGTTGAGAAGTATGCCTCAGGTATGTGGATTGGTAGTGTCTGGAACAAGTAGAGCAGCCTGGGTAGAATGTTCATTTTCAACACTCCAATGCGTCCAAACCAGGAAAGACGGACTTTAGTCCATTCCTCCAGGTCTCTGCGTATTGCGGCCAGGAGGGGTTGAAAATTAGCGGTGTATATTTGTGACAGGTCTCTTGGTATGGAGGTGCCTAAGTATCTTATAGTGGTGTCAGACCATTGGAATGGGAGTGTGTGTTTCAGGGCGTCTACTCTATTGGGTGGGATCGAGACATTCAGAACTGAAGATTTGGAGAGGTTAATTTTGAAGTTCGATAATTGGCCGTAGAGCTGGAACTCTGCCATGATTGCTGGCATTGACGTTTCAGGCTGGGTGACATAGAACAGCAGATCATCTGCAAAGGCAGCCACTACGTGTCTCGTCCGCCCTACTTGCATCCCTCTTATGGCCTGGTTTTCCCGGACAGAGTTAAGAAAGGGCTCCAGTGCCAGTACAAAGAGCAGTGGGGACAAAGGGCAGCCCTGTCTTGTGCCATTCCGGATGGGGAACGGGTTCGTGAACAACCCGTTCACGCATACCCTTGCTGTGGGTTTAGAGTACAGAGCTCGTATCCAGCTCATCATATGCGGGCCCAGACCTATCGCTTCTAATACCGCTAGCATGTAGCCCCAATCTATGCGGTCGAAGGCCTTCTCCGCATCTGGCCTTCCCGACTGCATTGTGCCCTGTGAATGAGATCGAGTGTCCTGATGGTGTTGTCTCTTGCTTCTCTCTGGGGCGTGAACCCTGCCTGGTCCCTATGTATGAGATCAGGGAGGTAGGTTTGTAGTCTGCGGGCTAGTATTTTTGTGAAGAGTTTAAGGTCACAGTTTAGTAGAGAGATAGGTCTGTAGCTTGCACAGAGTTCCGGGTTTTTACCTTCCTTTGGGATTAGGGAGATGTTGGCCGCTAGAGTCTGTGTGGGCAGGCTGGCTCCGTCCCGTAGGGCATTAAGGGCAGTCAGGAGGTGTGGGGATAATACGTCAGCAAACTTTTTATAGTATCTAGTGGGAAGACCGTCAGGGCCCGGGCATTTGCCCAATTTCGACTCTTTTATGGCCCAGGCTAGTTCGTGTGGTGCGATCGGTTCGTCAAGGGCATTCGTGGCGTCCCGGGGAAGTCGTTTTTGTATGTGTGCGTGTAGGTATTGTCTGGTCTCTGGTAGGACGTCACCCTGACGCGGTGGCTCCCTATCGGGGTGTATGGCATAAAGCCCCACGTAGTATTCCCGTATAGCCTCTGCCATGTCCCCCGGGAGTTGTTTCAGTCGTCCGTCTTTGTCGCAAATTTTAGGTATGTAGGATTCAGCTCTCTTTTTGGCGATCATACGGGCCAACAAGGCCCCGCATTTGTTGGCGTGTGTATGAAAGAAAGCTTTGGTGCGCAGGTGCGCCCTTTGGTGGTTGGCGTTCATGATGGACGCCAGTTCCCTGCGTAGTGTCAGTAACTTGGCACCATCGCTCTGGAGCCGTGTTAGTTTGTGCCTGGCCTCCACCACCTGTATCTCCGCGATTATGGCCGCCATTCTAGCAGCCTTTTCTTATTTCATGGCTGCGCTTTTAGCTATGAAGTAGCCTCGTATAACGCATTTGTGAGCTTCCCACACACAGAGGGGTGTCACGTCTGGGGTAACATTGTCTGTGAAGTATTGGGCAAGTTTGGTTCGGGATTCCGTGGTTACTGTTAGGTCATTAAGTAAGGCTTCGTTCAGTCGCCAGTTGCTACACGTCGGTTTGTAGAGGGGAGATGTCAGTGTCATGGTGAGTGGTGCATGGTCTGACCATGTCGCGGTTCCAATCGTCACTGACTTAACATCTGTCAGGTAGTAGTGTTGCAGGAAAAAGTAGTCCAGTCTGGAGTACGTCTTGTTTGGATTGGAATAGAAGGTGAAGTCTCTGTCGTCAGGGTGTATCGCCCTCCAGCAGTCTGTCAGGCGTTGGTCTCTAAGGGTTTTGTTGATAGTAGTCAACACATGTCTGGGTATCGTTGAGGTGCCCGCAGATGTGTCTAGGCTTGGTTGTAGGGCCACATTAAGGTCACCCCCCATGATGAGACAACCCTCCGAGAAGGTCATGATGGCTTTCAGCGATCTAGTCATGAAACGGTGTTGAGCAGTGTTAGGAGCATACAGGTTGGCTAACGTGTACGTACGGTCGGCTATCGTTCCCTTAACGCATATAAACCTTCCCCAGTCATCTTTCAGGGTTGCTGTGGGTGTGAAATGTAGGGATTTATGAAGGAGGATGGCCGTACCTTTGGATTTCCCTAAGGGGTTGTTGCTGAGGTAGCATTGGGCGAACCTTTTGTCGGTCATTCTAGGTGTCAGACCTTCCTTAAAATGGGTCTCCTGTATAAATACTATATGGGCTCTTTGGCTGTGAAAGTGGCGGAGCGCCTGTGATCGTTTTTCAGGTTGGTTAAGGCCCTTGGCGTTAATAGAGATAATGTTGATGTCCGCCCTAGCTAGCGGTTTCGGGGTCTGCATGACGTAGCTCCGGTTGACCTCTCTGTCAGGGGTAATGTGGACAGATAAGTGGTGGGCCTACGGGCTGTGTTACTACCCAGGTGTTGGGTGGGTTTGGGGGAGGTGCGTGTCGGGGGTGTAGGGAGAGAGTATTACCTGGATGGATGGTCCCCGATGAGGCCCCTTCCCGAATCCCCTCGCGGACACCGCAGCCGGACTTTTAGTGCCTAGGAGTAGGTGCAGAGACAAAATAAAATAAAATAAACACAAGTCAAACAATAAACAACAATATACAAAGAAATGGCTCGGGTGTAGGCCGAGGTGGAGTCGTCCCGTCCGTACTAGCGGTTCGGTCGAGTCCCCTTGCCTTTCTTCCTGACACCCCGGCCAGGTGGGAACGTGGCCTACTGGTTACCAAATGCCTCTCGTGTATACACGGTCCCTCTCCGGGGTCCCGGTTCAGAGAGGGGAGAGAAAAATAAAAAAAAAAGAGAGAAGGACGGGGTGTTTCCCCGCGGGGTCACCTATAGCGGTGACAAAAAAAAACTCCCACGTGGAAGGCCCCTCTATCGTCCCCCTACCCGCCCCGCCCAAAGAGTACTCTAGCCCCTAAGTTATCCGTGATGTTGTGAGTGGGGTATTGTAAAATTGTGTGTGTCGTGTGAACCAGGCGTCAAGCCTAATAAGTCGTGTGTGTGTGTGAGCTTCATGGCGTGTCTAGTTAGGTGGTGTGTCGTGGTGTAGCCTTGAGCTCTAGCGGCAAGTGTGTGTGTGGTGGCTGTGTCCCTCTCCTGCCTACCCTTCCTCATGCTATATACCCATCCACTCCTCTAAGGGAAAGTTTTAGGGCCCTCTGACAAAGACTCTATATCTCCGTTGCCAGTGTTCTCAAGATGTGTCGGTGGCATCGAGTCCCCACGTCTCTGCGGCCCGTGTTTGGTGGTGTGGCAGAGTCAGTCCCCTTACGGCAGCTCGGCTGGTTAAGAGAATGGTTCCTGTCGGAGTGGTGATCAGAGCACAGCGTAAGCCGCTGGGTCGTCCAATCCCCCGTTCAAGCCCCCCACCCAAAAGTGAAACAAAAGTGGGAGTCCGGTAGTCCGGTGTGGTTAGAGAGGTACCTTATGGTAAGCTCCCCAGCAGGTTATAGTCTATAGGCAGATACCTCGATCGGTGGGTCTCAGAGTCTCTCAGGAGCCGCGGAACTCAACGGGGGTTGCCGGCTGGTCGTGCCGTCTCCGTTCTGGATCTGGTTCTTCTTTGTGGCAGCGGGTCGTCTCGTGCCGGCCTGGGTGGGCCAGTGTAGAAGTCTAGCGGGTCAGGCCAAGTCATGTTTAAGGGTGGTAGCTGGAGCTCGACAGTGAGATCTCGCAGGTCTTGTTGATTGCGTACCGGCATGGGACCGCTGGGAGTGTGAGCAGTTAGGCCAGTCGGGAAAGTCCATCGGTATCTCACCTTCTGAGCTGTCAGGGCTCGAGTGAGGGGTTTCAGAGCCCTGCGGTAGCCCAGTGTGGCCGGGCAAAGATCTGGAAATATTTGGATAGGGTGATCCTCATGGGTGATGGGTCCCGCATTGCGAGCCGCCTGTAGTATGTCTTCTTTGAGGGAGAAGATAGTTAAGCAGCATATTACATCTCTCGGCGGCGCTCCTTCAGGGCCTCTGGGTCTTAGTGCCCTGTGTGCTCAGACAAAGTCGATCGGCATGTCCGTGGGACGGCCTAGAAGGCCGTTAAATAAGATGGTAAGTGTGTCAGTGAGCCGGGTTGAGGGTTCTTCGCCTTCAGGTAGGCCTCTGATCCGCAGGTTGTTTCTGCGGCCCCTGTTGTCGAGGTCTTCGACATGGCGAGCCATGGCTTGCAAATGGGCAGTGTGGTCGTGAAGTGTGGACTCTGTGGTTGTATGGGCCACGGTGAGGTTGTCTTGTTCCTCTTCCAGCCGCGCCATGCGGTCTGCCATACCTTGCATGTCTGCTCTCATCAGTTGGAGGTCGGCCCGGATCGAGGCATGGAGGGCTGATGTGGCTTGGGTCAAGTCGGCTCTGGTGGGCAGTGCTCTCAGCAGGGCCATCCAGTCTGCCGGTGGGTGATCTGTGGCCTCTCCGCTCGCTTCGCCGACCTGGGAGTTCGGGCTCATGGATGGCCGAACTCCCATGGATGGCCTCAGCGGAGGCCTGGGACGATGGGTCCGGCTGCGTGGTCATGTATTGCCTGACCGACGCCTGGATTGCAGGTGGGCGGGTGCTCGATGGTTTGGGGGTACTCCCCAGTCTTTCCCCATATTTGCGTTTGGGGCAGCTTTCTAGCGATTTGCAGGGCGAGTACGGAGGAGCTCAGAGATTAGGCAGCCATTCCTCTCCGCTGCTAGGCCACGCCCCCGTACTCTGGACATTTAAATACATTGCTTAAAAGTCTACTGGAAATATTCCTGTAATGTTCAAACCAGCCAGTAGATGGTGGTCACATACCACTCTATACTGTTTTAACAGGGAAATGCATTTGCTGACATCAGTATTGATATTAGCAGATGGATATCCTTAGGGTTAGGGTTAGGTGATGGACTAATTATTAATAAATGGTAAGTGTTAGGGTTAGGATTAGCCTAGGGCTAGTGTTGAGGTAAGGTAAGAGTTTTAGGGTTAGGGGTAAGGTTAGGGTTAGTGTATTAGTGTAAGCATAGGGTTAGGTTTGGTATTGCATGGGGGGTGGTGGGGGGTAGAGTTAACTACCAAATATAGAAAATTTTCTCCATACTTACTGTAATTTTCTTTTCCTGGCTATAATTCATGGCAGCATGAATTATACAGGAACAGGACAGGAAACAATTAATCAATTATAACCAGACTATAGGTATAAAAGGTCCCTCCTCCCTCTAACACACAGTCTAGTATAAAGCTAAAAAAAAATATTTGGGAGGGTTGCTGATGCTGCCATGAATTATAGCCAGGAAAAGAAAATTACGGTAAGTATGGAGAAAATTTTCTATATTCCTAGCCATTCATGGCAGCATCACTAATGGGTAATACCCAAGCTCCGTAATCAAGGGAGGGTGAATAAAGACGAGACTCAAATATTATGCTGCAAAGGAGATTTATTCATGAGAGATTCAGTGAGGACAAAACCCCTCTACCGAAGGATGATGAGGAAGAGACCACATCCAGTTGGTAATGTTTGATGAAGGTTATAGGTGACGACCAGGTGGCTGCCCTGCATATGTCGTCAGAAGGAACCTCTGCCCAATTAGCCCAGGAGATGGCCAATGCTCTCGTAGAATGGGTCTTTATCTTTTCCGGAGGAGATAGATTTTTGAGTTTATAAGCCATTTTTATGGTGTTTGAAACCCAACGCCTTAAAGTAGCTGTAGAGGCCGCCTCCCCTTGTCTGTATCCTGACGGGATAATAAACAATTGCTGCAATTTTCTAATTCTGTTTGAGACCTCTATATATTTCATTACACATTCTCTCACATCCAACTGATGGAGTTTGACTTCTTCCGCAGAAGAGGGGCTTTGGTAAAAAGATGGTAGAACCATTTCTTGAGCCAAGTGAAAACTATAAACCACCTTAGGTAGGAATTCCATTCTAGGTCTTAGGATAATTCTATCATGGAAAACCTGAACGTGATTTGGATCACTGGAGAAGGCTTTAATTTCAGATATTCTTTTTGCTGTAGTAATTGCCACCAAGAACAAGGTCTTGTATGTCAGATTAATAATGCCCAACGCATCCAGTGGAGCAAAGGGGGTTTCTGACAAAACATCCAGTACCAAAGGAAGATCCCAAGGAGGAGCATAGTTTCTAGATGGAGGTCTTATGCATATAGCTGCCTTAAAGAAAAGAGTGCTCAAGCTTAGGCCTTTCTCTAGACCTTCGTTTAGAAATTCCAGAATATCTATATTCGAAGGCTGTAGGAAATTCTTGGATTTCTTTTCTGCCCATAAACAAAACAAATCCCATATCCTGTGGTAACATGTAGAGGTGGATTTTTTTCTGGATTTCAGCAGTGTATTCACCACCGGTTCTGGTACTCCTTGCTCTAAAAGTCTCTGCTTTTCAAGAGCCAAGCCGCCAATTTCCATTGGATTGGATTGGGATGCACCGCTGGACCTTGTATTAACAGATCCACTCTTGGAGGAAGATGCCATGCAGGACCCAAGCACATTTTGTTCAGGAGTGGGAACCACAGTCTTCTCGGCCAACTCGGAAGTATAGCAATCACCGTCTTCCTTTCCTTCCGAATTTTCCTCAAAAATCTGTGAATCATAGGCAGGGGAGGGAATGCATACCCCAGATCGAAGTTCCAAGGACGGGAAAAGGCATCTTGTCCTGCTGATTGATATTCTGCCTTTAGAGAAAAAAACTTCGGGACTTGAGCATTCCGAAATGTAGCCATCAAATCGACCTGGGGTGTGCCCCACCTTGACGCTATCTGCTGAAATACCTCTGGGTTTAATTCCATCAATGGAAATATTTCTCGTAATAGAGCCTTGCTTTTGGTTCCGCCTTGTCTGTTTACATATGAGGCCACTGCCCTCTTGTCCGTTTGGATTCTCACACAAGAATTTGTTTGCTTGTTGAAAGCCTTGAAGGGCATATAATATTGCTCTCAGTTCTCTTAGGTTTGAGTGCAACTTGCGCTCTCTCTCTGTGTCCATGAACCTTGAATCCAAACTTTTTCCAAGTGCGCACAACAACCTTGTAGACTTGCGTCTGTAGTAACTGTTATCCATGTTGGATCCTCCAGGGGAAACCCCATGGATAAGTTCTTGGTTTTCTCCCACCAAGTCAGGTCGTCTATTGTTTTTTGAGAGATAGGAATATTTCGATCCCAGTCGCCCACTTGTGTCTTGAATTCTTTTAGAAACTGCAACTGGATGGGACACATCTTCCACTGGGCCCATTTCACCAAGCCTATAGTCGATGTAAGAGAACCTATAAGGCTCATGAATTCCCATGCTGTAATGCTTCTCGTGTAGTGAAGATTCTTGATCTTCATCTGAATCCTCTCTATTCTTTCCGTAGACAAATTCACTTGACCGGTTACCTTATCTATGGCAGCCCCCAGGAATATAATACTCTGAGAGGAAACCATCATACTTTTCTCCATATTCAGTTTCCAACCATGGTTCACGAGGATATTCACGACCGACTGGGTGTGGAGTGCTACCGTCTGGCTAGATGGACCTATAATAAGAAAATCGTGCAAGTAATGTTATATCTCTATCCCTTTCTTTCTGATTACTGCTACTAATGCGATAAGCACCTTTGAGAATGTTCTCGGAGCCAGGCTTAATCCAAATGGGAGTCCCCGGAACTGGTAGTGACTTCCAAATACACAAAATCTGAGGAATTTTCGGTGCCCTGTGTTGATTGGGATCAGGTGGTATGCATCTTTTTTTTTTTTTTTTAATTCTTTATTTTTGGTTTGTCAGAAAATGCGAGAACACGTCTTGTGCAGTTTAATCGGTTTGCGCAGAAACCGTCCATTGCTTATACAGTTTTGTTGTTACATGTCATAGTTTCATTGCTTACGCAGAAGCCAAATATAGACATTTAGTATTGGTGTCTTCACAGTCGGTTTGTGTGGATGCCGACCAGCACTCCCATCAGCTGACATTTTTATCATTTTTTAGCTCAACTCATATTAAACGTGTGCTCCTTACATGTTTGTTGATCATCTTTCAGGAGAAAAAGTAAGGTTGAAGACGTAGCTGGGTAGGAGAGGAGATAAGGAAGGAAAATTAGGATGGGAGGGAGGGGGGGGGGGGTGATGGGGTGAGACCCTCCCTGGCTTTACAAATTACTGGGATATTTAGCACCCGTATCCCACTTGCTGTTGGATATGTGGGTCTGCGCGCTGAGTTTTAGCCACGGGGGGCTTACTACTAGAGGTACGAGTATAGTCTTGGGCCGTTGTTGATATGGGAGGCCTAATTATGGGCTGCTAGAGGCGCGCTCCTTTCGTGGTGTAGTGGGCTCTGCTGCTGGGGGGGGGGTTTAAGTCCCTCTTTGTAGGTCTGAGTATTCTTCCCACGGTTCCCAAACTTTGAGGAAGCGTGGGTATGTGTCCCTGACCTGAGCTGTCAGCCTGTCCATGAGACATGCTTCTTTGATGTTTTTTATTACCTTGTCCATGTGTGGGGTGTCTGCCTGGAGCCACACCAGTGCCAAAGCCCTCCTGGCTGCTAGAGTTATTTTGTTTAGGAGCTTTTGGTCTTTGTTGGGTAATGTGTCTATCGGTTTGGCTATTAGAAACGTCCAGGGATCTGGTCTTATTGGTCGTTTAAGTATCGTTGTCAAGAGTTTGGCCACCTCGTCCCAATACCGGGTAATTCTCGGGCATGTCCACCACATGTGCAGATAGGTCCCCTTTTCCCCACATCCTCTCCAGCATGTGTCTGTAGGTGTCTTACCCATTCTGTTCAGTTGCACAGGGGTCGTGTACCATCTCATGAGTGTCTTGTAACACTGTTCCTGGTGTACCACACAAATGGAGGACTTGGCTGCCGCCTCCCAGATGTCCTGCCACTCCCCTGCTTCTAGAGTCTGATTGAGGTCTGCTTCCCACTGCAGGACGTAGGAAGGTGTTTGTGTGTTCTTTGTGGGTGCGCTTAATTGGACATAAAGACGTGTGATAAGGCCGGTACGCGATTCATCAGACACGCAGAGTGTTTCAAAGAAGGTGGGCCGGAGACTGGCTGCTTGTGCCACAGCAGGTGTTTTGGCAAAGTCCCTAAGCTGCATATATCTAAAGTAATCTTTTGTGGTTAGCGGTGCCAGGGTTTTCAGGTTTTCGTATGTGCGGAATACATTAGCCTGAAATAGTTGGCAGTAGCATTGGATTCCCGTGTCCTCCAGGCCTCGGAAGTCCCTTGGGGGGAACGCTTTGTTTCGGAGGTATGGGGTCAGGGGTGACGTGGGGTATGTGAGTGCATATTTATGAGCCGTGGCGTTCCAGACTCTGATGGAGTTTAAGATAGCCGGGCAGGTAGTGTGCAATTCGGGTCGGTCAGCTTTTGGTACCCATATCCAGAATTGCGGCAAGTCTGTTCTCATTAGGAGCGTTTCTATGTCTACCCATCTGTGTCTGTCAGGTGGTGAGTGCCATTCGATTATCTGTGCTAGATGAGCCGAAAGGTAGTACAGATGGAGGTTAGGCAGGCCTAGACCTCCTTTGCTCTTGGGTGTGTGCATTGTATGTCTTGCTACTCGGTGTCTTTTCCCTGCCCATACGAAGTTGTCTACTGCTGTTTGGAGTGGTTGTAAATTGTTTTTTGATACTGCCACTGGCAACGCCTGGAAAAGGAACAGCAGTCTCGGCATGAGATTCATTTTGATAGTGTGCAGCCTACCCAACCATGAAATGGGTTTATCGTGCCACCTATCTAGGTCCTGTCTTAGGGTGGTTAGCAACTTTTGGTGGTTCTCGGCATATAAGTCCGCGTAGTTTGGTGTGAGTTTGACTCCCAGGTATTTGATGGCTTGTGTACTGATTTTTAGGTCAGTCGCATGTCGCAGCCACCGGATCTCCTCGTCGGAGAGGCCCAGGGGCATACCCACCGACTTCTCCATGTTTATTTTAAAGCCGGCCACTAATTGGTACGCACTTAAGATGCGGATAAGATGTGGGATCGATTTTGTGGGGTCTGTGATTGTGAGCAGCACGTCGTCCGCATATGCCGAAATTTTAAATTCCTCAGCCTCGATTTTGACGCCCTCAATTCCCCTCTCTGTTCTGATCATATGCAGTAGGGGTTCAAGTGCAAGTATGAACAAGAGGGGGGAGAGGGGGCAACCCTGACGGGTACCGTTTTTAAGATCGAAGGGCCGAGGGGCTGTACCGGGGAGAGAGATTTGGGCTCTGGGGGCCGCGTAGAGCGCTCGGGTGGCCTGTATGAATCTAGGGGGTAGCTGTAGCCTTTCCAGGACTGCGAACATGTAGGGCCATTGGATTCTGTCGAAGGCCTTCTCCGCGTCCAGAGAAAGGATCAGAGAAGGCCTTCGGGTCTTGTTTGCCCACCATATCAGGTCCACTGCGCGTCTTGTGTTTTCGTAAAGTTGCCTGGTCGGGACAAATCCCACCTGATCCGCGTGCACGAGTCCAGTCAGTACTGAGTTGAGTCTGATGGCCAGGATTTTTGCATACACTTTTAAGTCAAAGTTTATCAGGGATATGGGGCGGTAATTTGCTACATTGGTGCTGTCTCTGTCGGGTTTGGGGATGAGGGCTATGTCTGCCGTGGTTAGGTCCGCTTTGGGTGCGTCCCCCTCTGTCCAGTCTTTGTACATTGCGGCCATATGGGGTATGAGTTGGTCCTGGAACGTTTTATAGTAGGAACCATCAAAGCCATCCGGGCCTGGGGCTTTACCCCCTTTGAGGTCCGCTAAGGCCCTGCTGACTTCGGCTATTTCGATAGGTTCCCCCAAATGGGCTGTGGCCTCTACCGACAGGTGCGGTAGTTTGGCACTCTGTAAGAAGTCATTAATTTGCGCCATGTATGCGTTGTTGTCCCGTGTGAGTGCCGGGGAGTGGTTATAGATCTCAGTGAAGAATGTGGTGAATTCCCTATTAATGTCGGTGGGGCTGTTCAGAATTTGTCCCTGTGTGTCTTTGATGGATGTAATGTTGGTGATTGTCCTTTTAGGTCTAAGGGCTCTTGCCAGTAATGTGTCCATTTTATTTGCTTTTTCATAAAATAGACGTTTTGTATGGACCATGTCCCTGCTTACTTCATCCAGCATTAATTCTCTAATCTGTCTTCTTATGTCGGTAAGTTCCCCAGCGGTGCGAGGTGTCGCCTGTTGTTTGTGTTGCATCTCAGTTTTTCTAAGTGATTTTTGGAGGGCTAGAAGCTGTTTAGTTTTTTCCTTTTTTAGGAAAGTCGCCGTTCTGATCAATATCCCCCTAATCACTGGTTTATGGGCCGCCCACAACGTTGTGGGAGATATTTCGGGGGAGCAGTTTTCCTGAAAGTAGCGAGTTATCTCTTGGTGTATGGCTTCTTTAGTCTGGGGGTTTTTGAGTAAGGAGGCGTTTAGTCTCCATTTCCATGGGGCGCGTGGGCCTGGCATCTTAAGTGTAAGTGCGATGTCCGCGTGGTCGGACCAGGAGATAAGATTTATCTCTGAGGTCTTGACGGTTGGCATGGCTAGTTGGTTAACTAAGAATAAATCTATTCTGGAGTAGGTGGCATGCGCTGCGGAATAAAAAGTATAATCTAGCTCGCTCGGGTGTTGGATCCTCCAGGGGTCCAGTAGGCCTGTCTGCGCCATGAAAGTGTGAAGGAGTTTATCCTGTCCCCCTCTATTCTGTGACCTAGGGAGGTTGCTCCCCCCTCCTCTATCCGAGGCAGGACACGGCGTTGCGTTGAGGTCCCCTCCTAAGATTAAAATCCCTCTAGGGAGCTGTTGGATTAATGTCTCTAGAGTGGACCAGAATGCTTTGCACGGGGTGTTGGGTGCATATACATTAATTAGATGGTAGGTGTTCGCATGTAGCGTGCCTGACAGAATCACGTACCGGCCCTCTGTGTCACTCTGCACCTTCGTGATGTGTATCGGACATTTTTTGTGTATAAGAATGTCAACCCCGTTCTTTTTACATAGTGTTCTGGACGTATATGCTCTAGTATATATGTGGTTAGTTAGTTGTGTCGTAGCTGTGCGGGGCAGGTGTGATTCCTGTATGAAGGCTATATCCGTTTTCTGTCGTCTAAGTTCACGGAAGAGAAGCCTCCTTTTGTTTGGGCTGTTAAGCCCGTTTACGTTAAGTGAGGTGATTTTTAGTTCCATGCTGGTGTTGTGGTGCTAGTGTACCTTGTTTGTCTGCTGAGTTACGTCCTCCTGTCAAGGGAAGGCGAGTCGGGAAGGATTGCGGTCCCCAGCAGCAGGCCCACCGGGTGTTTCACCTCGCAGTTGTGAGGTGGGGAGGGAGGGGGGGGGGGAGTAGGTAGGCCAAAGGGAGGTCTCTGTTCCCCTTGAGAAGAGAGAAAAAGGTTAAGAGAGAGGTTAAGGAGGAGATTTTAAGGTCAATCAACAATTATATACACAAAATAAAATAAAATAACGTAACAATTAACTGTACAGTGTTAACCTGGTACCAACAATTATATCTTGTTCGTACCTCAAGTCCTCCTGGTCTTACTGTTCGCCGGGAGATCTGGGGGTGGGCATCCACCGCACCGAGGGAATCACCTCTGGTGGGGGGGAAACTCAGCCACAGAGCACCCCGGCAACACTCAAATATGGAGGCTTTACCAATCCCGAATCATTAGCGCACATCAGGGGGGGGGCAGGGCAACCAATCGTCCTACTACCATTGACGTGCATTTGTTGTCAATATAACCTTCTAGTCAAGTTCTGAGGTGTCTTTTCTACCATTTCTACCATTTCTTCTCTAGGTGGTGTGGCTATATGAGTTGTTGTGATAGCTGGATTAGCATGGTAAATGGTGACACTCTATACTGAGTACCGTGTTTGGGCTTACTTTATATATCCCTGGCGATATGTGCGGTGCTGTCTACTGGGAGGAGAACTTTGTCACAGTGGTCAAGCTATCACCTGAGCTTTATAGGAAGAAATTCATCCTCATTATGTTCTTCAGTTTTTGAGAAATCAAGGGGATAATTTCAGGCATTAGAAGGGGGCGCATATTGTTCCTTAAGTCATTCGTTCAAGGATATTCTAAAGCTTGGTTTATAGGGGGAGATGGGTAGTGACTAAGCATACAGATATTTAATAGGTCGCCGGAAGGGGGAGCAATAAAGTCCTCTGCTTATGGCAGGTTGTACAGGTGCCCAACCCTTGACTTTATCCTATCCAGATAGGGGCTGTTGACCTTCCCTAGTGGTATGCTTGTGCGTTACCTCCGGTGTTTTGCTGTAGGGCACCAAACTGTAGTCATTTTTAAAGTATAGCAGCTTACTCCCCTTTGCTCCCTCCTGCCTATTACCTAACAGATTGCTCTTTACCGATACCACGCATTTGCCCCAACCGAGTCAGAGGGACTCGTTGCTGGTTTCTAATGGGTTGGGGGGGGTGGACTAAATACAAGGCAGAAAAGGGGGGGTGTAAGCAGAACTTTAGCCCCTGTTTGTACTGGTGGAGGGGCACATACTCTGTGTCATTATACGTACAGCTTTCCATTGTGAATTACCTTCCCGTGAACTGGCAGTTTCAGTAATGCTTCATTACTCCCCTCCCGTCTTTTTCCCCACCCCCAACTGTCTCCACCTTAGGAATCCCAAACACCGGTGACTCAGGCCCCTGCCATGACGGTCTATGTGTGGGCACCTTGTGTGTTTTGAGCATGTAACACTGCACCCCCATCCGTCACCCCCCTCCCTCTTACCCCTTACCCCACATATCACATTAGCAATTCCCATTACTGTACATATTACTCCCCAAACTCGGGTAACCTGAACTGAACCAAAATGTTCATTAGTTTTATGCGTTATCAACTATGCAGTCTGATAAGTCCCTAAAGTGTGCAAAAAACACTGTGTTCGAATAGTTAGTTGCAACTTGCGTGTGTCTCCGGCTCCCGGTCCCGGGCTGGCTCCGGCGTGTTCGGGCAGAGCTCTCATTTATCCACTTGCCTCCTCATCTTCCCCAAACAGGGCGAGTGTGTCCATGGTGGTTGGCGGGGCTTGAAAGTCCGGTGGAGGCTCGATGCCCAGGTCTGCAAAAAAGGCGGGAATATTCGTCGCTGCGTGGAGGACAGCCGGTTTAGGGCCATTGAAAACAAGGATTTTAAAGGGGTATCCCCATGCAAATCGGATACCGTTGTTTCTCAGTACGTCTGTGACCGGTTTCCATGCCTTTCTTCTGAGGAGGGTGGCTGGTGCAATGTCCTGAAAAATCTGAACTGTATGTCCTCCTGGTTCGTAGGCCTGGGTTCTGCTGTGACGCAGTATGGCCTCCTTGGTCTTGTAAAAATGCAGCCGCATGATGACATCTCGTGGCGGGCTGTTCTTCGGGTCCCTGGCCCTGAGCGCTCTGTGGACACGATCCACTACCCACTGGTGGTCAGGAATTTCTGGCAGCGTTAATTTGAAGCAGTCAATCAGGGTCTTTTCGAGGTCTGCTTCCTCAATGGATTCCGGCAGGCCTCGGACACGCAGATTGTTCCGCCGCGATCTATTTGCGATGTCTTCAACTTCCAGCTCCAGGTCATTTACATGTGCCATGAGCTTGTTTGTTAGGGTTGCCGCCGTGTTATGTGCTTCCACTACCGCCTCTAGTTTTTTCTCCACGTGGCTGGTGCGGGCGCCTATTGCAGCAATTTCGGCCTTTACCTCTGCCGCCGTCCGTTTTATTTCTTCGGCTAAGTAGCCCTTTACTTCGGCCAGGGACTGTAATATGTCTCTGGATGTTGCCTCTATGGGTGAGTTCCCCTGTCCGGTCCGATCCATGGGGTCTCTGGAGTTAGGGCTAGCGGCCGCAGGCGCCCCACGCGCTGTAGGCCTCTGTGCAGACAACATGTCCGCCACTGATATGGCTTCTTTCGAGCTCTTCTTCATCAGTCTGCGGTTTGACATCCGGTCCCCTTGTCCTGTGGAGATGTTGGGGTGTTCGGGGCAAGGTATATGTTCCCTCCGTCGGGAAATTAGCGGGTTACAGTGCTATATTTGAGCGCCGGGGTGCGGAGCACTCGCTCTATGCGGCCATCTTCGTTGGCGGTCAAACCACGCCCCCGGTATGCATCTTTTAAACCGATTGACGTCATCCAATCCCTATACTGATGTTTGGAATAATAGTCGAAATGGATTCCATCTTGAATGATTTTCTTTTTAGTTTTAAATTCAACTTTTTCAAGTCCAGGATAAGTCTCCACTTCTTTTGTGGTTTTGGGGCTAGAAAAACTGTAGAATAGTGACCCCTCTTCTGTTCTCTCTTTGGAACATATTCTATTACATGATCTTTAGGAGTTTTGAGATGCAATCCTTCATAGCTTTCTCTTTTTCTCCTTTTGCTACCCGAGACTGGGTAAACACATCCTTTGTTGGAATGGTCTCGAATTCTAACCTGTATCCTTCTGCCAAGATTGACAGGACCCAGGCGTCTGTCACACTTCTGACCCAGACAGGATAAAATAGATGCAGTCTTCCTCCTGTAATTTCTGGCTGGGCCGGCACACGTTCATAAGTTTTTACCCTGTCTTGCTCCTCTTCCTCTGGAAGATTTTTGCTGAGTGTTTCTCCATGGTCTGGAATATTCTTTCCCAGGTTTATATGTCCTGCTTTCTCGAAAGGCACGGTCTTTATATCACCTATCTTTCCATGTTGTAGAGCCGTATTTTCTGACTTGAAGAAGAAAAGCTTTTTTCCCATCTGCAGCCTTATGTATAGCTTCATCCAACACCTTCCCAAATAGGAGATCACCTTGAAATGGAAGGGCACACAGGGACGCTTTCGAAGCGTAGTCTGCTCCCCAGGAGTGTAGCCATAATGCTCTTCTTGCTGCTATAGAGAGGCCCATGCTTTTAGCCACCATTCTGGTAACATCGAGAGATGCTTCAGAACAAAAATCAGTTGCCAACTTGAGATCTCTCAGTCCTTCCAGTAGATGATCTCTCTGAACTCCTTTAGTGATATCCTCTTCTAAGTTGTCTAGCCATACTTTGAAGGCTCTTGTTAACGTTGTTAGTGCTACTGCTGGATGTAGTGCTGATCCTAAGGCCAGGTATGACTTTATCAGGCTGGCATCTAGTCTTTTCTCCATTGGTTATCTCAAATAAGCCATGGAGTCAATAGGAAGGGCTGTCTTTTTTGCCATGTGAATGACTGCGGCATCAATCTTGGGGACAGAATTCCAGGTTTTGCAATCTTCCTTAGCATATGGGTATAACCTGAATGCTTTGTTTTTCAAAGTCGCTTTTCTTTCTGGTTTATGCCATTCTTGTGAAATTATCTCCTTTATTGTAGAGTGTACCGGGAAGGTAGGTCTATTGGCTCTCAAATCCTCAAAATATCTCTCAGATTCCTTCATTTCAGTTTCTTCCTCTGGGAATCTCAGGGTCTGTCTGATTATGTTGATTAACTTATCAACCGATTTTGAATCCAGATTTTTTAGAGGTATAGTTAACTTCACCCTCTTCTTCGTCCGACATATCCTCCATCTCCATATTATCACTAGACTCAGAGGAGATTTCTTCTCTTCTCAGGCGTTTAGATGAGGACATCTTGCTTGTGGATTTAATCGCAATCGCCTCTGCAATCCATTTTTTCAATCCATTTTTTCAATTCTGTTTGTGGAAACTTTCTTCTCTCCCTTACTTCAGCGGCTTCTGTCAGACAATCCTGACATAAGTTTCTTCCGCTGGGTGCAATTGGATTGCAGTTTACACACCTATTCTTTTTTTCTTTATGCTTTCTTAGTGAATCCTCTTTAGGACTACTCGGGCTGTAAAAAAGGCCATATTAACAATAATATATTTTTGGCCCATAGTGGCACTCTTTTAACCCCCTTCCTCCCCCTTTAAGGGATAAACATATATGAGGCTCACCTATGTTTTCTAGAAACAGATCTTGAGGCAGAGTGAGAAGCCATCTATTTAAACAAAAACATTTTTTTTGTTATCCTAACATTCTGAATACTAAACAGAAGAAAACCAATAAAACGAAGAAAGAAGAAATATTTACCTTATTATCCAGAATTCAATTTAGGACAGCCTTAAACACACCAAAACTGTTCCAAACTTCAGCCAGAACATTGGAAACCCCCCAAAAACACTTTTTTAAAGGATTCCCGTTTTTTTTGCATTTTGGCGCGATATCGCTTTAAGAACCCGGTGTCAGGGTACCTGAGGCCTCTACCTCTAAGGGAGGTAGAGACTTGGTGGTTTATCCGTCCAGGCGACCTGTTTCCTCCGTTCCTCGCGGTTCATCCAGTCACTTAAACACCGGCCGCGAGGAATCCACGTCCTTTTCTAGCAGGACGCTCAATACGTGACGTCTTGACGCTATCACGAGCGACCTGTCACTCAAGTCTCCGATATCCAATCGGTACTTGTCAGAGGCGTGATTACCATCCAGAGCCAGGGTATTTAAGCTTACTTCTCACTTCAGCTCATTGCCCTGTCGTGGTTCTAGCTTGTCTAGTCACTCAGCGCTCTGGTATTCTTGTTTGCTCTATTGGTTTTGACTCGGCTCGTTGTACTACCCTGCTTCTCTGTTATCCCTTGACCCGGCTTGTCTCTCGCTTATCTGTCTTCTCGTTCCCTCGACCTCGGCTTGTCTCTGACTATTCTCTATTACTCTCGGTACGTTAGTCCGGCCATTCTAAGGCCCGGTATACGTACCTTTCCTCTCTTTGTACTCTGCGTGTTGGATCCCTGTCCCGATCCTGACATTACGACAGGGCCAATGGATCCTGCAGGTACAAACAGTCAGCTTGGTTCTTCGGATCCCAGGTTTGACGCCATGGAGCATAGGATGGATCAGATGGCTTTGGCAGTACAGGCACTTTTGTCCCGTGCTAGTAATCCACCTGAGGAGACACGTACTCCTTCTATTTCTCCTGCAGTCTCAGGTCTAGAGGTAGCCACTGTAGGTGCTTCTTCCCGTATTACCCCACCAGTACGTTATGACGGGTCACCGGAGAAGTGTCGTGGTTTTCTAAACCAGATTAGCATCCATTTCGAATTACAACCCCGCTCTTATCCTACTGATAGAGCGAAGATTGGATTTATTATCACTCTACTCATTGAAAAGGCTTTGAGATGGGCCAATCCTTTATGGGAGAATGATAACCCACTAGTCTATAATTATAATGCCTTTGTAGCTGCGTTTAGAAGAACTTTTGACCCCCCTGGTAGGAAGGTCAATGCAGCTAGATTACTGTTGCGCCTTAGACAAGACAATCAAACACTTGTGGATTATGCACTAGAGTTCAGGTCCTTGGCGGCAGAAGTTAAGTGGAACGAACAGGCTTATATAGATGTGTTTCTGAATGGGTTATCAGATGTAATTCTTGACGAGGTCGCTACTAGAGAACTCCCTGAAAATTTGGAGGATTTAATTTCTTTTATATCTCGTATTGATGAACGCTTAAGAGAGAGGCTGAACACTCGAGATAGGACCCGTAGACCCTCCTTTAAACTAGCGCCTACCTTTCAAATTTCTGAGTTCGAGGACTTACGTATTCCTGAACCTATGCAGATAGGCAGTACTCATCTCACAGAGAGTGAGAGACAGTACAGGAGAAGGGAGGGCTTATGTATGTATTGTGGAGTCAGGGGTCATTTACGCCTAAACTGTCCCAATCGTTCGGGAAACGCTCGCACCTAAGTTCCTCTAGAGGACAGGCCTTGGGTGTTTCTACTTTGTCCTCTATTCACAACTACAAAGAGCTCAGGCTTCTGTTACCCGTTTCTTTAAAGTGGGAGAAGGGAGTAGTTAAGACTATGGCACTAATCGATTCTGGAGCTGCTGAGAGCTTTATAGATCAGGGTTTTGCTGCCAAGCATGCTATTCCATCCCAGTTAAAAGAGACACCACTGGCCGTTGAGGCCATCGATGGTAGACCGTTACTTGAGCCTGTTATTTTCCATGAGACCATACCGATTAACTTAACTGTTGGCATCCTACATAGAGAAGACATATCCTTACTGCTCATTTCTTCTCCGTCTATTCCCATAGTGCTGGGGTACTCCTGGTTGAGGAGTCATAACCCTATTATTAATTGGGAGTCAGGGGAGATAGTTTCGTGGGGACAGAATTGTCAAGAGAAATGCTTGCGGAAAGTCTCACCTCTCGGCTTAACCAATACAGCGGCTAACTCTGATAATCCTACAGAGACACAAATTCCGTCTCAGTATCTAGATTTAAAGGCTGTATTTGACAAAAAGAAAGCCGATACCTTACCCCCACACAGGTCCTTTGATTGCAAAATTAACCTACTCCCTGGTACCATGCCGCCCAGAGGTCATGTATACCCGTTATCTACGAAAGAGAACTCAGTTCTAGAGGAGTATATTCACGAAAATTTAGACAAGGGATTCATTAGAAGGTCCTCCTCCCCTGCCGGGGCTGGATTTTTTTTTGTTAAAAAGAAGGATGGTTCTCTGAGGCCTTGTATTGATTATCGAGGCCTAAATAAGATAACCATTAAAAATGCCTATCCAATCCCCTTGATTACCGAACTCTTCGATCGTTTGAAGGGCTCTACAATTTTCACCAAGTTAGACCTCAGAGGGGCATATAACTTGGTGAGAATCCAGCAGGGACATGAGTGGATGACGGCATTCAATACTCGATATGGTCACTATGAATATACTGTTATGCCTTTTGGGTTATGCAATGCACCAGCTGTATTCCAGGATCTGATAAATGAGGTTCTTAGGGAATTTCAGCAAGATTGCGTCATTGTATACCTAGATGATATACTCATTCATTCTAGTGACATTGAGATTCATCACAAGCAAGTCAGGAGGGTTTTGCACAAGCTTCTCCAGCATGGCTTGTACTGCAAGTTGGAGAAATGTAGCTTTGATCAAACCCAGGTAACCTTTCTCGGCTATGTGATCTCTGGGGAGGGATTTAAGATGGATCCGGATAAGCTCCAATCCATTCTAGAGTGGCCTTTACCCAAAGGTCTTAAAGCCGTACAGAGATTTATTGGTTTTTCTAATTATTATAGGCGCTTTATTAAGGGCTATTCTTCCATTATCGCACCTATCACTAACATGACCAAACAGGGGGCTGATACTAAGAATTGGACTACTGAAGCTCTCCTGGCGTTCAAAACTCTCAAGGAGCTTTTCGCTTCCGCTCCAATTTTAGTTCACCCCAACACTTCTCTGCCTTTTTTACTTGAGGTAGACGCATCAGAGACTGGTTTAGGTGCTGTCCTATCTCAAAGGTTGGGTGTTGATAAACCATTACATCCATGTGGATTTTTCTCTAAAAAATTGACCGGTACTGAGAGCAGGTATGACATTGGTGACAGAGAATTACTAGCGGTTATCAAGGCTTTGAAAGAGTGGAGACATTTATTGGAAGGTACTTTACATCCTGTTACCATTCTGACAGACCACAAAAACTTGTCTTATATCGGAGAGGCCAAACGTCTGTCCTCCAGGCAGGCTCGTTGGTCGTTGTTTCTTACCCATTTCAATTACGTTCTGACTTACAGACCTGGGTCAAAGAATTCTAAAGCCGATGCGCTATCTCGCCAATATGAGCCCTCTGCCTCAGTTGAACCACTGTTGTCCTCCATTGTACCCAAATGCAATATTATTGCTAATACCAGTCTCAAAATTCATTCTCCGCTACTTGACCAGATCTTGAAGTCACAACATCTAGCTCCTGGAAACACTCCTGAGGGAAGAAACTTTGTTCCTCCTGAACTTCAACTGGAGCTCTTACAATGCTTTCACGAAAGTAAAATAGCTGGTCATCCTGGTATTCGCAAGACATACTCTCTGATATCCAAGGATTTCTGGTGGCCTTCACTTCGAAAAGATATTGAGGAGTTCGTCGCAGCTTGTGAGACTTGTGCCAAGACTAAACTACTTCATGCATCTCCATGTGGTCTGTTACACCCCTTGGACATTCCTGAGAAACCTTGGTCCTGTTTGTCCATAGACTTTATCGTTGATTTGCCTGCTTCCAAGAGACAGACTGTTATTCTCACGGTGGTGGATAGATTTACTAAGATGGCCCATTTCGTGCCATTACCTAAACTTCCGACTTCTCCTGAATTGGCGGAGATTTTTGCGAGAGAGGTTTTTCGCCTACATGGGATTCCTTCAGAGATTGTTTCTGATAGAGGTTCTCAATTTGTCTCACGTTTCTGGAGATCCTTTTGTTCTCAAATGGGCATCAAATTGAACTTCTCCTCTGCCTATCACCCTCAGTCTAACGGAGCTGCTGAACGTACTAATCAAAAGATCGAACAGTATCTACGTTGCTTTGTTTCCGAACACCAGGACGATTGGGTCGGTCTGATTCCTTGGGCGGAGTTCGCACACAATAACCTTGTTTGCGATTCAACTCGCTCTAGCCCTTTCTTCATGAACTATGGCTTTCATCCTTCGATTTTTCCTTCGGTTTCCTCTTCTCAGGGGATACCGTCGGTTGATGATCATGTCGCCAACCTGAAGAAATTATGGGATCAGACTCGGCAAATTCTATTACATAGTTCCTCGCTGTTCAAGAAACACGCTGACAAGCATAGAAGAGCGGCTCCTGTTTTTGTTCCTGGGGATAGGGTATGGTTGAGTACCAAGAATATTCGCCTAAAAGTTCCATCTATGAAATTTGCTCCTCGTTACATAGGCCCTTACAGGGTTCTCACTCGTATCAATCCGGTTGCGTATCGCCTTGCTCTGCCACCTGCCTTACGCATTCCTAACTCCTTTCATGTCTCCTTGTTGAAACCTCTTATTTGCAACAAATTCTCCTCTAAGGCCTCCTCACCTCGTCCTGTTCAGGTGGAGGGTCGGGAGGAGTACGAGGTCAGCTCCATCATTGACTCCAGAATTTCAAGGGGAAAATTGCAATATCTGGTCAACTGGAGGGGATATGGTCCTGAGGAGAGGAGTTGGGTACCTCAGGAGGACGTTCATGCTTCTCGCCTTCGCAGAGCATTTCACCTCCGCTTCCCATCTCGCCCCGGTTCATTCCGCCCGGTGGGCGTATCTGAGAGGGGGGGTACTGTCAGGGTACCTGAGGCCTCTACCTCTAAGGGAGGTAGAGACTTGGTGGTTTATCCGTCCAGGCGACCTGTTTCCTCCGTTCCTCGCGGTTCATCCAGTCACTTAAACACCGGCCGCGAGGAATCCACGTCCTTTTCTAGCAGGACGCTCAATACGTGACGTCTTGACGCTATCACGAGCGACCTGTCACTCAAGTCTCCGATATCCAATCGGTACTTGTCAGAGGCGTGATTACCATCCAGAGCCAGGGTATTTAAGCTTACTTCTCACTTCAGCTCATTGCCCTGTCGTGGTTCTAGCTTGTCTAGTCACTCAGCGCTCTGGTATTCTTGTTTGCTCTATTGGTTTTGACTCGGCTCGTTGTACTACCCTGCTTCTCTGTTATCCCTTGACCCGGCTTGTCTCTCGCTTATCTGTCTTCTCGTTCCCTCGACCTCGGCTTGTCTCTGACTATTCTCTATTACTCTCGGTACGTTAGTCCGGCCATTCTAAGGCCCGGTATACGTACCTTTCCTCTCTTTGTACTCTGCGTGTTGGATCCCTGTCCCGATCCTGACACCCGGCAGTTCGCGCATGCGCAATAGTAACATCACGATGCCGATGCTACTGCGCATGCCCCACCTTCCGAACCCGGAAGTAGCACCCAGCCGGTGCAAACAAGGAGGATTTGTTCCTCCAGATGAGAAAACACAAGTGAAAACAGAAAAAGAACACTCTCCTGCCTACAAGCATTCATATACAGGGTAAGACCAATGATTGGATTCAGTCACTTACCCAGCTTCTCTTCTGCCACAATTCTGAGGGGGTTATTGATGCTTAAAGGGGAATTTTTAAGCATACACCGACCCCACTTCATTGTAATTTGTTAACAGCCCTGTTATTCCATACTATAATGAATCTTAACTCAGTTAGTCCTGCTCTTGCTGAGTTCTTCAGATAAAGAGAGGCCAGGGCTGGTGCAAGGACTTCTGTCTACACAGGCGAAGGCACATTTTGCTGCCCCCAAAATGTATCTTCACCTGTCTGTCTAATATTCCCACTTTTGCCCTTCTTACCCATTTTTTTGCCCCTTTTGTGCATTTTACCACCTTTTTCTCTTGTTTTCCCTTTTTGTATATTGTATCCCCTGTCTGGCATTCTTTTTTATGTGTTTTGTTTCTTCTTCCCACTTTTCTTTACCCCCTTGCGTCACACACTCACTCGCTCATACACATACACATACACATACACACTGACCGTTACACACATACTGCTTACACACACACACTGCTTATACACACACACAATCTCTTACACACTTGCACTGCTTATACACACTCACTGGCTCTAACAGACACACACACACTGACCATTACACACATACTGCTTACACACACACACACACACTGCGTATACACACACACAGTCTCTTACACACTTGCACTGCTCTTACACACACAGACACATACTAACGTATACACACAGACACACACACACTAACTCTTACACAGACACACACACACACACACTAACTCTTACACAGACACACACACACACTGGCTCTAACACACACAAACACACACACACTAACTCTTACACAGACACACACACTGGCTCTAACACACACAAACACACACACTAACTCTTACACAGACACACACACTGGCTCTAACACACACACACACACACACACACACACACTAACTCTTACACAGACACACACACTGGCTCTAACACACACAAACACACACACACTAACTCGTACACAGACACACACACTGGCTCTAACACACACAAACACACACACTAACTCTTACACAGACACACACACTGGCTCTAACACACACAAACACACACACACTAACTCTTACATGCACACACTGGCTCTAACACACACACACACAGACACATACTAACTCTTACACAGACACACACACTGGCTCTAACACACACACTAACTCTTACACACACACACTAACTCTTACACACACACACTTACTCTTACACATAGTTGCTTCTAGGTTTCTTATAGTTGCTTCTAGGTCCCGCTGCACTGTTGAAGCTTTCCTCCTTTCTCCACAGCAGTTGGCCGCCGGGATATGATGTCACATATCCCAGCAGCCTGTAGCTTAGGAAGAGATTCGCCGCGGTCGCTCCTCGCTGTTCCGCCCCCTTCCCTCAGTGGCTGCACGTTTCCTGGGCAGATTGCTGCAGAAATTGACCGGCGGGAGCGGAGTTCTCCGTTTTCCCGACGGTCACTCGGACATTTTTGCGCCCCTCGGGTCCGTGCGCCCTAAGGCGGCCGCTTGTGCCGCCTTATGGTAGCGCCGGCCCTGAGAGAGGCTGAACTTTATCTGGAAGGAACCCATGGTACACATGGAAAGGTGGCCTCAAAAGAAAATTATTATAGGTATAATTCCTGTTTGTCCTGCTAAGGACAGAAAAAAAGACTGTGTGTTAGAGGGAGGAGGGACCTTTTATACCTATAGTCTGGTTATAATTGATTAATTGTTTCCTGTCCTGTTCCTGTTAGGGGTGGAGCTAACCCATCAGTGATGCTGCCATGAATGGCCAGGAAAATGTATTTAGATACATTGGAAGCATATAACATGCAGGACCGATATGTGAGTCCATTTAGAGTTATTTTTCTTTAGTTGTACTGAATTTATTGTAAGCACAATAATGGGGAAGTCGCCCCCCCCCCCCCTTTTTTTATATTTTATTTACACCTTATGTTTTGCTAGGTATACAGGTATAGGATATTAAAATAAAGTTCTTTCTGTCGTTAAAAAAAACGCCATCCATAATATGGGGGCACGTCAAGAGAAACCCTTAAATTTAGATGGAACAAATACATTCAAGGTTTAGTTTTGGTTCAGTCTGGAGTAAATAAGAGGAATGGGCAGTGAAAAGAACAGGCGACTAAAAGGAATCTTCAGATTCTACTTTTTACAAAATGCTAAATGTTAATGCATTTGGTCATAACAGCCTATAAGTTATAAGCAATTGCTTTAGCTATTGTACTACAGCTCACGTGTCTGTAGACTAGAAAATGTGATTTATAAGAATTTTGTGAGATTGGCAGTTCAAAATCCATAAATCCAAAACGCACTATGGAAGAATCATGAAACAAACAAAAAGGATAATGTAAGAATAATTTTGTTTGTTTTGTGCGTGCATCCTTGTATGCAAGTAGTGGGGAATTGTGTAGTGCCCATTTTCTTATAGCCGCTTTACATTCCAATAATACAACATTATTATTATTATTATATTTATATAGCGCCAACAAATTCCGTAGCTCTTTACAATGGGTAGGCTAACAAACATGTAATTGTAACCAGACAAGATTGAGGGCCCTGCTCAATGAGCTTACATGCTACAGGGAGTGGGGTAAAGTGACACAAAAGGTAAGGGAATTGTTAGGGAGGTAGATTGGTAGAATAAGATTTAATGAAGACTCAGTGTGGTTTTTTTCCTGGAGCCATTAACAGTTTTATTGATATGCTTTTGTGAAAAAGTAAGTTTTTAATGATTATTTTAAGGAGTGGAAACTGGGTGAGCGTCTAACAGAAAAGGGAAGGGAGTTCCACAGGAACGGTGCAGCCCTAGAGAAGTCTTTGAAACGAGCATCAGAGGTGGGAGTAAGAACATAGACGCAGGCAGAGCATAGGGGCCTAGACGGAACATACTTGTGTATTAGTGAGGATAGATAGGTTGTGTAACGGACCGTTTTGCACACAAGAGGTTGAAAACCGTTTAGGCGATATTCCCCTTTCTAGATGCGCAGGCAGCTACTGTAAGCACCAATCTCCCGAACTGCAAACTACATGAATCCTCCCCTCTTGAACAGGAAACACACAAACCCGGGAAACAGCCGAACAGGAAAAGCATACAATCAGCTTTCACTCCTGGTAATCGGCATACAATCCAAATCCCCAATAACGAGACAACACTTCGGTTTGATAGTTAAGCAGAATCTGACTGTACTGGCACATACAGCCTCTTTTATTCCCAATCCACAAACATAGTACTGCAAACAGGGTTTTACAGAACAACCAATCAATCCGTACAAGACACCCCCACACAAAATCCTCCCCTCTGCCTGTGATATGATTACTGAACACAATGGGTAATATCATTATCACAGGCAGAGGAATACAGTTTTTACACAATATTAATAACTTCTAAAATATACATGCCACAAACATAAAACATACATTTTCATAATCAGCATGCAGGAAATAAACACATACTCAAAAATCAGGGCAATCGGTTCAGGGGTTAAAAAGTTAGATGGAAGTCCTTTATGACCGACCGCAAGCACATTTTCATGCCCAAAACAGTTCCATAGATTTGGGCTGTGCGGTCGGTCTATTTCAGGCTGAAAAAATGACCCATTCGAACATGTGTTCGAATCTTCGAATGGGACTTAGTCTCTGTGGCTGCAAAATCATTGTGGGAGAAGGTAAGGCTCAGCGGTGTTTGCAGAACTGTGTAGCCGATTTCAGTTCCATGAATTTGGCTACACATACCGCTGACCGCTGCCACCACGTGTTCGTTTTTCGAATGGCGGCCACTTCGACTACTTCGGCACTTCGCGGCATTCAAAGTGCCAATTTAAAAGTACAAATCCTTTCTCTGGGAGTTAAAGGGCCAGCAGCAGCACAGCAAAAATCCATTATGCCGAAATCTGTTATTTCAAGGGCCAAACCTCCCAGGGACCATAATCACAGGGCAAGAGGCTGGCAAGCAGTCCTCTCCATGCACAAGTGGAGGGGCTGGTTCCGCCACAGGTGGGAGTAGCATTATGTAGAGATATGTAGAGATTTGAAAGCAAGAATCAGAATTTTATCTTGAGCCCTATATCTTACGGGAAGTCAATGCAAGGACTGACAAAGAAGTGAGGCATGGGAGGTGCGGGCGAACAGGAAGATGAGCCTCACCACTACATTCATTATAGACTGCAAAAGGGCAAGTTGGGAGCACGTAAGTGAGAAGCGGATTGCAGTAGTCAAGGCAAGAGAGGACAGTGGCATGGACCAGCACCTTAGCCGCATCTGGCGATAAGTATGGGCAGATGCGCGCAATGTTTTTGATATGGAAGCGGCAGGATATGGCGATAGACAGGACATGAGTGGTGAAGGAGAGGTCGGAGTCAAAGAAAACACCTAGGCAATGAGCTTGCGTGGTGTTGCTGATGGTAGCACCATTAACGTGGAGAGAGACAGAAACGGGAGTAGCAACACTTGAGGGAGGAAAGACTAGAAGTTTTGTTTTGGACAAGTTGAACTTAACGAAGTGGGCAGCCATCCAGTTAGAGATAGCAGAGAGGCAGTCAGACACACTAATCAAGAGGTGTGTAGAGAGATCAGTGGAGGACAGATAGATTTGCGTGTTGTAGCGGAGCTGCAAGGTAAAATCCCAAATTCTCCGCTGGTACAGAAAGTAATCCAAATAAATCACTGGAAATGAAGGCAATATCACAAATCCCCCAGTAACCGGACGAAACACAGTTCTGGGAGTCAACTGACGATTTTATTCCCAGTATTTATGTGGTTCCTCATGCAAGGGGTTTCCTTAGTCACATTACAGGGGTATTACAGTAGAGGACTACATGGGGAACTGAAGAGCATTTCTCCCACCATGCACTGCTGTACCAGAGGGATACTCCCACTAGAATATCCTATTAAGTGGATTATCCCTCCGTACAGCAAAACCGGATTTTAACATAAAAAAACTTTGACATTATTCATGGGTAGATAGCTGGGGTCTGAGCGCATACTTTGTGAAAGTACCGCTCAGATCCCAGCATAAATAGCCGAACGCAGCACGAAACACACTTTATATCACATTCTCCCAAAAGTACCGAATACCGATTGGGGAACACAATACTGAAAGACCGGTGCTCCCGAATGGCCTGGAAGTCCAGCGGTGTTCGTGCCATCGAGTAGCCGATTTTAGTTCCCTGCGCTCGACGACCAAACACCACTGGGCTAACAAAGGATCCAAGATGGCCGACTGCCGCGTGGTCGGTAGTCGAACGACGGCCACCCAGGAAAGCAATTAACCGCCGATTGCTACAATGTTGCAATTGGTTAATGGTAGCCACACGACCCGCTGTTTGTGGGCTCCCATTCGGTACTTTATTTGTTTCACGAACAGTGTGTAAAGTCACTGTTCGTAAAACGACCATATGAATGGTATCGGCTTTCGCCCGTTAGCATACGAATGCTCTATATTACAAAATTGCATGAATACATTTCTACACAGAATTACAGCGGCTTTTACAGACAACCTTTAAATGTAAAGCAGTATGACCTAAAGTGGCTAGGTTTGCCACACGTGTCATCTGCATAGAAGTGATAATGGAAGCCAAAGGACCTGATGAGTTAACCAAGGGAGGCAGTATAAGATTGGGAACAAAAGAGGGCCGAGGACTGAATCTTGGGGGACACCAACAGAGAGAGGTTGTGAGGAAGAGGCAGAGCCAGAGAAAGAAACGCTAAAAGAGCACTGGGTGAGGTAGGAGGAGCACCAATATCTTGTAGACCGAGATTACGGAGGATGAGAAGAAGCTGTTGATGATCAACAGTATCAAAAGCAGTGGAAAGGTCAAGGCCAAGTAGATCATTTTATACTGTGGTCAGAGCCGTTTCAACAGAGTGCTGAGTGCAGAAACCAGACTTAAGTGGGTCGAGCAGATAACTGGACTTGAGGAAGTCTGTCAATCTCACATACACAAGTCTTTCAAGGATCTTGAACGCAAAAGGCAGTAGCGAGATAGGGCGGTAGTTGGACGGGGAGTTAGGGTCAAGGTTAGACTTTTTTATAATCAGGGTTACCGTTGCATGTTTGAAGGGTAATGGAAATATGCCAGAGGAGAGGGAGAGATTGAGAATTTTAGTGAGAGGCAAAGCAAGAGAAGGAGACAGAGTACGGATGAGATGCGAGGGAATAGGATCAAGGGAGCAGGTGGTGGGGCGGAATGACCGGAGCAGATCAGAAACCTCTTCTGCTGTAGCAGTTGTGAATGAGCATAGAACACCAGAGGAATTGAGGTTGGGGCAATATTGAAAGTGGAAGTAGAGAGATGAGAGATCGCTTCCCTGATTGTAAAGATTTTGAGGAGCGAGAGTGAGAGAAGTGACAGAAGAAGCAGAGGGAGAAAAAAAAGGGAGGGTGGGTGTGGTTGGGCATAGTTTGCGTCTAGCCTAGCCCTATATGGGCTGCTGTCCTGCCCGGTAGGTGGGTTTGGGCATTGGTGTGTCTTTCGGTGCAAAACCTTACGGACTTAACTAAACTTGTTGTGCTCCCACTAATATTCCGTTACAGGATTCAGTCCACCCTTCAGTGTATTGGATATAAACTCAAGGTTATCAAATCTTTATTCCCTTTATTCCCACCAGCTGTTGCTATGCAGCCAGTGTACCCATTCGCTTGAATGTGCGGGGAGGTGAAAGAAGAGGAGGTATATCCTTTTGTATAAGTAGACATTTTATGATATTGTTGTAGCGGAGAGGTAGTATAATCCACAGTATCTCCGCTGGGTAACAGGAACAGCATAAAATGATCCAGGTAAATAAATACAGCATACAATAATCCCGGTAGCGTTGTAAGAATCCTTCCTTCCTAAGAACTAGACGACACATAGGCTGGGAGTCAACTGAGCTTTTAATCACAGGTCACAGTATTTATGGGATTTCCCATGCAAGGGATTTCCCTACTGACATTACAGGGGTTGTACAGTAGGGGACTACATTGGGAACTGAACAACCTGAACATTTCTCCCATCATGCACTGCTGTACGAGAGGGATACTCCCACTAGAATATACAGTTAAGTGGATTATCCCTCCGTGCAGCAGAACCAATATTTTACATGAAAATACATAACTTTAACATTATTCATCATATTTAAACGAATGGACATTCGGTAGATAGCTGGGGTCTGAGTACACATTTTGTAAAAAAGTACCGCTCAGATCCCAGCATAATTAACCAAACGCCGCACGAACCACACATTATTTTTAAGTTACATTCAAACTACCGATTGAACGTATAGGAACAAACTACCGAAGGACCGGGGCTCCAGAACGGCTTGGAAGTCCATCGGTATTCGTGCCGTCGAGTAGCCAATTTTAGTTCCAGGCGCTCGATGACCAAATACCGCTGGGCTAACAAAGGATCCAAGATGGCCGACCGCCGCGTGGTCGGTAGCCAAACGGCGGCCACCCTGAATCTCTCTAATTACCAATTGCAACAATGTTTCAATATTTAATGGGAGCCACACGACCCCCTGTGTGTGGTCTCCCATTCGGTAGTTTGTTAGTTTCACGAACAGTGATGAAATGCACTGTTCGTGAAACTACTGTATTAATGCTGGTGGCTTTCATGCTGCCAGCATAAGAATGCTGCTGTTCGCATGAAATACATATACCTTAACCCCTTCAGGACCGGCCTGTTTTTGCGATGTTTGTACGTTAAGGACCAGAGCAGTTTTAACACTTTTGTGGTGTTTGTGTTTAGCTGTAATTTTCCGCTCTCTCATTTACGGTTCCCATACAAGTTATATACTGTTTTTTTCACGACAAGAAGGGCTTTCTTTACATACCAGTATATATATTATGTCATATATTGTATTTAAAAAAAATAATAAAATATGGTGAAAAATAAAAAAAAAAACATGTTTTTGGACTTTTACTTGAAAAATCTTTTACTTATCTACAAAAGCTAATGAAAAAAACTGCTAAATAGATTCAAAATTTTGTCCCGAGTTTAAAAACACCCAGTGTTTACATGCTTTATTGCTTTTTTTTGCAAGTTATAGGCCTATAAATACAAGTAGGAAATTGCTGTTTCAATATATATATATTTTAAATGTATCAATAGTGACATTGTTACACCGTTATCTGTCATAAATCCCTGAAACACACCTAACATGTACATATTTTTTAAAGTAGACAACCCAGGGTATTCAAAATGGGGTATGTCCAGTTTTTTTTAGTAGCCACCTAGTCACAAACACTGGCCAAAGTTAGCATTTATATTTGTTTGTGTGTTAAAAATGCAAAAAACGCTAACTTTGGCCGGTGTTTGTGACTAAGTGGCTACTAAAAAAAGCTGAACATACCCCATTTGCAATACCTTGGGTTGTCTTCTTTTGCAAATGGTATGCCATCATGGGGCTAATTCTCATTCCTTGGCTACCATACGCTCTCAAAGGCAACCTAACCAATCTGACAAATTTCAATAAAAAAAAAAAAAGTTAAATCAAGCCTTATATTTGACCCTGTAACTTTCACAAACACTATAAAACCTCTACATGTGGGGTACTGTTATACTCAGGAGACTTCGCTGAACACAAATATTAGTGTATCAGAACAGTAAAATATATCACAGCAATAATATCCTCAGTGAAAGAGCTGTTTGTGTGTGAAAAATGCAAAAAACTTCACTTTCACTGACAATATCATCGCTGTGATATGTTTTACTGTTTTGAAACACTAATATTTGTGTTCAGCGAAGTCTCCCGAGTAAAACAGTACCCCCATGTACAGGATTTAGGGTGTCATAGAAAGTTACAGGGTTAAACACAGTGCTAGCAAATTAAATTATCTGGACTTTTGGCCTGGGTTGGCAGGCAGGTCCCTCAAATTGCAATCATTAAAATTACTTAATTAGGTAAAAATATTAAATAAATATGCACGTAGAATTTTAATATATATACATATTTATATATTTGACGTCTACGTGTATATTTATGAAATTATTTATGTAATTATGTATGTGGACATATGTATATTTCGTATTATTTTTATTTATTTATTTATACATAGATATATATATCATTACATTCTAAGTGTATTTTGATATAAATATATATATATCAATATCAAAATACTGTTAGAATAAAACTGAATATATATATATAATTTTTTTTTAATTATTAAAAATTATTTTTATTTTTTGTTATTTATTTTTATTAACATATTATTTGTATTTTATAATAATATATATATACCATATATATAGTTATTATATATATTGTATATATTCGTGTGTAATTTAAATATAAGTGTATTTTTATAATTATATACGTATATATAAATATAAAAATACACTTAGTGTGACATTATATATATGATATATATACATATATTATATATAGGTATATATAGATATAATACATGTATATATAGCATATATATACACATATTATTTTTTTTTTTTTTACACAGATTTTTTTTTTACACTTTATTTTGGATTTTTCACTTGCAGGGAGACTGCCTGTCAGCACAGACAGTCCCCCTGCAGGCAGACACATGGACACCTATTGCGGTCATGTGATCGAGTGATCACATGGCCGTGGGGTCCTGATCTGCCGAGGGGGGACTGCCCGGGCAGACAGGCAACCCCCCTGGACCGGGAGGAGAGCTGATCGCCGCCGTGGGACCGACGGCGATCAGGTAAGTAGCCCAAAACCGTTATGACGGTTCAGGACCGTCAGCGGTCCAAACGCACGTTTTACCGCTGACGGTCCTGAACCGTCAGCGGTCGTTAAGGGGTTAATACACTTGGTTCTAACAACCTTAAAGCTATAGAAACACATTTAGACAAATACAGTTTTAAGTGGCTAGTTTTGCCACAATTGTCATATACATGCTGTGTATGCAATATTAAGTGAAAACCGTTTCTTTCATATTGTTCTTTTTTTACAAGATTGGGTAGTATATGCCCATTGTTAAATACACTATACAAGATGATCAAGAGAAGGGTTTTTGCATAGCACTGTATGCTTAATGGAGCATAATTAATGGACACAACTGTATTCCTAACACAATAATGTCCCTTCTGCAGTTAACTATAGATCTGTGCCCCCTGGTGGCGAAAGGGTTAAAACCCCTTTTTCTGTTTGTGAGATTCCAGCGCTCAGGTCCCTCAGTGCTGGCTCCATCTACTCCTCCTGTTCTAAATGGCAGGTTTAAGTTAACAAGGGCACCTCACATAGACCGCATCATTGAGATTAAGTGGTTTGGGTGCCTTTAGTGTCCCTTTTTACCATAAGGTGACCGTAGGCAGCTGCCTAGAGCCCAGTGGTCTTATTCATCAGCTCTCTGTGAAGAATACAGAAGCAGTGGGGTGGAGTTGGGTGGGGGATCAAACCAGCTGGATTACCAACTGCTAGGACTCAATGGAGTGACTCTTCAGTGATTTTTGGCTGCCTTATCAAATAGAAAACTCCAGTCTAAAATATAACTCTATGTCGGTAACAAAGAAACATAGAAACATAGAATGTGACGGCAGATAAGAACCATTCGGCCCATCTAGTCTGCCCAATATTTCGAAATACTTTTAATTAGCCCCTGGCCTTATCTTAAGTCTAGGATAGCCTTATGCCTATCCCACGCATGCTTAAACTCTCTCACTGTGTTAACCTCTACCACTTCAGCTGAAAGGCTACTTCATGCATCCACTACTCTCTCAGTTACTGATATTTTTAAACCTTTGCCCCTCTAATTTAAGACTATGTCCTCTTGTTGTGGTAATTTATCTTCTATATATGTATGTTCGGGTTGGAGATCGGTGTTCGGCGATTTAATGGCGCGTTTTGAAAGGCTGCAGGGCAACCAATCAACAAGCATTTGACTCTTGTGCCCTTAGAAGCCATCACAGCCATGCCTACTAATGGCATGGCTGTGATTGGTCAGTGCAGCATGTGACCCAGCATCTATATATAAGCTGGAGTCACATAGCGCCGCACGCACATGAGCTCTTATTAGTGTAGGGAGAGGATGCTGCAGCTGTGAGGGACAGATTAGGAAAGAATTCTGGTGTTGAATCTGCAAACTATAGTGATTATTTTTGTGGGTGCTATACTACATTTTTGTACCCTGCCCTGAGCCCAGTGCCACAGAGAGTGCAGTGCACTTGCAACTGCATGTGTGCCAGGCACATTACTTTAATCCTGTTCTGGTAGTTCAGTGGGCAACATCTAGGCATTTTTAAATACTGCAATTTTTTTGGTGCTAAATAGTACATTTGCTTACTGCATTTCTTGCAGTCCAATAAAACCCTTAAATACTACTGTTACATTGTTGGTTTAAAAAATCAAACTTTTTGGTGCTAAATAGTACATTTGCGGCCTGCGGTACACTTCATATCTCGGAGTCAAATAGAACCGTCAAATACTGTGCTTACATTGAAGTTTGACTAATTCACATTTTTTTGGTGCTAAAAAGTAAATTTGGGGTGTGCACTTCATATCTGAGAGTCAAAGAGAACCGTCAAATACTGTGGTTACAGCGCATTTTTAAACATTTAAATTATTGAGGTGCTAAATAGTACATTTGTGGTCTGCACTTCATATCTGAGAGTCAAATAGAACCGTCAAATACTGCTGTGACATAGCAGTTTTAAAAATTAAAATTCTTTAGGTGCTAAATAGTACATTTGTGGCCTGCACTTCATATCTGAGAGTCAAATAGAACCGTCAAATACTGCTGTGACATAGCAGTTTTAAAAATTCAAATTCTTTAGGTGCTAAAAAGTAAATTTGGGGGCTGCACTTCATATCTGAGAGTCAAATAGAACCGTCAAATACTGTGGTTACAGCGCATTTTTAAACATTTTTGGTGCTAAAAAGTACATTTGTGGCCTGCACTTCATACCTGAGAGTCAAATAGAACCGTCAAATACTGCTGTGACATAGCAGTTTTAAAAATTCTAATTCTTTAGGTGCTAAAAAGTAAATTTGGGGCCTGCACTTCATATCTGAGAGACAAATAGAACCGTCAAATACTGTGCTTACAGCGCATTTTTAAAAATTCAAATTTTTTAGGTGCTAAATTGTACATTTGGGGCCTGCACTTCATATGACAACAAATACAGGGTGCGCTAAATAAAATAAAGGGAGATGAAAAAGTCTTTATAGGTACAATGAGGACCTTGAGTGAGTGTTCTTATGTTCTTTCTTTGGGATCTCAGTAGTCGAATATGGAATACAAAAGCAGAGAGGGGAGACCAATAGTGCAAAACCGTAATGCGGAAAGGATCACGAACAACACAGACGTGGAGAAGTGCCAACTTACAATTTAAAGAGCTAAGCCCAGCTCTAGGTAAAACAGCATACAGTGGTATTTAGTACTCCCCACATGTAGGATATTGCTGGACAATTGGAGGTGTCTTCACAAGATTCTTTACACCATCCCAGACAGACGTCAGCATATAAAATATATAAAAGATGGAAAAACACAATGGTGCAATAACTTTGGTAATACTGCAACAACAGACTACACTGAGGTCCTAAGAGTGCCAACTTACAATTTAAAGAGCTATGACCAGCTCTGAGTAAAACAGCATGCAGTGGTATTTTAACTCCCCACGTGTAGGATATTCCTCTAATGATGCTTGCAGTGCCGGTCTTATGAAAATAAAATCACAAGAGAGGGCCCATAGTGTTTTCCATATATAAAATTACAGTGGAATAAAAATGAAACGTACTTACAGTGTTCAGAGCAGCCACACTGCTCTATGAACCAAGTGTGGGTGGAATAATCCCCACCAGGGATTTCTTTTGAAGTACTGGATCTTGTTTAAAAAAAAAAAAAAAAAAATCAGCCAGGATAAAACAGCAACATATAAAGTAAATGTACTAACCAAAGATAAGTGGTAGTCACAAAATACTTTAATTAAAAACAAAGTAAAAATACACAACGCGTTTCGCCAAACAGTAGGCTTTTTCAAGTGTGTGACAGATATAAAAAGACTGTCATTTTATATATGGAAAACACTATGGGCCCTCTCTTATGATTTTATTTTCATAAGACCGGCACTGCAAGCATCATTAGAGGAATATCCTACACGTGGGGAGTTAAAATACCACTGCATGCTGTTTTACTCAGAGCTGGTCATAGCTCTTTAAATTGTAAGTTGGCACTCTTAGGACCTCAGTGTTGTCTGTTGTTGCAGTATTACCAAAGTTATTGCACCATTGGGTTTTTCCATCTTTTATATATTTTATATGCTGACGTCTGTCTGGGATGGTGTAAAGAATCTTGTGAAGACACCTCCAATTGTCCAGCAATATCCTACATGTGGGGAGTACTAAATACCACTGTATCCTGTTTTACCTAGAGCTGGGCTTAGCTCTTTAAATTGTAAGTTGGCACTTCTCCACGTCTGTGTTGTTCGTGATCCTTTCCGCATTACGGTTTTGCACTATTGGTCTCCCCTCTCTGCTTTTGTATTCCATATTCGACTACTGAGATCCCAAAGAAAGAACATAAGAACACACTCACTCAAGGTCCACATTGTACCTATAAATACTTTTTCATCTCCCTTTATTTTATTTAGCACACCCTGTATTTGTTGTCTTTTGCTTTCTCCATTCTCTGAAGGGTTTGAGGGTTACCCTTCCTTTCAGGTGTGCAGCTCTATCCCCCCTTGTGATCAGTACTGTAGCGCTGTTCCCCTCCCTTTCTATTTACTACCTGCACTTCATATCTGAGAGTCAAATAGAGCCGTCAAATACTGTGCTTACATTGCAGTTTTAAACATTCAAATTCTTTAGGTGCTAATTTGTACATTTGGGGCCTGCACTTCATATCTGAGAGTCAAATACTGTGGTTACAGCACATTTTTAAACATTCAAATTCTTTTGGTGCTAAATAGCACATTTGTGGTCTGCACTTTATATCTGAGAGTCAAATAGAACCATCAAATACTGCTGTGACATAGCAGTTTTAAACATTCAAATTCTTTAGGTGCTAAATAGTACATTTGGGGTGTGCACTTCATATCTGGTGTATGTGTGCAACACTGGCTAGTTACCGCTTCTCAAGAAAATCTAAAGACTTTTTAAAAAAGTGAAAAATAAGTGTTATTGTGATCGCTTCATATACAGAAGCATTAATATACATTTCTATATTGTGTAAAGACACAACTACAAAGTTAATAACCAGTCACCAAAACAACACGCCAGACAATCTACCTGTGCATGGCTAGTGTGATACAATAAGTCTACATCTTAAAAATGTAATAACCCACAGAAGATGGGTGAGAATTTTTTGCAAATGGAACTTCAAATTTACTACATCGGTCACTTGTAATATTGTTTCACACCTACAACACTTGTTACACAGATCTAAGTGATAGAAAACATATTGATATGTTCTACACTAGAAACTACCAGATAACAAGCTGCTATAGTTAAACCAGTTATCAATAGCTAAGAGGTACTTAAACAATATTGTAGTTCGGGGGGCAATAGCCTCACAAGTGAAACTGAGAGGTCAGTTTATAGGGAAAACTGTTGCCTGGATACAATTCTGAAACAATTTCCATATGTCCTTTGCAGACTTTTCATAATGGAAAAACACAGGTGCCAAGCGCTGTGGCTTTCTGCAGTGTGCAGACCGGCAAGGAGGGTAGGGTTGAGGAGTGGGTGGAGGATGAGGTCCTAGACCCCACATGGAATGAAGGTCATGCGAGTGACGTATGTTTGGAGGAAGAGGCGGTGGTCGCACAGAGGCACCAGCACAGCATAAGAGGGTGCAAAAGCAGAGCGGACGTCCCCTAGCGCACGTCGGCATGTATTAGCTCTAGAATTACCACAGTTATCCAAGTAACAGATGGAGCGATCAAAAGAACCATAACTGATTTAATGAGCCATTCGCAGTTTCACTGTAGCGGCTGTGCGCGCTTTCGGCGTTCTCACCCTGCTGCTGCTCTCCTGTCTGCGCTGCAGCGTAACTTCGGCCCTTCCGCTCACCACCTCATATGCGATGTGCCCACAAGGTGGAACTCCACCTTGCACATGCTGGAGAGACTTTGCGAGCAGCAACAGGCGATAGCGGAGTTTCAGCTGCAGCACGCACCGGTCAGTCGCTCTGCGGAACAGCACCACTTCACCACCAATAAGTGGGCGTCCATACGAGACCTGTGTGCCATGTTGCACTGTTTTGAGTACTTCACCAACATGGCCAGTGCCGATGACGCCATTCTCAGCCTTACTATTCCGCTTCTATGTCTCCTTAAAAAAACGCTTTGGGCGATGATGAAAGAGGATGTGGCACAGGAGGAAGAGGAGGCCAGTCATTCACAAGTGGCTCGGAGGGTGGCTTCCTGCACCAGCATAGTCCAGGTACACAATTGTCCAGCATCTCCACACTGTCCCATGGTAGAGATGGACAGTTTTAAAAACCTGATGGCGTTATTGGACTGCAAGTAATGCACCGCAGACCACAAATGTTTATTTTTTTATATATGTTCCAATATTTTTGGGGCTACCTCAATTAAAAAAAAAAAAAAAAAAAAAAAAAAGAAAACAAACAAATAAAAAACAGTGTTGGCTACCTCCTCCTCCACCGCCGCCTCCACCTACACCACCATGGTCACCGCCTCCTCAACCTATGGGTCACTTAGTATAAACTATGTACACAATGGCAGAGGCTTGTGAAGGCCTTTTCTCCATGCATCAGGAGTTGAGCTCAGTTTGAACAATGAAAGAGAATATAGATAAACAGTTACTACCCTGTCTTTGCCAGCTGTCCTCAAAGATGGAATCGAGAGGGCAGGAGAGACAAGGGAGTGTGGTCAGGAGGTGGTGCCAGTCCCACCAAAGGGCTTGTACCCAAATAGATTAATGAACCAAAAGAACAAAAAAAGAGGAAAAATCCCCTAAGGGGTATTCCTCTGCTGGCAATAAAGAAACAATGACAATTAAAGTAACAATAACAATTGCCTACATGTCCTAGAGAGTATAGCATGGATATTGGACGGAAAAAGGAAAAAATAATAATAATAAGAGAGCAAGAATATATTGCCTCAATGTAGTGCCCTTTGTTACACTAATAGTAGTGATAAATCTTTATTAAGTCTTTAAATTGTAACAAAGAAACACGGACTTGTCCCTATATCTGTATATAGCTGCAGGCAGGAGATACAGGAGACACAGTGGCTCAGCCCCTGACGAAGGTGTTACTATACACCGAAACGCGCGTCGGGCGATAAGCTCATCGTTGTTCTTCTCACTTCACCATTGCACTTATGCACTTGATGCACCTAAGGATATCTACTTGCACCATGGGTTTTTAGACCCATCTCTCATTTTTAGTGCTAAATCCTAGCGAGTAAAGCTTAAGGCTGATTAGGCAGGTTGTTTTTTTCAATACCCAGATTCAGACTTAGTTTAGAACACCCTTGAAGGTGTTTCCAGGAGACTAGGGACTAGTGCAGAGGTCTCTTTAGCAGGGGATTTTCTTCTTCTCCCCTTTCACTACTTTATTAATCTACTAGCCTAGCACCAGTGGCAATTACTTAAACTATAGACACCAATAGGATTGTCTGCTACATTGAGATAGATAGCAATCCGTCTCTCTTTTTTAAAGTAACAACCACTGTGCCTCCTGTATCTCTTGCCTGCAGCTATATACAGATATAGGGACATGTCCGTGTTTCTTTGTTACAATTTAAAGACTTAATAAAGATTTATCACTACTATTAGTGTAACAAAGGGCACTACATTGAGGCAAAATATTCTTGCTCTCTTATTATTATTATTTTTTCCTTTTTCCGTCCAATATCCATGCTATACTCTCTAGGACATGTAGGCAATTGTTATTGTTACTTTAATTGTCATTGTTTCTTTATTGCCAGCACAGGAATACCCCTTAGGGGATTTTTCCTCTTTTTTTGTTCTTTTGGTTAATGAAAGAGAATACCCTGCACCAGTGGTGTATCCTGGTTTTGTGCTGCCTTAGGCAACTCCTATTACTACTGAGGCATATACAATTAACCCTTTCAATACCAAGCACTTTTGGCTTGAATTTTTTTATTTAAAGCAGGGAATGCTTAGCTAGCATATAGATGTGGCGGAACCAACCTCGCCACTGGACATTGGAGAAGCCTGTTTAGTCGCCTCCTGCTGCTGGACTATGGCCCCATGTTCAAAACTGGTATTCTCTCCTGCAGAAAAGCATGTTTGTGCCTTTCTGCCTGGACGTTCGGTAGATTGAATCTACCGAACAAACAGACGAATGACCGACCACCTGGGAATGGAGTGTGCCGTCAATTGACCGCCCAGAAGATGCGGTTAACCGTAGCTTAACTGACGAATGCTGGGTGGCCTTTGTTCGTTTGCCAAACATGTGGCAGCGGCCATTTTTAACTCCCGAACGGCCAGCGGTGTTCAGCTCCAAATCTATGGAACTCAAAACGGACACTATTTGCACGAACACCGCTGAGCCGACGACCTTCCTTCTCCTTCAGTTTATGCGAACGCCGTCCGTTCTGTACTTTCACTTAGTGAACCATGCTACCCCAGATAGCTATGCCATGGAGCCCATTCGTATAATGAAAGACTATGGGAAAGACTGGCTCCATGGCGATTGGACTGTATGTATATGATCTGAGCGCCATTCGATAATAATGTGCGCTCAGATCTAAGCTATCTTGGGATATGTTGAATGTACCAGTTTTATGCAATAGCTGCACATTTATATATTTTTGTGTAATTTTATGTCTTTTTTGTCACAATGTGGGTAATGGAGTTTTGCCTCTGACCTTGGAGATAATTGGATTACTTCCCAATTATCTCCAGGATAGAGAGGAGGGATTGTGAAATAATTGTGGGAGTGTTTAAAGGTGTATGTCCGTGATTGGTCAGTGTATATTTTGTGTCCCAGTCTTCCATCTGGTCCCCGAGGGGAGTGTCCACCAGGTGGGAGACCTGCATAAAAGCCGGGCAGGTAGCCCCAGTAAACCAGATTCAGCTTGACCCTCAAAGCAAAGTGTCGTCTCATTCTTGGGGGGATTTGATTGCATGCTGTTACAATTCAACTGCCAGGAGTGTAAACTGTTCATATGGTTTTTCCTGTTCGTCTGTTTACAGCATTCAGTTCTGGTTCGGGAGTTTGGAGAATTCTTGTGTTTGCAGTTCGGGAGATTGGGGATTGCAGTAGCTGCCTGTGCATCTGAAAGGGGAATATCGCCTAAACGGTTTTTAACCTCTTGGGTGCAAAACGGTCCGTTACAATAGATATATAATAATACTAAAACAGAAAGGTGAGTCTAGGCCGAATAGGCTTTAGTCACACCAGAGAAAGGAGTTCTGTGGATGTTGTTCTGTACATAAATAAATTAAGAATTAACCATTTTATTAAGGGCATCAAAAACGATCCCAGAGACAAAAAAAGGAAACTTAAAACACCAACACATCTATACACACACTGGGGAGATTGGAAAATATATCACTGTATTGCAGATACAAATAGGTGTATAAAGGGGAATATATATGGACTTGTACTGAAAGTCTCTACCCTAAATATACATCATAATGAATCTTGTAGCCTGGAGAAAAAATATATGTGTGTGTGTGTGTAAACTCAAGCCTTGAGTTTAATTATATATATATATATATAAACTCAAGGCTTGAGTGTAAAGGAAAAAGGTCCTCTCAGAAGATACTTGCAATGTTTGGGTATAGCTCTGTTAAAATAGATACAGAGAACCTCAGAAACAGTCAACAGAAAAGTATCCTTCTAATGGATCTGGTGACTGGGTGACTGTTGCAAATAAAGAGATACTAAGATAAACAGAGTATCCACTCTTTAAACCTAAGTAAGGGGCTGAGATGCAAACAGCTAACACTCAATAAAATCTGCTAGTATAACCTTAGAGAGTAGTGAGGAATATCCTTCCTCAAAAGCTCACAACAATGGAGCAGCTAGAAAGAAATAACCCTATAGTCGAGGAGAAACAATGCCCACATAACTAGTCTAATGAAAGCTGTCTAAGAATACAAGAAAATGATTCTATACTCACTAAGTCTGCTAAGGTAGAAAAGTGATCGATCTATCTAAAGCTAAAATGCTTTAACTAAACCATCTCCCCCACCCTGTGGTAACCTAAAATTGTGCTGTGATTAAAAATAAAAATAAAGCATAAGACCTAACGCTCGTTTCGGCGCTGCTAAAGCGCCTTTCTCAAAGGTTACTGTGGTACTGCCCCAGACCGAAATTTATACTCAGCTGGTAAGTGCCTGATAGCCAATCAAAGCGTCATAGCATATTTCCAATTTGCGCCAATAAAATCCTCCGACCGGCTGAGCGTCAGATTCCACTGTTCCGCCCCTGATCGTCATTGGGGGCGGGGAATAAGTGACATCTGACAGTAAGTCTGAGTCCCGCCCTCCAGCGTCCATCAAGTTCCACAGCTCCGCCTCCTGACGTCAACCTGGGGGCGTGTTGAAGGGGCGGAGGATAGGTGGAGTCTGACGGATGAACCCCAATCCCCAATCCCGCCCACATATGGGGTATCATTCCACGGGTTTGCTGTAGATTAGTACAACTGACAATGTTCGCATTCGCAGTGTGAAAATGTATATTACAGTATTACATGTCATTGTTTCCAAAATGTAATAAATGGTTTCATAACGATCATCACATACATGTTCTAAACAAGGTATAGAGAATGGAAGAAATACAATATCATATAGTGGCTATAAGTGTGTTAGAATAAATAGTCTGTAGCTTCACTCCAACTAGGGAGATAGGGCATAAAGGATTACCATTTAGTATACATAAAATGCATGTTTTATAATGGGAATTATTAATGTCCATGAAGATAGTCACGAATAGTATTTCTATTGAGTCAAATAGCCATATGAGCATAACATAATAACGAATGAAAACCATCAGACAAACCAAAGGAAAAGATTAGAGTATCAAGACAGGACCAGATTACAAAAGAGGGGAAGGATCCTTAGTAACTATGACTTGAGAGTATTCAATTTACAGTCAAATATTGTCTGTGGGTATGTACCATCATGCTTTGGAAGTCTCTATATGAAGTTATAAACAAACTAAATTAATAATTCAGAACAGATGCAACATAAAACGCATATTTATATACATATATACAGGGGCTGAGCATTTATTATATACAAATTATGAGTCAATAAAGGGAGTGAAGGTAAATCCCTCATTCAATCCTTTCGGTGCTAGGGTATCGAGTTTGTAGATCCAATAGCATTCCCTTCTTTTAAGGGTCTGATCGAGATCTCCCCCTCTTTTACCCACTTGAATTCTTTCAATTCCTGCAAATTTAATACATTTGGGTGTATCCATATGTTGAGACCTGACGTGTCTCGCGACTGATGTATCTCTATTTGAGGTTATCGAATGGACATGCTCCATTATACGTCTCTTAAAGGGGCGCATAGTTTTGCCCACATATTTCATGCCGGATTTGCAGGTCAGTAGATAGATTAGTCCAGATGTATTGCAGTTAAAGAACTGTTTTATAGGGATCTCAATGATGTGTGTGGAATTTGTAAGGACTTTTGATCCTTTGGCAATGAAGGCACATGCGACACATCTCCCACATTGATATGTGCCATGTACTGTTATCCAACTGTCTTTGTTCTTTTTAGAGGCCGAGAGATGGCTTGGTACAAGTATTTCCTTCAGATTCCTGCCTCTTCTCGCTGTGATTGACACCTTGGTGGAAATGGTGTATTTTAGGTGTGGGTCCTGTGTTAGTAGGGGCCAGAATCGACCTAGTACTCTTTTTGCCTCTTCCCATGCTGCATCATAGCTTGCTGTACACCTTATTTGTTTTTTAGAATCCGGTATAAATTTATCCTGTAACAGCTCCTCACGATTACAATTCAGAGCTCGCTTGTTTTAGGCATCTGTTGGGATTGTCTCTTTGTTTGAATCTTTGCCTCAGGTCCATAGCTTTACATTTAAAATCATCAATCGACGAGCAATTTCTGTACTTCCTTGTACCTTTCTTTACTTTATCTAATTTTAGAGGTTTCATTACCGTTGAGTGTGATACCTCATATACTACAACACAGGGAGCATTTATTTACAAAAATGACAATTTTTTTTATCTCAGTTGAAAGAATCAAATCAATGGTGTACAGATATTGAGTCAGTAAAGATGTGACCTATTTGCCCGAACAGGACAACATTAATGCTAAATTTAGAACCTTATCAAATCTATGCAAACAACAGATCAGGCTGGGGTAGGAAGTGACCTCATTACAAAAATATCTAAGTAAATCAATGATACCAAGTGGATTGAGAATACAGACTACCCCCAATATAGATATGGATGACCCAGCCCTCTTAAAGGAATGGGAAGAAGCAGCGGATACCTGCTCCAAAAAGTTAATGGATATTTTGCATAGATTTGAGTCAGAAAGGCTTAAATCAGTGAATGAGAAAGTCAACACAGCAGTTGAGGGCATCCAGAGCTGTAAGGAGGATCCTTCTTTTTTGGTACAGGAACAAAGGTTACAACAAAACCTCACTAAATATCAAAATAATGTAAAAAGCCGTAAACATGGTAAATTTTTAAGAGATAATGATGACTATAAGAAAGGCAAGGTCTATAGGCGTTTCAAGAAAACTGAAAGGGCTGACTCAGATCAACATATGACATCTGACTACGAAACAACAGATACGGATAACGAACAAACCCCCGTCTCTACCAGCAATTCGAACGTACAATCTGGTAAAGGAATCCTTAAAAAAGGAGTGGCTTTTTTAGGACAGCCCCCCCGAGAGGGGGAAATTCAAACTCAAAGACAAACCAGGTACAGGGGAAGAGCACGCAGGCGATATTAGAAAATGACATGAGGGTCGTAAACCTTTCGGATATTATCCTAACTCCTACACAAGTTAAAGTATTGATGCGAGGCTTATCTTTCGTCCCAATCCCTCCATTCAATCATTTTGAATGGATTAAGGACATCAACCTGTTTGGGAGGAGATTAGCCTTACATAAATTCTTTAAGATAAGAGATGATAAAAAAGCAAGAGAACTAGGGTTTAACCCTAGAGAATACCAATGCTTAAAAGAATTAGTATCTCTTTTAGAGGACAATGATACTAACAGCACCCTATACTGACCTCTGCTCAAGAAGTAAATTGACACCTAACTTCAGAGATTTTAAAAACATTGACATGTTTATAGACTCTACCACAAACATGATTAACAAAATTAATACCGACATGCTTACAATAAAATCAAGAGGCAACCTTCCCAAGACTGAATGGAAAGCTCTCTGCGAACTTAAAAACAATGATAACATAGTTACATAGTTACATAGTTAGATAGCTGAAAAGAGACTTGCGTCCATCAAGTTCAGCCTTCCTCACACCTGTTTTTTGCTGTTGATCCAAAAGGCAAAAAAAAACAAAAAACAAAAAAAAAAAACAGTTTGAAGCACAATTTTGCAACAAGCTAGGACAAAAAATTCCTTCTTGACCCCAGAATGGCAGTCAGATTTATCCTTGAATCAAGCAGTTATTACCCTACATTGAAAGATTATATCCTTGAATATTCTGTCTTTGCAAGTATGCATCTAGTAGCTGTTTGAACATCTGTATGGACTCTGATAAAACCACTTCTTCAGGCAGAGAATTCCACATCCTGATTGTTCTTACAGTAAAAAAACCTTTCCTTTGCCTTAGAAGAAATCTTCTTTCTTCCAGTCTAAACGCATGGCCTCGTGTCCTATGTAAAGTCCGGTTTGTGAATAGATTTCCACACAATGGTTTGTATTGGCCCCGAATATATTTGTATAATGTTATCATATCCCCTCTCAGGCGACGTTTTTCTAAACTAAATAGGTTTAAATTTGTTAACCTTTCTTCATAGCTGATATGTTCCATTCCTTTTATTAATTTTGTAGCCCGCCTCTGCACTTTTTCTAGTGCCATGATATCCTTCTTTAGAACAGGTGACCAAAATTGCACAGCATATTCAATATGTGGTCTTACCAGTGATTTATAGAGAGGCAAAATGATATTCTCGTCCCGAGAATGAATGCCCTTTTTCATGCATGACAATACCTTACTGGCCTTGGCCACTGCTGATTGACATTGCACATTGTTGCATAGTTTGTTGTCTATAACAATTCCCAAGTCCTTTTCGTGTGTTGTTATCCCTAATTCACTTCCATTAAGGGTATACGTTGCTTGTGTATTCTTTACGCCGAAGTGCATAACTTTGCATTTTTCAACATTAAATTTCATCTGCCATTTCAGTGCCCAGTCCTCCAGTCTATCTAAATCCTTCTGCAGCAAAGTAATATCTTGCTCACATTGTATTATTTTACAAAGTTTTGTGTCATCTGCAAACACTGAAACATGACTTTCAATGCTGTCTTCAAGATCATTTATAAAAATGTTAAATGTCATAATCAAGCCTGCTGATGAAGGCGGTAATGTTGTCCTAATGAATAGGCAACACTATGTACAGATAGCCAATTCCATTCTCAATGACAAAGAGACCTATAGAATATTGACTTCAGACCCTTCATCTAAATACCAAATGGAGTATAAGATCCTCTTGGACCAAGCCTTTGACCAAGGTATACTGACCAAAGAAGAATATGGCACTATCTATATAAAAAATCCAACTACTTCTACTTTTTACTGTCTCCCTAAAATTCATAAGCAACAAGAGGTATTGACAGCAAGACCAATAGTATCAGGCTCTAACAATTTTACGAGCAAGGGCAGTATATACGTGGATAAGATCTTACGTCCTTTTGTTGAAAGCCTGCCGTCATACCTCAAAGACACAAAGGATGCTCTAAAATGTTTAACATCACTAAAAGTACCAAAGGGAGCAGTACTCTGTAGCTTGGGTGTGGAGGCCCTATACTCCTCCATACCACATACAAGTGGCTTGGACCACACAGAATACTATTTGAGGAAAAGAGGTGTGGAACATAACACTCATACAACATTTGTGTTGAACCTGCTGAGATGTGTCGCATGTGCCTTTATTGCCAAAGGATCAAAAGTCCTTACACATTCCACACACATCATTGAGATCCCTATAAAACAGTTCTTTAACTGCAATACATCTGGACTAATCTATCTACTGACCTGCAAATGCGGCATGAAATATGTGGGCAAAACTATACGCCCCTTTAAGAGACGTATAATGGAGCATGTCCATTCGATAACCTCAAATAGAGATACATCAGTCGCGAGACACGTCAGGTCTCCACATATGGATACACCCAAATGTATTAAATTTGCAGGAATTGAAAGAATTCAAATGGGTAAAAGAGGGGGAGATCTCGATCAGACCCTTAAAAGAAGGGAATGCTATTGGATCTACAAACTCGATACCCTAGCACCGAAAGGATTGAATGAGGGATTTACCTTCACTCCCTTTATTGACTCATAATTTGTATATAATAAATGCTCAGCCCCTGTATATATGTATATAAATATGCATTTTATGTTGTATCTGTTCTGAATTATTAATTTAGTTTGTTTATAACTTCATATAGATACTTCCAAAGCATGATGGTACATGCCCACAGACAGTATATGACTGTAAATTGAATACTCCCAAGTCATAGTTACTAAGGATCATCCCCCTCTTTTGTGATCTGGTCCTGTCTTGATACTCTAATCTCTTCCTTTGGTTTGTCTGATGGTTTCCATTTGTTATTATGTTATGCTCATATGGCTATTTGACTCAATAGAAATACTATTCGTGACTATCTTCATGGACATTAATAATTCCCATTATAAAACATGCATTTTATGTATACTAAATGGTAAACCTTTTTTGCTCTATCTCCCTAGTTGGAGTGAAGCTACAGACTATTTATTCTAAAAAATCAACACACTTATAGCCACGATATGATATTGTATTTCTTCCATTCTCTATACCTTGTTTAGAACATGTATGTGATGAACGTTATGAAACCATTTATTACATTTTGGAAACAACGACATGTAATACTGTAATATACATATTCACATTGTGAATGCGAACATTGTCAGTTGTACTAATCTACAGCAAACCCGTGGAATGATACCCTGTATGTGGGCGGGATTGGGATTCATCTGTCAGACTCCACCTATCCTCCGCCCCTTCAACACGCCCCCAGGTTGACATCAGGAGGCGGAGCTGTGGAACTTGATGGACGCTGGAGGGCGGGACTCAGACTTACTGTCAGACGTCACTTATTCCCCGCCCCTTCAACACGCCCCCAATGACGTTCGGGGGCGGAACAGTGGAATCTGACGCTCAGCCGGTCGGAGGATTTTTTGGCGCGAATTGGAAATATGCTATGACGCTTTGATTGGTTCTCAGGCACTTACCAGCTGAGTATAAATTTCGGCCTGGGGCAGTACCACAGTCACCTTTGATAAAGGCGCTTTAGCAGTGCCGAAACAAGCGTTAGGTCTTATGCTTTATTTTTATTTTTAGTAAAAATAGAAATCCAGCGCACTCACTTATACTAGTTTTATTAAAAACACCTAATCTAGGCAAAAAATTATGGGGGTTTAGTTACACTATATGATCATACATTGCATAAGCCTGCCACAAACGTCAATGTACCCCATCTTTGGCAGGTCCTACTCTCACTGCCAACTGTCTACTAAATGAGCTACTCACTTGGGGAAATCCTTCCATCTCGAGTTCTCTGCAGTACAAGGCTTAAATAGGGTCCTGAGATGAGACACCTGTGACAGGGGGCGGTGCAAAACCACAGAGCTGGCTAGACTCCTAAATATATATGGGAAAACAAGGGGCTGGCTGCACTCACCTAAACATGCTTAAATGGGGTGCTGCTGGGGGCCAATAAGTTCAGTAAAAATAGAAATCCAGCGCACTCACTTATACAAGTTTTATTAAAAACACCTAATCTAGGCAAAAAATAATGGGGGTTTAGTTACACTATATGATTATACATTGCATAAGCCTGCCACAAACGTCAATGTTTCATTATGGTGTATATTTAGGGTAGAGACTTTCAGTACAAGTCCATATATATTCCCCTTTATACAACTATTTGTATCTGCAATACAGTGATATATTTTCCAATCTCCCCAGTGTGTGTATAGATGTGTTGGTGTTTTAAGTTTCCTTTTTTTGTCTCTGGGATCGTTTTTGATGCCCTTAATAAAATGGTTCATTCTTAATTTATTTATGTACAGAACAACATCCACAGAACTCCTTTCTCTGGTGTGACTAAAGCCTATTCGACCTAGACTCACCTTTCTGTTTTAGTATTTTCTGTATACATACAAGGGTTATCCCCTATTGAGCTCTGTGGCACACACTCTTATTTCCCATACGTTGGGAACGCTTTACTTTCTTGTACCTTTCTTTAGATATATAATAATGCAGCGATTTTTGTGTATATGTTGCTTTGCAGACAAATGTAAAAAATTAGAATGGTGTTAATGTACACAATTTTTACTTTTCATTGATGCCTTTATATAAATCAAAAAAGAGAGAAAAAGCCAGTGACAAGGTCAACCATCCTCTTAGTGTGTCAGGGGGATCCTTAAAGGGGGTAACCCTTACATACGTAGGAAAATATATACAAAAAGGTAGACCTAGGGAAAGAAGAGGAAACTCCTTATCCTTACACTAAGTCCACCCAATAGGAAACCCCTCCCTTGGGTAATGCTTCAAAATAACTTTACCTCTGACGAAGGCGCATTAGAGACGCTGAAATGCGCGTTAGGTTAGTTTAGCCAGGAGTTGCCACGTGAGCTAGGTTCTAGCTAGTATTGACTAGGTTTAGCAATCTGGGGGTTTGTAAAGGGAATACTACAGAGGGGGGGGGGGGGGGATTTTGGATGTTCAAGTCTGCTTCATTGCAAGGACAGTCTCTCTAATATCGCTTGGCTTTTGTTGGGAACATTATCAGTATCCCATATTACAGGGATCACTGATCCTAAGTGTAACTTAGTTTCTATGTGCACTAGATACACTTTGTTTCCATTAGCCACAAAGTATACTAGATTTGAGACCCAGTATCATTCCAATTACTTCTCTCTCCTCTCTTTCTCTCCTCCATATACCTTACCTTATCAAGCTATTTAGCTTGTTTTGCCTGATTCCTATCTGGAGGTGGTTTTGGTGGACAATATATACATTATTGATTATTATTGTCCACACCCACAGTGATTTTTGTGGCACTCCTCATTATTTTTCATTTTCTTTTTCTTTTTTCTTTTTTTCTGTGTTTGCACTATTTTATTAACTACAATAAAGGTTAAGTTTTAGTTTGAAGCATTACCCAAGGGAGGGGTTTCCTATTGGGTGGACTTAGTGTAAGGATGAGGAGTTCCTCTGCAGACTGGTAATCATTCTTAGTGTTTAAATATGAGGGTAAGTAAAACTATATGGACTAAATATAATTCTGTAAAATACATGAAAATAAAAAAATATATACTTTATTTAACCAGTGAATTGGTCTAACTAGATTTTTCCCTAAAATCACAAACCTCTTTTTCAATGTGACCTGTCTAAACTAACTTAATTGACTCAGATTTGCCTTTCTTAATTCTTAACAGAAAGTCAAGAGAATATAATTTGTAAGCCCTATAAAGGAGTCATGCAGTCTGCCCATATGAGGTGATCCTGAATATCCTGTTCACTTATTGGTCTAAGGGTATGTGTGAATGGAGCTATGAATGGGAGGAGTTATTGTTAATAAAAAGCATTTGCAATCTGTGCTCTGGGCTCAGACATTTTTAGAACAGGAGTTTATCTGAGACCCGATCGGTAACAATAAAGACCTTTTTCTTCCTGAACGAACCTGCTTCCATCTCTCTGTGTGTGGCTTCTGGGCTTATTCCTGCTATTCTTGCAACAATTCTGGTGCATTGGCCAGGAGATCTACGCAGTAAGTACCGGGGTGTCCCGTCGATGAGTGTGAACCCAGGTCCAGGAACTTAAAGGTAAGGCTGAGGACCCACTAGGGGTAAATCTATATCCGGTAATCTGACTGCCCCCTTCCTACGAAGGAAAGATACAAAGGATACAAAGGCGCACCGTATATCTGAAGTTAAACGCTCTGTAGCTAACCCGTTTAACATAGGGACTGTAGTCAGGCTGAATTCTGTTGTATATATGTTCAGCCGGACACCGGTATCCTGGCTTGACTAAGTGTAATCCTGTTGTAAATTCGGTCACTAGATCGGGGGATACCGGCAAGACTAAGCGAGATTCTGCTGTATATTCTGTCTGCTAGCTCTCACACTATCTTGACTAAGTGTATTTTGTTGTACATTCAGCCACTAGATTATAGATAGAATATATAGACTAAGTGGATGTTGGGATTAGAAATAAGATTAAAATAAGCACATCATTAAAGTCTATTTGCTTCATTAGACTTTAGGAAGCACTCTAGGGACACCTACTGGCTATCTTTGGGAGTTACATTGACTTATATTGTTTAAAATACTAATGCCTGTTTAATCATCTTTAACTCTATACTGGTATACAAATAACAGACGTAGGACTGCTTACCCTATTTTAATATTCCCTGCTATAAGGTTTTATTTTATGTATAAATATATTAAAAGCTAAGTTTTATTATTAGACCCATAAAAACTATTTTTGATACAATGACTTACCCTCTGGTGACACCTACTGGTAGGTTTTTGGTTTAACACATTTTAATTTTTCACCCACCTAATGCTGACCAGTAAAATTAAATTACCCACTTCCTCCTACCTTACAACTCCCCGACCGGAACCTGTTACTAAACAACAAAACGGGAGAGAACTGGAAGCCTGAAAGGAGCACTCAAAGGGAAGAGGTTAACCCTAGGGGAACTACCAAAGTAGTATGCAAAGGAGAGAGGAGTGCCCTAGTTTGATTAATACATAACCTTTAATATAATACTTAAAATAAATGTGGAAATCGCCACCATAAAGGTAATAAACTTAGTGAAAGAGGAACTGTTCAGAAGTTTTCAGTGTCCTCAATACAGAAATCTATTTGCGCAAAAACAATTATTTGCCCAATTGAGAGATATGAATAAGATTGTATGCAAGAGCCTACAGGATAACGGCAGCAAAACAATTACTTATTCGTATTGACATAGAGGCTAGTGTAATGCACAAGTGCAGCGTCAATCTTAATAACTAGGTAGTGGTGAAAGGCTGAGACCTCCTACATGGAGATCGCTAATCTGCCCAAAGCTTGGTATAGCACCTAGTTAACAATGTATCAATGCTAACATAGTTAGTAATAGGCAGCCTTGAGTGGTGCCTAGTAAAAGCCTTATATGTGAATATAAGCCGGGGATCGGTCACGGTCAACAGTAAACCCCAACAACGACAAGTATTTAAGTTTCATTAATACATAACCTTTAATATAGTACTTAAACTTGATGTGGGAATCGCCACCATAAAGGTAATAAACTTAGTAAAAGAGTAACTGTTCAGAAGTTTTCAGTGTCCTCAATACAGAAATCTATTGCGCAAAAACAATTATTTGCCCAATTAAATAGGCAGCCTTGAATGGTGCCTAGTAAAAGTCTTATAAGTGAATATATGCCGGGGTTCGGTCACGGTCAACAGTAAACCCCAACGACGACAATTATTAGTGCATGAAATAAAAGACTAACAGCTGAATAGGAGGGACGTATACAAAGAACCGGCAGAATAGCCAATAAACGGTGAAGTAATGCGGCTAGTTCATAACAGAGAGAACACAGCCGTTGGTCCTTGTCCCTCCAACAGGAAGCTGGAAGTCAGCTCGAGAACCGGAGTGCCACATAGACCGTGGTACGGGAGAGTTTGGTGTAGCAGTAAATGGCAGCAGCAGTGGATCATCGAGAAGCCCCTGACGCGCGCGTTTCGCCCGCAGCTCATCAGAGGGGAGCCGATGTGCGGGAACTGAACCAATATTCAAAGGTAGGTGACGTGGATTCATTGGTGGAGTCCACGAAAACGTCATATGTTATTAGCCTATCATGGTCCGACTAAGGAATGATGTAACTGAAATGGGATTAGAATGAAACCAATTAACCCCTTATGGGTGTAATGATTCAGAGACTCAGACCACGGAACAAGAATACTTGTAAACCTGAGGGAAAAATAAGCCCGGTCATGTCATTACTGCGGGTAGTGTGCAAATGGAAATGAAAATTTTATATATATTTTATGGCCCGTTCTGGGTATAGGTATAATGTAGAATGGGCAATATTAAACAGCTGCTTAGTGCAGTAAAGGACAAGTACCCTGATAAAAACTTTGGTAGGCACAACTGGTACAAATGCAGATAAGCTCATATGTGGAAAAGGTCCAATCGTAGCATGAAAATATGACAATTTCAGCTAGTGGATGTCGGGCATGTCATGGATATGTGAAAGTCTCGATGGTAGGATACCGGATAGACTTCTGACCATGTAGTCACGGATATTATCCTGTTCTATGAGTATATGACACCTCAATTGATCGAACAGACTGTGAAGGACCTCGACCCGGAACAAATTATATAGGGTATGGAGAGCCAAGCGGACTAGTGGATAAATGGGGTAAAATTGAATTCTTCGTTCATGCCCCCTGGGGTTAGAGTTCTGAACTCATAGATCCATTTGGACTCTTTTTGGAGGAGAGTTAAGTTGAAATTACCTTTCCTAGAGTTCAGTGTGATTTTCTCTAAGGCTTGAAAGGATAAGTGGTTAGAATTGCCATCGTGAAAGTGGCGAACATGATTCGCTACAGGAGTACTTAAATTGAGATTAGTAACAGAGTTGACATGCTGAAGAATGCGTCTCCTAAATTCCTGATACGTTTTCCCAATGTATTGGGTACCACATGAACATGTTATCACATAGATGACTCGGGTGGTGCTACAGTTAATAAAGTGGTTCACTTTGTATTCTTTTGAAGTTTGACTGCATCTCACTATTTTAGAGGTTTTGATGAATTGGCACGCCTCCTTACAGTGGCCACATTTGTGAGTCCCCATTGGAGCAGTCAGCCAATTTTTTGAAGGTGTTTTTCTTTCCAGATGGCTGTGTACCAATAGGTCTCTCAGGTTTCTTGATCTACGTGCCGTGATGTTTGGGTAAGGAACTAAGTTGGTATCTAGATCCTTATCATATTGCAAAATTGGCCAGTGTCGAGTAAAGATGTCCTTAATGGGTTGCCAATTAGCATCAAAAGTACCAATGCATCTGATCATTTTGTTTGTGGAGGTTGGTCTTGTAGACCTGAGGCTGGTGCTTCTTTCTTGTGTGAGAGCTCTTTGGAAAGCTTTTTTAAGGATCCGGTTAGGATATCCTTTGTTTTTAAACCGGATTCGTAATTTGTTGGCCTCAGATCTGAAGGACTCATCACTGGAGCAATTTCTTCTAGCTCTCAAGTACTGGCCATACGGAATCCCGGCCTTAAGCCGGTGCGGATGGAAACTTTGCCAATGTAGAAGGCTGTTTGATGCAGTACTTTTCCTGAAAAGTTCAGTGTCAACTGTTCCATCGAGGTTGAGTAGGAGCCTAAGATCTAGGAATTCCAACTGTGTCTCGTGGATTACATATGTCAGTTTGAGTCCAATTCGATTGTCATTAAGCTCATTTACCATATTAGTGAAAGTTGGGATAGAGCCAGTCCAGAACAACAAGATATCGTCGATGTATCTAATCCATTTGTGGATATACTGATGATACTGACAGATATCTTTCAGTGTTGTCTCTTCCCACCACCCTAAATATAAGTTTGCATAGCTAGGGGCACAAGCTGTGCCCATCGCAGTGCCAACTAGTTGCAAGTAGTAGGTGCTGTCAAAAACAAAATAATTGTGGGTTAGGACGAACTCCAAGATTTCTAGTATGAATTCAATTTGATCAGAATTGAATTTGCTGGATTTGAGTAGAAAGTAAGATGTAGCACGCAGGCCTATTTCGTGTGGGATGTTGTTATATAACGATACAACATCCAAACTTGCGAGTAGAGTGTAAGGTGGAACCTCTAGGTTTTCCAACATTAACAATGCTTGTTTGGTGTCCTGTACGTGTGATTCCAAATTGATGACAAAAGGATGAAGTAGTTTCTCAATAAATTTGCTTACTTTTTCCGTCAGGGAGTTGTTACCGGAAATAATCGGTCTGCCAGGAGGATTAGTGAGACATTTATGAACCTTCGGAAAGCAGTAGAAAGTTGAGATGGTTGGATAATTGTTGGGAATCATAAATTGGAATTATTCCTTCGTAATTATATTCATTTCCAATGCTCTAGTTAACATAGTTCTTAGTTCAGTGAGGAACAGGCTAGTTGGATCCTGAAAAAGTACTCTGTATTGGTTGGTATCTTTCAAGTGTTCCATACACATGTCAAGGTACATTGTTTGATCCATAAGCACTATATTCCCTCCTTTATCAGACGGTTTGATAATTAGTTCTTTGTTGCCAGTGAGTTCCCTCAGTGCTTCCCGTTCTGCTCTGGTCAAATTATCCCTAATTTTGTCAGGTGGTGGAAGTGATTCTAAACATTTCGTCGTCATCTGGACGAATAAGTCCACGCTTGATATTTCTTTAAAATTAGGGGTATACCAGTTCAGAGGTTTGCAGTTAGTGAGAGGCTGTTTGTCATCTTGTTCCTCAAGGAGGGACACCATTGTTTTGAGGTCTTGATATTCCTCATAGGTGAGGCCCAAATCTTTGGCTAATTTGTTGTCTTTTCTTTTGTGGGTGACACTCAGAGCCAGTTTGCGTCCAAAGAGATTTGTATCTTTCACCCAGTCAAATTTGTTGGTAGTGGGGGATGGAACAAAGGACAACCCTTTATTAAGCAAAGATTTATGCTTGTTTTCCAGATTAAACGTAGATACATTTATGATCAAGTTGTCATCCATTGTGTTATAGTTCATTGATTTTTGTATCCCTCCTTGTTTATTTTGTACCCCCATCTTTTCCTGTCTCTGAGTTTTCCCCGCTGGGGTTGGGGCCAGTCCTGGTCTAAAAAAGACGCTCCTGATTGAGAAGGTGTAAAGGGGGTCGGTGTGTTGCTGATCGAATCTGGGGGGTTGGTGGGTTGAGTATCCGGAAAAGATACAGTTTTTTCGGCTGGTTTTAAGATACTTTTCCTTTGTTGGAAATTGTAAGTGGTTCTAGTGGTGCTTCTTCCTCGCCTTTGGGAGCTAGAGTCAGAGTTAGACCAGTCACTGTCATCTGATGTAGAATTCTTTTTGCTACTGAATCTTTTCCTGTAGTTATATCTTGGCCTGAAGATAGTGCCCTCCTTGAAATCCTTGTGATCTCGTTGATACTTCAAGTGTTTCTTTTCCCTGATATGTTTCTTAAAACTATCCAAATTATTGTTTAGTTTAGTCAACATAGATTTAAAGTCAGAGTGAGTATGAAAGGCTTTGATATTCTTAATTTCAAACTATTTTTGATACAATGACTTACCCTCTGGTGACACCTACTGGTAGGTTTTTGGTTTAACACATTTTAATTTTTCACCCACCTAATGCTGACCAGTAAAATTAAATTACCCACTTCCTCCTACCTTACAACTCCCCGACCGGAACCTGTTACTAAACAACCATATAAAAGTCCCATTCTAACCCGACAAATGACCGGTGCCCTCCAAACTCGACATTTACAAATACCCCTGGTCCACCACATATTGCCTGAATGATTAACTCAGCCTTTGTCAGTCAGGCCCAGAACAATATCAAAAGAAAATTACAAAAGTTAGAGGGATTTGCAGCGATGTCCATATCACAGTTAATGGAGGTTGCAAATAAAGTATATATGAATAGGGAAACTGAGACAAAGCATGAGGAGAAACGTAAAATGAGGAAGAAAACAGATATGTTAGCGGTTGCTGTCACGAATGTGGCGGAGAGCTGATTTCCCACAGCTGAACTCCACCAATATGTCCAGAGGATGTAGGAACAAATAATAAATCCAACAAGGTAAATAACACGATGAGCAGTATAATCCAAAGATATGCCATCACCTTCCCCAATAACTGGACGACACACAATATCAGGAGTAGAACTGGCATTTATTGGCAACATTCCTGCTTTTATGAGATTCTCCCATGCAAGGGAGGGATTTACAGTAAGTACCCATTTCACCAATCATAGCGTCGTTACCTCCCACACATCTCCTCCCCTTGGCTTAACAGATGATATAATTATACAGTACATATTTTCCCCACTTTCTAGATGTACTCCAAATGTGTATGCTATACCTTTAAATATGGTACCCCCTGGGAGCCCTGATCTGGGTGAGAAACATATCCAAAAATCATCCAGATCAGACCAGGGGTTCGGGAGTTATAGGAAGGTAAAGTTTTGACCAACCGCATGGAAAAAGATGCCGAAAATAGTTCCATAAAATCTGGCCCTGCGGTCAGTCTCTGTTCGTGCCCCAAAACTCCCGAAATGCTATATCACACACAATGGGGTCGGTAACCGGATGAATCCCCTAATTCGTGGGATTCATCCTACCGAACTACGGGCCGTTTGTGGGTTTCTTTTGGTACTTTCTGCCGTTCTGGAGGTCTTAGCGGTGCTCGACTAGTCGATTGTCCGTTTTGAGTTCCAGACACTCGACGATCAAACACCGCTGTTCGGGAGTTAAAGATGGCCGCCACCACGTGTTCGGCTAACAAAATGGCGGCCACCCAGAAGATATGTAGTACATTCGTATGAACCAAGGGAATAAAAGAACCGATCAGGGAGGTAAATTACATGCATAATGTACATCTGGGTGGTCCGTTTGTTTGGTACTTTGTTCGTATAGCGTATAGCGAACAAAGTATGTCCATAGCTGGTGTACTGTCAATTTGTAGAATCCAGGCCTGTAAGACCTCAGCAGGGCCAACAAATAAACGATAAATGGGACAGCCAAAAAGGGGTTCCGCTACAACGAACGCACCCTACTCCAAGAGTGTGCGTGACGTAGTTGTGGTGGTGCAAGGGTTAAAGTTCACTATTTGTCTGCACTAGACCGGAAATAATGACAAAATCCCCCTTAACACCACCCACACTTAAACATAATAATATAACTATTACTATTTTAACGCTGCCACCACCAAGACAATTTAGAAATGGGGTGCCTTGGTCCCCCCAGTTAAATCAACAATAAAACCCACCATATATTACTTAGTACAATATTTAAGGAATTACAGAAATACTAACTCCTCTCTTCAGGTAACTTGATTCTTAACCAGACAAAGGCAGAACTTAATAAATGAATGTTTATTATGAGCAAAAAATGGTCACAGTGCATATAAAAATAAATGATTAACAAATTATTTACACCAACAACAGATAAAAACAAAAAAAGGATAAAATATAGAAGTCCTAATTACTCACTTAGGTTTTTCAAAGTACAACTTCTGTCCAGGGGGTCTCTGGCAAGGAAAGATGGTGACTCACTCAAAATTAGATCTTGGCCCCAAGCAAGTACACCACCACCCTTCAGGATCTCAGGAGATATACACTGTGGATTATCACACCTCACCCAGGGGTGGAGCCAAGGCGTACCTCTTGTGATACTAAGTGACCACCTCCTTTGTTCCTGAAACAACAAGTCAAATTTAAACTTTTGGTTTCATCTCCTTTACTGTACTTGCCACAGAAATAGCAATTGCCTCTATGAATTTGTTACTGTTTTCCTGTTCCATAGACATGTTGCACACCCCGCCCATGATCCAATAGGACAGACATCACAACTCCTGCCACACGGTTTAAGTTGTGCAACTCATGTTTAGGCTTAATTAAGAGATTTGGCTTGTCCCATTCCAAATATAATAAAAACAAGGCTTAATTATTAAACTGTGGGTAAGTATTAATGTTTCTCTTGGATAAAATACTGGAACACAAGGATCTTCATGAAACTAATCCCATTACCATATCAAATGATTGAACTATCCTTTACAAGGTACATGCCAAATGGATGAAGAGACATTCAGACTTTTTCCAAGTGTAGAACCTCACACCTTGCAGAGCCTTGATTACTTCACATCCATATAGTAAAATCATTTTCACATTCCTATACCATTCGTACTATGCCTTCTGTCATCTGACCTCTGTGGGGGTTCCAGCTTCAAAAGATGTAACCCCTGCTGACCTCAGCAATAGCATCTCCGTAATTTGTGCCATTTACTACACAAATTACATTAAAGGATAATATTTCATAGTGTAATAATAAATTATGCACCCTTGCCGTGACAGTTGCTATTTCAGGTGTAGCTAGACAGGGAGGGGAGATGGATAGAGGAATTGAGAATAGTATGAGCAGGGTACCACTAGGCAGAAATCAAAGAATGCCCACAGAGGGGATATATTGTAAGTGGTAGACAAGATGAGAGACGGGGCGAGGTGGTTATGGTGGTAGCTTTAGAGGACGAGGAAGAGGAGTTTTGGAGGAAGTAATGGAAATGGCAGAGGGGGTGTTCAGGAAGGCATATATATTCCCCCTACCCAGAGACCTAGGGATAGGGAAGATAGAGATTTTGTAGTTCTGGCTGACACTGTTATGGAAGACTATTGATACCGACTTGGCCGAGCGGAGCCTATGGTCAATGTTAACAATAGGGGGAAAGAGAAGTCTTTTCATGATTGATACGGGTGCTGAACATTCTGTGGTGACTAAGTTGGTAGCTCCTCCTTCTGGAAAGACTGTAACTGTAACATGAGCTACTGGGAGAAGCGCTGCTAGACCAGTTCTCATGAGTCGCACTTGCATTTTAGGAGGTCATTTTGTGAAGCACCAGTTCCTATATATGCCAGAGTGTCCAATTCAACTTCCAGGATGAGATCTATTATCAAAGCTTTCTGCCTTCAAGTTGCAGCTGAGAGTCAGTGTATATTTGCTTTTCAATGGGAAGATGCTGTTACAGGATCAAATTGTCAGATGACTTGGACCAGGTTACCACAAGGGTTCAAGAATTCACCTACCCTATTTGGATCTGCATTAAGTCAAGATCTGCAAGACTTCAAATCCATCCCAGGGGAATGTGTATTGCTTCAGTACGTGGATGATCTCTTGATAGCTGCAGTTACTAAAGAGATGTGCCAACAAGCAATGCATGATCTACTCCACATTCTTTGGAGAGCAGGTTACAAGGTATCAAAGAAGGCGAAATTGTGTCAGCCAACTGTCAAGTATTTAGGATTCCATATCTCTGAAGGTCAAAGAACAATGGGACCTGAAAGAAAAGAAGCAGTGTGTTGAATACCTGTACCCATGAATAGAAGACAAGTGCGAGAATTCTTGGGAGCAGCAGGATTCTGTAGGATATGGATTCCTAATGCGATATTGGCGAAACCCTTGTATGAAGCTGTAAAAGGCACGGAACATGATCCATTCCTATGGACCACAGAACAACAGAAGGCATTTGAAGATATCAAGAAAGCACTTATGAGTGCCCCAGCCCTAGCCTACCAGATCACTCGCGTCATTTCTACCTATATGTGCATAAGCAAAGAAGAATGGCCGTGGGAGTGTTAACACAGTTTATAACAACTGACTCATGTACTTGGCATCAAGTGGAAACTCGCTACTGCTTATAGGCCTTAGAGTTCTGGAAAGGTAGAAAGGATGAACAGAACGATAAAGACTCAATTGGCTAAAATGTGTCAAGAAACTCAGCTCAAGTGGAATGTCCTTTTGCCAATAGCTCTGTTGCGAATATGTAGTACTCCTACTAGAAGAATGGGTCTGTCTCCCTTTGAAATTATGTATGGGCGTCCACCCCCCATACTCCCTAATCTAAGTGGGGACTTATGTCAGTTAGGTGACGGAGTTACTTGGCAGCAGGTTGTGGAGTTGGGTAAAACTATGGAGGAGGTACAGAAATGGGTGCAAGATAGGTTACCTGTGAACATAAATCCACCTGTTCGCTCATACCATCCGGGTGACCAAGTATGGATAAAAGAATGGAATACTGTCCTATTGGGTCCAAAGTGGAGAGGTCCTTATGTTGTCTACCCCAACATCTGTAAAGGTGGTAGAGGTGACTCCTTGGATTCATCACTCTAGGGTTAAACCAGCAGCAGATTCCTGGCAAGCTACTCCAGATCCTGAGAATCCTTGCAAGATCCGGTTGAAGCGAATGACCCAGTCGGATTGAACGTAACTTGAGGAAAAGTACAAGGTGATATCGGGATATCGTGGTTGGAAACCATTAGAGATCATCAAGTAGGTGTTTTGACGGCCATAATAAAGCCTGACCACCTACCTACTTGTCATAGCCAGAGTGTCTCAAAGGGACATCTGTGAAGGAAAGTGAGGATCAGAAGGACAACAATCCCTGCAGCCCTCACAAGCGGGAAGCTGAGGTGCTGTCGAACGGTCAAAGAATAGGATGAGGACCATAAGAATGATGTGTTTCGTTATGTTTCAATATTTTTATAATTTTTGAGGAAGGCAAAGGTGAGGATATTCCAAGCTGTGTTAGTTGTATTAAGACTACTAAAATAGGTAACCAGATATCTCAAACCCTTATTTAAAACTCACAATATGAATGTAGAGGATCTGTGTCTAGGTGTAGGTACTTAGATACGGATTATAGTGTGTGTCAACCGATATCAGGTGAGCCTAAGTGTTTCAATCCCCAATTCCAACCCTGTACAATTTGGTTGGTAATTCGAAATAGTAACTCTCAGGGGACATTGATAAATAGGACTTTGATAAGCACCATACAGTCTACAGGTATTCTATTGTTTGGTGCATGTAAGGCGATTTTGGGTAGTAGAAAACCTTGGAATGTATGCGGTAATCTCAAATGGGAGAGAACTTATGGGTTCAACGATAAGTATTTATGTCCTAGCAAAAGACCTACTGACCCTGATTGCCCAAATAGAGATTTCAATTTCTGCCCATATTGGTCATGTGTAGGTTGGGCGACCAAGGGAAAAAACAGTAGACCAAGATATGATTATCCAAAGGTTGCCCACTACACCGTATTGTAAAACCATGGAATGTATATTTGCTTTTCAATGGGAAGATGCTGTTACAGGATCAAAGTGTCAGATGACTTGGACCAGGTTACCACAAGGGTTCAATAATTCACCTACCCTATTTGGATCTGTCTTAAGTCAAGATCTGCAAGACTTCAAATCCATCCCAGGGGAATGTGTATTGCTTCAGTACGTGGATGATCTCTTGATAGCTGTATATATGACCATTTCCAATCCGCAGCAATTTATTGATAAGTTTGGGAGCCTTTTTGGATTTCAGATACATGGTACAGGAGCAGATCCATGAGCCATAATATATGTACGCCTTGAAACCGAGACAACAACTGCTCAAACTCATCAGGTTTTCCATTCCTTATATGAGGAGATGAGTGTTGAGGATACATTTCCCCATAATGTTAAGAATCTGTTTATTGATTTAGCTGAGAGTATAGCAGGTAGTCTTAATATAACTAACTGCTTTGTATGTGGAGGTACTATTATGGGAGACCAATGGCCCTGGGAAGCAATAGAAGTATGGTACCCTGGTTCTGAGACAAATGAACAACAGATGCCTTTCCAAACTGGCCATCAAGTAAGTGTAAGAGAAAAATCTGAGTGGCATTTAAAGACATCTATTATAGGCCATGTATGTTTAGCTAGAAGAGGGCCAATATACAATACACCTGTTGGCGAGTTAACATGTTTGGGACAGAAGGCCTATAATGCTGATAATAAAGATACTACTTGGTGGTCAGCTTCAAATGTCTCAGAACCTACTAATCCTTTTGCTAATTACACCAATTTGAGAGAGGTATGGTTTAAATTATCTGCTACATCTAATTGGAGAGCCCCAGCAAATTTATACTGGATCTGTGGTAAGAAAGCATGCTCGGAATTACCACAAGATTGGGAAGGGGCATGTGTGCTAGGTATGCTCAAACCATCCTTCTTCTTGTTGCCAATTGAAATGGGAGAGACCTTGGGAGTTAAGGTTTATGATGTAAATCATAAAAAGAAGCGAGCATCATTGAACGTAAGTAACTAGGAAGATGAGTGGCCTCCCCAGCTTATTATTAATTACTATGGACCTGCTACCTGGGCTGAAGATGGCATTTGTGGTTACCGAACCCCCATATATATGTTCAACCACATTATAAGATTACAGGCGATGCTTGATATCATAACCAACGAGACAGCTGCCCATGTAATGGCCATTTGGAAATATGAACCCCTAGCCCAGAGAGAGACTATCAATAATCAGGTTGATGAGTGTTGAGAGGTAATAGAGTTAAGTTAGAATGCTTATAAGGTCTGTCCCGGCTCATGGAACCTTGAAAGGTGTTGGCAAATTATGATTAGTGATGCATCTGGAATAACTTTGTATCAGAAGCATCAAGGTGATAATGTGATGGGATTTCAACATGGTTCAAAATGTAGTAGGCCTGAAATCTCCACGTGGCATATACAAGTACAGGTGTTTGTTGTATCTGTTAGTTAGTTACATGTAGCTAAGATACTGTCATCAATGTACTGAGCATGTGCATCAACTGTACTCACATTCCTTTGTCCTTAAATGAGTCATGCAGTCTGCCTATATGAGGTGATCCTGAATATTCTGTTCACTGATTGGTCTAAGGGTATGTGTGAGTGGAGCTATGAATGGGAGGAGTTATTGTTAACAAAAAGCATTTGCAATCTATGCTCTGGGCTTAGACATTTTTTAGAACAGGAGTTCATCTGAGACCCGATTGGTAACAATAAAGAACTTTTTCTTCCTGAACGAACCTGCTTCCATCTCTCTGTGTGTGGCTTCTGTGGCTTATTCCTGCTATTCCTGCAACACTGTAACTTTCCAAAAACCCATAAAACCTGTACATGATGGTAATGTTGTACTCAGGAGACTTCGCTAAACACAAATATGAATGTTGCAAAGCAGTAAAACGTATCACAATGATGATATCATCAGTGAAAGGGTTGTTTGTGTGTGAAAAATACAAAAAACAAATATCAACTCTAATTTTGTACCAGAGTTTGTGACTAAGTGGCTGCTAGAAAATACTGGACACATCCCATTTTTAATACCCTGGGTTGTCTAATTTTGCAACTGGACTGCCATGGTGTCTCAAAGGCAACATATGTACAAACCAATCTGTCAAACTGAAATGGGCAAGCCCTAAATGGACCCTGTAACTTTCCAAAACACCATAACACTTGTATATGGGGGTACTGTTGTTCTTGGGAGACTTTGTTGAACACATATGAGTGTTTTAAAACATAAAAATTTATCATGACAATATATGTGAAAGTGCAGTTTTTGTGTGAAAAATGCAAAAAACTAATAGGGCGGGGGAGGGGGGGGTTACTGTTGTACTCCTAAGACATTGCTGAACACAAATATGTGTAATTTATTACAGGAAAAGATAACATTATTACGACATTTAAAAATGCCATCCAGAACTAAGAAAATACAATATTTTAATTTCTCACATTTTTTATTTTTTATTTTATTCTCATATTCATAATAGTGTTTCATATATATATATATATATATTAGATGTGAAATGAAAGCCCTATTTATCCTGAACAAAATGACATATGATAAGTGTGGGCGCACTTAATATATAAGAGGTAAATTATGATTGAACAGACATATAGTCAAATTCCAGGTTTTGTTTTGATTTTATTTTAATCAGAACAAAATAAAAAATCCAGAACAAAATTGGTCAGACTAGATGGGCCGAATGGTTCTTATCTGCGGTCACATTCTATGTTTCTAATTGTCTCCGTCCTTAATGGGTTAAAGGAATACTCCGCTACCCAAGTAATAATAATATATATATATTTTTAAATATATCACTGTTGAGAAAAATAACCCCAACTCAGACTTCATGTGGCTGTCCAAATACAGACTTCCTAGAGCAGTTCACTGAGACATCTTTTCAAAGCAGGTGCTCTGAACAATTTCTTGCCTCATGTACTGAGCTACACAAGTAACATGACCGGTTGTTTGATTGACAAATTGTAAATAAGAAAAAGGACACACTCATCACACATTAAGCACTTAAAGGACCACTCTAGTGCCAGGAAAACATACTCGTTTTCCTGGCACTAGAGTGCCCCCACCCTCAGGGACCAACTCCCGCCGGGCTCTGGGGGGAGGAAGGGGTTAAACTTACCTCTTTCTCCAGCGCCGGGCGGGGAGCTTTCCTCCTCCTCTCCTTCTTCCTTGCGACGTCATCGGCTGAATGCGCATGCGCGGCAGGAGCCGCGCTCGCATTCAGCCGGTCGCATAGGAAAGCATTTACAATGCTTTCCTATGGACGCTTGCGTGCTCTCACTGTGATTTTCACAGTGAGAAGCACGCAAGCGCCTCTAGCGGCTGTCAATGAGACAGCCACTAGAGGTTTTGGAGGCTGGATTAACCCTCAGTATAAACATAGCAGTTTCTCTGAAACTGCTATGTTTATAAAAAAAAAGGGTTAATCCTAGCTGGACCTGGCACCCAGACCACCTCATTAAGCTGAAGTGGTCTGGGTGCCTAGAGTGGTCCTTTAAGCAAGCTGAAGTGCTTTAGGGATCTTAAATGATCCTTTAATCACACTTGCAGGTTCAGGAACTTTAAGAAACTGAAATCAATGGGAAAAAAAACCATTACAATTCAGAATTTCACGAGTAAGGGAATGTAGCTCGTATTGAAAAAAAATATATATGAAAACTGTTTAAAGTGTCCTAATTCTAACTTATTTTACAGCTTCCTGCTCAGTGACAGCACAGAAAAATGCCACAGTTTCCCCAGTTACTACTTCTAATCCTACAGACATTTTCAACTCTTCAGCAAAAACAAGTGAGTATAGGCTCTAAAGCTTTCTTTTGTTTTTGTTTTTTGTAAATATGTCTGTAGCCTCATTCAGCATCTGTAACCTACAGACAGCTCCATAGCATAAGTTAGATAAATTGGTGAGACTCTTTCCAGCAAGACAATTTTATTGACAGGGCTGCATTAAATAAAAAATAGAAGGTGCCTATAAGTGGTTACCGATGCCCAAGCAAAATAAAGCTTGCCTTATTAATTTAATAGTGCTGGTTATCATAGTTTTATATAAGTTATGTGGCACTCCACAATACATTTTTATTAACACTAATAAAATGAATTACTAGTCTGAGAATATCTGAGTATGATAATATCAAGGACCCAATTTACTTATTACATTTGCAATTTATCTGGATCCACTTATATTTAATTTTGTTTACATATTTTCTATTAATTATCCTGAATAAGGTATGTATGCAGGAATATGTGTGTGTCAGCATGCATGTGTGTGCATTTGGTTAAGGTGTGTGTTTTGTATACAAGTTTGTACTAAAGATCTATACAAATCATGAGTAACATTTAAAGGGACTTCTGCCCATTGGAGTGGTCTGGGTGCCAACTCCCACTACTCTTAACCCTGCAAGTGTAATTATTGCAGTTTTTTTTATAACTGCAATAATTACATTGCAGGGTTAACTCCACCTCTAGAGGCTGTCTAGGAGACAGCCACTAGCAAAAAATGCTAGCAGAATGCTTGGTTGTAAAGGGAGAGGTATTAGCAGTAGAAACGCTGAACACTGTACAGAACACTGGTAAGACCTCACTTGGAGTATTGTACGCAGTACTGGAGACTGTATCTCCAGAAGGATAATGATATTTTAGAGAGAGTTCAGAGAAGGGCTACTAAACTGGTTCATGGATTGCAGGATAAAACTTACAAGGAAAGGTTAAAGGAACTTAACATGTATAGCTTGGAGGAAAGATGAGACGGGGGTATATGATAGAAACATTTAAATACATAAAGGGAATAAACACAGTAAAGGAGACTATATTTAAAAGACTACCACAACAAGATGACATAGTCTTAAATTAGAGGGGCAAAGGTTTAAAAATAATATCAGGAAATATAACTTTACTGAGAGGGTAGTGGATGCATGGAATAGCCTTCCAGCTGAAGTGGTAGAGGTTAACACAGTAAAGGAGTTTAAGCATGCGTGGGATAGACATAAGGCTATCCTAACTATAAGATAAGGCCAGGAACTGATGAAAGTATTTAGAAAATTGGGCAGACTAGATGGTTCTTATCTGCAGTCACATTCTATGTTTCTATTTAGGAGTTAATTGGCTTTTTTATGCTTATGCTGCCCCAGTCTCACCTCCCCTGCCTTTGACTGATACAGCCTGCATTAAAAAAAATGGTTTCATTTGCAATTAGATGTTACTTTAAAAGTTTGTATTGCGTGTTCTGTAATTTGAACTTTAATTACATACTGAAAGCTATAAACCAGGCTTCCCCAAACTCCGGCCCTCCAGATGTTGCTAAACTACAACTCCCGTGATTCTCAGCCTATCTATTTCATTCATATAATCATGGGAGTTGTAGTTCAGCAACATCTGGAGGAAGCCTACTATAAACAGAGCAGGAGATACGGGATTCTAAATAGAACAGTATTTGCAATAAAGGGAGTTTAAACATTAGATAACTCTTTACAGGAAGTGTTTAGAAAGGCTGTGTAAGTCACATGCAGGGAGGTGTGACAAGGGCTGTATAGTGATTTAACTCCTACATGGCAAAGAACTGAGCAGTAAGACTACAGGGACTATGCACCCAAACTACTTTATTAAGCAAATGTTGTTTTGTTGTCTATAGTGTCCCTTTAAAAAAAGTAGTTGTGTCAAGAGAAAATCAAGATGCCACATGTCTTTTTTGTGAGAAGAAATAATTATAGTACCCTGATACCAGGAGCATAATTAGGGACCATTGGGCGCCAGTGCAAGAATAAAAGTAGTGCCCCCTTTTCACTGCTCCTTGTGCCCTTCTTGCTCCTCGTCACTCCCCACTATATATGAAATACACATGGTTGATGTGCATGTGATTGTTTTTTGTGATTGTGCTGTTGCTGACTAAGTATTGCATATGTGTGTAGTTGGACGAGTGTGTTGTGTGGGTGGGTTTATGAGGACTGGCTGAGTGTGATTGCCTTTGCTGCTGTTTGAGAGGGAGACCAAGAAGCAGAGAGGGAGAGAGCGGGACACACAGAGAGCGAGGGAGAGAGGCACACAGAGAGAAGGGGAACCAGAGACAGTCACAGACAAAGAGACAAAAGAGTGTCAGAGAGACAGAAAGGAAGTGAGCAGAAGTAACCAAGAAGAGAGAGCCTATGTGTGCAGGGAGAGGTGAGGTGATGGATTTCACACACCTTGATCCTCTGGGTTACTGCTTCTATGCTGTTTCTGGACTTTTGCAAGGAAAGCTGGTCCTGGCAGCAGGGCCGACAGAGGAGCCGGGCCCCTTGGAGTAACAGGCTTGGTCGCAGCTGCGACCCCTGTGACTGCGGTACTTCCGCCATTGACTAATAGCCTCTAAAATAGCCTGCTCATGGGGGCGGGGCCAGTGCCCAAGCGAGATGGTCGCACTCACAGTAAGCTCCGTGCCGTCGCCTACTTCCAAGGCTAATATAGCGACTTACGAGGATTGTACAAACCTTAACCCAAACTCCTGCTGGCCCGTGGAACATTGGACGAAGCTCCAAAAAGCAGTGAGCAGATCCCGGGCCCTGCTGCCGAGATATCAAGAGCTTATTCAGACAACTGTGGCAACTTGTGCATTCCAATATGGCATATTCCACAGCTTAATCGGAGGCTGAGAGTATACAGGAGGAAGATTCCCCGGCCACTATACAAGCTGAACTGCCCATACTCTCATAGTCTGTTGGTGTTTCGTTAGGATAAGGTCTTTTAATATGTCGTCCTGCTTTAGAATGTGCCAGTGTTTGTTGATGATTTTCTTAATAGTTTTACTTTTATTGTTAAAGTGTTCAATATATAATCACACAGGATATATATATAAAAGACAGGGCGCCACAATCGCACAGGTGTGACAGTATTTACCAATCAGTTGATAACTGCATATAAATGGGAGAAAAACAAAACATTATCATAGTATAGTAATTTATTAACAACAATATCATAAAAAAGTTAAAATCACACTCACAAAAAACATGGCACAATTAGAAGTACTCCGAAATTGTGCAAAATAACTTGTAAGCCAATAAATGTGCTAAGTGTATCTCTTGGTTACAACAGTTTCACTTCCTCAGATATCCAGTGTTTATAGGAGGGTCCATATAACGTTCTATAGTGGAGGTGTAACGGCACCCCCAGGCATAAAGGGGGTTAAAAGTTGTTTCCAGATACACCAATCTCCTGAACAGGAAACCATACGAACTCTCCAAACTCCTGAACCGGAACCATACGAATGCTCCACACAGTCGAATAGGAAAAACCATTCGAAAGGTTTACACTCCTAGCAGTCGAACTGAAACAGCATACAATAAATCCACCCCATGAATGAGACAAGGCTCCGTGTTGAGGGTCAAGCAGTGATCTGGTTTAATGGGGTACCTGCCCAGTATTTATGCAGGTCTTCCACCAGGTTGACACTCCCCTAGGGGACCTGGTGGATGACTGGGACACAAATTGCACAGTGACCAATCACAGACATACATAGTGAAACACTCCCACTAGTACAGTATAATCCCTCCTCTCTATCCTGGAGATAATTGGGAAGTAATCCAATTATCTCCAAGGATAGAGGCAAAACTCCATTACACACGTTAGCAAAAAGACCTAAAAATACACAATATTACAAATACAGCATAAAGCATATATGTTCAACATAGCCCCAGATAGCCTAGATCTGAGCGCACATTATAAACGAATGGCGCTCAGATCATATACATACAGTTCAATCGCCATGGAGCCAAAGTCTTTCACATAGTCTTTCTGCATAGCTATCTGGGGTAGCACTGTTCACTCAAAGTACTGAATGGACAGGCGTTTGTATGAATGAGTGCAGGAGAATGGAGGTCAGCTGGCCGTTCGGCAGTTTAAAATGGCCACTGCCACGTGTACGGCTATACGAACAACAGCCACCCAGCATTCGTCAATTAAGCTGCGGTTAACCGCAGCTTCTGGGAGGTAAATTACTGGCACATTCCATACCCAGGTGGTCCGATCATTCGTCTGTTTGTTCGGTAGATTCAATCTACCGAACGCCTGGGCAGAAAGGCACGAACCAGCCTTTCTACAGGAAAAAATCAAGGTTTTTAACATGGGGCCATAGTCCAGGGGCAGCAGGTGGGCAACCAGGCTTCTCCAGAACATGGTGGCGAGGTTGGTTTCACCACAGGAGGTCACTCCTTTGGGAACAGCTGCCGCTCGACGCGTTTCGTCTTTACAGACTTTTTCAAGAAGTTAATACTCCTTTGTGTTCCATCTTTATATATAAATTTCACTAATTTTTTCAGTCTGAGCACGCATGCGTGGGCTCGGACGGAATGCAATACAGGTGACAGGCCAGCAGAGCCTATAATGCTTCTGAACAAGGTGAGGGCACTTAGTGTGGCTTGCGCAATTTTAATTGATTAGTCACTTATGCGAAATGGTTGCTAGGGTTTGTTTATTTTACGTTCGCGGTTGGTGCTAACCTGTCGTGGTGTTGGATGTGTAGGTTGTGTGCCTGACGTCGGGTCCCGCAGGCTAGTCAGATGTGTATGAGTGTTCTACGACTTATGTTGAGCAGGTCAGTGTAAACCCTTCAGGGCGTTAGGTGAGAGTGTGTGAGCTGGCTGTTGAAGAGCATCGTGTTGAAACGTAGAAAGAGAAGAAAAAAAATTATTATATATATAAAATAAGTAGAGTCACTACGCCTGGGTTATAGTCCAACAAGTAGTGGTTTATGTGGGGAAGAAGACGTCCCCATGGAAGTGCTGTGGGTAAGAGTCCCAGTTTAAGTCATTGCTATTGCGTAGGGTTCCGCTGGCGGTCTTCTTGGCACGAACTCTGGGGCTTTGACTGCATCTCTGCCGAGGAAGCGCTTGGGCCCAGTTGCCGTCTCTGGATTGAGCTTGCACAAAGCCTGTGTAACCTCTTGTAGGTCGTGGATTACTTGCGGCGTGTCGCTGGTTGCAACGTGTAGAGTTCGGCCTGGTCCCCATCTTTATTTGATGTGGTGGAGCCGTAGTAGGGTGGTGAAGTGGCGCAGGGACCTGCGCCATGCAAGTGTCCCACTCGAGAGGTCTGCATAGAAATACTGCCATTTCTTCAAAAGGGTAAGTTTGGATGCCCTTGGTGGCTTCTAGGACTGTAGCTTTATCTTTTGTAGTTTGAAACCGGATTATTACATCTGCGGGGGCATTAGGTGGTCGCGGTATTCGGAAGATGGTGTCTATCTGGATCGTTTTGGCCGCCTTCGGGTTTAGCAGCGCTGTGAGTAGTCACCTGGTGAAGTGTGGGAGCTCTGCTTCTGGCACTGCACCTGCAACTCCTCTAATTTTGGATTAAAAATTTTGGATTGAAAATAGATAACCGGAATCTTGGGGTGAATTATTTTAAGATATTATAATTCTTTTTTTATTGAGTATGTTTGATTCTAGGCCGTTGGCTAATAATTGGGATAGAGTGTTTTTTATAGTAGGGACTGATGATAGTTTATTATATACTTTAGAGTCACTTAGTTGTCTGAGTGCTTCATCAATGTACATAGTTTTGGAGAGAACCACTAGACCACTGCCTTTGTTGGTTGGTTTGATGACGATGTTGTCATCGCTCTGTAACTTTTTAAGTGCTAATTGTTCTTGATATGACAAGTTATGGGTTTGATATTTAGATTATTTTGTATTGTTTTTGTTTAATTTTGTCTAAATCTTGGAATGGCTAGTTTTTCAAATACCTCTATTGGTCCAGATTTAAAACTAGATGGATAAAAAATATAGCTTTTTTTAAGAGGGTGTTTACTGTTGGTGGTTCATTGTTAATAACTGGGCTAGAAGACGTGTTGGGGTGTTAGTAGGGATGTTGGGAATATTGGTTGTGTTGAATTTCCTGGTAAAAAAAAATATTTTAAGTGTGGCTTTTCTTACGAACTTGTTAATCATTGAGCAGTGCGTCTGCCCAATTAAATGTGAGTAACCATGTGGTATTTTTATACACTCCTAGTTTTATTACAGTAAGCACTATGTTGTTTATTATATTACATATGGTCCCTGTAGCAAAGCGCTAGTTCCACATAGGTTTTCCTCCACTGGTATTCCAACAGCTACTCAGGAACAAGCAGGATATTACAAGAAGCACAGCATAAGCAGTACATAAATCCATGAATTTCCCATCACATTTCCAAATAACTGGACGACACTCAGTATCAGGAGCAGAACTGATTTTTGTGAAATTCTTTATTTTGGATGTGCAGGTGGTTACAGGTTATTATCAGACGCCACAACAGCGTATTTCAAGATTTACAGTAGTTATGTAGTGGCATAGAAATTTGCAAATTTTTTATATTGTATATCTTGCTTAACTAAACGGTTATGTTGTCAAAATATTATTAACTAGCATAAACTAAAACAAAATAATCAATGCTTAACGTAGAGTACATCGGCATTTGTGGTAGGCATACTAATGAACACATAAAGCTTAAACTTCGCCAATGAAACCGTACACTTGCTGTCTCACATAAGATAAAATCAGGAGTTGGTCAGAGAAGACAATATCGAGCTGTTAGCGGCTTTGAATGACATGCTGAGATACTTAAATGTACCGCTGGGTACTGAGGCAGGGAAGTTGAAACAGGCAAAATTAAGCATGACTTAAGCGGCCACAGGTCATATTACGTAGAGCAAAATCTCACAGGGGCTGGTAAAGCAAGTGGTAAAAGTTGTAACATGCTAGACTTCTTATGGACCCTGTCAAGTGCTATGCACCAATGGAATTCTAAATATGAAACAAATCTAGGCTGCTTCCTTTACTGAGTTAAACAATGCATACATATCTAGCTTAAGAGTCTCGGGTCCCTAGATTGTAGAGGCTCATCAATAACTGGTTTCACAGGTTAACTGACTGACCACTGAGCCATAGCACCTCCCTGCCAGTCTGTATGTTATGTCGATCAGCCGATGCCCACAACTGGTAGGCCGCCGCTCCAGGGCGCCGAGAGTGCCGAGACCCAGAGTTCTCTACGTTGCTGCACCGCCGTCAGGTATTTTAGCCTCCGGCTCGGGTCAGATCCCTGGCCCTGTGGTGTGTGTTTCTTCCACCATGGTGAGTTAGTAGCAGGGGGTCTGGGCTTGATTACTCTCTAGTATGTGTGAGGATGGATGTCGGAGTCTGGTAGGCATGTCGCCGTTTCCCGCTGTTTTAAGCTCCGAGGATGGCTCTGTCTGGAGGCTGTTCTGGGAGCTCGAGGTGGGCCTCTACTCAGGTGGCGTTGGGTGGCTAGGCGGATCCACGCCGCCACATTTCGCATCACTAGCTTGAAGTGTTGACCCTTGGCATGGAGCGATGTCCAGAGACTGGTACGAAGCTGGTCAAAGAATGCTTGGGTGTGCCTGGGTGGTTTGGCGGGGGTGTTCTGTGCCACCATCTTGCGTAGGCCCCTGGAGGCTTGTACGTTTGTGGGCTTGGTCGTTTGTTTGAGACGATGTATGGGGGTAGTCGTCCCCAGCAAGGACCGGGATATCCCCCTCTGGTCCAGAGGGGAGGTAGCAGGGCAGCATCCAAGTGAAGCTTATGAGCAGATCAGCTGTATCAGCTTTTGGGCACCTTGTGCTGCTGGCATGGTTAGATTGACCAGGATAATCGTTTTTGTGCCCACTGGCTTGAGAGCCCTCATGGAGCACGTCCGGCCATCTTGGCTGTCAGGCCCCGCCCCCGCAGAACTGATTTATAATGCACACACTCAGCTTTTATGCAATTCTCCCATGCAAGGGAGACACTCACTGAGAATTAGGAATTAGCCAATCAATAGATGGATACAGATCCCTCCCCTCAGCATGAGAGATAACTTAATAATCCATGAATTGTAAAGCACATTTTTCCCCAATTCTTGGATGTACTCCAAAACCATAACATACACCTATTATTCACATATCCCCTGATAGCCCCGATCTGGGTGAACAACATACTGAAAAATCACCCAGATTGGTTCAGGGATTCACTAATTTCCTGGAGGTCTTAGTTTTACCGATCGGACACTAGGTGTATGCCCAAAATAGTTCCACACGAAAGGGCTGTCCGCTCGGTCTTTGTTCGAGTAGCCAAAATATACGAAATCCCAGGGCTAGAGCGCTCATGACGTAGTTCGGTATAACCCCTCATTCATATACTGATTCTCAGAAACTGCCGCTCTGTTCAGTCGGATTTTCACAAACCTCTCTCCAGAGTCTCTCCCAGTCCCGATGGGTCTCAGCGAACGTTCGGAGCATCTGTTTCAGCGTTCTGTTTAAATGTTCACAAAGCCCATTGGTCTGGGGATGGTAGGGGGCACTGACTGTCGATTTAATGCCACAGATTTTCCAGAGGTGGTGAGTAATCTCCGAGGTAAATTGAGTACCCCGATCCGAAATTATCTCCCTGGGTAACCCCATTCGGGAGAAAATCCGCATGAGGGCCTCTGCTATAGTTTCAGCGTGGATATTTGTTAAGGCCACCACCTCTGGATACCTGGTAGCATAGTCCACCACTGTCAAGATAAACTTCTTGTCAGAGGGGCTAGGCTTGGCTAATGGACCTACTATATACACTGCTATCTGGATAACTTTCCGGCGATCCCCCCTCTTACCTACTCTCTGGCATGATCCCTGGCCAAAAGAAACTCTGGGTCAGTCGGTACCAGATGCGACTGACCCCTAAATGTACGGATAGCGGGATATGGTTGGTACCGCTGAGGTACCACTAGCTGCCTAGTGATAATCGGGTCAGACCCTGCTACGATTTTCTCTGATTCCCTGTACAACAACTTCTTGTCCCATACAAATCTCCCCCATCCGGCCCGGGTTGGTCAGAGGTGACCTTGTCTCTATACACTTGTAGCGTGGGGTCTGTGATCACCTCCACCTCAAACTCACTAGGGGGGGCCCAAGGAACACACTCTAGAGATGTGGTAAGGTCTCTGGTTGTGTTCTGGGTGCGGGCCTGTTGCCGGGTAACAACCGGTTATGCTTCTCCTGCTGTGGTCTGGGGCTCATATGCAGATGTGAGTTTCCCCAAATCATTCCCCAACAAAACCTCTGTGGGTAACTGCGGCATTAACCCCACCTCCACCGTTCCAGACCCTGCTCCCCAATTCAGATGTACCCTTGCTGTGGGTAGCCACTATAATGCTTCCCCGGCTACCCTTATGGCCACGGTATTGTTGGTCCTACCGTTGCTGGCTACTAGGTCGCTCTTTACTAGGGTTATGGTGGCCCCTGAGTCATGGAGCCCTTGTACCTCCTTTCCCTCCAGATAGACAGTCTGCCAATGCTGTTGTCAGTTATCTGCGTCTCCCTAGAGTAGGTCAGCTTCATGCAGCACTTCCCACTGTTTGATCGTTGGTGCTGCTGCTGGTACTGAAGCAACGTATGGTGCTGGGGTTTCTGTCTGATCGTAATGGGCAGCTGCCCCTGGTGGTGGACCTGGCCGGTTGCATGTTGCTCGGTCTCAGAGCTGTGTACAGTCTCTTTTGTAATGTTCCCATTTTTGGCACTGGTGGCACTGTCCGGTGTTTGACTGCCAGAACCGCTGCTGAGGTGGAGCTGCTAGAGTGATTGGTCCCATAAGGGGTCGTACAAATGTCCTGGTCTGGGTAGGTTTTTGTTGCCTGCGGACATCCATATACTCATCTGCTCTCCTGGCTGCTTCCGTGAGTTTTTTATCTCGGACCCACTCCTGGATAACTGGGGCTAACCCATTGTAAAATTGTTCCAGCAGGACCAGTTGTAATAAATCCTCTGAGGTGCGGGTGTTGTGTGCCTGCACCCATCTCATAGCAGCTCTGTGCAGCTGACAAGCCCATTCTGCGTGGGAATCTTTTTCCACCTTCTTAAGGTCTATAAAGCGCCTCCGGTATGCTTCCAGTATAATAGCATACCGTGCCAAGATGATTTCTTTTACTTGCCCATAGTTTCTGATTTCCTCATCTGGGACTGTGCAGTAGGCTTTGGCTGCCCTTCCTGATAATCTGCTAGCCAATAACGGGACCCATTCCTCCATATCAATCTTGTGTAGGGCACATTGTCTTTCAAAACACTGGAGGAATGCATCAATTTCTTCCTTTGCCTCTACATAGTTTTTAAATGCTTGGTAAGGAATTTTTGGCTTACCCTCTGGCACTGTGGTAACTGCTGGTGTTCCCTCTGGTATGTGCCGATCTCTTTGCCACATACTTTGCCACAAACTCCTGTACCTCCGTCATCGTTCGGGAGATAATCTCTATAGATGGGCTTTCTCCATAAAACGAAAGCCGAAACTGCAGCTCTCTTTGAAACTCTGATTGCTCCTGTTCATTAGTCAAACCACTTTGTTCGGGAGCCGAACTGCTATCCATTTGGTATTCCGCCATCACTTCCGTAACAAGAACAGCCTTTTTCTTGTTACTCGCAGGGATACCTCTTTCTTCTAGGACAGTGATGGCGAACCTATGGCACGCGTGCCACAGGTGGCACGCCGGGCCCTCTCTGTGGGCACGCGGCCATAAGTTTGCAATCACTGCAGAGTAGTGGCAGGCAGGTGCCTGCCCGTTTTGGGCAGGCAGGTACCTACTCTGCTTCCGTGTCGGGAGGACCGGAAGCAGGGGGGAGGGATCGAGGAAGCAGCTCTCCCGTCCTCCCGCGAGCTGTGGGGAGCATTGCCGCGCATTACCATGGCAACGCTCCACACAGCATCACGCGGGAGGACAGGAGAGCTGCAGGACCTGTCCTGTCCTGCATACCACCACCGGACCACCAGGGATGGCTGTGTTCCCCCCCTCCCCTTCACCAAAGGCAATAAGAAGGGAAGGGAAGCACCCTTCCCCCCCCCCCACACAGCACCCTTTCCCCCCCACACACAGCACCCTACCCCCCACACACAGCATTACACACAGACACATACACTGCACCCCTCAATGCAGTATATGTGTGTGTGTGTGTTCAGCAGTTTTTATGTATTCAGCAGAGTGTGTGTGTGTATTGAGCAGACTGCGTGCGTGTATTGAGCAGACTGTGTACTCAGCAGTGTGCGTATATTTAGCGGACTGTGTACTCAGCAGTGTGCGTGTATTTAGCAGACTGTGTGTGTATTTAGCAGTCTGTCTGTGTCTTGGTGTGTGTATGTATTAAGCAGTTGGTGTGTGAATGTGTTCAGCAGTCTGTGTGTATGTATTGCATTTGTTGGAGATACTAATAAATATAAGCTTAATTTATATCATTATTTAAAATTTGTATAATTTAACTCTCTGTTGTGTTCTTCTTTTAAAACAAAAGTTGTTAACTGTACGAGTAGTTTTTTCTAAACGTAAACCTCAGTATTCAGGTTTAATTGCCATGTTGGCACTTTGAGGGGAAAAAAGTTGGCATGTATTGCGGTTTGGGCACTCGGGCTCAAAAAGGTTCGCCATCACTGTTCTAGGAGATCCTTTAACGTGGACCGCTTAAGAATAGTGTAATCGATCTCCATCCACAATCCATTGCTACTGCTGCCTTCTCTGGTACTTGTTCTTTCGTGAGCTCTGGATCCCGCCGCTGCCAACCAATGTAGCGAAGCGCTAGTTCCACATAGGTTTTCCTCTGCTGGTATTCCAACAGCTACTCAGGAACTGCAGGATATTACAAGAAGCACAGCTTAAGCAGTAAATAAATCCACAAATCTCTCATCACATTTCCCAATAACTGGACGACACTCAGTATCAGGAACAGAACTGATTTTTAATGCACACACTCAGCTTTTATGCAATTCTCCCATGCAAGGGAGACACCCACATAGAATTAGGAATTCGCCAATCAATAGATGGATACAGTACACATATTCCTTCCCCTCAGCATGAGAGAGAACTTAATTATCCATAAATTGTAAAACACATTTTTCCCCAATTCTTGGATGTACCCAAAAACCATAGCACACACCCATAATTCACATATCCCCTGATAGCCCTGATCTGGGTGAACAACATACTGAAAAATCACCAAGATTGGTTCAGGGGCTCACTCATTTCCTGGAGGTCTTAGTTTTACCGACCGCACATGAGGTGTATGCCCAAAATAGTTCCACACGATAGGGCTGTCCAGTCGGTCTTTGTTCAAGTAGCCAAAACATACAAAATCTCCGGGCTAAAGCATTCGTGACTTAGTTTGGCATAATCCCCTCATTCGTATACTGATTCTCGGAAACTACCGCTCTGTTCAGTTGGATTTTCACGAACTTCCATGAGGTTGGAGGTTTTAGCGGTGTTTGTGCTGTTGAGTGTCCGATTTGGGTTCCAGACACTTAATGACCAAACACCGCTGGTGTCATTCGGATGCCAAGATGGCCGCCGCCACGTGTTCATCTATACGAATGACGGCCACTCTAAAGATCACACAGGGGTTCGGGCATTTGCAGTTAACCAGGTATGCTGAAGGTTCATAGGGTCAATTGGTGCCACACTCCCCTCCTGGGTGGCCGGGTTGTTCGGTACTTTGTTCGTTTGTAGAACCATATAGGATAATCCAATATAACTGGTGTTAGTACCGAACAACTAAACAAAATATAACAGGAACAAAGTGTTGCAATGGAGGGATACAATATAACAGAATAAAATACACACACAGCGGTATGGATAGCCTCTAGTACCAAAAAGGGGTACCTAACTACAGCCCATTTCGCTACAGTCCCCATCTGACGAGATATCTACTTACAACACTCCCTCACATATCCCATAAGTGGGCATTATACCACTGTACGCTGTTTATACTGGAGCTAAATTTTAGCTCTCAAAAATGTGAGTAGGACCATATAGACCTCTTTTATCGGCTGCTACCTATTAGGGTTTTATTGCACTATTAGATTTTCTTTTCTCTTTCATACGGATCACACAAACCCCACAATCCCACTACTCTATAGATGTCTCTACCCCAAATAGAACTGTGATTTTTCCTCATCCAAAGATTTTACTGGGCTCTTTTTGGACTTTTCTTGTATATGTGTATATAACTAAAATGAATATTTAGTTATGGGCCCCTGGGGTGGAGCAGGGTGGGCCAGTGCTCCACTCCGCAGTTTAGCGGTTTTCTTTGGAGACATAGATCCAGGCCAGGGTTTTTGGACTGTCTCCAACCCACTGCTCAGCTGCAGGTAATAAGCTGCAGCAGTGGGAATAAACCCCTCCCTGCTTGGCAGGTAAGGGGAGAATGTTTGTTTCTCTCTGGAAGTAGCAGGTTGACTAAATACTGGAGTGCTGAGAGCGGACAAAGACACTAGGTTGGTGAAACCAATAATTTTTGTTCTAGTTTAACCCCTGAGAGATAGGGAACCTAATGTTAGTTAGTGCTCAGACGAGCTAGCCAGCGGCAGTGTGTACCCCAGGGAGCTGATGGTGTCGTCCATCCTCCCCAGCGGCAGTGTGTAACCCAGGGAGCCGAAGGTGCCGTCCTTCCTCCCCAGCGGCAGTGTGTACCCCAGGGAGCTGATGGTGTCGTCCATCCTCCCCAGCGGCAGTGTGTCCTGCAGGGAGCAGAGACAGTCAGTCTCGCACCCCAGCAGCAGGACAAGAGAAGGAAAGGGGAGACAGCTGGTCTCCCTTTCCACCAGCAGAGAGAGTGGCAGGGAGAGGAGCCTGCTAACCCCCCTCCCCAGCGGCAGTTTATCATCCAGAGAGAGGAGCTTGTTACACCCTCTCTCCAGCGGCAGCCTAACCCACCAAGGGGAGATGTTAAGCCCCACATCTGTGCAGATGGGACCGTAGTCTCTGCACTTACAGCCCCAGGGGTAGGGACGGTCGGTCCTGTCCCCCAGCCACAGAGCGATATATCCAAAGGGGAGACAGTCGGTCTCCAGCAACCAGGCTCCAACCAGACTACTCCCGTGGTAGTGCTGGCAACAGGACAGAGTACCGCTGGTCTCTGCCCCCTCAGCAACCCACCAAGGCAGCCTACCAGTCCCCCACACAGCCGTGGTGAGGCACCTGAACCTGGACAAGATTCTCCCTCACCCAGGTGTAGTAACTGTTTATGGTGGGTGGGCTACTCTGCTGTTTCTGTTTTGTGGGTGGGTTGCTGGACTAACCAGGGCACTGACCAGCAGGAGGTCAGATACCCTGTTAGTCTATTTGGAAAAGGGGAGAAGTGTGGCGAAACCGACCTCGCCACGTGTCCTTGGAGGGGGCTGCTTGCCCGCCTCTTGCCTTTGGACTATGGACCAGACTTTATGTGAATGTGTTAACCCAGATAGCTATACCCTGGAGCCTATTCATATAATGAAAGACTATGGGAAAGACTTTAGCTCCATGGCAATTGTACTGTGTGAATAGGATCTGCGCGCTATTCGGTAGTTTTGTGTGCTCAGATCCCAGCTATCTGGGGATATGTGAAATGTCTGTGTGTTATGGATAAAAAGTAACTTGCTGTATTTTAACCCCTTAAGGACCAAACTTCTGGAATAAAAGGGAATCATGACATGTCACACATGTCATGTGTCCTTAAGGGGTTAAAGTGTTTTATGTCTTTCTGTAACTATGTGGTTAATGGAGTCTGTCTCTGTGCTGGAGATAATTGGATTACTTCTCCAGCACAGAGAAGGCTCTGTAAAAAACAGTCTGAGCTGGAAAGCTAGGGGTTTAAAAGATACTTTACTAACTTTTGAACCCCTGGTCTGATCCATGCCATTTTTTAATATGTTGTTCCCCTGAATGGATTGATTGTGGATATGTATTTTTATGTGAATGTGATGTATGGTTTTAGAGTTAGGAAAGTTGTGTAAAAGTATATTTTAAACTGTATGCATAATGGGATTATGTGTCACACTAAGGGGAGGGGATGTGTGGGAGGTAACATCTATGTCATTGGTTCTTTTATGCCTCCCCCTGGGTGTGGCCTGTATGTGTGAGTTGGAAATAAAAGCCAGGCTGGATGAGCCAGTCCTGAGTTCCTGTTTAACCCTCAAAATGAAGTGTCGTCTCGTTCTTGGGGGGAATTGGATTGTAAGCTGACTGCCAGGAGTGTAAGCGGATTGTATGCTTTTCTTGTTCAGCTGTTCCAGTTCGGAGTGTTATCTTGTATCCAGTTCAGGAGTTTGGTGTTCTGCAGTAGCTGTGCCTGTGCATCTGGAAAGGGGGATATCGCCTAAATGGATTTTATTCCCTTTTATGCTGAAACGGTCCATTACAGGTAGAAATGGACATCAAACATATTAAGGTCAGAAAATACATCAGAGACAAACATGATTACTCTAATGATCAAGTAAGGACATACCACCTCAGTAGCAACAAAAAAAATACACCTGATACTTGCAAAAAAAAACAGTCCTGATTATCACCACAAAACCAAACCAGTCACTCTCACTACTCAACCTCATTTGTATCTTTACAATACAAAACCTTACTCCTTCCCTCCAAGACCCTATCAACAGAAATGCTACAGAAGTCATTACCCTTGTGGCGAAAGTAACCTCGTCACTTGTTTTTGGAGGGGCCTGTTTGCCAGCTTCCTGCCCAGCGACTATGGCCCTGGGATATATTGCCCTTCTTGGAACTGATTTTGGGCATAATGGATTTTTATATTGCTGTTTCTGGCCCTTTAATTCCCAGAGAAAGGATTTGTACTTTTATTTTTTTTTGTAATTCTTTATTTTTCTTGTGCATGTGAAAAACATATAACATTTCGTCTTACAGTGCCACAACAGCATCAATAAGCGTATTTTGAACAGTAGTTAACAAGGCATGTGAGGAAACAGCACAATTTTATATGATAGTGTCATGCTAAATATTGAGATTTTATGTCAGGATGAAAGATGCAGATCTAAGGTCCCAGCTAGTTCAGGAATTGTCATGTTAGGTATAGTCAGGAGCAATTGCACAGGTCGCACATGAGTAGCAGGTTTTTGCTGGTAGCAGTGATATGTCAGACGTGATAGCAGCGTCGGTTTATATGTATGCGTGCTGGGTTCACATTAGAGTGTTAACAAGCTTTGTGGAAATGACTGACTGTGAACTGACAATGTACTGCTATGGAGTGTAGTATACCTGTGGAGTGCAGTTAGGTTGCAAGAGATTAATGTGGTGTAGGGTTAGCTGAGACCTTTATGTCTGCGTGTGAAATAAGGATTGAAAGTTGCAAACATTATGTGATGCTCTCCCTCTAGTTGCAGTTGTTATGCATAAGGGTGGTTAAAGGTGCGGCAGAGAGAGGGGATGGTTAATCCACTGAGGCCTCTAAGAGCTCGGTCAGGTACGTCGATCATGTAGTATATCAAAGGGGTGCATAAAATAATATAATGTAAAACAAATGGGCAACAGGCCTAACTAAAGCATAATAGGCATATCAGGTGGTAGTTAGAGGAGTCTCTTAAGTTCGGTTGCACAGGTCGACATCATCCAGGAAAAGCCCGGCTATCAGCCAATCCCTGTGTGTGGCAGTTCCCTTGGGATTTGTGGTAGTCCATGCCATGTTTGGTAGGGCTCTCTCTTGTATCCCACGCCCGTCAGCTTACCGGGTCCGTGGGGGTCATGTGCCATCTCACGTCGGCTGGGTATCAGTGCGTGGGGCCTCCGTCTGCCATGTCCTCGGCCCAAGGCCTTTGTGGGAGCCCATGCCTGGTGTCCATTGATCCCTTCCTTAGGATCGTGGGCCCATAGGTTTTCCGGGTTTCGGGCGGCCCTCTGGGTATATGGACGGCGGTGGGGGGTTACCTCCATTAGAGCCCCCGGCTCGGAAGAGGAGCAGGCGTGGAAGGCCCCATCACCTCTCATCCGCACTGCAGGAGGCGTCAGTATATGCGAGCCGTGTCCCTTCATAGCCTCCAGCTTGGGTGAGTGGTGTGCTTCGGCTGTGTTGCTGTGGGACTGGTGATCTGTATGAGAGGCTTGCCTTTGAGCTCGGTCGTGGATCCTGCTCCAGAATTTCTGGCAGATGTCATCAAATCTTTGGTTGAAAGCAGTGAGCCAGTCCTGTGTCCTCATGCCTGATAGTGGGTGCTGAGTCACTGGGACGGCGGCCATGTTGCGTGCGCCACTTGGGTCCCGAGTTGGCCCCTTACTTGATGTGCTGAGAGTGTGAGTCCTTCAGTGGGGACCGGGATATCCCTCCCGGCCCAGAGGGGGGGGCAGCGAGGCGAGTGGTAGACCTCCCCTGTGGCAGTGGGGCAGGTGCTCGCGTGGGGCAGGTGATCGGCCGTTTCACCCGCCCGGCAGCGGAGGTAGGCCGCAATGTGGTCTCTGTGGGATGAAACGATCGGGTAAGTCCGCAAAATCGCAGGGGCTTCCCCCAGGTTCGCCTACAGCTATATGCAGCTTTGCTGGGCACCGCTGGTCGGCTGGGCACCCGATGTCGGGAAGATTGCGAGGTTTAGATCAGGAGCTCAGGCGATGTGCAGCCAGCCGCCATGATGCCCAAGCCCCGCCCCCCAGGATTTGTACTTTTAAACTGGCACTTCAGATGCAGTCGAAGTGCCAAAGTCGTCGAAATGGCCGCCATTCGAAAACCGAACACGTGGCGGCAGCCATTTTAACTAATTCGAACGCGGTCAGCAGTGTGTGCAGCCAAATCTATGGAACTGTTTTCGGCTACCCAATTGCACGAACACCGCTGACCCCTACCTTCTACTCCACTTCGACACTGCGGCTGGAGACTAAGTCCCATTTGAAGATTCGAACACACGTTCGAATGGGACTTTGTCATCTTTTTCGTGTAAAATAGACTGCCACTCAATGACCACCGCGGAAACTTAACCCCGTTTTACTTCAACACTTCGACAGAAGTCGAAGTGCATTCGACTATTCGAACGCCGCCTTCGGATGGGACTTTGTTATTTTTCTAGGCAGAAACAGACCGACCGCACAGCCTGAATCTGTGGAACTGTTTTGGGCATGCAAACAGGCGTGCGGTCGGTCCAAAGAGACTTTTCAATATCTCTGGAACCACTGAATGGATTTGTACGAATTTTGAATATGTTTGTCCCCAAGTCGTGTTGTTCATAAAATAAGTTTTATTTCTGTAGGATGAAAAATCATAAAGTTATAAAAATCCATAAAAAAGTACGTTTTAGCTTGGAGATAATTGATGAGATACAGTAAGAAACTCAATTATCTCCCAAGCAGAGGGGAGGGAATCTGTGGGTTGTAACCATTGTCTGATTGGTTAATGTCTAATTGTCTGTGGGCGTCTCCCTTGCATGGGAGCACTGCATAAAAGGAGAGTACCTGCCAATCAAACCAGAGTTCTACTTCACCCTCAATCTAGAGTCCTGTCTTTTATTGGGGGTAACCGCTATACAGCTATTCACAATAACTCTTGTAAGAGCTTCTTCACTTGGAACACGACTGGATGCTGAGAATCCTCCTCACTGATCGGGAAAAGGACACCCTCCAGCGGTTTTAACCCCTCTGCTACACGGGGTAACCGCTACAACCCTAACCATAGGAATTATTACCAGTCACCTCACAGACAACCACAGCTATCCCACAATGTCCCAAAACATCACTTTACATCACCAAAATACTCAAACCAAAATAAGTGATGGTGTGCAATAATGATTAAAAAAAATTCACTATGGGTGTCTTTAAAGTATAAAACCTCTATTCAATATATAATACAATCAGCAATCCGCATCCTTGTCACAAACCTAGGTGCATACTAGGCGTATTAATAATACTTATTGGTGCAAAAAGTGGTATATGTGACCAACAAAGTGATATGTGCATATACTTGCATAAATGGCAATTCTGGTATCTGAAAGGGAGACAAAACAAGAGAGAGAACTCCTAGTGCAGCACAACTTCAAATATATAGTGTGAAATAATTTAGCATTTAAAGTAGCTCACTGACATTTTTAATATATATATATATATATATGTATATATACACACACACACACTGCTGTGTGTGTGAGGGTGCTGTGTGTGTGTTTGAGGGTGGTGTGTGTGTGAGGGTGCTGTGTGGGCTGTGTGTGAGGGTGCTGTTAGGGTGTGTGTGGGGGGGAGGGCACTTAGTGTGTGTGAGGGCACTGTTAGTGTGTGTGTGTTAGTGTGTGCTGTATGTGTAATGGTGCTGTGTGTGTAAGGGTGCTGTTAGTATGTGATGTGTGTGTGTGTGTAAGGGTGCTGTGTGTGAGGGTGCTGTTAGTGTAAGGGTAATGTGTGTGTGGGTGCTATTAGTGTGTGTGTTGTTTGTGTGTATTGTGTGGGGTGGGGGTTGGGGGGCCATTTAGTTAATATCCCCCTCCCTTCTTACCTTTTTATAGGAAGGGGGACCGTGCTGCTGCCATCCCTGGTGGTCCAGTGGTGAGTGAACTGGACCACCAACGCTCCGACCTCGCCAGAGGAACCCGGCGGAGCTGCTGGCTAGAGCTCCCCGGGTCCTCTCCTGCCTCACTCCATGCTGCTGTGGGACGGTGAGGGAGATCTTTGATCTCCCTCACCGGCCCATCGAGGGAGGCACATAGTGAGGGCCGCGGGGACACACACACTGACAGACACACACAAACACAAACTCACAGACACACATACTCACATGCACACACACACACTGACAGACACACTCACATGCACACACACACACTCACATTAATTACTAATCTAAATTTAATTAAAATTTCCCACCCAGCCTCCCTACCTGGAGAGCTGGCGTGGGTCTCTCATTGGTGGTCCAGTGGGGCTGCTGGGAGGCGTGCGGCTGAACTGGATTCCGAGGTGGCGAGGGAGCTCTGATCTGCTCCCTCGCAGGCTGTTTACTGATGCCGCGGGAGCCGGAATATGACGTCATATGCCGGCTCCTGCGGCATCAGCAAAAGGCGCGTGAGGGAGCAGATCAGAGAGATCAGAGCTCCCTCGCCACCTCGGAATCCAATTCCGCCGCACCGCTCCGGACATCCATAAGATGACCGGCAGGAGGGAGAGCTTCCCTCCTGCCGGTCACTGGAATTTTGCGCCCCCAGAGCCGGTGCGCCCTAAGGCGCCTTATGGACGCGCCGGCCCTGGCTATACCCAACTAATTTACTAGTCCCTTTTGTTTTATTATGGTTATCAGCTGTTATTCATTATACTGTCTCCCCATTACTCAATCTTTTTCTATTAGATTTATCTAGTTTCCCCTTCTCCCTTTCCCCTCTCAATATGACTGCTCCCCTTCTTCCACTCTTTTTTATTGCCTTCCCTAACATGGCAGATACAGATTCTATAATAAACTAATAGAAAAAAAGAGGTTATGTGACCAAAATTAAGTAATTAAATTAAGTAATCTGTGTCAGCTACATGTTTTTGTCCACTTGAGAAAGCCCTAAGGGGAGAAACGCATTGTGGAAATTTTAACTAACTGCATTTTAACCCCTTCCCGCCATTACGACGTTCTATGCCGTCACGCATTTAGTGGGCTTTAAAGCCGTTGCGACGGCATAGAACGCCGTAACGGCTTTAACCCCTTAAGGACACATGACATGTGTGACAGGTCATGATTCCCTTTTATTCCAGAAGTTTGGTCCTTAAGGGGTTAAGCCCTGGAGCGCCCGGGATACTTACCTTCCCGGGGCTCCGCTTCGGGAGGACTGCCTCACAGCCCAGGCAGCCCCCCCCACGGCAAATCAGTCCCCCGGGGGCCATGTGATCGCTCTCAAAGAGCTGACTGAGGAAGCTCCACATCAAGGAGTGAAACGCATATTGGCTTTTTAAGGACTTTTTATTAAGGACTTTTTTTCATTGTTTTTACTTTATTTTACTTGCAAAATAAATTTACTACTTTTTAACCAAGATCCTTTTAAGTCCTCCTGTTTTGGAAACCTCAAGAATACCTTCCTAGGGGTAGTGCCATCCCCACCCAAATTGGCACAATACGCATATACCTAGAGCCGGGACCCACAGGCTCAGGACCAGGTGAGCACACCATTTATTCTCAAATATTTGTGTTTTTTAACACATTCTACACATTGGTCCGCTTTCTCCACTTTTTGTCTTTGAGAAACACCCCACCTCGAAGGAGACGGGCGGTGCTACCCCTAAACAAGCACATAGGCTGAAATACAGAGCCAGTGTTCTTATATACAGGCTCCTCCAAATGTGAGTGTTGCATTCATCTAGAAATCACCACCATAATTTCTATTACAACTGCACTATCATTCCAAACCGTCTGCACTATATTGTATTTTTTATATTTCTTAACATGTATAGTACGCTTTGTGACTGAATGAGAGACCATTTGGTAAGCTATCTATGTTAAAGCGCTGCACTTGCTGGTATAAGTTTTTTGTCACTTACACCGCACCATAACTACCAACCGCAAATATATATATATATATATAGATAAATACATATAATTACATAAAATATTACATTAGTATACACGTAGAATTTAAATACCTATGAATGCATATATATTAAAATTCTACGTGTATATTTAAGTAATCTTTTAACATAATTAGGTGATTTTATTAATTAAAATTTGATTGACATACCTGACAACACAGAGAGAAAGTGCAGAGAATTTAATTTGCATGCACTATATTTGACCCTGTAACTCTCCAAGACAACATAAAACCTGTACATGGGGGGTACTGTTTTACTCGGGAGACTTCGCTGAACTCACATATTAGTGTTTCAAATTGGTAAATTGTATTACAACGATGATATTTTAAGTAAAAGTGACGTTTTATGCATTTTTTACAAACGAACTGCACTTTTATGGACTATATTATTGTTGTAATATGTTTTACTGTTTTAAAACACTAATATTTGTGTTTAGTGAAGTCTCCCGAGAATAACAGTACCCCCCATGTACAGGTTTCATGGTGTTTTGGAAAGTTAGAGAGTCACATATAAGGCTTGCATTTCATTTTTTTGACATTGAAATTTGCCAGATTAGTTATGTTGCCTTTGAGAGCGTATGGTAGCCCAGGAATGAGAATTACCCCCATGATGGCATACCATTTGCAAAAGTAGACAACCCAAGGTATTGCAAGTGGGGTATGTCCAGTCTTTCTTAGTAGCCACTTAGTCACAAACACTGGCCAAATATTTGTTCTTTGCTTTTTTAACACAAAAACAAATATGAACGCTAACTTTGGCCAGTGTTTGTGACTAAGTGGCTACTAAAAAAGACTGGACATACCCCACTTGCAATACCTTTGGTTGTCTACTTTTTCAAATGGTATGCCATTATGGGAGTAATTCTCAATCCTGGGCTACCACACCGTCTCAAAGGTAACATTACCAATCTGGCAAATTTCTATTTGAAAATGGAACGTTCTATATTTGACCCTGTAACTTTCCAAAACATCATAAAACCTGTTAATGGGGGATACTGTTGTACTCGTGAGACATCGCTGATTACAAATATGTGCATTTTTGTGCAGTAAAACCTAACAGTATTATGACATTCACAGCTAAAATGTCAGACGGAAATACAAATTTAAAAAAAAATCTTATTTTCTCACAATGTTTTTAAATTTTATTCATAATGAATTATGTTCCATATATGAATAGTTAATGATAAATTAAAGCCCTGTTTCTCCTGAACAAAATGATATATAATAAGTGTGGGTGCATATAATATGAAAGAGGGGAACTACGGGTGAACAGACATATAGCGCAAATTCCAGTTTTTGTTTACGTTTTGTTTTGATCAGAACGTGCACTATTGACTCCGTCCTGAAGGGGTTAATAAAGGTATTTTGGCCACTTTGTTTGTTGTGAGCTAGCAATTTAATCTTTTTTTACCATTTCTATTATTTTACTACCTGGCATCTGAGTTTTACTTGTTCCAGAGAGACTACTCCAAAGCATCCTTGGTGGGGATTATACCACTTACGCGTTTGCCCAATTAAATGTGAGTTACCATTTACCATATTAAAAGGGTTAATATTGCTAATAGAAGGTTCAATTATTGTAATTGTGAGAAGTTGGGGAGATCACAAATCAATAGTCTATTCTGCTCTTCCCTTCCCATTTTTTTAATCAAGTTCATTATGGTAATCACTCTATGATGGAGCTCCCATACTCTGACGGAGTGCCTCCGCCAGTACAGCTTACTCTTTGCTACCAGGTACCCTGGAGAGCTTCAGACCCAGTCGCCCAATCGTGACTGTGGTCTCTGAGGGCCTCTTCCACCGAATTAAGCAATTAAGCTTCCAGGCAGGTATCTGTGACGAACTGAGCCTCATCACCTGTTCTTGGAGGGGCCCTCAGGACTATGGGCCAAGTCAGCGACTAAAAAAGACCCATATTTTTTTCCCCTGGTTTGGCACTTTCCATAGAACTGAACGCTAGCTCACTGGCGGCCATTCACATGGACCAAAACCATGAGTAGACTTCATGGGGACTTAGCCGCGAATGCCCTAGAACTATTTTCGGCATGAAAACCTCGCAGTTCCTGGTCGGTCCCCCAGCGGCACTTAGTCGCGATTCTATGGAACTGTTTTCGGCAGTAAGACTTTGCGGTTCCTGGTCAGTCCCCAGCGGCATTTAGCCGCGATTCTATGGAACTGTTTTCGTCAGGAAGACTTTGCGGTTCCTGGTCAGTCCCCAGCAGCACTTAGCCACGATTCTATGGAACCAATGTGATTGTGTATTTATTTCTACTGTGGTTTACTCTCAGGTCCAGAGGGGAGTGCCCCTTGCATGGGGACAGTCATAAAAGGGCAGTTGTGGCTACCATTAAACTGAGATTCATTTTACCCTTCATGAAGTCTAGGCTCATGTTTGGGGGATTGGAGAACTATATTCACTCTGGGGATTGCTATATCACAATACTCCCTTGGGTATAATCACTCGCTCTTATAAGAGCTGTTCCTGCTATACTCTCTGGAGTAAGAGAGGTTCACCCATTGGAAGCTGGATCCTGGTCTTGGGTCCAGGATGGGTAGAGGACAGCGAGATCCCCAAACAAGCTGTGACGGTTTGTGGGGTTTACAGTGCTGATGGTGTCTGGTGGAGTCATGGAGTCCAGCGTCAAATCAGATCCCCATAGGAATGCATTGAGTAATGCTTTCCTATGGGCGCATTTGAATGTGCACGCGCCTCTAGGCCGTGCATGTGCATTCGTCTCCACTCAGGAGCTGACGTCAGCGGGGGAGGAGAGGTCACCAGTGTTGAGGGAGCCCGGCTCTGGATTAAGGTAAGTGGCTGAAGGGGTTTTAAACCCTTCAGCGCTGAGGGAGGAGGGCCCCGAGTGAGACACTCCAAGAGCCTATAGTGCCAGGAAAACGGGTTTGTTTTCCTGGCTCCATAGGATCCCTTTAAGTACACCCACACATATTATATATAATTTTGTTCAGGAGAAACCAGACTTTCCTTTCATATCAAATATTTATATATGAAACAATGTTTTATGAATAAAATTTAAAAAATGTTACGAAATTAAGAAATGTTTTTATTTTTCAAGTTCTGCATAGCATTTTAACTGTTAATTTCATAATACAATTAGTTTTTACTGCAATAAATTACACATATTAGTTTTCAGTGATGTCTCACAAGTACAAAAGTACACACTATATTCAGGTTTTACACATTGAAATTTGCCAGGTTGGTTTGCTCGGCCTATGTTGCCGTTGTGACAGTATGGCAGTCCAAGAATGAAAATTAACCCCAACATGGCATACCATTTGTAAAAGGAGACAACCCAAGTGTTTTTAAACACTCTTATTTGTGTTCAGCATAGCCTCACCTGTAAAACATGTACAGGTTTTACAGTTACAGGGTTAAATATAGGGCTTGTACATTCAATTCAATGGACTTTCTGCCTGTGTTGTGAGGCATGTCCCTTGAATTATAATTAATACAATTATTAGAGATGTGGCGAACATAACATTTTCCGTTCGCGTACGGCGTACGCGAATTTCCGCAAATGTTCGCAACCGGGCGAACCGCCATAGACTTCAACAGGGACTCTTTCTGGCCACAATAGTGATGGAAAAGTTGTTTCAAGGGGACTAACACCTGGACTGTCGCATGCCGGAGGGGGATCCATGGCAAAACTCCCATGGAAAATTACATAGTTGGTGCAGAGTCTGGTTTTAATCCATAAAGGGCATAAATTGTTTGGAATAACGTGCTTGAAAACATCAGGTATGATGTTGTATCGATCAGGTAGTGTAAGGGTTATGCCCGCTTCACAGTGACAGACCAAACTCCCCGTTTAACGCACCGCAAACAACCGCAAACAGTCCATTTGCACAACCACAAACTCCCCATTTGGACAAGGTTGGATACCAAGCTAGCCATGTCCCGTTCCTTGTCCTGACTGATGTCATTGAAGGTCTCATCCTCCACCCAGCCACGTACAACACCAAGGGTCTCTGAAAGGTGACAACAAGCCTCCTGGGACGCCTGCTGTGTTTGGTCTTCCACCTCCTCAAAGCCACCTTCCTCCTCTGACTCCTCTTCTTCAGACTCCTCTCTCTGCGTTGCCTCTCTCTGCGTTATTATAAGGTGTGTTAAGTAGTACTATTCCTATCTGTTTAATCAGTGTTACATCCCCTATCAGGGGGCGTGTATATGGCATCGATTTTAGGAACCGGGAGATGGAAAAGATGCTTGGTTGGTCCTCCTACTTCAAATTTGGGGCACTGCGCGTGTAATCTAATGTGCCACCAGATAGGAGTGGTGTGTTAAGTAGTACTATTCTTATCAGTTTAATCCCTGTTACGACCCCCTCATCAGGCCTTTTTTAGTCGAATGTATCACCCACTCTCAGTCCCTTCGGGATCCATCCCTCATTCATCTTAATAAAGGTGAGGTAATCTAGACTTTTTTGACCTAGGCGACTTCTCTTCTCAGTGACAATACCTCCTGCTGCACTGAAGGTCCTTTCTGACAGGACACTTGAAGCGGGGCAGGCCAGAAGTTCTATCGCAAATTGGGATAGCTCAGGCCACAGGTCAAGCCTGCACACCCAGTAGTATAGGGGTTCATCGCTTCTCAGAGTGTCGATATCTGCAGTTAAGGCGAGGTAGTCTGCTACCTGTCGGTTGAGTCATTCTCTGAGGGTGGAACCCGAAGGGCTGTGGCGATGCGTAGGACTTAAAAAGCTCCGCATGTCCTCCATCAACAACACGTCTGTAAAGCATCCTGTCCTTGCCGGCGTGGTCGTGGGAGGAGGAGGATTACTTTCACCTCTTCCCCTGTTAGATTCCCGTTGTGCTGTGACATAACCCTTATACGCTGTGTAAAGCATACTTTTTAATTTATTTTGGAACTGCTGCATCCTTTCCGACTTGCCTTAATTCGGTAACATTTCAGGCACTTTCTGCTTATACCAGGGGTCTAGTAGCGTGGACACCCAGTACAGGTCGTTCTCCTTTAGCCTTTTTATACGAGGGTCCCTCAACAGGCACGACAGCATGAAAGACCCCATTTGCACAAGGTTGGATGCCGAGCTACTCATGTCCCGTTCCTCGTCCTCAGTGATCTCACTGAAGGTATGTTCTTCCCCCTCAGCCACGTACAACACCACGGGTACCAGATAGGTGACAACGAGCACCCTGGGATGCCTGTTGTGCTTGGTCTTCCTCCTCCTCCTCAAAGCCACATTCCTCCTCTGACTCCTCTTCCTCACAATCCTCTTCCAGCATTGCCGCAGGTCCAGCAAGCAATGCTGATAAGGCTGTTTCTGGTGGTAATGGTGACCACAACTCTTCCTCTTCTCGCTCATCTACGGCCTGATCCAGCACTCTTTGCAGGGCACGCTCCAGGAAGAAAACAAATGGTATGATGTCGCTGATGGTGCCTTCGGTGCGACTGAATAGGTTTGTCACCTCGTCAAAAGGACGCATGAGCCTACAGGCATTGCGCATGAGCGTCCAGTAATGTGGCAAAAAAATTCCCAGCTCCGCAGAGGCTGCCCTAGCACCCCGGTCATACAAATAGTCATTAACGGCTTTTTCTTGTTGGAGCAGGCGGTCGAACATTAGGAGTGTTGAATTCCAATGTGTCGGGCTGTCGCAAATCAAGCGCCTCACTGGCATGTTTCGCTGCTGGATATCTGAAAAGTGCGCCATGGCCGTGTAGGAACACCTGAAATGGCCACACACCTTCCTGGCCTGCTTCAGGACGTCCTGTAAGCCTGGGTACTTATGCACAAAGCATTGTACAATCAGATTATACACATGTGCCATGCACGGCACATGTGTCAACTTGCCCAAATTCAATGCCGCCAACAAATTTATTCCGTTGTCACAAACCACTTTGCCGATCTCCAGTTGGTGCGGAGTCAGCCACTGATCCACCTGTGCATTCAGGGCGGACAGGAGTGCCGGTCCGGTGTGACTCTCTGCTTTCAGGCAAGTCAACCCCAAGATGGCGTGACACTGCCGTATCCGGGATGTGGAATAGTACCTGGGGAGCTGGGGGGGTGCCGTTGATGTGGAGCAAGATGCAACAGCAGAAGAGGACTCAGCCGAGGAGGTTATGGAAGAGGATGGAGTAGGAGGAGTAGAGGAGGTGGCAGCAGGCCTGCCTGCCAGTCGTGGCGGTGTCACCAACTTCTCTGCAGAGCCACGCATTCCATGCTTGGCAGCCGTCAGCAGGTTTACCCAATGCGCAGTGTAGGTGATATACCTGCCCTGACCATGCTTTGCAGACCAGGTATCAGTGGTCAGATGGACCCTTGTCCCAACACTGTGTGCCAGACATGCCATTACTTCCTTTTGCACAATCGAGTACAGGTTGGGGATTGCCTTTTGTGCAAAGAAATTTCGGCCCGGTACCTTCCACTGCGGTGTCCCAATAGCTACAAATTTTTGGAACGCCTCAGACTCCACCAGCTTGTATGGTAAAGCTGGCGGGCTAAGAGTTCAGACAAGCCAGCTGTCAGATGCCGGGCAAGGGGGTGACTTTGTGACATTGGCTTCTTACGCTCAAACATGTCCTTGACAGACACCTGACTGTGGGCAGATGAGCAGGAACTGCTCAAGGCGAGAGACGGAGTGGTGCATGGTTGAGAGGGGGCAAGGAGGACAGCAGTGGTTGACGTGGCTGAAGATGCTGGACCAGGAGGAGGATGGCGGCTTTGAGTTTGTGTGCTGCTTGTACTCATGTGTTGATCCCATAGGCGTTTGTGATGTGCGATCATGTGCCTTCGCAAAGCAGTTGTACCTAGGTGGGTGTTGGACTTCCCACGACTCAGTTTCTTTTGGCACAGGTTGCAAATGGCATCGCTGTTGTCAGAGGCAGACACACAAAAAAAATGCCACACTGCTGAGCTCTGCAATGACTGTATTCTGGTGGTGGCAACAGCATGCGTTGATTGGCGTGCTGTCTGGCTGACCCCGGGTACTGATGCATGCTGTCTGACTGTGCCACTAGCTCCTTGCGACGACCTCCCCCTGCTTCCAACTCGTCTCCTCTTCCTCTCTGTCTCCCCATCTGAACTTTCCCCCTGTTCTTCTTCTCTTCTAGAGTGCACCCATGTGACATCCACAGACGCATAGTCATCATCAACCACTTCTCTTGTATCTGACAACTCAGCAAAGGAAGCAGCAGCAGGTACAACATCATCATCATCATCTCACCGTCCGTCCATGTGTGTAATGCTGCCTGACTGAGACATATCCCTGTTATCTACATCCTCTGGCAATAATGGTTGCGCATAACTCATTTCTTCCAACTGATGTGTAATAACTCCTCTGACAGATCAAGTGAAGCGGCTGTGGTGCTAGTGTTGGTGGTGGCGGCAGGCGGGCGAGTGGTAACTTGAGAGGTGCCCGAAGCTAAGCTGGAGGAGGATGGTGCGTCAAGGTTCCGAGCGGAAGCTGTAGAAGATTGGGTGTCCTGTGTTAGCCAGTCAACTATGTCCTCAGAACTTTTCGAGTTCAGGGTACGTGGCCTCTGAACACTGGGCATTATTCTAGGGCCAAAGGGAATCACAGCACCACGACCATGACGGCCCCTGCGGGGTGGCCTGCCTCTGCCTGTCATTTTTCTTTTGATTAGTGGTACTATGCGTGCAAGCTACTGTGACAACAGATATGAGTGGCACTGTGCACTGGCAGAAGTTGGCAGAGTAGACGCTGTAGGCCTGACACACACGCTTGCAGACAACTAACTGCTATTCAATCTATTACAGTCAATTTTTTATTTTTTTTTAAATTTACACTACTGTTACACCAGATATGAGTTGCACTGGTGTAACACTGTGCCCTGGCAGGCCCTGAAACGCACACGTGTGAAGGAAACTGACTGCTATTATATTACAGTCAAAAAAGTTTAGTTTTTTTTTAAAATGCAAGCTATTGTGACACCAGATATGAGTGGTGGCACTGGGCAAGTGGGCACAGTATATGCTGTGAGCCTGACACACACGCTGGCAGGCAGGCAACTGCAATTAGATTACACAGGGAAAAAAAAAAGCAGACTGAGTCCTTTAGGACTGTAGTGGACACTGAATACACTAGCCTAGCAATCAATTTCCCTATTAAATCAGCAGCAGCTATACTGTCCCTTCTCTCACTAAGAATGCAGCTTTCAAATGAATCTAAAATGGATGCTGTCCAGGAGGTGGGAGGGTCTGGGAGGGAGGGTCTGATGCTGATTGGCTGGAATGTGTCTGCTGACTGTGAGGTACAGGGTCAAAGTTTACTCAATGATGATGAATAGGGGGCGGACCGAACATCGCATATGTTCGCCCGCCGTGGCGAACTCGAACAAGCTATGTTCGCCAGGAACTATTCGCAAGCGAACTATTCGGGACATCTCTAAAAATTATGTAAATATAGTAGATAAATATACATGTCTGGAGGGCTGGAAAGGAAGTAGGGGGACTGCCTAGCTCGTGAGGCAGACCCCCTGGATCGGGATCACTGCGGATCACTGGTCCAGGTGAGTAAATTGCGACTATCTTTAGGGCGTACTTTCCCGCCCTAACAGCGTTTAAGCTCACTAAATGCTGCGGGGCAGCATAGTACGCCCTAATGGCGTTAAGTTACATAGTTACATAGTTACATAGTTACATAGTTACATAGCTGAAAAGAGACCCGTGTCCATCAAGTTCAGCCCTCCTCACACATGTTCTTTGCCGCCGATCCAAAAGAAGGCAAACAAACCCAGTTTGAAGCACTTCCAATTTTGCAACAAGCTAGGAAAAAAATTCCTTCATGACCCCTGAATGGCAGTCAGATTTATCCTTGGATCAAGCAGTTATTACCCTACAGTGAAAGATTATATCCTTGAATATTCTGTTCTGAATAAGTATGCATCTAGTAGCTGTTTGAACATCTGTATGGACTCTGATAAAACCACTTCTTTAGGCAGATAACTCCACATCATGATTGTTCTTACAGTAAAAAAAACTTTCCTTTGCCTTGGACGAAATCTTCTTTCTTCTAGTCTAAACTCATGACCTCGTGTCCTATGTAAAGTCCGGTTTGTGAAGGGGTTAATATGCAAATTCACAAGCCTTGCTATTCAGGTAGTTCATATATCTGTTTAAAGATCTTCACAACCAACAGATGGCGATGTAAAGGCTTACAAGATCATGAACAACCTAATAGGTGGTTCTTTTTTTTTTTTTCAATATATAGGTTTTTATTGATTACATAAGGAAGTACGAATAGAACATACACTTCACAAATTGCATACATATTGCAATAATAGAAAACGTACAGAATACATTCAAGTTGATTGTAGATGGTCCTTCATCTTCTTGCGTAATCGAGCAACCGTTCATGTACAATAGATAATCGTTGTTGAAGAAAATTACCTTACACAGTCTTGCAATATGTACTGTGAGTACCTGGAGTGTCTAGTTGCAATTTGCCCTAATGTGCACCGATAAACATAACGCTAACCTGTCAATCGTCATAACTGTATAGATAAATAAGTAGTACAGAGCATCGGGTATAGGCACTGCACGGTGCGCCAACGCAGTGAGCATTAAGAAAAATGGACATTTTACCAGCACTGCATACATGAACCGCTGTAGCGGCCAATGAGATCATACTGCTTCTGTCGATAGTGCGTCTCAATTTCAACATGGCAATGGTGCACAGCATCATGTGTTGGGACATCAAGCTCCTCGGATTTAAGTGACTCTAGTGTGTAACATTGCACACAGGAGCTAGTTGTCCTTAAGATGTTATTTAATCGCTGTGGGCTCCACCGTTGTCATATGTCTCATGGGGTTGCCTGATGACAGGATAAAGTGGAAATGTGGAAGCGTGTAGGCATTGCCCTATAGGTGCCCGAATTTAGGATGCGGACTCATGCCGGCTTGCCCCAACCCAGTGCTCTGCACCACAGTCACACGACTCCCACAAAGTTGCAAGATAAAGGCAAAGGCACACAATTCCACAATCATATGTATGTTCCAACAGAAATAATATTACAATACAAAACAAATTGGGGCATCTAAAAGGTTGTTATGGTTAGCCGAAATTTGAGGAAGCGAAATTCGAGAAAGATATTGTTCTATGTCAGAGGGAGCTGGATTGGTTGTGTTCACGTCGTCGCGGAGGTTATAAAGTTCTTCATAAAAGTGGGCTAATTCGTCCACTATATTAGTCGGATTGAATATTTTAACCTTGTCTTTTGAGTAAATATACGGAATTTTGGTTTGTAAATATTTCGTCTTAAGCTGAGCAGCCAATAGCTTACCCGCTTTGTTCCCTGAGATGTAGTAGGTCTGTCGGGTTTTGCGTGCTTGGAGTGTGTATTTTTGCAATTGAAGTATGTGAATTTCGTTTTGTATTTTAGTGATCTGCCGGGAGAGTGCTTTAGACGGAGAGCATTTATTTGAGTCTTCTAGTGTGTGTAGTGTGGAATGCAGCGAGGCTTCCTTAGAAGTGTACGTTCTTTTTGCTAACGAACCTAATTTAATGAAATGACCCCTAATCACAGCCTTATGTGCTAACCATTGAGTCTCGACTGTTGTGTCCTCTGTCGTGTTGGCAGTAAAATAATTGTCTAGTTCCTTAGATATGTATTGAATGTCAAGAGAATTCTCAAGAAGAGATTCATTCAATCGCCATTTACCTCTTCCCGTTGTGGGATATGGCACCGTCAGAGTGGTTAGGACAGGGGCATGATCGGACCAAGTCCGGAGGCCAATAGATTGGTCTTTAAGGTGGGGCAGAGTTTTTTTTATCAACTAAGCAAAGGTCAATGCGCGTGTATGTCATGTGGACTTGCGAGAAGTAAGTATAGTCTTGAGCTGTGGGGTATAAGTTCCTCCAGGCGTCATAAAGGTTTTGCTCATGCAGAAGCTTGGAAAACAGTTTCCCATTGTGAATGGAAATTTTGCTGGGATACTTATTATCGGCGCGTTTTATATCCAAGGATGGTGTAAGAGTGCAATTGCAATCCCCACAGATAATTACATGACCTCGTTTGATGGAATTTATTTTTTTAATCGACTTGTTAAGAAAGGAGAATTGCGCCTCACTAGGTGCATAGAGTGACACTATCGTCATTTGTAAGCCGTTTAGGTCGCCCACCAGTTTGAGTAACCTACTGGCCGGATCCACGTACTGTGTATTGACTGTGAAGACCCAGTCTTTGTGAAAGAAAATTGCGACTCCTCTAGATTTATTTGGGGAGTATGCGTGGTAAGCTGCTGGATATTTCAGGGAGCAAATCTGAGGCGGGTTGCATATTGCAAAATGAGTCTCCTGAACACAGACTACTGCTGCCTCCGCTTTGTGCATATCTTTGAGTAATTGCTTACGTTTATAGGGGCTGTTAAGGCCTTTCGCATTTATCGACAAGATTTGCAATGTGTGGGGTGTCATGGAGTTACTTTATGAAGAAGCGCGCAAACAGTGTGGCGTTTGAACATATGGCCCGCGGTATGTTATATTGATACCTGTGAGTTGGGTAGTATCGAGCCCCGGGAAGCATTTTGGCGGCCCACAAGTCCTGATATCTATTGGTAATTTGGGGGGGAAAGGGGACCAAGCGGGGAGGGGATACACGGGTAAAAAGAGAAAAACAATAACCATAACAATAACATAAGTATATACATAAGGAACCTTGGCCAAGGTTCACACTATCTACCATCTGATGGGTTCTAGAATACATAACCCTAGATGGATTGAGGAGGGATAATGGGGCTCCTCCCGACCAATGTTACATATAGGTCATTAAATCGAAGTATACATAGAATGAACCACATAATGCACTTGATAATCCTGACCTAGTATAATAGGAAGGTACATTCTATTCCCAGTGAGGATGAGCGTCCCCTGGATATAGCATACTCGTTTTGTTACCTATGGGACGAACTAGGTGAACACTAAAAAGAACAAATAGTGCTACAACAAAAACGCGCTGCTGAAACATGGGTTAACTGCTAATGAGAGCGAGAGTCCGCACTCTTCGTGCAGAGCTATTGTTAGTAAATACTGTGTAAGGTAGAATCGCGAGATACAGAATACAGATTCCTACTATATGTGGCTCGCTAATATCTAATATACCCCGTAGATTTGTTGGGGGGCATGTTCCCCGCAGGGGATGTTTAAGGAAGCTGTAAGTAATACATGATAAACCTTGTGCGACACACGGTCTAAACTAGTAGTATTTCATGACGGGAATGAATACTCACGTGGGCTCACTGTGATACAGTCAGCCACGTGAACGGGTTTTAAAGTACGAACATGGCTTTCTAATATTCATAAAAGGTGTCAATGGGAAAAGGCACCATTATACATAAAATCTGTCATATTTGACTGTCACACAACTGTGGTGCCGTGGCACAGATTTGAATACTTCAACTACGTTATGAGACGTACCTAAAGGGGAATTCTCTGCAAGCTAACATATACATGGAGAATACTGTTCATTGAATCATAACTAACACATAACAATAACGCTAGCGGTGCACATAACAGATTAGACTAATATTCTTTTGCAGGGTACATTAAATAGTCGGCTGATGCTAGGCGACACACAGAGAAATAGTGAGACCCTTGCTACAGCCACTATACGGGATACTTATCGATTTGTCCGATGGGTGAATGAGCAGACCCATAAGGTATCACGGTTTGCCATTTGGTGAGTTCGCCATTTGCCAATCCACCTGCAATCGTTTCGGGGAGTCATTATTAGTGGCCACGTGTTGGGTAGGTACACCGGTCCAAAGGCCCCAAGTTGAGATCAATTTCATTCCTTCAGTCGGATCTGCTACAATATGGTTACGGCCTTGCCGCCAAATGACGAGTTTGGTGGGGTAACCCCACTTGTACATCACGTTATGGTTCCTCAGGGTTTTTGTGATCGATATAAATCCTCTTCTCTTCTCCATCGTAGCCGCTGACAAGTCTGCGAAGAGTGCGACCGTTTGATGAGGTTCTGGCATCGAAGGGGATTTCCTTGCTGCTGCCATCAGGACCTCCTTATGTGCATAGTAGTGGAATCGCACTATGGCATCCTTAGGGACATCCGCCGGCAGGCGAGCAGGCCGCGGAAGCCTGTGCATGCGGTCATAGGCCCAGGCGGAGTCGGGCAAGCCTGGGACCAGAGCTTTGCAGATAGATAGAATATGGCCCGGTAATGCTTCTCGAGTAACATCATCCGGAATCCCTCTGAACCGCACATTCTGTCTTCGGGATCTATCCTCCATATCAGCAAGCTTGTCCCTCAATGTAGAGTTGTCCTCGGATAACTTCTGGACTCTGTCCACCATTTCGTTGTGCACCACGCAGAGCTCGTCGGTTTTATTTTCCAGATGGTCTGTCCTGTCGCCAATAGCCGACAGTTCTTTCCTCAGATCACCATCAATTTTGTGGAAATCGGCTGTTATTGTAGCCCTCAGCTCCTGTAGCATCCTATGAAGGCTGCGCTCTGTAACCGGCATATCTGAGTATTTCGCCGATCCGGATTCAAGATCAGATACGCCGTCGGATAGCTGAGACATATCGTCGCCATCTTGGATTTCCCTCCGACGCTCCGATCTCTTTGATTTCGGCATGTCGGACAGCTTCAACTGTTTGGGCGCAGGCATGATCCTCTTCAGTGGGACTAGGAATAGAAGGTTGGTCGAAATATAATCGATCAGGCTTGAAATGCTGTGTATATAGTCGCTCTAGGTCGGGATAACGGCGGAGCTCCTATTCCATGCGACTGCTCTCGCCGGAAGCCAGTCACGCCCCCTAATAGGTGGTTCTTAACAGGCTCTAAGCCAAATCCATGAACTCATCTCAACTCAAATGTAGCGCTTCAGATAAAAAGTATTGCATTTTCTCTTTTTTTTTATTATTATTTTTGCAAATTTTACATATGTAACATCACAGACAAAAACAGTTTGGAATTAGACATATAGACTTTGATTTACAATAGAAGGATAGATGAACTGTTAAGTAAACTTCACACACAGAAACACAAATATCACAATTTAAAAGGACTGCGTGGATTAGGCAGGCCTAAACTATAATAATTAGGTTACTTCATAACTTTCCTGAATACAGTACCATAGGGAAGAACTAGACTAGAGTGATCTTTATATATAAGGATATTCGTAACAGAGAACGCAACAAGGTATATAATTATATCAGATTATCTAGCCAAGGTAACCATTTCTCATCAAATTTTAAGTGGCTTGTATATTGAAAAGATATTCCCCTTTCCATATCGTGTTGGTATTTAAGCTGAGTTAGCACTTGGGTCCAAGATGGAGTCTTTTTCTGTAGCCAATATCTTGATATTTCTATTTTTATGGCCATAAGTTGGATTATTAAATATCTATTTTGAGTTGAGAATCTTCTTAAATTAAAATGAAAAAGAGCAACCATTAAGTTATCGTCCAAATCTTCTCCCACTAAATCTGATATAACTCTAAATGCTTTATTCCATATAGGTCTTAAAAGCTTACATCCCCACCAGATATGTTTAGAGCTACCTTCAGCACAAGTACACCTCCAACAAAGTTTGGAATTATCAGGGTTGATTCTATTTAGAATTTTTGGTACCCTATGCCATTGATGAAGAATTTTATAATGGAGCTCTATGATATTTAAACAATGCAATGATTTTTTTAACTTCTTGAATTGAACTATACCACTACTCTAACTCGATTGGAGACCCACTTTCTAGTTTTTCCAGGCTTTTGGTTTAGACTCTTTTTCTTCCTCTCTCAATAATTCATACCAACTAGATATCGATTTATGATTAGTATTATTTTTTTTTTTTAATTCTTTATTTTTGAAGTGCAGCGAAACATACACAGCGTGACAGTGACATTTGGTTGAGATGCATATATAGTTGAATACAGGCTTAGATTTAAAACAAAATGTCAGGAGGAACTGCACATAACATTTTCTTTTTTTTTTAAACATAAGACAAGATTTAGTTGCGACACAAGCTTTTACATACATGCCTATCTTTCCACGTCGTATGGGCAAACGGTCAATATTACTTAGGTTGGGACAAAGACGTGGCATGGTAAAGGAAGTGCACTATTACACGCTAAAATAATAGGTTAGTCAAACTGTAGTTAATTTCAAGCTGTGAATACCACCGGGAGACTATGCATTGTTGTAAAAGTGATTGGGGCACCCTGACAGAATAAGACAACATAGAATGGTTTGACTTAAGACAAGCTTAGTGGAGGCTTAAACTGAGGACCACTGGGGCTGAGCAGACCTCCGATATGGCAATTATACGTGTGGGACCGATCAGGGAGAGACAGTCACAAGGTATGCTGAGTAGTCACAGCGTGAGTCCGGGGACATTAGGTCTCATGTGGGCTGTGTTAACCTTTTGGCTGCTGCCTCTTGCGGAGCCCGTGGTTATGGTGTTCTGTGCTTGTCTCCATGTTTGCACAGCAGCGCTAGGAAGGCAACAGTCAGTGAAGGGGTGGCGTACTGTCCCGCCAAAGCACACATTTTCCGGGGGGCCAGCAAGCATGAACAGACTTTTCGGTTACTCTTCTGGACGGCAGTAGTTCTCTCTGTTTGAGGCTTGATTTTCAGCCAGGTTCACTGCTTGGCCGGGAGCTGGTAAGTCCATTTGGCAGAGCCGTATTGTGGCATGGTTTCTCCTGCTGTCTCCCGGGTTTGCTTCATCGGGCTGCTGAGCAGGTGAAGCTGCAGGGCCCGCTGGGTCCTCTGAACTTGTGGCTCATCCGCCTCCGACCCGATGGTGTCATGAGCGGATATTGGGTATGTAGGTCGGGTATGCTAAGTGTGTGCCGTGGCATGTTGTAAGGCACAGTCCCAGGTAGTGGGGTGACAGGGCTTATATTTTCTTGTTGTCCGCAGGCTGTGTGTGCGCCAGAGCCCGGCGTGGGCCTCTGGAGCATCATGATGGAGCTCGTTGTGCCGCTTCAGCTCCTTCCCGTGGGGGCCGGGATGACCCCCCCGGCCCAAGGGGGGGGGGAAACGGGGCCTGCGAGGTGTGCTACAGGGTCGTGGTGTGGCGACCAGGCAATTGAGTAGGGCAGCGGCCGTCTGCCCCACTTCTTCCCTGAGTAGGCCGCAGGCTCCGAAGTCTCGTACCGCCAGGGCCCCGAAACTCCCGATCTCGGAGTCCACAGTGATGCCAACCCTCTCCTGCACATTTCAGCGGGCTATACCGCCTGATTATCAGCGGTAAGTCCTTGATTTCTGTCGGTTGGAGTTAAAGTTAGTTGGAGCCTCAGGGCCATGCGACCGGTCAGCATGGCGGTCAGGCCCCGCCCCCCGATTAGTATTATTTTTAAATAGATCATTGAATTTTTTATTTATCTTAGTGTTGTCATAAAGCAGATGGTTGTCCAAAAATTTTTTGATTCTTAGGTATGTGAATAACTCTCCTGAATTAAGGTTAAGACTTAACTGAAGATATGAAAAAGACCTTATTTTATTCAATTCTAATAAATCATCTGTTTTAGTTGAACCAGATTTGATCCAATTACCTAAATTTAGGTCATTAATATTATATTCCATTGTCTTAATTGGACTATACTCATAGATATCTTTTATGTATGAAGTTTCTATGTTGAAGATGCATTTTGCACTAGCCCCAACGTCAATCCATAACATATTAGAAAGATCTTTTGAATTACACAGAAAGGATTAAATTTTATATCAAGGCTCTTCTAATGTGGTTGGGCCCTGCCATCTCCACAGATGGTACAGCCTAGAGACTTCGTAATATTTGATAAGATTTGGGACAGCCAGGCCACCCTTACTGGACTTTTTCATTACATGTAAGATCGAGATCCTTGACCTCTTATAATCCCATATGTAATTCAGAAATAATTTATGAATCTGCCTAAGTTTAGTTATTGTTATAGATAAAGGTATCATTCTGAACACTTATGACCAATGAGGTAGAATATATGATTTGATGATATTTATTCTTCCCAACCAGGAAATTCCTATGTTTCTCCACTCTTTGAGTAATTTATCACTGATTATCCACGTTTTTATCGATTATTTATTTTAAGTTATAAGAGAAATTAATCCCAATATATTTAAAACCTTGTGATGACCAAGTGAAGGGATATTTAACTGATAATCTATTAATTGTCGTAAAATCTAAATTGATGGGCATAACTTGGGATTTACCACTATTTAATTTATAGTTTGAAACTCTACCATAGTCTTCCAACTCCCAAAAGGCCCCTAGTGATATATCTGGATCAGACAGTGTTAATATTATGTCATCAGCATATAGGCTGATATTAAATTCAAAATGGTTCAGAATAACTCCTTTAATTTGATAGTTGTTTCTTATGCTCACTGCGAGTGGTTCAAGAGTCAAAATATATAAAAGCGGGGCCAGGGGACATCCCTGCCTGGTCCCGTTAGAAATTGTAAACCAATCTGCGGAGATGCCAGGGCCCACGGTTTTAGCCGTTGGACTAGAATAAAGAGCCATTATTGCAGTTTTAATGGAGCCAACAAATCCAAATTTGCCCAGAGTCTGGCTCATAAAACTCAAGCTGACCCTGTCAAACGCCTTCTCGGCATCCAGTGACAGGGCCAGCATAGGGATCTTGCTCCTTGTTACATAATCAATCAGGGCAGTCAATCTTCAAGTGTTATTACTTGGATCTCTATTCTGAACAAAACCTATTTGGTTGTGATGAATTAAATATGGAATAATTGATTTTAGTCTATTTGCAATGACAGCAGAATAAATTTTAATATCTGAGTTTATGAGAGGTATAGGCCGGTAATTAGCCAGATTAGTTGGGTCCTTATCAGGTTTTAATATCGGTGAGATATTAGCCTGTAATAATTCTTTCAAAGGGAGACCCGATTCTCTAATCTCATTAAATGTATCTACTTGATGTTGCAATAGCTAATTTTTAAATTTCTTAAAAGACCAATTAGTATACCCGTCAGTAGCTGGGGCTTTATTCATCTTAAGCCTGTTAATTACCAGACTAACCTCAGATTCAGAGAAAGGTAAGTTTAACTCTTTCTGCTGGCCATGTGTAAGAGTTGGCAATTTAATCCCATCCAGATATTCAGATATATCTAATTCCTGGGGGCTGGAGGAGAGATTATAAAGTTATGCATAAAATGTATTAAAGGCATTACCTATTGATTTTGGGTCATTATAACTATGACCATCTACTATGATCTTTTCGACTCCCCATCTAGCTTTTCTATTTTTTAGTCTATTGGAAAGCATTTTATCAGTTTTGTTGCTTTTATGGTACCAATTCTGATTTAGCTTTTGTAAAGCGAAATTCACTTTTGCCAATAAAGTAGTATTGATCTTCTTGGATATTTCTGATATTTGTTGATCAAACTCCTTTGTGGGGGAGATTTTATTTTTTTAATTTAAATTATAGAATTCAAGATACAGTTGATTTAAAGATAGGCCTTGTTCCCTTTTTTTTTCCAGACCCCAGTTTAATTATATAACCCCTTATTACACTCTTAAAGGCACACCATAAGATTTGCTTTGAGATTTCTTGTGTCGTATTTTCTTTATAGTATAATTTAATCCTCTCCGACATATAATCAATAGTTTTAGAATCAGTAAATAATCTCTCATTCAGCCTCCATTGTGATCGTGGTTCATTAGCATCTAGTCCTATTTCCATAATCACAGTCAAATGGTCGGACCAGGTGATATCCTCAATTTTAATTAGGTAACATTGTTCAATCAACTGTATTTTAATAAAAAAATAATCTATTCTAGAATATGACAAGTGAGGTTTAGAGTAGAAAGTGAACTCCTTTTCATCAGGATGTTTTACTCTCCACATGTCCTATAGATTAAATTTAGATATGACATCCTGCAGTACCAATTTTTTTATGATATTTTGTTGTTTCCTTTCTTGTGGAACCTTTTTATCCATTGATACATCTACCACACAGTTAAGGTCTCCTCCAACTATAAATGACCCCTGTACCTTGTTTTCTAACTTGGTTAATATGTTAATAATACATTTTTCAGCATATATATTAAGTAGTGAGTAGATTTTCCCCTGCAATTCACAGATCAAGAACACATATCTGCTATTCTTGTCCACTTCTCTATATAGTTCCTTATAAGTTACATTATTTAAAATAAAAATTGCAACTCCTCTGTTTTTAGAGCTATAATCTGAGGAGACAAGAGTTGGATAATAGAAACTTTTCATTTTGAGTTTCCAGCTTTCCAGTGTGTTTCTTGTATAAATCCGACAGTAATTTTATTTTTCCATAAATGATCTACTAAAAGCTTATGTTTCTGTGGAGTATTCAAACCCTTAACGTTCAAAGTTATAATCCTAATCTTACTCCCCTCTAACATTAATCCTCCCTATGCTACATAATTTCTCAGGTTGGCCACGCACAATCCGCTCAACATATAAGACAAATACAACCATATAACATAAAAAAAATGCATTTTCTCTTTTTGATCATTGCTTGTGCAAAAAAATGTCTCTCAATTATCAAAAGTGCTAATTTGTAAGTGTGTTTAATGTTACATACAGAATAAAAAATACATAAATCAAATTAAAGTGCCAATGTAAAGTTCCACACATCAGACCCAATTGCTGAAGCTTGAATGAGATCTACGAGGGACTCTTCCACCAGACCGAGTCCTTAATTCCAGCAAAGTTGGGGAAAATGGAGACCAACAGTTGCTAAAATAGCTGCCAGAGAGAAAGGCAATGTTTATATGGTCCCAGGGATGCCAACTGCCATCACATATCTCCACCCCCCATCCACAAGGGTAGACTAACCAGGTACTAGACATTATCACATAAAGTAAAATGTTTGAATTACTACATTTTATGGTAGTAAATGGTGCAGTAGTCAATTATGCATTCAGAGCGCTATTTGGACAACTTGGGCGCTCAGATCTGGGCTATCCAGGGATTATTATGCTTGTGGGGGTTCATATCTGTTTTATATGTGTTTTAGGGTGTTTTGTTATAAAATATTGTACCTCTAGTGCTTGGAAGATAATTCGTTTAAACAAAATTAGATGCACTTATCTCCCCGGCACAGAGATGCCTGGGCAGGATTACTGTTGTATTGTTCGGGGTCTGTGTATTTAAACAGACAACTTGGCCTTAATAAAACAGTTCATCTTCTACCCAATATGATTGGTTGCTGCCATTATATTGGGGGAACTCTGCACAGATCAATAGAGCTATTACACTATTCATCACATCTGGAACTAGGACTAGTGGAGGATCAAAGGAATGGCAACAATAGCCTAGAGAACCCATGACAAACAGGTTAATCACAAAATACACAATAAAAACCACCACATGGATATTGGAACTTTAATGAATAACATTAAGGAACACAATTAAAATGTCCAACAATGTTAACCCTTTGTTCTCTACAAGTGCAGGTGACAGAGTAGTACTATATTTGATGTTTTGAAAGAGTTGTGTGCAGGTTTTACCGTTTAAAATACAATTCTTCATCTCAATGTTCTTTGACCAGGTTATTGCGACTGACTAATGAGTGCATCTTTCCCTGCAGAGCCTCCTGGCACATATCTGTAAACATCCCAGAGCTTTACCAAGATTCTGTGGAAAACACTACCCAGCCACGAAGCACTATACTTGGCTAGTATTGTCACGGCTACTTGCTAAAGTACTGGAGTATGTTGCTTTAAACCCTGGTGACAAGAATACTCATCTTTGTACCATTTATAGCTAAGAGTACACCCTATCTAGGGATGTCCATCATTTGAGAGAGCTCCTCTCTTGTACATATACATAAGGACTTGCTCCTATAGGCACTTGCTAGTTTGTCTGAGCAGAGCTGGACAAATGACTAACAGGGATGCGTATGTGCAGAGTGCTCTGACGGTTCCAACTGTTTCACTGCAGTCTCCCACTCGGTCCTCCGACGGTTTTACATGTTTGTCATGCCTTTATTTAGCACCTGATCCTGTAAAACACTGCCTGTTTCTCAGTCTACCAGTATTATCTTGTTCTTACGCTTAGACTCATTTAGTGTTTGGGTACAAGGTGGGAAGAGCAATTCATCACATTATCCAGTATCTGACTGGTGGCTGGGCAATGTCACTGAGGAAACTCAGCCGTAAGGCATGGAGAAGGGATGGGCGCAGCAGTAAATACAGAACTAGATCCAAAGTCAGGGGCCAGGAAACTTGTTCCGGTACATACAGGTGATACTCGAAAAATGTGACTATTGTGCAAAAGTTCATTTATTTCAGTAATGCAACGTAAAAGGGGAAACTAATATATGAGATGCAAAGCAAGATAGTTCAAGCCATGATTTGTCATAAGTGCCATGATTATGGCTTACAGCTCATGAAAACCCCAAATCCACAATCTCAGTAAATTAGAATATTGTGAAAAGGTGCCATATTCTAGGCTCACAGTGTCCCGCTCTAATCAGCTAAGTAAGCCATAACACCTGCAAAGGGTTTCTGAGCCTTTAAATGGTCGCTCAGTAGGAATCACAATCATGGAGAAGACTGCTGAACTGACAGTTGTGCACGTACATATCACTGTATGTTCAGGTTGGAGTTCGGTGTTCGGCGATTTAATTGCGCGTTTTCAAAGGCTGCAGGGCAGCCAATCAACAAGCGTTGGACTCGTGTGCCATTCCCACTAATGGAATGGCTGTGATTGGCCAGTGCAGCATGTGACCCAGCCTCTATATATAAGTTGGTGTCGTGTAGCGCATGCACATGCGGTCTTATTAGTGTAGGGAGAGGATGCTGCCGCTGATAGGGACAGCTTAGGAAAGAATTCTGCAAACTAGTACATTAGTTGGGTGGGATGAACTTCATATCTGAGAGTCAAATAGAAGCTTCAAATACCGTGGTTACATCAGAGTTTTAAAAAGTACATTTTTGTTTGGGTGCGGAATAGTACATTAGTGGGGTGCACTTCATATCTGAGAGTCAAATAGAATCGTCAGATACTGCTGTCACATTGCAGTTTTAAAACTTAAAATGTTCTGGGTGCTAAAAAGTACATTAGTGGGGTGCACTTAGAAGCGTCTATTAGTGTGCTTACTGCGCACTTGTAAACATTCTAATTGTTTTGGTGCTAATCTGCTAAATAGTACATTTTGGGGCCTGCGGTGCACTTCATATCTGAGAGTCAAATAGAAGCGTCAAATAGTGCGCTTACTGCGCAGTGGTAAAAATTCTTATTTTCTGGGTGCTAATCTGCTAAATAGTACATTTGCGGACTGCACTTCATATCTGAGAGTCAAATAGAGTCTAATAGTGTGATTACTGTGCACTTGTAAACATTCTAATTGTTTTGGTGCTAATCTGCTAAATAGTATATTTTGTGGCCTGCTCTTCATATCTGAGAGTCAAATAGAAGCGTCTAATAGTGTGCTTACAGCGCTGTGGTAAACATTCTTATTTTCTGGGTTCTAATCTGCTAAATAGTACATTTTGGGGCCTGTTCTTCATATCTGAGAGTCAAATAGAAGCGTCAAATACTGTGGTTACAGCGCAATTGTAAACTTTCTAATTGTTTTGGTGCTAAACTGTTAAATAGTAAATTTGGTGGCCTGCTTTTCATATCTGAGAGTCAAATAGAAGCGTAAAATAGTGCGCTTACTGCGCAGTGGTAAACATTCTTATTTTCTGGGTGCTAATCTGCTAAATAGTACATTTGCGGACTGCACTTCATATCTGAGAGTCAAATAGAAGCGTCTAATAGTGTGCTTACAGCGCACTTGTAAAAATTTAATTTTTTTCTGTGCTAAATAGTACGTTTGCGGCCTGCGGTGCATTTCTTGTAGTCCAAAAAAATAAAAAAAATAAAAATTGTTGACTATATAATAGGACGTGGCCCTGATCGTGGTGCTTCTGTTGGTGGAATCCCTGTTGCAAGGAGAGGACATGGTCGATCTGTGGCAGCTACACGCACAAGTGAAACACCTTCCTCATGTGCCAGTACGCGACAGAACCTTCAGCGTTATTTGGTAGGCCCGAATACCGCTCTATGAATGGTGAGGTCAGAACAAGTACAGGCGATAGTAGATTGGATGGCTGACAGTGCCTCCAGTTCCTGCACATTTTCTCCCACCCGGTGCCCTGCTGAAAGCTCAGAGTTGGCACCTGCAGCCCATGTCCATCTGTCTATCACCTCACCCCCTTGCAAATCACCCAAGCAGTCTGAGCCACAAGTCATGCAGCAATCTCTTGTGCTTTTTGATGACTCTGCTGGAGGGGGTTTCCATGGGCCATCCATCTTTCCCTGCCCCAGAAGTGGAAGGGATTGAGTGCACTGATGCACAACCACTTATGTGTGAGGATGTGGACATGCAAGGACCACCGCAGCACGTCCCTGATGATGACGAAACACAGGTGCCAACTGCTGTGGCTTTCGGCAGTGTGCAGACCGGCAAGGAGGGCAGGGTTGAGGAGTGGGTGGAAGATGATGTGGAGGATGATGAGGTCCTAGACCCCACATGGAATCAAGGTCATGCGAGTGACGTGTCCAGTTTGGAGGAAGAGGCGGTGGTCGCACAGAAGCACCAGCACAGCATAAGAGGGAGCAGGGTGCAAAAGCGGCTATCCCCTAGACCAGTGATGGTGAACCTATGGCACGCGTGCCACAGGTGGCACGCCGGGCTCTTTCTGTGGGCACGCAGCCATAGGTTCACCAATAATGCAGAGTAGGCACCTGCCTGCCCGAAACGGCAGGCGCCTACTCTGCTTCCGGGTTGGGAGGCAGGGGAGGGATCTGTGATGCAGCTCCACTGTCCTCTTGCGAGCAAGCTGTGTGGAGCGTTGCCGCGCGTTACCATGGCAACGCTCCACACAGCATCGCGCGGGAGGACAGGGGAGCTGCTGCAAAGATCCCTCTCCTGCCTCCCGACCCGGAAGACTGCTTGCCACCACCGGACCACCAGGGATGGCTGTCCCCCCCCCCCCTTCCTTCATTAGAGGTAAGAAGGAGGAAGGGGGGGACTGATTTAATATACTTTTTACATTTTTTTATTGTATTACTTTAGCCCTACCCCCCCACACAGCACCCCTACCCCCCCCACAGACACCCCTACCCCCACCCCCCCACACACACAGTACCCCTACCCCCCACACAGTACCCATACCCCCACACAGTACCCCTACTCCCCACACAGTACCCCTACCCCCCCACAGAGTACCCCTACCCCCCACACACACAGTACCCCTACCCCCGTCACACAGTACCCCTACCCCCCACACAATACCCCTACCCCCCACACAGCACCCCTACCCCCCACACCACCCCTACCCCCACACACCACCCCTACCCCCACACACAGCACCCCTACCCCCACACACACAGTACCCCTACCCCCCACACAGCACCCCAGCCCCCCACACAGTACCCCTACCCCCCACACAGCACCCCTACCCCCCCACAGAGTACCCCTACCCCCCACACACACAGTACCCCTACCCCCCACACAGTACCCCTACCCCCCACACAATACCCCTACCCCCACACAGCACCCCTACCCCCCACACCACCCCTACCCCCCACACCACCCCTACCCCCCACACACCACCCCTACCCCCCACACACAGCACCCCTACCCCCACACACACAGTACCCCTACCCCCCACACAGCACCCCTGCCCCCCACACAGCACCCCTGCCCCCCCACACAACACCCCTCCACAGCACCCCTATCCCACAGCATCCCTCCCCTCCCCACACCCAGCATCCCACCCCTCCCCCACACCCAGCTTCCCTCCCCTCCCCTCCCCTACACCCAGCATCGCTCCCCACCCCTACCTCCACACACAGCACCCCTACCCCCATACACAGCACCCCTACCCCCCACACCCCACACACAGCAGCCCTACCCCCCACATAGCACCCCCATAACACACACAGCACCCCTACTCCCCACAGCACAGCACACCTACTCCTGCACAGCAGCCGTACCCCCACACAGCACAGCACACCTGTCTCACACACACACACACACCACCCCTCATACACACACACACACACACCACCACTCATACACACAGCACCCCTCACACACACACCACCCCTCACACACACACACACACACACACCACCACTCATACACACACCACCCCTCACACACACACACGGATCCAAGATGGCCGACCGCCGCATGGTCGGTAGTCGAACGACGGCCACCTAGGAGAGCCCTTAATTACCGATTGCAACAATGTTGCAATCGGTTAATTGGTGCCACACGACCTGTGAATGTGTGGTCGACCTGGGGAGCCCACATTCGTACGGTGAACGGCCAAGATAGCTGTGTTTCGTCGTACGAATGCTTTGTATGCTGGCAGCGGACGGCTGCCAGCATGCGAACGGCCATAATACAACACATATACATTTAACGGTACACATTATGCAGTCAGCCTACGGACAACCTGTGATGAATATAGTTCAGAAGTGGCTAGGTTTGCCACAATGCTCCCCCAGAACCAAGCCGGCATACACAGTCTGATCCCAACGGATCGGCTTGGGGATGTCCGGGAGAGTACTCACAGATCACTTCTCGAGTTCAGTCTGTCTGGATAACCCGTCGGCGTTACCGTTTTGTTTTCCTGGCCGATAATGGATGGTAAAGTCAAAGGGCTGCAGCGCCAAACTCCAGCGCAGCAGCCTGGCATTGTCCCCAGATACACGGTTTAGCCACACCAACGGGTTGTGATCTGTGAGTAAGGAAAAAGGTTGTCCGTACAAATATGGCTGTAACTTTTTAAGGGCCCACACCACGGCCAGGCATTCTTTCTCAATGGCGGCGTAGCTCACTTCACGGGGCAACAACTTTCGGCTTAAGTAGGCTACGGGATGCTCTCCGCCATCGGCTCCCACTTGGCTCAGCACTGCCCCCAATCCAAACATTGAAGCGTCTGTGTGAACAAGAAATCTTTTAGTTGGATCAGGAGCAGTTAACACATGAGCATTAGTTAGAGCTGTCTTGAGTTGTTGAAATGCCTGCTCACACTCTGGGGCCCAGACAACCAGTCGGGGAAGGTTCTTTTTAGTCAGGTCCGTTAGGGGTTTGGCCAGGGTGCTATAGTCGGGAACAAACTTCCTGTAATAGCCGGCCGTCCCTAAGAACGCCAGCACTTGAGTCTTAGTCCTGGGGGTAGGCCACTTTGCTACGGCCTCAATCTTGGCTGGCTCGGGTCTCTGCTGCCCACACCCTACTCGGTGTCCCAGATACTGCACCTCGGCCATACCTATATGGCACTTGCTAGGCTTTAACGTTAACCCAGCCTCCCCAATACGATCTAGGATCGCCCCTATATGGTGTAGGTGGTCTTCCCAGGTCTGGCTAAAGATGGCTATGTCATCTAGATAGGCACAGGCATATTCCTGAAAACCGTCCAGTAGCCGATCTACCATCCGCTGAAAGGTAGCCGGAGCGTTTTTCATTCCGAAAGGCATGACCTTGAACTGGTACAGGCCAAACGGAGTGACAAACGCCGACTTGGGGATGGCGTCATCGGCTAGAGGAATTTGCCAGTATCCCTTACACAAGTCAATGGTAGTGAGATACTGGCCCCGTGCCATCTTATCTAACAGCTCGTCTATCCGGGGCATCGGGTAGGCATCAGACACCGTTTTGTCATTTAGCCTCCGGTAGTCGACACAGAACCGGGTGGTACCAGGACTACCGGCGATGCCCAGGGGCTATCGGAGGGTTCGATAACCCCTAGCTGTAACATTTCATCCAGTTCGGCTTTCATATGGGTACGGACTGATTCCGGAACCCTATAGGGAGCCTGCCGCATAGGTAGCTGCCCCGGGGTTTCCACTCGGTGGGTGGCTAGCGGAGTGTACCCAGGTAAATTGGAGAAGGTAGCCCCTTTAGCTACAATCAGCGCTTGTACCTGGGCACGCTCCTGGGGGCTTAGCCGCTCCCCCAGCTGAACTCCCCGGGAGGGCTCTATCGGTTCCTCTGGTTCTAGTAAGTCAGGTAAGGGTAGGTTTTCCTGATCCTCTAAGGAGGAGGCACAGATTGCCGTCACATCCTCGATCCTCTCATGGTAGGGTTTGAGCATGTTCACGTGGAGCATGCGTCTCTTTCCTACCCCTGAGCAGGGGCCAATCACATAGGTAGTGTCGCATCGCTGCTCCACTACCTGGTATGGGCCTTGCCAGACGGCCTGCAGCTTATCTGTGCGGACGGGTTTTAAAATTAAAACTTTCTGTCCCACCTGAAAGCTGCGGTCTCGGGCTCCCCTATCGTACCAGCGTCGCTGGCGTTTCTGGGCCGCCTGGAGGTTGGTGTGCACAGCCTGAGTTAGCGCCTCCAAACGGTCCCTGAACTCCAGTACGTATGATACGATAGGGGTCTCGTTAGTAGTACTCTCTCCCTCCCAGTGTTCCCTAATTAAGTTTAAGGGTCCCCGCACCCTCCTCCCAAATAGTAACTCAAACGGGGAGAATCCTGTCGACTCCTGGGGAACCTCTCTATACGCAAAGAGTAGGTGAGGTAGGAACCTCTCCCAGTCTTTGTGGGTCTCCCCGAACGTCCGAAGCATCTGCTTCAGCGTCCCGTTGAACCTCTCACATAGTCCATTGGACTGGGGGTGGTAGGCGGAATTAACTATTGGCTTAATGCCACATACCTTCCACATATGTTGGGTAACTTCGGCCGTAAATTGGGTGCCCCGGTCCGATATTATCTCTTGGGGGAACCCTACCCGGGAAAACACTTTTACTAAAGCTTCAGCTACGGTCTCTGCATGGATATTAGTGAGGGCCACAGCTTCGGGTACCTGGTGGCGTAGTCCACTACAGTTAAAATGTACCTTTTGCCAGAGGGACTGGGTTTTGGCAGGGGCCCTACGATATCCACCGCTACCCTGCTGAAGGGTTCTGCGATAATGGGCAGGGGACATAGCTTGGCCTTGTGGCGATCTCCTCGTTTACCTACTCGCTGGCAGACGTCGCAGGAGGTGCAATACTGGCGCACATCCTGAGAGATCCCGGGCCAGAAAAAGGCATGCGTTAAGCGATATCGGGTATGGGTCATCCCTAGGTGTCCTGACAAGGGGATATCATGAGCGATTCTAAGCAGCTCCTGCCTGTATTTCTGCGGTACCACTAGCTGTTTGTTAGTTAGGGTGACAGATCCCCCCACATCCTTAGCCGTGACCCGGTATAATAACTCTTTTTCCCAGGTGTACCGCTCCCCCTCTAGCCCTGCTTGGTCTGCTTGTGTCCGGTCCCTATATATTTGTAGGGTGGGGTCGGTCTGGACTTCGGTCGCAAAGGTAGTCGGGGTATCCCAGGACATGGGGGTCGGTTGGGGGTCATGGTCTCTTACCTGAGCCTCAGAGTGTATCGGTGTGGCCGTGGTGCGAGCCTGCTGCCGGGTGGTTACGGGGTGGGCCTCTTGGTATGGAGCCTGGGGAGTAAAAGCAGAAGTCATCTGGCCCAAGTCATTCCCCAGCACAACATCTGCAGGTAAATTCTGCATAAGCCCCACTTCCACAGTGCCCTCTCCCACACCCCAATCCAAATGTACCTTGGCGGTGGGTAGCCGGTATACTGCTCCCCCGGCCACCCGTACTGCCACTGAGCCGCCAGTGTGGGTTGCGCCTGGTACCAAATGTGGTGCAACCAAAGTTAGAGTGGCTCCCGAATCCCGGAGCCCTTGTACCTCCTTCCCCTCTAGGGTTACTAGCTGCCGGTGATGTTGCCGGTTGTCGGTGGCTTGGACCGACATGACTTCGTGGAGCACCCCTAGAGGCTCCTCGATTTGAGCGCTCAGCAATTCCTGGGTGGCGGGTGCTACCTGGTAGTGGTGCGCAGCAGCCCTTGGTGCTAAATTTTGTCGCACCTGATTCCACGCTTGTCGGCTCCGGTTTTGGGTGCACTCCCGAGAAATGTGTCCCCACTGCTTGCAGGTGTGACACTGAATGTTAGCCCGGCCGTTGTATTGGGAGGGGGGTGGTGGAGTATTCAGTGCTGGCCTGTGCAGGGGTACGGTGGGGCCGGTAGGAGTAAAAGTATGGGGTGGCCCGGTAATCCGAGGGAGAGTCTTATTCTGGGGTCCGTGATGCCTCCTGGCATCAAAATGCTGATCCGCCAATCTAGCGGCTTCTGGTAGGGTGAGTGGTTTACGGTCTCTCACCCATTCTTGTGCCTCTGGGGACAAACCATTGAAGAACTGTTCCAGCAGCATTAACTGTCGCAACTCTTCCATATTAGTAGCGTTACTGGCCTGTATCCAGCCTAGTGATGCTTGATCCAGCTTGTGCGCCCACTCTGCGTGAGAATCTTTCTCACGTTTGCGCAAGCCCCTGAACTTGCGCCGGTACGCCTCTGGGGTAATAGCATACCTCTCCAAGATCGCCCTCTTTACTTTAGGGTAATCTTTGCTGTCCTCTCGAGGCACAGCACGGTAGGCTTCAGCTGCCCTACCCGATAATTTGCCTGCCAGCAGCGGCACCCATACTGCGGGTTCCAAATCGTGCAAATCGCACAGCCGCTCAAAATCCTGTAAATACCCATCAATTTCGTCCTTTTCTTCACAAAACGCTTTAAATGCGTGATGTGGGACTTTGGGTTTTACCTGTCCGTAGGTGGAGGCAGTAACAGACTCTGCCCTAGGCGGTGTCTCTGGGGTGCGGGTCGTCATCACATAATCATGTACATCCGATACCAGCACGGTCAATATTTCCAACGGTACTGGTTGCGGCAAAAACGCCAACCTGGTTCGTAGCTCTTTCTGGAATGGGGTCTCTTCCATGGCTGGTGGAGGTGTAGCGCTGCGGGCTCTGTCTCCCTCCATCAGTTCAGCGATCAGCACAGCCTTAGATTTGTTGCTGGCTATCTTACCCCTGGCTTCCAGTAGCTCTTTTAAAGTCTGTTGTTTCAGTATGGTATAATCAATCTCCATACGAATTGCCCTTGCTTTCCTTGTTCGGTAGTTCCAGTTTACACGAACGCTGCTTTTCGGCTGTAAGGTTCGGATCCCGTCGCTTGCCACCAATTGTAACGGAATGCAGTATAATAATACACGATATCCGTTGGTATCCTCAGGAAATCCACAGTCAGAGTAGAAAGCACGGCAATATGACGACCGAACACCGCTGCAGAGACAAAGGATCCAAGATGGCCGACCGCCGCATGGTCGGTAGTCGAACGACGGCCACCTAGGAGAGCCCTTAATTACCGATTGCAACAATGTTGCAATCGGTTAATTGGTGCCACACGACCTGTGAATGTGTGGTCGACCTGGGGAGCCCACATTCGTACGGTGAACGGCCAAGATAGCCGTGTTTCGTCGTACGAAGCTTTGTATGCTAGCAGCGGACGGCTGCCAGCATGCGAACGGCCATAATACAACACATATACATTTAACGGTACACATTATGCAGTCAGCCTACGGACAACCTGTGATGAATATAGTTCAGAAGTGGCTAGGTTTGCCACAGTGTGTATTCAGCAGTCTGTGTGTGTGTACTCAGCGGACTGTATGTGTGTGTATTCAGCGGACTGTGTGTATGTATTCAGCAGTCTGTGTGTATGTATTCAGCAGTCTGTATGTGTGTACTCAGCAGTCTGGATGTGTGTACTCAGCAGTCTGTGTGTATGTGTATTCAGCAGACTGTGTGTGTGTATTCAGCAGTCTCTGTATTCAGCAGTCTTGTGTGTGTGTATTCAGCAGACTGTGTGTGTATGTATTGCATTTGTTGGAGATACTAATAAATATAAGCTTAATTTTATCTATTTATATCATTATTTAAAATTTGTATTATTGAACTCTCTGCTGTTGTGTTCTTTTAAAACAAAAGTTGTTAATTAGTTCGGACAACAGTACGAGTTGTTTTTTCTAAACTTAAACCTCAGTATTGAGGTTTAATTGCTGTGCTGGCACTTTAAGGAAAAAAAAGTTGGCATGTATTGCGGTTTGGGCACTCGGGCTCAAAAAGGTTCGCCATCACTGCCCTAGACGGTACACCTGTTACTAACACTGCACCCAGGGACCGAGCACACCAAAGAAAGCTCCAAGGAGTTCCCTGGCGTGGCAGTTCTTCAGACAATGTGCTGACGACAAGACACGAGTGGTTTGCAAGCTGTGCAATCAGAGCCTGAAGTGAGGCATAAACGTGCTAAATGTGAGCACAACCTGCATGACCAGGCATCTACATGCAAAGCACGAGCTGCAGTGGAGTAAGCACATCAAAAACCAAGAAAGGTCTCAGACTCCTCCTGCTTCCTCTTCTGCTGCTGTCTCGGCCTCTTCCTCCACCTCTGGAGTGACAGTGGCACCTGCCACCCCGCAAACAAAGGATGTGGCAGCGACGCCACCATGTCCGCCACTGTCCCAAAGCATCTCCACACTGTCCCATGGAAGCGTTCAGCTGTCCATCTTCCAAACACTGGAGAGAAAGAGGAAGTACACCCCTACCCACCCGCGATTAATGGCCCTGAATGCCAGCATTTCAAAATTTGTGGCCTTTGAAATGCTGTCATTCCGTCTGGTGGAGCCAGACAGTTTTAAAAACCTGATGGCGGTGGCTGTCCCACAGTACGTGGTTCCCAGCCACCACTACTTCTCCAGTCGAGCCATCCCTTCCCTGCACAACTAATTGGCGGACAAAATCAGGTGTGCACTGCGCAACTCCAGCAGTGGCAGGGGCCACATAACCACAGATACGTGGACCAGTGGGCAGGGGCGCTATGTCTCCCTAACTGCACACTAGGCAAATGTAGTGTCGGCTGGGCCTAATGCGGATAGCAGTTTAGCGCATGTCCTTCCGCCACCGAGGATTGCAGGGCATTTCTGTTTGCCTCCTGTCGCCCCCTCCTCCTACTCCGCTTCCTCCTCCTCTACCACCACCTCATCCGGGCAGCGTAACACCTTCACCACCAACGTCAGCACAGCCAGGGGGAAACGACAGCAGGCTGTTTTAAAACTCATATGTTTGGGGAAAACCTCCACACTGTGCAGGAGCTGTGGACGGGCATGGAACAACAGACCGATGAGTAGTTGTTGCCACTGAGCCTCAAGCCCGGCCTGGTGGTGTGCAATAATGGGCGAAATATCATATCAGCTCTGGGCCAAGCAGGTTTGCCGCACATCCCTTGCATGTGCTGAATTTGGTGGTGCAGAAATTCCTGAAAAACTACACAGATATATCAGAGCTGCTGCATAAAGTGCAGGCCGTCAGTGTGCACTTTTGGCGTTCTCACCCTGCTGCTGCTTGCCTGTCTGTGCTGCAGCGCAACTTCGGCCTTCCTGCTCACCGCCTCATATGCGACGTGCCCACAAGGTGGAACTCCACTTTGCACATGCTAGAGAGACTATGCGAGCAGCAGCAGGCAATAGTGGAGTTTCAGATGCAGCACGCACGGGTCAGTCGCTCTGCGGAACGGTACCACTTCACCTCCAATGAGTGGGCCTCCGTGCGAGACCTGTGTGCCATTTTGCAATGTTTCGAGTACTCCACCAACATGGCCAGTGCTGATGACGCCGTTCTCAGCCTTACTATCCCGCTGCGGGCGATGATGCAAGAGGATGTGGCACAGGAGGAAGAGGAGCAGGAGGAGGGGTCATTTTCATGGTTATCAGGCCAGTTATTCACAAGTGGCTGGAGGGTGGATTCCTGCACCAGCATAGGCCAGGTACACAATTGACCAGCCAGGGCACAGTTCTGGAGGATGAGGAGGAGGGGTCATTTCCATGGTTATCAGGCCAGTTATTCACAAGTGGCTGGAGGGTGGGTTCCTGCACCAGCATAGACCAGGTACACAATTGTCCAGCCAGGGCACAGTTCTGGAGGATGAGGAGGAGGAGGATGATGAGAATGAGGAGGAACCGTGTTCACAGCAGGGTGGCACCCAACGCAGCTCTTGGGCATCATTGGAGCGTGATCGGAAGATGCGCGACTACAAGCGCACGCTGATAGACACGCTGCTGGGGGCATTCCGAACTGACACCAGGGGCTCAGTGGAAGCACAAGGCAAAAGCAGAGGAGGAGGAAGTGGTCGCCAACGCAGCTGGGGCACTGCCAGCACCTCAGAAGGCAGGGTTAGCATGGCCGAAATGTAGAAAAGTTTGTCAGCACGCCACAACAACCAGCACCACCATCTGATATGGAACATCTTAGCAGGAGGCAGCATTTTAGCAACATGGTGGAACAGTATATGTGCACACGCCTACACGTACTGACTGATGGGTCTGCCCCATTCAACTTCTGGGTCTCCAAATTGGGCACATGGCCTGAGCTTGCCCTTTATGCCTTGGAGGTGCTGGCCTGCCCTGCAGCCAGTGTATTGTCTGAACGTGTGTTTAGCACAGCAGGGGGCATTATCACAGACAAGCGCAGCCGCCTGTCCACAGCCAACGTGGACATGCTCACGCTTATTAAAATGAACCAGGCATGGATCCCACCAGTCTGTACCTTGTGTAGAATAGACATTTATACCGGCCTCACCCAGCCATTGTTATACTCAAGTGCACTTATTCTTTGTTTTCTTTTTTTTATATATAAAAAACAGTGTTGGCTACCTCCTCCTCCTCCACCGCTGCTTCCACCTACACCGCCATGGTCACCGCCTCCTAAACCTATGGGTGCCTTCGTATAAACTATGTACACAATAGCAGAGGCTTGTGAAGGCCTTTTCTCCATGCATCAGGACTGCAAGAAATGCACCGCAGGCCGCAAATTGTTTCTTTTTTTATATGTCCCAATATTTTGTGGGCTACCACAATTTTAAAAAAATAAATAAAAATACAGTATTGGCTACCTCATCCTCCTCCGCCGTTGCTTCCACCTACACCACCACGGTCACCGCCTCCTCAACCTATGGGTCACTTAGTATAAACTAGGTATCCTCCTGACAGCCATGCTTTAGATTTTGCTTTATGTTCTTCCAAAGCTAAAATCAAAGATTCCATCTAGTGCTATTTTATGGCTCAGCTGTATTTTTAACGTTTGTTATTTTAAGTGATTTCCCTATCCACATTTGTTTGCAGGGCACTTGTCCTACTCTTACCCCCATTTTACTTCATTTTGCAGCTCTCTAGCCCTTTCCATTAGTTTTTTAGAGGCATCTTTATGGCCAAAAGTTTGTTTCCCCATTGACTTCAATGGGATTCGGGGTCAAGTTCGAGTCCGAACCCGGACTTTTTTTCAAAGTTCGGACGAACTCGCCGGACCCCAACATCCAGGTGTCTGCTCAACTCTAAATATATTTCTTCATTGATATTTATCCATGAATAGTCTATATTATTAACATAATACTAATTATATATGATAATATAATAATGGTAATTAGAAGTGGATAGTGTGTATATGTATATATAATTATGTATACATTTGTCTCTGGGTTAGTATTCCATCCCCCTTCTGCTTTTAGACATCATGCCTTATCACTTATCTTGTTTACATAATGCATTCCTTAGCTCAGACTTGAATGAATAGAGTTACAGAGAGAAATGTTGTATCTGTCTTAGCCTGGAAATACAAAATGGAGTCACCTTTGTTCTGAGTGTGACTGGCAATATACACTTTTAATTTCTGTCTTAACACAAAATGTCTGCCGATATAAATATACTGACAGGTTTTCATGAGCTGTAAGCCATAATCATCACACTTATGACAAATCACGGCTTGAACTATCTTGCTTTGCATGTAATGCGTCTATCTCATATATTAGTTTCCCCTTTTTCGTTGCATTACTGAAATTAATAACTTTTGCTCGATATTCTAATTATTCGAGTGTCACCTGTATACTTTGTAATTTTATTATTTTAAAGTGTGTGTATATAGAAACATTGAGAAATATTTATGTTGGGTAATCCCATTTCAAAATGCTTTATATACACTGGTTTCTTTTGTTCATTGTGTATATAGTTGTGTTGTGTTATTTGGCTCTTTTGTGTGTTTTTTGTATTTTTAGTATGTTAGGAGGCATTAGATGAATTAATGAGCAGCGCTATGCAAACATTCTTCCTCCTTTTTTATTTATTTTTTTATTTTCTGCAGGAGAATTTTATGTTGAAAATGCAGAATTCTGTTGGAGACATTACGTATTGATGATGTCCAAAGTAGAATCTGGAAAGCAATGCGAATGGCAAGAAGTTAACAGGTAGCTTTATGTATATAGAGACTCAGAAGATTCAGATAGAGGTGGGGACACACATTCTCAACCACTCTGTACCTTTCAATCTCAGGCCTGTCTTCTGCTTTTGATGATACAACATGTACCTCCCCTTCATTCACTAACACTTGTTTTAAGTGTTAAACTGTCATGTTAATTTGCTTCAGAAGTGAGGAAGAGAGGAAAAAAAAATCTTAAAACTATTTATTTTAAATATCATACTGGTGCAATAAAAATGTATAATTTCATACTGCAATAGTCTGCTCTGGTTAATTTGACATCTTGTCTATATGCACACACATGGATATACAAGATACACAGTGTAAACATATATATTTAGAAAACATTTTTATACTATAGTACACTATTTGTATAGTACATATGCAATTAATGTAAAGTAAATAAATAAATTTAAAAAGGCTATTATTATTTATTGGCGTTTATATGGTGCCAACTCATTACTCCGTGCTTACAATATCATAAATGGGTAATTTAACATCAAATGAGACAAGCTATTGCAAGGAAAGGAACAATAGATTTAGAACGATCCTGACCTCATCATGAGCTGGCAATCTAGAGGATGTGGGGCAGGCCCGGACTGGCTATTGGGCACACCGGTCAAAAGCCCGGTGGGCCTTGGTGGCCATGGGCCGAGGCTGGCAGGGGAGATCACAGGACCTCCCCTGACAGTCTATGCAGGGCCGGCACTATCCTGCTGCATTCCATGACGGGCCGGTGGGATGCACCCGCCGGCGGGGGAGAGAGGGAGGGAGACAGGTGAGGAACCCGGAGGAGCTCTAACTTGCAGCTCCGCTGGGTTCCTTTCGCGAGATTCGGAGTGTTGCCATTGCAACACTGTGGGTCTCGCGAGTGTGAACTCTAGCCCCACTCTCCACTAGCACCAGCAGGGATGGCAGCAGCACAATCCCCCCTCCCAGGCTAAAGGTAAGAAGGGAGGGGCGTATATAATCACTCACACACACACACACACACACTGCACATTGACACTCACATCACCCTCACTCACACACACTACACCCCTGACACTCTCAACACCCTCACACATACACACACTGCACCCCTGACACTCACATCACCCTCACTCACATACACACACTGCACCCCTTAAACCCACAGCACCCTCACTCACAAACGCACCCACACTGCACCCCTGACACTCACAGCACCCTCACTCACAAACGCACACAGACTGCACCCCGGACACTCACAGCACCCTCACTCTCACACACACACACACACACACTACACCCCTGACACTCACAGCACCCTCATTCACACACACACACTGCACCCCTGACACTCACAGCACCCTCACTCTATCTCTCTCACACACACACACTGCACCCCTCACACACAGCACCCTTACCCACACAGCACCCTCACACACCTACACTGCGCTCCTCTTGAACACACTACACCCTAACACACACACATCACCCTAACACACACAGCACCCTCACTCACACACAGACACACTGCACCCTTGACACTCACAGCACCCTCATTCACACACACACACATGGCACCCCTGACACTCACAGCACCCTCACTTACACACTGCACCCATGACACTCACAGCACCCTCACTCACACACTGCAGCCCTGACACTCACAGCACCCACACACACACACTGCACCCTCACACAGAGCTTCCTCACACACACACATGTGATGTTTTGTACAAATCAGTCAATAATTCCTGTATAATAAAGTACTCACTTTATTAATACATATATAACAGGATCTTTATATTGCTGCCTTGTTACACAGGGTTTCTGCAGCCGCCATTTCAAATCCCTTGAATATTCCACCAACTGCCAACAGGAAGAGGAAGTAAAGAACCAAAAGAAAGGAAGTGCATCATCCACGGCCAACAACAGCCCAACTGCCCATACATCACAGCACATAGCACCCATCACTCACACACAGCACCCTTACCCACACAGCTCCCTCACACACATGCTGCACCCCTCTTGCACACAAACTACACCCATTACACACACACACACACACATCACCATCACACACACACACTGCACAATACTCTTTTTTAGCATTTTTGTCTCCTGGTATCCCATCTATGGAGACACTAGAGACACAATTCAAGCAAACAATGCAAGCATGTTAATAAATTTGCTTGCGCTGTGCAGAACAAATACAGGGTCTTCTGCAGAGGTCTGCACATGGTCTGCCCTGGAAGAGCATTGAACCATTTTAGTGGGCTGCTGTAATTAAAAAATGCCCAGGCCAAATTTTCTTCTCAGTCCAGCCCTGATGTGGGGTGTACAAACACAATAGGAAAGGCAGCATAAAATTGGAAGGTGAGAATTGAAAGGTGAGAATGAAGTCGAGAATCAACTCACTAATTAAGTTCAGAGAGTAAGATAGGTTTAAGGAATGACAGTTACCCAGGAGCTCCCACGGATATACTGAAGAGGTGGGTTTTTAGGGACATTTGAAAGGATTAAAATCTAGGGGTGAATGCGATGGAAGGAGGCAGGCCATTCCATAAGAATAGAGCTGTCCACGTGAAGTCTTTTAAGTTTGAGTTAGCAGTATGAGCATGTCCAGCGGACAGTAGAAGGTCACAGTCAAATCGGTTTGGCCAAGATGGGGTGTGCCTATGAATTAGTGATGATATGTAGAGTTGTGGAGAACTAGTATATTTAATTGAATTCTATACCTTAAAATAGTGGAGATTCATCTTCTCACTATAATTGGAAAGTGTTCTATAAGTAAAGTGCTGTGAAATCAAGCATTACTATATATATTTTTATAGTATTACCTATATAATTTTGCACCTAATAAAAATATAAGTATACAGTAAGTTAGATTATCTCATTAATAAAATTAGAGATTATTTTAAACAGACCACCTGGTAGCCAGATTAAAATATTATTTCAATGGGAAGTACATCGGACTCCTAGGGGAAGTACATCGGACTCCAGGTGGCTGATAGTGGGGGAAGCAGGATCTCTACATCCGATGGCATTGGCTAGATGGCATATGGGCATTGTCTGCAGCTGGGCTGGTTTGTTGTTGGTCATGTAGTGCACAATGTGTGTTATGCCTACACCATCCCACTCTACTAATGTGCTCTCTGTCTGCTCACCTATTTGCCCACCTTCAATTGAGTAAGGTGTGTGGTATTTGCTTCTTGTAATCACCCACAGCTCCACAGGCATCTCTAATGTTCCCTAACCTCTCTTGGCTTCCACTAGTAGAGCTGTGTTTCTGCTGTCTCTTATACTTTATCCTATAAAAAGTGCAGTACCTTCAACATGTCCTGCTATGCCAACTTTTCTTACTTGTATACTCTTGTGAAATATTTGTACAAGCAAGCCTGTTTAACTATGCACTACAAAAAAAAAATACAAAAATAAAAATTATTGATAGGTAGATGATTGTCATAGATTACATATTTACACTGTTTTAACCGATCCTATTTTCTGTCACAGGCCTTACAGCTTTTTGCGGGATTGCCTCGAAAGCCTTGCTGATACTTTGAGATTTGCATTCCCCAATGAGATAGCACACGATTACATCATGATGGGACACCTGAATTACTTTGTGAATTGTAGTTCGATTTTTCAGGAACTTATTGATCCTCCTGAACACATACTGCTGGCTTTAATTTTTGCGCCAATTAGTATCATTCCTTTCTTGGTCACTCTCGTTGTCTGCAAAAGCAAAACAAGTGAACCACAAGCCTAAGGCTAAAGCTACTGACAGATGAAACACTGTAATAATGTTCTTGGAACTGCTTACTAATGTATGAGCAAATCACATGGATATTCTTAAGTCAGTTTCATGATCATTCTGGAGCCATAAACTCCATTTTGGAGTCTGGTCCTTTCTACATCCTAAAAATGAATAAATAACACAGCACTGTACTTGCCTTGACTCCACCAAAAACCAGATGTAACGCAGTATTTAGCTCATCATCGTCACACTGGACGAGGGACGACAATAATTCCATTGAATTCTTATAAGTAATTGTGCGTCTGAAAGCCTTCATCTTGCTCTTCAGACTTTCTGTGATACCATTACAGCAGTTTGTATATGCTGAAAAGTTTCAGGGACATCCTCCAACTCACAAGAGAAACATGAATCACAAACGTATGAATTTCCTTACTGTCACAATACACGATTACGGGATACAAATAGTGGAAGTTATCACTTGGGGTCCATGCCGGAGGAATATTAACAGATATAAGATGTATCAAAGGAAGGGTGTTGACATGGATCTCAATGATATATGTGACAAAACTATTTACTATGTGTAATTTATAAAGTAATAATGTCTTTCCAATGGCAATACACGTTGTTAATGTTACATACTGGAAATTTGTTGTATCATCTCTTTCTGATATATTTTCATTCATCTTGTTCCAAGAAAAAGACATGACATGACAAAAGAAGTGCCTTAGCCTAAAGAAAATATTGTAAAATGTTCAAATCTCCACAAAGAAAATTATGTGAAAAAAAAAAATAAGTAAAAATTATATATGTGCATATATATATATATATATAATATATATATTAAGATTGGATTAGCTGTATTAGTCCAGTAAATAAGATGCCAAAATGCCAGAGTATTGCTGTATTCAATGATACCTTTTTTTATTGGACTAACATAACATTTCAAAGGAAAAGTCTTGAAAGCTTGTCTTTATAATATTCATGTTAGTCCAATAAAAAAGTTTCATTGCATACTGCAATACTCTGGCATTTTGGCATCATATATATATACACAATGCAAGTTTTAACCTGTTTTTTGTGATACATGAATGGAACGCCTGATTTGTGGCATTGGATGGTCTACAACTGATTTTCTGGAGATTGACAACAATTTTTTACTCAATTCCCTGTGAATTAGCAATATTTGGGAACAATAACTGATTTGTTGCTACATAAATTAACAGATGCATAGAAGAATTGATATGCAGTATGTCTGCGTCTGCACTAATTATTGTCAAATTGACACTTTCTGTGATTTATAAGATGATCAATTATTTAAAGGACAAAACATTCTGGAATAAAAGGGAATCATGACATGTCACACATGTCATGTGTCCTTAAGGGGTTAAAGGAGAATTTGTAATCATGTAAACATGATAATGCATATAATTATGTTCTGGGCTTGTTTTAATTCCAAATATTTTTTCTTTGCAATGCTTTTGCGCTCTCTTAGGTCTGTGTTTTTTTTTTTTTTGTCTCTTCACTATATTGCACTTTTTAAAACAAAAACTGAAGATATACATGTATAGTAGCAAGTGTGACAGCGTATGCATTTATGTATAGCTGAACTTAAATGTCCTATTACAGAATTACTGAAATAATTTGTTTATTGAAGAATTAAAAGAATTTTCCAATATGATGATCTTTGATCCACAAACATACATTTCACTGTGTACGATATTGTCCTTTAAAGAAATCCTCCTCTATGTTTTTATTGGTGCCTGTTATCTATAAATCGCTTTTAAATATGGCTTTTCTTGCAAAATGATTTGTTCTCATGGACTTGCAAAATACATATCCACAGCGATGACAAATTATTTATCTTATGTTGCTAAACATTTTAAACAAAAGTTTGATTAGTTCCAAACTATAGCTTTGGTGTAACTCTCCAGTGACCATTTCATTGTCTATAATATGGAACAAACAAAAGATTTTAAAGACACACTATAGCGTTCGGATAGAGTTGAGCGGACTCCTCGATGTTCAGGTCCGGCGGGTTCGGCTGAACTTTGAAAAAAAAAGTCCGCTTTCGGGCTCGAACTTGACCCCGAACCTAAACCCCATTGAAGTCAATGGGGACCCGAACTTTTGGACACAAAAATGCCTCTGAAAAACTCCTGGAAAGGGCTAGAGAGCTGCAAAATGAAGTAAAATGGGGGTAAGAGTGCTCTGCAAACAAATGTGGATAGGGAAATCACTTAAAATAACATAAAAATAAAAAATACAGCTGAGTCATAAAATAGCACTAGATGGAATCTTTGATTTTAGCTTTGGAAGAACATAAATCAAAATCTAAAGCATGGCTGTCAGGAGGATCACCAGAATTACCCATTTGAGAGAGGGTTGGAGTGCAGGGTATTCTTTCATTGTACAAACTGAGATCAACTCCTGATGCATGGAGAAAAGGCCTTCACAAGCCTCTGCTAATGTGTACCTAGTTTATACTAAGTGACCCATAGGTTGAGGAGGTGGTGACTGTGGCGGTGGAGGAGGAGGTAGCCAACAATGTTTTTTTTTTGTTTTTTTTTTATTGTGGTAGCCCACAAAATATTGGGACATACAACAAAAGAAACATTTGTGGCCTGTGGTGCATTTCTTGCAGTCCTGATGCATGGAGAAAAGGCCTTCACAAGCCTCTGCTAATGTGTACCTAGTTTATACTAAGTGACCAATAGGTTGAGGAGGCGGTGCCCGTGGCAGTGGAGGAGGAGGATATATATGTGTGTATATGTGTGTATGTGTATATATATTAATATGGGTAGCCCCCCAAATATTGGGACATATAAAAAAGACAACTCTGTTCCACAGAGTAGTTGTTGACATTATAGTTGCGCAGGCACTTTGTTGACTCTAGATAACCTCGGGCCAATCGCACATCCCCGTGGCGGCGACTTTGCATGCGGACGTCATCCATATCAACTTTCAATGCCAGTTTCTGCACCTACCATGGTGACTGGGAATCAGGGTTCCATTCCGTACAGGGACCCTGAGAAACGGCTACCACATGCAAGGAAGGCAGCAGGCATGCAAATTAACTACTCCCGACGCGGGAAGGTAGTGACAACAAATAACAATACAGGACTCTTTAGAGGCCCTGTAATTGTAATGAGTCCACTTGAAATCCTTTAAATCTGATCAATTAGAGGGAAGTATGGTGCAGAGCCACTGACCCGTGCATGCTGCAGCTGAAACTCCACTATCGCCTGCTGCTGCTCGTACAGTCTCATGAGGCGGTAAGCAGGAAGGCTGAAGTTACGCTGCAGCGCAGACAGGCACAGCCGCTACAGTGAATGTCACATTCTGTTCCAAGTTGCGGATCAGTCTGGTGATGGCTTCTGGTATCCAGTACTCTTTTCACTGAAGCTGCATCAGGGTCCTGGTATGTGGCCGCACAAACGCTGGTGCTCAACACCAGGGGGTGTGCGGATACCCTGCACCAGACCCTGCTGATCCATTCCACACTGTGACTCCTAACTTCAACATCAGGCATACTGGGTCTCGGTCCTCCGACCGCCGCCCAGACAGTGTCTGGGTCCTGGTCACCGGACTGCCTACCTCACTGTGAAACTATGAATGGATCGTTAAATCTGGTACGATCAAAGGATCCATAATAGAGTTGAGCGAACCCGAACTGCAAAGTTCGGGTTCGCTCAACTCTATTATGGATCCTTTGATCGCTACACGTATTACTTGGATAACTGGTAATTCTCGAGCTAATACATGACGATGAGCGCTAGGGGACGGACGCTCCGCTTTTGCACCCTGCTCCCTCTTATGCTGTGCTGGTGCCTCTGTGCGACCAGCGCCTCTTCCTCCAAACTGCACACGTCACTCACATGACCTTGATTCCATGTGGGGTCTAGGACCTCATCATCCTCCACATCATCTTCCACCCACTCCTCAATCCTGCCCTCCTTGCCGATATGCACACTGCAGAAAGCCACAGCAGTTGGCACCTGTGTTTTTCCACATATAAAGTCTGCAAAGGACATATGGAAATTGTTTAAGAATTTCCCCCAGGCAATAGTTTTCCCTATAAACTGACCTCTCAGTTTGCCTTGTGAGGGTATTGCCCCAGAATTACAATATTGTTGAAGTACCTCTTAGCTATTGATCACTGGTTTAAATATAGCAACTTGTTATCTGGTAGTTTCTAGTGTAGAAAACATCAATCTGTTTTCTATCACTTAGATCTGTGTAACAAGTGTTGTAGGTGTGAAACAATATTACAAGTGACCGATGTAGTAAATTCGAATCAAAGTTATTGTAACAAAACGTGTAACAAAAACACCCCAGTTAACCAGTATAATGGCTGCTTATATATATATATATATATATATATATATATATATATATATATATATATATATATATATGTGAACTCAGACTATTTGTTGTTTTGCCTTCATTAGTCGTTTATTTGGCTATGGAGCTTGTCTAGTGCCCTCTGTTGGTAGCAACAGCAATATGCACTACCTGAATAGCAAGACTGGATCATTTGCATATTCGGGTAGATTTGCATATTGCTAATTCTGCAGGCATGTGAGATATTTTCTGTTAATTATTGTCTCCCCCACCTCTTTAAAAATATGCCATTGTGTTATAGTAAGTCACTGTATGTTGCCTGCTGTGATTTGACGGTTTGTAATTTTTTTTTCCACAGCAATGTTAATGTAATGTCTATATGGGCTAGTCATAGAGAGAACATATATCTGAAGCATATCAGACTGGTCCCACCCATATGGGCAGTCCAGATCCAAAATGCCAGCAAGTTCTCTCTGCACGAGAGATACAGCAACCCCAGACGATCGTTTCAGCCTTATTAGGCATCATCAGTGAGGCATAGCTGATATCTCTCTAGGCACCGTGAGCAAGGGGTCCACGTCTGGATTACCCTTTATACTTATGGAGAGAAAAAAACGGGTCGCAAGAGTATTCTGAGAACGGACAGCAGCTGAAATAGCCTGCCCTTCGGTGGGTCCCCGCTTAGAACTCAAGCTGGTTTTAGCTCATCTTGTGCCATTACAGAGAGAACATATCTGAAGCATATCAGACTGGTCCCACCCATACGGGCAGTCCAGATCCGAAATGCCAGCAAGTTCTCTCTGCACGAGAGATACAGCAACCCCAGACTATCGTTTCAGCCTTGTTAGGCATCATCAGTGAGGCATAGCTGATATCTCTCTAGGCACCGTGAGCAAGGGATCCACGTCTGGATTACCCTTTAAACTTATGGAGAGAAAAAAACAGGTCGCAAGAGTATTCTGAGAACGGACAGCAGCTGAAATAGCCTGCCCTTCGGTGGGTCCCCGCTCAGAACTCAAGCTGGTTTTAGCTCATCTTGTGCCATTACAGAGAGAACAAATCTGAAGCATATCAGACTGGTCCCACCCATACGGGCAGTCCAGTCCAGATGCAATGTGACAGCAGTATTTGACGATTCTATTTGACTCTCAGATATTATATAGTGCACCCCACTAATGTACTATTTAGCACCAAAAAAATTTACTTTTTAAAACTCTGATGTAACCGCGGCATTTGAAGCTTCTATTTGACTCTCAGATATGAAGTGCACCCCACCCCACCAATGTACTAGTTTGCAGAATTCTTTCCTAAGCTGTCCCTATCAGCGGCAGCATCCTCTTCTACACTAATAAGACCGCATGTGCATGCGGCACTACACGACTCCAGCTTATTTATAGAGGCTGGGTCACATGCTGCACTGGCCAATCACAGCCATGCCATTAGTAGGCATGGCTGTGATGGCTTCTAAGGGCACACGAGTCAAACGCTTGTTGATTGGCTGCCCTGCAGCCTTTGAAAACGCGCCATTAAATCGCCGAACACCGAACTCCAACCCAAACATACAGTGATATGTCCGTGTTCGGGTCCGGGGTCCAAAAAACCTAATGTTCGGTACGAACGTTCGCTCAACTCTACGTTCGGAATACAACCCTGTATTCCTAAGACAACAGTGCTCCGGTCCCTAGTTCTATATAGATGCCGCCCCGTCTCATAATAATTAATAAAATTAAAGTTTAACTCATCTTTCCCCATGGCACTGCTCCCCTACCTCCTGCAACATCATCAAGAGAGCATGACATGATGCCCATGAGTGGCGAGCACATGCATTCAAGCTTCCCCATATGAAAGCCCCTGTGCCAACCTCTAAGGCCTCTGTGCCCCCTCTACTGTCCCTGTGCCAACTTTTACCGCCCTTGTGTCCCCATCTACAGCCCCTATCCTCCTTCTACTGCCCCTGTAACTCCCCCACAGCCCGTGTGCCTACTCTACTTCCCCTGCCCCATTTACAGACCCTGTGCCCCACCACAGCCTCTGTACTCCTCTACAGCCCCTGCCCCCCTTATACCACCCCTGTGCCCCGCTATACAGCCCCTTTGCCCCCCTCTGCAGCAGTTGTCTGTGTGTCTCTATATAACTGTGTCTGAAAGTATTTGTATGCCCTGTTCTCTTTGTTTCTGTATGACTGTGTCTGTATGTTTCTGTATGGCTTGTTCTGGAGGTCACTGTATGCCTGCGTCTTTATGCCACTGTATGCCTGCGTCTTTATGCCACTGTATGCCTGCGTCTTTATGCCTTTGTATGACGTTATGTCTGTGTCTGTATATCTCATTATAACAGTGTCTGTATGTCTCTGTATGACTGTATGTCTGTTGCACCTGTAGGAGTAGATTGTATGACTGCATGCCTGTATGTCTGTGTCTGTTTGACTATCTGTTGAAGTGTGTTCCTGAATACTTATGTCTGTATGGTTGTGTGTGTTTTCTTTATATCTATGTCTACATGGCTTAGGAAAAAAAAGACACACAAAGGGCCTTGGGGGGAGGGACACACAATATGGGCGGAAGGGAAAGAGCCACAGAAAGGGGCTGGGGGAAAGAAAGAGACACAAACAGAGCTGGGGGAAGTAAGATATACATAAGGGGGGTTAAGAGACACACAAGGGGGTGTAAGACACACTTAAGTGGATTAAAATACAGTAAAGGGGGTACAAAATTCAAAAGGGGGTTACGAGAAATGAAGGAGCATTTATTTGAGAGGGAGGAAAAAGGGAATGTCAAAATGCATATTCATTTGTGTAGCCAAAAGTCCTTGAACTGGCCCAGAACACACACACACAATGATCACAACATATAGATTTTTAGCTTTTATACTTTTTTGGCGCAGGGGTTGGCTTCTCTGAGATTAAGTGGCATCTGGCCGGGTCTGATGGGATTCTGGTCCAAACTCCAGGCTTTCCCTCTTCTGTGGTCCTCCCTCTCTCCTCTCCTGCTTGGCTCATTGGTATGCTGGGAGGAAGCGCCCCAGATGGCCAATTGGTGACCCCAAGTGCATAGGCCTCCTGATGGGCCCCTTGAGTTTGCAGGATGCATAAAATCCCACAGCTGGGGTTTGGACAGTCCTGCCCTATTGGAAAGAACACTGGAATGTGGAATGCTTCTGCTGAGGCCTTCGGGTGCCGGGTGATCCCTATTTCTGTGCACACTGACTTCATATTGTGAATTAAAGGGACACTATAGTCACCAGAACAACTACAGCTTATTGAATTTGTTCTGGTGTGTAGAATCATTACCTTCAGGCTTTTGCTGTAAACACTGTCTTTTCAGAGAAAATGCAGTGTTTACATTACAGCCTAGGGATAACTTCGCTAGCCACTCCTCATCTGTTAGAGATCCTTCCTCGGTCATGGCTCCCTAAAATGCATCCAAACATTCAGTATCTCCTTCCTCTGCATGTAGACACTGAACTTTCCTCATAGAGATTCATTGATTCAATTCATCTCTATGAGGAGATGCTGATTGGCCAGGGCTGTGTTTGAATCATGCTGGCTCTGCCCCTGATCTGCCGCTTTGTCAGTCTCTGCAAATCCTATAGGGAAGCATTGTGATTGGATCAGGGTACCACTTCTGATCATGTCAGCAGGCAGTGGGTAGGTCTAAAGGAAACAGGGACAAAATATGCAGCTGCAGACGTGAATACAAGTAAGTTTTACTATTTTTAGGGAGGCATGAGGGGGCCAGGGGGCTAGATGGTGGTTTTAACCCTATAGGGTCAGGAATACATATTTGTGTTCCTGACCCTATAGTGCTCCTTTACTTTATCGTGTGTAGGACATCATTAAGATAGTTATTACATAATAACAGAAATAATTACACATCTTAACAAAACACCGTAATTGACATGTTTAGTGTTTACCAGTATATGTCAGGCATCATTCAAACAGTAGTTTACTGCAATATGTGACATAAGAAGACAAACACTAGAGCCAGAATGACAAGACACTAGTGAGCAATATATGTAGGTTGAAAGCAAAGAACATGACACAATTGAAGAAGTAATGTAGTAAAATATCTTATGGCATAAGTATCATGTTACTAGTAGCATCAAATCAAAGATTTGGGTGCGCAGAGAATATTTAAAGTGTCATTGCAATCAAAGTAATAATAGAAAATTCTCCCCAGGGTGTTATACAGGGTGTGTAGATAACTCTTGTAAAAAACACACACTGTGTACCAAAACAGCAATTAATATGAAGTGCACAAATAGAGAATATACTTGCACCCCTTAGTAGATATGGTCAAATAATCTAAAATACAAAATAAACACAAATGAGTGCAATACAGCCAGTAAAGCAAATTGAAGTAAATGCCCTTAAGAATTTAACTCACAATTCTGGAGTGGTTATAGTACCACTCCGGACTTTCAGGCTCAGGGAGGATCAAACCTTTGGGATCGTTGGATCCAAATAGTGGAGGTTAAAAGATGCACTGACCGCCAGCCAAACCATGGAGCAGGATACTTTATTGTAGATTAAATAGTTAATTATAAAGTGTATAACGGCACCCCCAGGTATACGAAGGATTAAAGCCATTGAGGATGCTCCCTTCCCCAATGCGGGAGCAGCTAACGAACACTCCAATTAGCCGAACAGGAACCATACGAATACTCCACACCATACGAATGCTCCAAACAGCCGAATAGGAAAACCATACGAATAAATCCCCCCAAGTAAGAGACAAGGCTTCGTATTGATGGTCAAGCAGTGATCTGATTTAATGGGGCTATCCGCCCGGTATTTATGCAGGTCTTCCACCAGGTGGACACTCCCCTAGGGGACCTGGTGGAAAACTGTGACAAAAAGATACAGTAGCCAATCACCAGAATACAGGTATAAACACTCCCCCTTAAGCCATACAGAACCCTCCTCTCTATCCTGGAGATAATTGGGAAGTAACTTGATTTTCTCTGAGGATAGAGCATAACCTCCATTTTAATAGAGACAATAAAAAGACATAAAAATATACAATAGTAAAACTACCGAATGAAACATGCATGTTCAATCGCATACATACAGTTCAATCACCATAGAGCCAACGTATTTCCACAGTCTTTCGTTATATGAATGGGCTCCATGGGATAGCTATCTGAGGTGACTCCATTCATGAGAAAAAGCACCGAACGGGCCGGCGTTTGTATGCTGGAGGAACAGAAGAAGGGAGGTCGACGGCTTCAGTGGTGTTCATGAGAAAATAGTGTCCGTTTTCAGTTCCATGAAATCATTGACGAACACCGCTGGACATTCGTATATCCAAGGTGGCCGCCGCCTCGTGTTCGGTCATACGAACGTCGACCACCCAGCCAACATTCGATAATTAGGAAGTGTCTGCGGTTAACCACAACGTTCTGAGTGGGCCAAGAGGTTAACAAGCAGCACACTTCCTTGCTGGGTGGCTGGCCGTTCTGCAGTTCTTTCGATGAAACTGGGGAATAACGTAGGGGCTGTACGGACAGGGAAATAGCCGAACAAACAGACGAATGAAGGGAAAATAAAATTCACAGACAGATGGGTCTGTCACAAAGTGGATATAGTAAAATCACCCTGCACGCAGAGGAGATGTAAAATCCTGGCAGTTAAATGGAGTTAGAGTCCAAGCGTCCTCTCGCTGTGAAATCCAGCCGGTCTCCCTCTTGGGGCTTTCTCAAGCTGATAGTGAGTGCTTCCATGATGTGCTTATAAACAGAATCAGGCCTCCTCTTAAAGTGCCAAGTGTCCGTTATCATAAAATATATACAGAAACAAAGTTTTTAAGGGAGTTTGCCATGAGTTTTTGAAGGAGCCTGCTTGCCAGACTCCTGCCCTGCGATTATGACCCCTGGGGTGTATTGCCATTGAAAAAGTTTATTTCTGCTTACTGGATTTTAAAACACTTTTTCTGCCCCTTTAAATCCATGGGAAAATGTGCGTGCTCAGATCCAAGCTATCTGGAGATATGTTGGACATATAGGTTAAACATTGTATTATATGAGTTATGTATTTTTATGTGTTTTTTGTAACAGTTTTTGGACTTAGAGATATTTCCTGTACCTGAAGACAATTGGCTTACCACAGCCACTAAAGCCAATTGTAACGAAGTCCCTTTCACCACTTTGTCCTGGAGAGGCCTGCATGCCTGCCTCCTCCCCTGCGACTATGGCCCCTGGGAGATTGTACCCTCTTAAACCAGCATTTGGCTTATGGACTTTTATTGGACTGTGTATGGCCCTTTAAGAACCGTCTGTGGGCACATTGTGACTTTGGTGAACAATGCCCCTTCAAGACTATGGCCCCTGGAAGATATTGCCTGTTAAAGACTATTTTAACAGATTGGATTTTAAAAGACTCTTGCTGCCCCTTTAAATTGTATTGGAGCAGTTCTGCAGCTTTAAATTGGCACTTCCGATGCAGCCGAAGTGCCGATGTAGTCGAAGTGGCCGCCATTCGACAAACGAACACGTGGTGGCGGCTGTGGTAACTTGTCTTCCTTGCATGATAATTTATCTTCCTTTCAGGACCTCCTTAAATAAAGAAACAGGTCTAGGTAGGGGGGCTAAGAATCTTTCCTTCCCTCCCACAATTGCTAAAGCAAGTGATGCATGAACAGGATGTGATGTAAAACACATCATCTCAACTAAGGGTATATAACATAAGGCCATCAGCCTGTTGCTTCCTTTTCTTCCTTGGTGGATGTGATGTCGAACTTGCAGCAGTGAGCCATTACTAGATGTGAAGGCCTAACCGTGGGTGAGATCAAACGTGTGGGGAAAGGGATTACTATATAGATAGATAGATAGATTTAAAAAGGGTTGTTGCTCCGTGGGTCTGGGCTGTGTGTTTGTGATACATTTATAGTATTGTGTTGTTGCCTTCTAAATAAATACCTTTTAATGTAGACGAACCTTGTGTAATATATATATATTAATTTGGTGATACACCACATTTTGGCGCCCACGAATTTTAGACTTCTACAAAGGTTATTTATGAGGTAATAACACATTAATAGATAGTCAGATTTATTTTTTTGAAAAAAAAAATGTATTTGTTGAATTATCCTCTGCATGGGAAATCAAGGGCTGATTGTGTTTGGAGTCTAGTTCGGGCCTCTATTTTAACCCCCTTAAGACCGCAGCCAAATGTACAAGTTGTGATCCAAAAAAAACATAAACAAAACTTGGCATTTGCGCTATATGTCTGTCGAACCGTAATTCACCTCTTTCATATTAAATGCACCCACACTTATTATATATCATTTTATTCACGGGAAACAGGGCTTTCGTTTAACATCAAATATTTAGGTATGGAACATAATTTAATATGAAAAAAATATTTTAAAAAATGGGAGAAAATAAGAATTTTAACTGTGAATGTCAAAATACTGTTTGCTTTTACTGCAATACAATACACATATTTGTATTCAGCGATGTCTCACGTGTAAAACAGTACCCCCTATGTACAGGTTTTATGGTGTTTTGGGAAGTTACAGGGTCAAATATAGGTCACAAACACTGGCCAAAGTTAGTGTTAATATTTGAAAATGCAAAAAACTAATTTGAACGCAAATATTGGCCAGTGTTTGTGACTAAGTGGCTACTAAAAAAAACTGAACATACCCTATTTGCAATACCCTGGGTTGTCTACTATTGCAAATGGTATGCTATAATGGGGATAATTTTCATTCCTGGGCTACCATACGGTCTCAAAGGCAACCTGGCGAATTTTAATGTGAAAAAACTGAAACGCAAACCTTATATTTGACAATGTAACTTTTGAAAACACCATAAAACCTGTACATGAGGGGTACTGTTATACTCAGGAGACTTCACTGAACACAAATATTAGTGTTTCAAAACAGTAAAACATATCACAACAATTATATTGTCAGTGTAAGTGCCATTTGTGTGTGAAAAATGCAAAAAATGTCACTGTCACTGACGATATCGTCGTTGTAATATATTTTACTGTTTTGAAACACTAATATTTACATAGTTACATAGTTAGATAGCTGAAAAGAGACTTGCGTCCATCAAGTTCAGCCTTCCTCACACCTGTTTTTTGCTGTTGATCCAAAAGAGAAAAAAAACAAAACAAAAAAAAAACCCCAGTTTGAAGCACAATTTTGCAACAAGCTAGGACAAAAAATTCCTTATTGACCCCAGAATGGCAGTCAGATTTATCCTTGAATCAAGCAGTTATTACCCTACATTGAAAGATTATATCCTTGAATATTCTGTCTTTGCAAGTATGCATCTAGTAGCTGTTTGAACATCTGTATGGACTCTGATAAAACCACTTCTTCAGGCAGAGAATTCCACATCCTGATTGTTCTTACAGTAAAAAAAACCTTTCCTTTGCCTTAGACGAAATCTTCTTTCCTCCAGTCTAAACGCATGGCCTCGTGTCCTATGTAAAGTCCGGTTTGTGAATAGATTTCCACACAATGGTTTGTATTGGCCCCGAATATATTTGTATAATGTTATCATATCCCCTCTCAGGCGACGTTTTTCTAAACTAAATAGGTTTAAATTTGTTAACCTTTCTTCATAGCTGATATGTTCCATTCCTTTTATTAATTTTGTAGCCCGCCTCTGCACTTTTTCTAGTGCCATGATATCCTTCTTTAGAACAGGTGCCCAAAATTGCACAGCATATTCAATATGTGGTCTTACCAGTGATTTATAGAGAGGCAAAATGATATTCTCGTCCCGAGAATGAATGCCCTTTTTCATGCATGACAATACCTTACTGGCCTTGGCCACTGCTGATTGACATTGCACATTGTTGCATAGTTTGTTGTCTATAACAATTCCCAAGTCCTTTTCGTGTGTTGTTATCCCTAATTCGCTTCCATTAAGGGTATACGTTGCTTGTGTATTCTTTACGCCGAAGTGCATAACTTTGCATTTTTCAACATTAAATTTCATCTGCCATTTGAGTGCCCAGTCCTCCAGTCTATCTAAATCCTTCTGCAGCAAAGTAATATCTTGCTCACATTGTATTATTTTACAAAGTTTTGTGTCATCTGCAAACACTGAAACATGACTTTCAATGCTGTCTTCAAGATCATTTATAAAAATGTTAAATAGAAGGGGTCCCAGAACAGACCCCTGAGGGACACCACTTGCCACCTCTGTCCAGCTTGAAAATTTACCATTAACGACAACTCTTTGTATTCTGTTTTTAAGCCAATGTTCTACCCAAGAACAAGCATTTTCATCGAGACCGATTTCCTTGAGTTTGAACACTAATCTTTTGTGTGGAACTGTATCAAATGCCTTGGCAAAATCCAAATAGATCACATCCACTGCAACACCCTGATCTATACTTCTACTTCTTCGTAGAACGCAATCAAGTTAGTTTGACATGACCTGTGCTTCATAAAACCGTGCTGATTTTTGCTGATAACCATATTCTTCTCAAGGAATTCTTGAATATTATCCCTTAATAACCTTTCAAATATTTTACCAGCCACAGAAGTTAAGCTCACAGGTCTATAATTTCCAGGCAAGGATTTTGAACCCTTTTTGAATATAGGAACCACATCTGCCTTCCTCCAATCCTCCGGAACACTTCCTGAAAGAAAAGAATCTTGAAAGATTAAAAACAGAGGTTCACTTATTTCTACACTTAGTTCCTTAAGTACACGTGGATGGATACCGTCAGGCCCTGGAGCTTTGTTTATATTAACTTTCTTTAGTTGCTGCAGCACATTGTCTTGAGTTAACCAATTACAATTATTCTGCAAGTTTTTAGTAGCAATCATTTGCACATCTATTGCCATGGGTTCTTCTTTAATATATACGGAGGAGAAATAGTTATTTAGAATTCCTGCCTTTTCTTGGTCTTCATTAACTAACACCCCCGTTTCAGTTTTAAGTGTACCTATACTTTGATTTTTGGGTTTTTTGGAATTTATGTACTTAAAAAATGCTTTGGGGTTGGTTTTGCTCTCTTTAGCTATCATTTTTTCATTTTGAAGTTTAGCAAGTTTAATTGCCTTTTTGCACGCATTATTTGCTTTCTTATATCTTTTATAAGATGCATCTGATTTGTCTGATTTAAATGCTTTAAATGCCCTTTTCTTATTTTTAATCTCTTGTTTTACTTCTCTACTAAGCCACATTGGTTTTAATTAATATTTGTGTTCAGCGAAGTCTTCCGAGTAAAACAGTACCCCCCATGTACAGGTTTTATGGTGTCTTGGAAAGTTACAGGGTTAAATATAGTGCTAGAAAATTTAATTCCCTGAACTTTCGGCCTGGGTTGTCAGGCAGGTCCTGTAAATTGTAATTAATAAAATGACCTAATTATGTAAAATTATTACATAAATATATACCTAGAATTATGATATATATATATATATATATATATATATATATATATATATATATATATATGTGTGTGTGTATATATATATATATGTGTATATATATATATATATATATATATATATGTGTGTGTATATATATATATATATATATATATATATATATATTTGTGGTCGTGGTAATATAGCCGTATATGAGATCATAGCATATAATAACATAAATACCAATTAGTTGGAATTAGTCGGTTGTGGTGTGCCGAAACCGACAGAGCAGTAGGCCTGTAAAAAGTGGGCCCACCTTAGAGGGTGTTTGTAATAGAGGGAGTGGCGGGTGGGGTGACTCGCCAGACCATTGACGGTAATGTGAGAGTGGATTGGTAGCCCTTTTATAGGGAAACCAAGCCCCTCCCACAACTACAGGCCAAGCCTTCATATTTGTGGTCGTGGCAATATAGCCGTATATGAGATCATAGCATATAATAACATAAATACCAATTAGTTGGAATTAGTCGGTTGTGGTGTGCCGAAACCGACAGAGCAGTAGGCCTGTAAAAAGTGGGCAAAAATAAAATACCATCAGACATAATACGTTGACCAAAAACTTTATTTAGATAAGTCACAGAAAGCTAGTCTTAATTCTTTAACAGGATTGGGTATGTAGAGAGTATAAGCGGAAGATTTCCAGCGTCCCATTGTTTTGATGAAGTGCGGAGGTATGTAGATGCTGCCCCGATTCGAAAAGAATGACCTGAAAATTGACTAGGGTTCAAGCCGAGTCTAGTCAACAGCAGTCTTACATAGAGCATAAACCTTGCTGTAGTTAGAACGTTACCGTGCAGTTCTAGCAAAGGTTGTAATGGTTGTTTGTGGAGTGATTGCAGATAATTGTCAAAATTTTGTACCGGGCACCATTTGTTATGAGTAGGGTACAACGGGATCGTAACGGTATGACCCATGGTGCTGATTTTTGAGTGTTTAAGTATGAGTAGGTAATGGTCGTTTTGTTTCTTTAAGTCCATGGTTCTTAAGTAATCGGTGGTCGTAATAGTCCTAGTTGTGAATTCGTTGGGACGGAGGAATCCATAAAAATTTAGATATATGGCTGTCTTTATTACCGTGTTTGTCCTGGGCTCAAAAGGGGAGGAATCTAACAAGTTGACTAGTGCATGAAATATATGGCTATCTATAGGTAGTTGTTTTGCGGGGACATGTGTGTCTAATTTTTTAATGCCTCTAAGAACTGTCTTGATTTGATATGAGGACAGGAAACTGGTGGCTTTGGGTTGTTGAATAAGCATGTGGTGTTGAATTCCCGTGAGGTATAGTTTAATAGTGTTAAATTATAGTTTTAGGTTGATGTGGCAAAAAGAAGTGAAACCCAATATTGATTCTATCGTGAACATGTTGTGAATGTGAAAATGTCAGGATCGGGACAGGGATCCAACACGCAGAGTACAAAGAGAGGAAAGGTACGTATACCGGGCCTTAGAATGGCCGGACTAACGTACCGAGAGTAATAGAGAATAGTCAGAGACAAGCCGAGGTCGAGGGAACGAGAAGACAGATAAGCGAGAGACAAGCCGGGTCAAGGGATAACAGAGAAGCAGGGTAGTACAACGAGCCGAGTCAAAACCAATAGAGCAAACAAGAATACCAGAGCGCTGAGTGACTAGACAAGCTAGAACCACGACAGGGCAATGAGCTGAAGTGAGAAGTAAGCTTAAATACCCTGGCTCTGGATGGTAATCACGCCTCTGACAAGTACCGATTGGATGTCGGAGACTTGAGTGACAGGTCGCTCGTGATAGCGTCATGACGTCACGTATTGAGCGTCCTGCTAGAAAAGGACGTGGATTCCTCGCGGCCGGTGTTTAAGTGACTGGATGAACCGCGAGGAACGGAGGAAACAGCTCGCCTGGACGGATAAACCACCAAGTCTCTACCTCCCTTAGAGGTAGAGGCCTCAGGTACCCTGACAGTACCCCCCCTCTCAGATACGCCCACCGGGCGGAATGAACCGGGGCGAGATGGGAAGCGGAGGTGAAATGCTCTGCGAAGGCGAGAAGCATGAACGTCCTCCTGAGGTACCCAACTCCTCTCCTCAGGACCATATCCCCTCCAGTTGACCAGATATTGCAATTTTCCCCTTGAAATTCTGGAGTCAATGATGGAGCTGACCTCGTACTCCTCCCGACCCTCCACCTGAACAGGACGAGGTGAGGAGGCCTTAGAGGAGAATTTGTTGCAAATAAGAGGTTTCAACAAGGAGACATGAAAGGAGTTAGGAATGCGTAAGGCAGGTGGCAGAGCAAGGCGATACGCAACCGGATTGATACGAGTGAGAACCCTGTAAGGGCCTATGTAACGAGGAGCAAATTTCATAGATGGAACTTTTAGGCGAATATTCTTGGTACTCAACCATACCCTATCCCCAGGAACAAAAACAGGAGCCGCTCTTCTATGCTTGTCAGCGTGTTTCTTGAACAGCGAGGAACTATGTAATAGAATTTGCCGAGTCTGATCCCATAATTTCTTCAGGTTGGCGACATGATCATCAACCGACGGTATCCCCTGAGAAGAGGAAACCGAAGGAAAAATCGAAGGATGAAAGCCATAGTTCATGAAGAAAGGGCTAGAGCGAGTTGAATCGCAAACAAGGTTATTGTGTGCGAACTCCGCCCAAGGAATCAGACCGACCCAATCGTCCTGGTGTTCGGAAACAAAGCAACGTAGATACTGTTCGATCTTTTGATTAGTACGTTCAGCAGCTCCGTTAGACTGAGGGTGATAGGCAGAGGAGAAGTTCAATTTGATGCCCATTTGAGAACAAAAGGATCTCCAGAAACGTGAGACAAATTGAGAACCTCTATCAGAAACAATCTCTGAAGGAATCCCATGTAGGCGAAAAACCTCTCTCGCAAAAATCTCCGCCAATTCAGGAGAAGTCGGAAGTTTAGGTAATGGCACGAAATGGGCCATCTTAGTAAATCTATCCACCACCGTGAGAATAACAGTCTGTCTCTTGGAAGCAGGCAAATCAACGATAAAGTCTATGGACAAACAGGACCAAGGTTTCTCAGGAATGTCCAAGGGGTGTAACAGACCACATGGAGATGCATGAAGTAGTTTAGTCTTGGCACAAGTCTCACAAGCTGCGACGAACTCCTCAATATCTTTTCGAAGTGAAGGCCACCAGAAATCCTTGGATATCAGAGAGTATGTCTTGCGAATACCAGGATGACCAGCTATTTTACTTTCGTGAAAGCATTGTAAGAGCTCCAGTTGAAGTTCAGGAGGAACAAAGTTTCTTCCCTCAGGAGTGTTTCCAGGAGCTAGATGTTGTGACTTCAAGATCTGGTCAAGTAGCGGAGAATGAATTTTGAGACTGGTATTAGCAATAATATTGCATTTGGGTACAATGGAGGACAACAGTGGTTCAACTGAGGCAGAGGGCTCATATTGGCGAGATAGCGCATCGGCTTTAGAATTCTTTGACCCAGGTCTGTAAGTCAGAACGTAATTGAAATGGGTAAGAAACAACGACCAACGAGCCTGCCTGGAGGACAGACGTTTGGCCTCTCCGATATAAGACAAGTTTTTGTGGTCTGTCAGAATGGTAACAGGATGTAAAGTACCTTCCAATAAATGTCTCCACTCTTTCAAAGCCTTGATAACCGCTAGTAATTCTCTGTCACCAATGTCATACCTGCTCTCAGTACCGGTCAATTTTTTAGAGAAAAATCCACATGGATGTAATGGTTTATCAACACCCAACCTTTGAGATAGGACAGCACCTAAACCAGTCTCTGATGCGTCTACCTCAAGTAAAAAAGGCAGAGAAGTGTCGGGGTGAACTAAAATTGGAGCGGAAGCGAAAAGCTCCTTGAGAGTTTTGAACGCCAGGAGAGCTTCAGTAGTCCAATTCTTAGTATCAGCCCCCTGTTTGGTCATGTTAGTGATAGGTGCGATAATGGAAGAATAGCCCTTAATAAAGCGCCTATAATAATTAGAAAAACCAATAAATCTCTGTACGGCTTTAAGACCTTTGGGTAAAGGCCACTCTAGAATGGATTGGAGCTTATCCGGATCCATCTTAAATCCCTCCCCAGAGATCACATAGCCGAGAAAGGTTACCTGGGTTTGATCAAAGCTACATTTCTCCAACTTGCAGTACAAGCCATGCTGGAGAAGCTTGTGCAAAACCCTCCTGACTTGCTTGTGATGAATCTCAATGTCACTAGAATGAATGAGTATATCATCTAGGTATACAATGACGCAATCTTGCTGAAATTCCCTAAGAACCTCATTTATCAGATCCTGGAATACAGCTGGTGCATTGCATAACCCAAAAGGCATAACAGTATATTCATAGTGACCATATCGAGTATTGAATGCCGTCATCCACTCATGTCCCTGCTGGATTCTCACCAAGTTATATGCCCCTCTGAGGTCTAACTTGGTGAAAATTGTAGAGCCCTTCAAACGATCGAAGAGTTCGGTAATCAAGGGGATGGGATAGGCATTTTTAATGGTTATCTTATTTAGGCCTCGATAATCAATACAAGGCCTCAGAGAACCATCCTTCTTTTTAACAAAAAAAAATCCAGCCCCGGCAGGGGAGGAGGACCTTCTAATGAATCCCTTGTCTAAATTTTCGTGAATATACTCCTCTAGAACTGAGTTCTCTTTCGTAGATAACGGGTATACATGACCTCTGGGCGGCATGGTACCAGGGAGTAGGTTAATTTTGCAATCAAAGGACCTGTGTGGGGGTAAGGTATCGGCTTTCTTTTTGTCAAATACAGCCTTTAAATCTAGATACTGAGACGGAATTTGTGTCTCTGTAGGATTATCAGAGTTAGCCGCTGTATTGGTTAAGCCGAGAGGTGAGACTTTCCGCAAGCATTTCTCTTGACAATTCTGTCCCCACGAAACTATCTCCCCTGACTCCCAATTAATAATAGGGTTATGTCTCCTCAACCAGGAGTACCCCAGCACTATGGGAATAGACGGAGAAGAAATGAGCAGTAAGGATATGTCTTCTCTATGTAGGATGCCAACAGTTAAGTTAATCGGTATGGTCTCATGGAAAATAACAGGCTCAAGTAACGGTCTACCATCGATGGCCTCAACGGCCAGTGGTGTCTCTTTTAACTGGGATGGAATAGCATGCTTGGCAGCAAAACCCTGATCTATAAAGCTCTCAGCAGCTCCAGAATCGATTAGTGCCATAGTCTTAACTACTCCCTTCTCCCACTTTAAAGAAACGGGTAACAGAAGCCTGAGCTCTTTGTAGTTGTGAATAGAGGACAAAGTAGAAACACCCAAGGCCTGTCCTCTAGAGGAACTTAGGTGCGAGCGTTTCCCGAACGATTGGGACAGTTTAGGCGTAAATGACCCCTGACTCCACAATACATACATAAGCCCTCCCTTCTCCTGTACTGTCTCTCACTCTCTGTGAGATGAGTACTGCCTATCTGCATAGGTTCAGGAATACGTAAGCCCTCGAACTCAGAAATTTGAAAGGTAGGCGCTAGTTTAAAGGAGGGTCTACGGGTCCTATCTCGAGTGTTCAGCCTCTCTCTTAAGCGTTCATCAATACGAGATATAAAAGAAATTAAATCCTCCAAATTTTCAGGAAGTTCTCTAGTAGCGACCTCGTCAAGAATTACATCTGATAACCCATTCAGAAACACATCTATATAAGCCTGTTCGTTCCACTTAACTTCTGCCGCCAAGGACCTGAACTCTAGTGCATAATCCACAAGTGTTCGATTGTCTTGTCTAAGGCGCAACAGTAATCTAGCTGCATTGACCTTCCTACCAGGGGGGTCAAAAGTTCTTCTAAACGCAGCTACAAAGGCATTATAATTATAGACTAGTGGGTTATCATTCTCCCATAAAGGATTGACCCATCTCAAAGCTTTTTCAATGAGTAGAGTGATAATAAATCCAACCTTCGCTCTATCAGTAGGATAAGAGCGGGGTTGTAATTCGAAATGGATGCTAATCTGGTTTAGAAAGCCACGACACTTCTCCGGTGACCCGCCATAACGTACTGGTGGGGTAATACGGGAAGAAGCACCTACAGTGGCTACCTCTAGACCTGAGACTGCAGGAGAAATAGAAGGAGTACGTGTCTCCTCAGGTGGATTACTAGCACGGGACAAAAGTGCCTGTAGTGCCAAAGCCATCTGATCCATCCTATGCTCCATGGCGTCAAACCTGGGATCCGAAGAACCAAGCTGACTGTTTGTACCTGCAGGATCCATTGGCCCTGTCGTAATGTCAGGATCGGGACAGGGATCCAACACGCAGAGTACAAAGAGAGGAAAGGTACGTATACCGGGCCTTAGAATGGCCGGACTAACGTACCGAGAGTAATAGAGAATAGTCAGAGACAAGCCGAGGTCGAGGGAACGAGAAGACAGATAAGCGAGAGACAAGCCGGGTCAAGGGATAACAGAGAAGCAGGGTAGTACAACGAGCCGAGTCAAAACCAATAGAGCAAACAAGAATACCAGAGCGCTGAGTGACTAGACAAGCTAGAACCACGACAGGGCAATGAGCTGAAGTGAGAAGTAAGCTTAAATACCCTGGCTCTGGATGGTAATCACGCCTCTGACAAGTACCGATTGGATGTCGGAGACTTGAGTGACAGGTCGCTCGTGATAGCGTCATGACGTCACGTATTGAGCGTCCTGCTAGAAAAGGACGTGGATTCCTCGCGGCCGGTGTTTAAGTGACTGGATGAACCGCGAGGAACGGAGGAAACAGCTCGCCTGGACGGATAAACCACCAAGTCTCTACCTCCCTTAGAGGTAGAGGCCTCAGGTACCCTGACAGAAAATCAGTGATGAATTTCCTGAATATGTGAAATGCTCTGTCGTAAGTGTTTCTAGTATTTACAGAAAGTGCCAGGTGAGAAATGTGACGTGCGTTATTTAACAAAGCTTTTAATCCATTATCATGTCTGTGAAAAGTGGGGCTGGAGTTGCCCGTCTGGAGGCGGTGGGTAGTGTCGTGAAGAATTCCTGAAAAATAAATCGAGACAAGTGATCAGCACTGATGTTTGTGCACCCTGGAACGTAAATACATGTTAAAAAGAATTGGCAAGTGGCTGCTACCCATGTGAGTCATCTCAAGAGCCTCATCATTACCAGGGATGATGACCGGCCTTTATTGACAATATGGCAAGTAGCCATATTGTCAGAATAGCACCAAACCGTGTGACCGGACCACTGGTGGCCCCAGGTAACGGCCGCTGCCACGATGGGGTACAACTCAAATAAAGCTGAGGTCTCTGTGAATTTTGTGAGTGATTTTACCTCAGTTGGCCACGGCCCCCCAAGCCATTGGTCTCCCCATATGGCTGCGAACCCTGTGCTTGCGCGTCTGTCCATAGTGTAGGTGAAGTGTCTGAGTGAGGTGGTATAAACATGGCACACCCGTTCCAAGAAGTGAGGAAAATTCTCCACATGCGCAAATCGGATGTTGCGTGGTTGTCTAATGAAATGTAAGATGTGTCTGAGGTAAATTGTGGAAATAGTGACAGCAAATGTGAAATAAATGATCTCCCCTGAAAAATTATTCTCATTGCAAAATTAAGCGATCCCAGCAATGATTGTAGGTCTTTTTTTGTGCAACAACCTTGCTGTAGGTAATGGTCAATGCTTTCCAGGATACGCTCAATTTTCTCATGAGGGAGGCTAGCCTGCATGTGTACTGTGTCTAGTTGTATCCCCAGAAATTGCATCTAAGTGTCGGGCCCCAGGGCCTTGTGTGGGGAGACTGGGATAGAAAGTGACTCAAATAATGCCAACATGGGTCTTAAACTTGTGGGTGGAAGTGTGTTGTTCTCAATTGTGAGGAAATCGTCTAAATAGTGAATCACTGAGGGACATTTGCATACATTGAGTAACAACCAACATAAGGCCTCTGCAAATGTGTCGAAAATACGCGGGCTGCTTTTAGAGCCAAAAGTGAGACGGGTGAAGAAATAGTATAACCCTTCCCATTTAATGCCGTGAAGGTGCCAAAGTGTAGGGTGCATAGGAAGTAATTTGAAGGCGTTCACTAATCCGTTTTACTTAACCATGCCCCTGTGCCTGCTTTTATGATAGCCCCAATGGCATGGTCGATAGTGGCGTAATGTAGTGAAAACTCTTCCGATGGTATGAGGGAATTTAAGCTAGAGACTGTGGAGGAATGTGGTGCGAATAAATCAATGATCAGCCTGGGTTTAAGTGAGTTTTTCCCCGTGACAATCCCAATGGGATTGGTTCTCCAAGAAGTGAAAGGTGGTGAGAGGAAAGGACCCAGCAAAAAACCTTGGTTCACCTCGATTGTGATAAGTTTATGTACCAGCTGTGGGTCATCTCGTGTGGAAAGTAAGTTGTCACATTCCAGTGCGCCTGTAGGTAAATGTATCAACCCTGTGTGAAAACCCTCCGATAGACCTGTTATGAGGTAGTCACTGAAATGTCGTGATGGGTGTAGATGTAGCAAATCGGTGAATAAGCTGAGGTTCACGCATGTGAGATAGGTTTTTGGGAAAGCTTTATTTGGGCACATTGTCTTGGAATGAGCCCTAAAACAGTGTGAACAAACATGCATTAGTCTACAAGAACTAAACCCACAATTGCCAGCATTAAAATTGTTACATACTTGGGATTTCCCTAAGAAGACACTATCTCTTCCTAGTTTGTCTTTCAAACCTTTATTTGATCTTGGGGGGTTAGTAGTTGCTTGGTTTTGTTCTACCTCAGCTGTATTAGGGCAGAAATTAGTGCTGTGGGTTGCTGATGAGCATACTGCACAAGTTGGGGGCTTGAGGCCTGCAAAGTGCCTACAGAATAGCTCAGTGTCCAACTTGTTCCACTTAATGCTTAAATTGAACTGAGCCAGAGCTGCAGCCACCTTTGCAGAGATGGAACGGTGGTAATCGTAAAACGCTGTACCACCGTATTTGTGCCCCAGATCCACCAACTTGTGCATGTACGCATCTAGAAATAAAAAGAGGGGGGGAAGGGCTGCGCTAGAGAGTAATAATACAGTATAAACCAGACCAAATGGTCACAATCCGATGGTAACGGTAAGCGTAAGTCTCTAGAAACAAGTGTAGAAAAATATATATAAAAGAGTCTTTGTAGATGATAAAAATAAAGTGTAAAAATAAAAATAAAAATAAAAATAAATATAAAAAGTCTCACTGATGTACGCATCTAGCTCGGCTCTTTTCCCTGGTTATACAGTGCAATATACATCCCTATAGATGCCAAAACCTAACACAACTTCTGGTATATTCAATTTTTTGTTCAGGCGAGGGTCCCTAGCTTTAAGGACTACAGAAATGTCCCCACAAGCAAAGGTCCTGTTCTCAAGGACATCCTGGGAGGCAATGAGCAATGAAGCTAGGTTAACGTCCTTGCCTTCCAGAATGTCCTTTTTAAGGTGAGCTGGGACCATGTGTGAGGGATCAATAGATTCTATGTCAGCCGTGGCTGGTAGGGTATTACCGGGTAAGGTATTAGCAAGAGGCTGAGTGGTGACCGTTGTATTTGTAGTGGAGTGAGTAGCACTATCGGCCTCCAATTTGTCCAGCCTGTCGCTGATTTTCCCCATGGATGTCATAAGGGACGTCATCATAGCATGAAATGCTGGTACTTGAGACCCGCTAGGGCCTTCCCCTGCCTCGGAGTTGTCAGTGGTAGTGTTCAGTAGCCTATACAACTCCGCCTTTCTAGCTGTAGCTGGGAAAGGGATGCAGCGTCTTCTTAGTTCAGCTGTAAGACGTGGTATGGTCCACGATCTAAGGGATGCCGGGCTATTCACGTCTGTACTTGAACCAGGGGTGGCAGGCCTAGCGGGTGTGCTAGGTAGTGACAGTTCTTCAGGAATATCTGGCGTTAGTGACATAACTGAAATTATAAATATATATAGTCATTCGTATGAATTGTTTTGTGGGTGGGTACTGGTGGGCTAGCAAAATACCAAGCGGTGAAACAATTAAGCTTTTTTGAACGTGACAGATGAGGCCCTGCTAGTTGCCAAGCGGCTTGAGAGGCACTATCTATGCGTGGGCCCGAGGGGACGTTTGAGGCCACCGAACGTTGTGGCAGGGTGTTGGCCTCTCGGTGTCATTTAAAGCATAAGAAAGATTGGGAGTGACAGGTGAGGCCCTCTATTTGCATTGATGCGAGGCGGCTAGCTATGATTTGGCCCGAGGGACGTATCACCTCCGAGTGTGAGGTTAGGGATGTTGGCCTCGCGGGACCACTAGCCTATGGATTGAGACCAGAAAATATTTATCTAATTGGGCCACCTAACCTTGGACCAGTACCCCTCAAATAATATTTTTAGGAAATAGTGGGATCTGGCGTAGTACCTGAAAAGTGAGTCAGGCTTGACCTCTCAATTGAAGAGTAACTGTGATTTTGTCGGGTGGTTAACGTGTGGGTATAAGATGATATATAAATATCTGAATCTGGGGTAGTGGTTAGGCCAGATCGTGGACCTTAGAACCAGAACCTACCCGATAACTGCAGAGGAGATATAACTGAGAGAAAACCGGCTTCTTGCTTGTAAAAGCTACCGTTCCGCTGACTAAGCCTAGGAGAGTAAATAATATATTTAACCTAATATCATATGTTATATGGCCATTACATAAATCATATGACAATATTACCAACCTATAAATAAAGTATAAATGGTACCGACTCAGGTGCCCAATTCTTAATATAACTTCTGATAAGGAAACCTGTGGGAAGATGTCAGAAATCACAATTAAGGTGTAGCATAATTTTATGTATATATAATGAGAGAAAGAGAGAGGGGAGAAAAAAAATAATAATGTTGTGTGTAGTATCGTTATTGACCGGTAGGCGAGATTCCACCTAAGAAGTGGGTGCCGGATCGTGTTTAAATTCATTATTAAAGTGTGAATTTAAAAAGTGATAATACAGTACATATTAACCGTTTAGTTTGGTAGCAGAACATTTTTTAGTGTGTAGCCGAATGCAGCGTTCGTTTTGAAGTTAAAAGGACATGGATTATTTTACTGAGCGGCGGAGTGCCGAAATGCGAAAGGGCTCCGCCGTGTAAGCCGTGAGTAAGAAGCAGTTTGCTTTACGGCGGGCCCCACTTACGTTTTTTTCGGCGGCAGCGAGTACCGGAAAACTGTGCGGACGGCGGCAGCGGGAAAAGAAAGCCTGGGGAGCCCGGACAACGCAGGAGAGCACCGGACCAAGAGACCAGGTAAGACGAAATCCAAGATGGCGGTCAGAACCGGAAGTAGCGTTTTTGACTCGCCAGACCATTGACGGTAATGTGAGAGTGGATTGGTAGCCCTTTTATAGGGAAACCAAGCCCCTCCCACAACTACAGGCCAAGCCTTCATATATATGTATATAATTTTTTTCATTATTTTTATTTATACATAGGTATATATATAGTGATATACCGAACTGTTCGCCGGCGAATCGTTCCTGGCGAACATAGCGTGTTTGTGTTCGCCACCGCGGGCGAACACATGCGCGGTTCGATCCGCCCCCTATTCGTCATCATTGAGCAAACTTTGACCCTGTGCCTTTCGGTCAGCAGACACATTCCAGCAAATTAGAAGCAGACCCTCCCTTCCAGACCCTCCCACCTCCCTCCCAGCATCCATTTTAGATTCATTCTGAAGTTGCATTCTTAGTGAGAGGAGGGAAAGTGTAGCTGCTGCTCATTAGATAGGGAAATTGATAGCTAGGCTAGGGTATTCAGTGTCCACTACAGTCCTGAAGGACTCATCTGATCTCTGCTGTAAGAAAAGCACCCCCAAAAAGCCCTTTTTAGGGCTAGAACATCAGTCTGCTTTTTTTTTTCTTTTTTTTTTTCTCTGTACTGTAATTGCAGTTGCCTGCCTGCCAGCTTCTGTGTCAGGCTCACAGTGGATACTATGCCCATTTGCCCAGTGCAACCACTCATATCTGGTGTCACAATAGCTTACGCTTGACATTTAAAAATAAAAAAATTATTTCACTGTAATAGATTGAATAGCAGTTAGTTGTCTGCAAGCGTCTGGGTGTCAGGCCTTAAGCCTGTACTCTGCCAACCTCTGCCAGTGTACTTTGCCACCTTATATCTGGTGTCTCTATAGCGTGCCTTTACAAAGAAAAATAGTTTTTCACCGTAAGCTAATAGCAGTCAGTGTCCTTGAAGCGGGTGGCAGGCCTTCAGCGTGTGCTCTGCCAACCTCTGCCAGTGTACTTTGCAACTCATATCTGGTGTCTCTATAGCGTGCCTTTACAAAGAAAAATAGTTTTTCACTGTAAGCTAATAGCAGTCAGTGTCCTTAAAGCGGGTGTCAGGCCTTCAACGTGGGCTCTGCCAACCTCTGCAAGTGTACTTTGCCACTCATATCTGGTGTCTCTATAGCGTGCTTTTACAAAGAAAAACTGTTTTTCAGTGTAAGCTAATAGCAGTCAGTGTCCTTAAAGCGGGTGTCAGGCCTTCAGCGTGTGCTCTGCCAACCTCTGCCAGTGTACTTTGCCACTCATATCTGGTGTCTCTATAGCGTGCCTTTACAAAGAAAAAAAGTTTTTCAGTGTAAGCTAATAGCAGTCAGTGTCCTTAAAGCGGGTGTCAGGCCTTCAGCGTGTGCTCTGCCAACCTCTGCCAGTGTACTTTGCCAATCATATCTGGTGTCTCTATAGCGTGCCTTTACAAAGAAAAAAAGTTTTTCAGTGTAAGCTAATAGCAGTCAGTGTCCTTAAAGCGGGTTTCAGGCCTTCAGCGTGTGCTCTGCCAACCTCAGCAAGTGTACTTTGACACTCATATCTGGTGTCTCTATAGCGTGCCTTTACAAAGAAAAACTGTTTTTCAGTGTAAGCTAATAGCAGTCAGTGTCCTTAAAGCGGGTTTCAGGCCTTCAGCGTGTGCTCTGCCAACCTCAGCAAGTGTACTTTGCCACTCATATCTGGTGTCTCTGTAGCGTGCCTTAACAAAGAAAAAAAGTTTTTCAGTGTAAGCTAATAGCAGTCAGTGTCCTTAAAGCGGGTTTCAGGCCTTCAGCGTGTGCTCTGCCAACCTCAGCAAGTGTACTTTGCCACTCATATCTGGTGTCTCTGTAGCTTGCCTTAACAAAGAAAAAAAGTTTTTCAGTGTAAGCTAATAGCAGTCAGTGTCCTTAAAGCGGATGTCAGGCCTTCAGCGTGTGCTCTGCCAACCTCTGCCAGTGTACTTTGCCACTCATATCTGGTGTCTCTATAGCGTGCCTTTACAAAGAAAAAAAGTTTTTCACTGTAAGCTAATAGCAGTCAGTGTCCTTAAAGCGGGTGTCAGGCCTTCAACGTGTGCTCTGCCAACCTCTGCAAGTGTACTTTGCCACTCATATCTGGTGTCTCTATAGCGTGCTTTTACAAAGAAAAACTGTTTTTCAGTGTAAGCTAATAGCAGTCAGTGTCCTTAAAGCGGGTGTCAGGCCTTCAGCGTGTGCTCTGCCAACCTCTGCCAGTGTACTTTGCCACTCATATCTGGTGTCTCTATAAAGTGCCTTTACAAAGAAAAAAAGTTTTTCAGTGTAAGCTAATAGCAGTCAGTGTCCTTAAAGCGGGTGTCAGGCCTTCAGCGTGTGCTCTGCCAACCTCTGCCAGTGTACTTTGCCAATCATATCTGGTGTCTCTATAGCGTGCCTTTACAAAGAAAAATAGTTTTTCAGTGTAAGCTAATAGCAGTCAGTGTCCTTAAAGCGGGTTTCAGGCCTTCAGCGTGTGCTCTGCCAACCTCAGCAAGTGTACTTTGCCACTCATATCTGGTGTCTCTGTAGCGTGCCTTAACAAAGAAAAAAAGTTTTTCAGTGTAAGCTAATAGCAGTCAGTGTCCTTAAAGCGGGTTTCAGGCCTTCAGCGTGTGCTCTGCCAACCTCAGCAAGTGTACTTTGCCACTCATATCTGGTGTCTCTGTAGCTTGCCTTAACAAAGAAAAAAAGTTTTTCAGTGTAAGCTAATAGCAGTCAGTGTCCTTAAAGCGGATGTCAAGCCTTCAGCGTGTGCTCTGCCAACCTCAGCAAGTGTACTTTGCCACTCATATCTGGTGTCTCTGTAGCTTGCCTTAACAAAGAAAAAAAGTTTTTCAGTGTAAGCTAATAGCAGTCAGTGTCCTTAAAGCGGGTGTCAGGCCTTCAGCGTGTGCTCTGCCAACCTCTGCCAATGTCTCTATAGCGTGCCTTTACAAAGAAAAAAAGGTTTTCACTGTAAGCTAATAGCAGTCAGTGTCCTTAAAGCGGGTGTGAGGCCTTCAGCGTGTGCTCTGCCAACCTCAGCAAGTGTACTTTGCCACTCATATCTGGTGTCTCTATAGCGTGCCTTTACAAAGAAAAAAAGTTTTTCAGTGTAAGCTAATAGCAGTCAGTGTCCTTAAAGCGGGTGTCAGGCCTTCAGCGTGTGCTCTGCCAACCTCAGCAAGTGTACTTTGCCACTCATATCTGGTGTCTCTATAGCGTGCCTTTACAAAGAAAAAAAGTTTTTCAGTGTAAGCTAATAGCAGTCAGTGTCCTTAAAGCGGGTGTCAGGCCTTCAGCGTGTGCTCTGCCAACCTCTGCCAGTGTACTTTGCCAATCATATCTGGTGTCTCTATAGCGTGCCTTTACAAAGAAAAATAGTTTTTCAGTGTAAGCTAATAGCAGTCAGTGTCCTTAAAGCGGGTTTCAGGCCTTCAGCGTGTGCTCTGCCAACCTCAGCAAGTGTACTTTGACACTCATATCTGGTGTCTCTATAGCGTGCCTTTACAAAGAAAAACTGTTTTTCAGTGTAAGCTAATAGCAGTCAGTGTCCTTAAAGCGGGTTTCAGGCCTTCAGCGTGTGCTCTGCCAACCTCTGCAAGTGTACTTTGCCACTCATATCTGGTGTCTCTATAGCGTGCTTTTACAAAGAAAAACTGTTTTTCAGTGTAAGCTAATAGCAGTCAGTGTCCTTAAAGCGGGTGTCAGGCCTTCAGCGTGTGCTCTGCCAACCTCTGCCAGTGTACTTTGCCACTCATATCTGGTGTCTCTATAAAGTGCCTTTACAAAGAAAAAAAGTTTTTCAGTGTAAGCTAATAGCAGTCAGTGTCCTTAAAGCGGGTGTCAGGCCTTCAGCGTGTGCTCTGCCAACCTCTGCCAGTGTACTTTGCCAATCATATCTGGTGTCTCTATAGCGTGCCTTTACAAAGAAAAATAGTTTTTCAGTGTAAGCTAATAGCAGTCAGTGTCCTTAAAGCGGGTTTCAGGCCTTCAGCGTGTGCTCTGCCAACCTCAGCAAGTGTACTTTGCCACTCATATCTGGTGTCTCTGTAGCGTGCCTTAACAAAGAAAAAAAGTTTTTCAGTGTAAGCTAATAGCAGTCAGTGTCCTTAAAGCGGGTTTCAGGCCTTCAGCGTGTGCTCTGCCAACCTCAGCAAGTGTACTTTGCCACTCATATCTGGTGTCTCTGTAGCTTGCCTTAACAAAGAAAAAAAGTTTTTCAGTGTAAGCTAATAGCAGTCAGTGTCCTTAAAGCGGATGTCAAGCCTTCAGCGTGTGCTCTGCCAACCTCAGCAAGTGTACTTTGCCACTCATATCTGGTGTCTCTGTAGCTTGCCTTAACAAAGAAAAAAAGTTTTTCAGTGTAAGCTAATAGCAGTCAGTGTCCTTAAAGCGGGTGTCAGGCCTTCAGCGTGTGCTCTGCCAACCTCTGCCAATGTCTCTATAGCGTGCCTTTACAAAGAAAAAAAGGTTTTCACTGTAAGCTAATAGCAGTCAGTGTCCTTAAAGCGGGTGTGAGGCCTTCAGCGTGTGCTCTGCCAACCTCAGCAAGTGTACTTTGCCACTCATATCTGGTGTCTCTATAGCGTGCCTTTACAAAGAAAAAAAGTTTTTCAGTGTAAGCTAATAGCAGTCAGTGTCCTTAAAGCGGGTGTCAGGCCTTCAGCGTGTGCTCTGCCAACCTCAGCAAGTGTACTTTGCCACTCATATCTGGTGTCTCTATAGCGTGCCTTTACAAAGAAAAAAAGTTTTTCAGTGTAAGCTAATAGCAGTCAGTGTCCTTAAAGCGGGTGTCAGGCCTTCAGCGTGTGCTCTGCCAACCTCTGCCAGTGTACTTTGCCAATCATATCTGGTGTCTCTATAGCGTGCCTTTACAAAGAAAAATAGTTTTTCAGTGTAAGCTAATAGCAGTCAGTGTCCTTAAAGCGGGTTTCAGGCCTTCAGCGTGTGCTCTGCCAACCTCAGCAAGTGTACTTTGACACTCATATCTGGTGTCTCTATAGCGTGCCTTTACAAAGAAAAACTGTTTTTCAGTGTAAGCTAATAGCAGTCAGTGTCCTTAAAGCGGGTTTCAGGCCTTCAGCGTGTGCTCTGCCAACCTCTGCAAGTGTACTTTGCCACTCATATCTGGTGTCTCTATAGCGTGCTTTTACAAAGAAAAACTGTTTTTCAGTGTAAGCTAATAGCAGTCAGTGTCCTTAAAGCGGGTGTCAGGCCTTCAGCGTGTGCTCTGCCAACCTCTGCCAGTGTACTTTGCCACTCATATCTGGTGTCTCTATAAAGTGCCTTTACAAAGAAAAAAAGTTTTTCAGTGTAAGCTAATAGCAGTCAGTGTCCTTAAAGCGGGTGTCAGGCCTTCAGCGTGTGCTCTGCCAACCTCTGCCAGTGTACTTTGCCAATCATATCTGGTGTCTCTATAGCGTGCCTTTACAAAGAAAAATAGTTTTTCAGTGTAAGCTAATAGCAGTCAGTGTCCTTAAAGCGGGTTTCAGGCCTTCAGCGTGTGCTCTGCCAACCTCAGCAAGTGTACTTTGCCACTCATATCTGGTGTCTCTGTAGCGTGCCTTAACAAAGAAAAAAAGTTTTTCAGTGTAAGCTAATAGCAGTCAGTGTCCTTAAAGCGGGTTTCAGGCCTTCAGCGTGTGCTCTGCCAACCTCAGCAAGTGTACTTTGCCACTCATATCTGGTGTCTCTGTAGCTTGCCTTAACAAAGAAAAAAAGTTTTTCAGTGTAAGCTAATAGCAGTCAGTGTCCTTAAAGCGGATGTCAAGCCTTCAGCGTGTGCTCTGCCAACCTCAGCAAGTGTACTTTGCCACTCATATCTGGTGTCTCTGTAGCTTGCCTTAACAAAGAAAAAAAGTTTTTCAGTGTAAGCTAATAGCAGTCAGTGTCCTTAAAGCGGGTGTCAGGCCTTCAGCGTGTGCTCTGCCAACCTCTGCCAATGTCTCTATAGCGTGCCTTTACAAAGAAAAAAAGGTTTTCACTGTAAGCTAATAGCAGTCAGTGTCCTTAAAGCGGGTGTGAGGCCTTCAGCGTGTGCTCTGCCAACCTCAGCAAGTGTACTTTGCCACTCATATCTGGTGTCTCTATAGCGTGCCTTTACAAAGAAAAAAAGTTTTTCAGTGTAAGCTAATAGCAGTCAGTGTCCTTAAAGCGGGTGTCAGGCCTTCAGCGTGTGCTCTGCCAACCTCAGCAAGTGTACTTTGCCACTCATATCTGGTGTCTCTATAGCGTGCCTTTACAAAGAAAAAAAGTTTTTCAGTGTAAGCTAATAGCAGTCAGTGTCCTTAAAGCGGGTGTCAGGCCTTCAGCGTGTGCTCTGCCAACCTCTGCCAGTGTACTTTGCCAATCATATCTGGTGTCTCTATAGCGTGCCTTTACAAAGAAAAATAGTTTTTCAGTGTAAGCTAATAGCAGTCAGTGTCCTTAAAGCGGGTTTCAGGCCTTCAGCGTGTGCTCTGCCAACCTCAGCAAGTGTACTTTGACACTCATATCTGGTGTCTCTATAGCGTGCCTTTACAAAGAAAAACTGTTTTTCAGTGTAAGCTAATAGCAGTCAGTGTCCTTAAAGCGGGTTTCAGGCCTTCAGCGTGTGCTCTGCCAACCTCAGCAAGTGTACTTTGCCACTCATATCTGGTGTCTCTGTAGCGTGCCTTAACAAAGAAAAAAAGTTTTTCAGTGTAAGCTAATAGCAGTCAGTGTCCTTAAAGCGGGTTTCAGGCCTTCAGCGTGTGCTCTGCCAACCTCAGCAAGTGTACTTTGCCACTCATATCTGGTGTCTCTGTAGCTTGCCTTAACAAAGAAAAAAAGTTTTTCAGTGTAAGCTAATAGCAGTCAGTGTCCTTAAAGCGGATGTCAAGCCTTCAGCGTGTGCTCTGCCAACCTCAGCAAGTGTACTTTGCCACTCATATCTGGTGTCTCTGTAGCTTGCCTTAACAAAGAAAAAAAGTTTTTCAGTGTAAGCTAATAGCAGTCAGTGTCCTTAAAGCGGGTGTCAGGCCTTCAGCGTGTGCTCTGCCAACCTCTGCCAATGTCTCTATAGCGTGCCTTTACAAAGAAAAAAAGGTTTTCACTGTAAGCTAATAGCAGTCAGTGTCCTTAAAGCGGGTGTGAGGCCTTCAGCGTGTGCTCTGCCAACCTCAGCAAGTGTACTTTGCCACTCATATCTGGTGTCTCTATAGCGTGCCTTTACAAAGAAAAAAAGTTTTTCAGTGTAAGCTAATAGCAGTCAGTGTCCTTAAAGCGGGTGTCAGGCCTTCAGCGTGTGCTCTGCCAACCTCAGCAAGTGTACTTTGCCACTCATATCTGGTGTCTCTATAGCGTGCCTTTACAAAGAAAAAAAGTTTTTCAGTGTAAGCTAATAGCAGTCAGTGTCCTTAAAGCGGGTTTCAGGCCTTCAGCGTGTGCTCTGCAAACCTCAGCAAGTGTACTTTGCCACTCATATCTGGTGTCTCTGTAGCGTGCCTTAACAAAGAAAAAAAGTTTTTCAGTGTAAGCTAATAGCAGTCAGTGTCTTAAAGCGGATGTCAGGCCTTCAGCGTGTGCTCTGCCAACCTCTGCCAGTGTACTTTTCCACTCATATCTGGTGTCTCTATAGCGTGCCTTTACAAAGAAAAAAAGTTTTTCACTGTAAGCTAATAGCAGTCAGTGTCCTTAAAGCGGGTGTCATGCATTCAGCTTGTGCTCTGCCAACCTCAGCAAGTGTACTTTGCCACTCATATCTGGTGTCTCTATAGCGTGCCTTTACAAAGAAAAAAAGTTTTTCAGTGTAAGCTAATAGCAGTCAGTGTCCTTAAAGCGGGTGTCAGGCCTTCAGCGTGTGCTCTGCCAACCTCAGCAAGTGTACTTTGCCAATCATATCTGGTGTCTCTATAGCGTGCCTTTACAAAGAAAAAAAGTTTTTCAGTGTAAGCTAATAGCAGTTAGTGTCCTTAAAGTGGGTGTCAGGCCTTCAGCGTGTGCTTTGCCAACCTCAGCAAGTGTACTTTGCCACTCATATCTGGTGTCTCTATAGCGTGCCTTTACAAAGAAAAAAAGTTTTTCAGTGTAAGCTAATAGCAGTCAGTGTCCTTAAAGCGGGTTTCAGGCCTTCAGCGTGTGCTCTGCCAACCTCAGCAAGTGTACTTTGCCACTCATATCTGGTGTCTCTATAGCGTGCCTTTACAAAGAAAAATAGTTTTTCAGTGTAAGCTAATAGCAGTCAGTGTCCTTAAAGCGGATGTCAGGCCTTCAGCGTGTGCTCTGCCAACCTCTGCCAGTGTACTTTGCCACTCATATCTGGTGTCTCTATATCGTGCCTTTACAAAGAAAAAAGTTTTTCACTGTAAGCTAATAGCAGTCAGTGTCCTTAAAGCGGGTGTCAGGCATTCAGCTTGTGCTCTGCCAACCTCAGCAAGTGTACTTTGCCACTCATATCTGGTGTCTCTATAGCGTGCCTTTACAAAGAAAAAAAGTTTTTCAGTGTAAGCTAATAGCAGTCAGTGTCCTTAAAGCGGGTGTCAGGCCTTCAGCGTGTGCTCTGCCAACCTCAGCAAGTGTACTTTGCCAATCATATCTGTTGTCTCTATAGCGTGCCTTTACAAAGAAAAAACGTTTTTCAGTGTAAGCTAATAGCAGTCAGTGTCCTTAAAGCGGGTGTCAGGCCTTCAGAGTGTGCTCTGCCAACCTCAGCAAGTGTACTTTGCCAATCATATCTGGTGTCTCTATAGCGTGCCTTTACAAAGAAAAAAAGTTTTTCAGTGTAAGCTAATAGCAGTTAGTGTCCTTAAAGTGGGTGTCAGGCCTTCAGCGTGTGCTCTGCCAACCTCAGCAAGTGTACTTTGCCACTCATATCTGGTGTCTCTATAGTGTGCCTTTACAAAGAAAAAAAGTTTTTCAGTGTAAGCTAATAGCAGTCAGTGTCCTTAAAGCGGGTTTCAGGCCTTCAGCGTGTGCTCTGCCAACCTCAGCAAGTGTACTTTGCCACTCATATCTGGTGTCTCTATAGCGTGCCTTTACAAAGAAAAATAGTTTTTCAGTGTAAGCTAATAGCAGTCAGTGTCCTTAAAGCGGATGTCAGGCCTTCAGCGTGTGCTCTGCCAACCTCTGCCAGTGTACTTTGCCACTCATATCTGGTGTCTCTATATCGTGCCTTTACAAAGAAAAAAGTTTTTCACTGTAAGCTAATAGCAGTCAGTGTCCTTAAAGCGGGTGTCAGGCATTCAGCTTGTGCTCTGCCAACCTCAGCAAGTGTACTTTGCCACTCATATCTGGTGTCTCTATAGCGTGCCTTTACAAAGAAAAAAAGTTTTTCAGTGTAAGCTAATAGCAGTCAGTGTCCTTAAAGCGGGTGTCAGGCCTTCAGCGTGTGCTCTGCCAACCTCAGCAAGTGTACTTTGCCAATCATATCTGTTGTCTCTATAGCGTGCCTTTACAAAGAAAAAACGTTTTTCAGTGTAAGCTAATAGCAGTTAGTGTCCTTAAAGCGGGTGTCAGGCCTTCAGCATGTGCTCTGCCAACCTCAGCAAGTGTACTTTGCCACTCATATCTGGTGTCTCTATAGCGTGCCTTTACAAAGAAAAACAGTTTTTCAGTGTAAGCTAATAGCAGTCAGTGTCCTTAAAGCGGGTTTCAGGCCTTCAGCGTGTGCTCTGCCAACCTCAGCAAGTGTACTTTGCCACTCATATCTGGTGTCTCTGTAGCGTGCCTTAACAAAGAAAAAAAGTTTTTCAGTGTAAGCTAATAGCAGTCAGTGTCCTTAAAGCGGGTTTCAGGCCTTCAGCGTGTGCTCTGCCAACCTCAGCAAGTGTACTTTGCCACTCATATCTGGTGTCTCTATAGCGTGCCTTTACAAAGAAAAAAAGTTTTTCAGTGTAAGCTAATAGCAGTCAGTGTCCTTAAAGCGGATGTCAGGCCTTCAGCGTGTGCTCTGCCAACCTCAGCAAGTGTACTTTGCCACTCATATCTGGTGTCTCTGCAGCTTGCCTTAACAAAGAAAAAAAGTTTTTCAGTGTAAGCTAATAGCAGTCAGTGTCCTTAAAGCGGGTGTCAGGCCTTCAGCGTGTGCTCTGCCAACCTCTGCCAATGTCTCTATAGCGTGCCTTTACAAAGAAAAAAAGGTTTTCACTGTAAGCTAATAGCAGTCAGTGTCCTTAAAGCGGGTGTGAGGCCTTCAGCGTGTGCTCTGCCAACCTCAGCAAGTGTACTTTGCCACTCATATCTGGTGTCTCTATAGCGTGCCTTTACAAAGAAAAAAAGTTTTTCAGTGTAAGCTAATAGCAGTCAGTGTCCTTAAAGCGGGTTTCAGGCCTTCAGCGTGTGCTCTGCCAACCTCAGCAAGTGTACTTTGCCACTCATATCTGGTGTCTCTATAGCGTGCCTTTACAAAGAAAAATAGTTTTTCAGTGTAAGCTAATAGCAGTCAGTGTCCTTAAAGCGGATGTCAGGCCTTCAGCGTGTGCTCTGCCAACCTCTGCCAGTGTACTTTGCCACTCATATCTGGTGTCTCTATATCGTGCCTTTACAAAGAAAAAAGTTTTTCACTGTAAGCTAATAGCAGTCAGTGTCCTTAAAGCGGGTGTCAGGCATTCAGCTTGTGCTCTGCCAACCTCAGCAAGTGTACTTTGCCACTCATATCTGGTGTCTCTATAGCGTGCCTTTACAAAGAAAAAAAGTTTTTCAGTGTAAGCTAATAGCAGTCAGTGTCCTTAAAGCGGGTGTCAGGCCTTCAGCGTGTGCTCTGCCAACCTCAGCAAGTGTACTTTGCCAATCATATCTGTTGTCTCTATAGCGTGCCTTTACAAAGAAAAAACGTTTTTCAGTGTAAGCTAATAGCAGTCAGTGTCCTTAAAGCGGGTGTCAGGCCTTCAGAGTGTGCTCTGCCAACCTCAGCAAGTGTACTTTGCCAATCATATCTGGTGTCTCTATAGCGTGCCTTTACAAAGAAAAAAAGTTTTTCAGTGTAAGCTAATAGCAGTTAGTGTCCTTAAAGTGGGTGTCAGGCCTTCAGCGTGTGCTCTGCCAACCTCAGCAAGTGTACTTTGCCACTCATATCTGGTGTCTCTATAGTGTGCCTTTACAAAGAAAAAAAGTTTTTCAGTGTAAGCTAATAGCAGTCAGTGTCCTTAAAGCGGGTTTCAGGCCTTCAGCGTGTGCTCTGCCAACCTCAGCAAGTGTACTTTGCCACTCATATCTGGTGTCTCTATAGCGTGCCTTTACAAAGAAAAATAGTTTTTCAGTGTAAGCTAATAGCAGTCAGTGTCCTTAAAGCGGATGTCAGGCCTTCAGCGTGTGCTCTGCCAACCTCTGCCAGTGTACTTTGCCACTCATATCTGGTGTCTCTATATCGTGCCTTTACAAAGAAAAAAGTTTTTCACTGTAAGCTAATAGCAGTCAGTGTCCTTAAAGCGGGTGTCAGGCATTCAGCTTGTGCTCTGCCAACCTCAGCAAGTGTACTTTGCCACTCATATCTGGTGTCTCTATAGCGTGCCTTTACAAAGAAAAAAAGTTTTTCAGTGTAAGCTAATAGCAGTCAGTGTCCTTAAAGCGGGTGTCAGGCCTTCAGCGTGTGCTCTGCCAACCTCAGCAAGTGTACTTTGCCAATCATATCTGTTGTCTCTATAGCGTGCCTTTACAAAGAAAAAACGTTTTTCAGTGTAAGCTAATAGCAGTTAGTGTCCTTAAAGCGGGTGTCAGGCCTTCAGCATGTGCTCTGCCAACCTCAGCAAGTGTACTTTGCCACTCATATCTGGTGTCTCTATAGCGTGCCTTTACAAAGAAAAACAGTTTTTCAGTGTAAGCTAATAGCAGTCAGTGTCCTTAAAGCGGGTTTCAGGCCTTCAGCGTGTGCTCTGCCAACCTCAGCAAGTGTACTTTGCCACTCATATCTGGTGTCTCTGTAGCGTGCCTTAACAAAGAAAAAAAGTTTTTCAGTGTAAGCTAATAGCAGTCAGTGTCCTTAAAGCGGGTTTCAGGCCTTCAGCGTGTGCTCTGCCAACCTCAGCAAGTGTACTTTGCCACTCATATCTGGTGTCTCTATAGCGTGCCTTTACAAAGAAAAAAAGTTTTTCAGTGTAAGCTAATAGCAGTCAGTGTCCTTAAAGCGGATGTCAGGCCTTCAGCGTGTGCTCTGCCAACCTCAGCAAGTGTACTTTGCCACTCATATCTGGTGTCTCTGCAGCTTGCCTTAACAAAGAAAAAAAGTTTTTCAGTGTAAGCTAATAGCAGTCAGTGTCCTTAAAGCGGGTGTCAGGCCTTCAGCGTGTGCTCTGCCAACCTCTGCCAATGTCTCTATAGCGTGCCTTTACAAAGAAAAAAAGGTTTTCACTGTAAGCTAATAGCAGTCAGTGTCCTTAAAGCGGGTGTGAGGCCTTCAGCGTGTGCTCTGCCAACCTCAGCAAGTGTACTTTGCCACTCATATCTGGTGTCTCTATAGCGTGCCTTTACAAAGAAAAAAAGTTTTTCAGTGTAAGCTAATAGCAGTCAGTGTCCTTAAAGCGGGTGTCAGGCCTTCAGCGTGTGCTCTGCCAACCTCAGCAAGTGTACTTTGCCACTCATATCTGGTGTCTCTATAGCGTGCCTTTACAAAGAAAAAAAGTTTTTCAGTGTAAGCTAATAGCAGTCAGTGTCCTTAAAGCGGGTTTCAGGCCTTCAGCGTGTGCTCTGCCAACCTCAGCAAGTGTACTTTGCCACTCATATCTGGTGTCTCTGTAGCGTGCCTTAACAAAGAAAAAAAGTTTTTCAGTGTAAGCTAATAGCAGTCAGTATCCTTAAAGCGGGTTTCAGGCCTTCAGCGTGTGCTCTGCCAACCTCAGCAAGTGTACTTTGCCACTCATATCTGGTGTCTCTATAGCGTGCCTTTACAAAGAAAAACTTTTTTTTCAGTGTAAGCTAATAGCAGTCAGTGTCCTTAAAGCGGATGTCAGGCCTTCAGCGTGTGCTCTGCCAACCTCTGCCAGTGTACTTTGCCACTCATATCTGGTGTCTCTATATCGTGCCTTTACAAAGAAAAAAGATTTTCACTGTAAGCTAATAGCAGTCAGTGTCCTTAAAGCGGGTGTCAGGCATTCAGCTTGTGCTCTGCCAACCTCAGCAAGTGTACTTTGACACTCATATCTGGTGTCTCTATAGCGTGCCTTTACAAAGAAAAAAAGTTTTTCAGTGTAAGCTAATAGCAGTCAGTGTCCTTAAAGCGGGTGTCAGGCCTTCAGCGTGTGCTCTGCCAACCTCAGCAAGTGTACTTTGCCAATCATATCTGGTGTCTCTATAGCGTGCCTTTACAAAGAAAAAACGTTTTTCAGTGTAAGCTAATAGCAGTTACTGTCCTTAAAGCGGGTGTCAGGCCTTCAGCATGTGCTCTGCCAACCTCAGCAAGTGTACTTTGCCACTCATATCTGGTGTCTCTATAGCGTGCCTTTACAAAGAAAAAAAGTTTTTCAGTGTAAGCTAATAGCAGTCAGTGTCCTTAAAGCGGGTTTCAGGCCTTCAGCGTGTGCTCTGCCAACCTCAGCAAGTGTACTTTGCCACTCATATCTGGTGTCTCTGTAGCGTGCCTTAACAAAGAAAAAAAGTTTTTCAGTGTAAGCTAATAGCAGTCAGTGTCCTTAAAGCGGATGTCAGGCCTTCAGCGTGTGCTCTGCCAACCTCTGCCAGTGTACTTTGCCACTAATATCTGGTGTCTTTATAGCGTGCCTTTACAAAGAAAAAAAGTTTTTCACTGTAAGCTAATAGCAGTCAGTGTCCTTAAAGCGGATGTCAAGCCTTCAGCGTGTGCTCTGCCAACCTCAGCAAGTGTACTTTGCCACTCATATCTGGTGTCTCTGTAGCTTGCCTTAACAAAGAAAAAAAGTTTTTCAGTGTAAGCTAATAGCAGTCAGTGTCCTTAAAGCGGATGTCAGGCCTTCAGCGTGTGCTCTGCCAACCTCTGCCAGTGTACTTTGCCACTCATATCTGGTGTCTCTATAGCGTGCCTTTACAAAGAAAAAAAGTTTTTCACTGTAAGCTAATAGCAGTCAGTGTCCTTAAAGCGGGTGTCAGGCCTTCAACGTGTGCTCTGCCAACCTCTGCAAGTGTACTTTGCCACTCATATCTGGTGTCTCTATAGCGTGCTTTTACAAAGAAAAACTGTTTTTCAGTGTAAGCTAATAGCAGTCAGTGTCCTTAAAGCGGGTGTCAGGCCTTCAGCGTGTGCTCTGCCAACCTCTGCCAGTGTACTTTGCCACTCATATCTGGTGTCTCTATAAAGTGCCTTTACAAAGAAAAAAGTTTTTCAGTGTAAGCTAATAGCAGTCAGTGTCCTTAAAGCGGGTGTCAGGCCTTCAGCGTGTGCTCTGCCAACCTCTGCCAGTGTACTTTGCCAATCATATCTGGTGTCTCTATAGCGTGCCTTTACAAAGAAAAATAGTTTTTCAGTGTAAGCTAATAGCAGTCAGTGTCCTTAAAGCGGGTTTCAGGCCTTCAGCGTGTGCTCTGCCAACCTCAGCAAGTGTACTTTGACACTCATATCTGGTGTCTCTATAGCGTGCCTTTACAAAGAAAAACTGTTTTTCAGTGTAAGCTAATAGCAGTCAGTGTCCTTAAAGCGGGTTTCAGGCCTTCAGCGTGTGCTCTGCCAACCTCAGCAAGTGTACTTTGCCACTCATATCTGGTGTCTCTGTAGCGTGCCTTTACAAAGAAAAATAGTTTTTCAGTGTAAGCTAATAGCAGTCAGTGTCCTTAAAGCGGGTGTCAGGCCTTCAGCGTGTGCTCTGCCAACCTCAGCAAGTGTACTTTGCCAATCATATCTGGTGTCTCTATAGCGTGCCTTTACAAAGAAAAAACGTTTTTCAGTGTAAGCTAATAGCAGTCAGTGTCCTTAAAGCGGGTGTCAGGCCTTCAGCGTGTGCTCTGCCAACCTCAGCAAGTGTACTTTGCCAATCATATCTGTTGTCTCTATAGCGTGCCTTTACAAAGAAAAAACGTTTTTCAGTGTAAGCTAATAGCAGTCAGTGTCCTTAAAGCGGGTGTCAGGCCTTCAGCGTGTGCTCTGCCAACCTCAGCAAGTGTACTTTGCCAATCATATCTGGTGTCTCTATAGCGTGCCTTTACAAAGAAAAAAAGTTTTTCAGTGTAAGCTAATAGCAGTTAGTGTCCTTAAAGTGGGTGTCAGGCCTTCAGCGTGTGCTCTGCCAACCTCAGCAAGTGTACTTTGCCACTCATATCTGGTGTCTCTATAGTGTGCCTTAACAAAGAAAAAAAGTTTTTCAGTGTAAGCTAATAGCAGTCAGTGTCCTTAAAGCGGATGTCAAGCCTTCAGCGTGTGCTCTGCCAACCTCAGCAAGTGTACTTTGCCACTCATATCTGGTGTCTCTGTAGCTTGCCTTAACAAAGAAAAAAAGTTTTTCAGTGTAAGCTAATAGCAGTCAGTGTCCTTAAAGCGGGTGTCAGGCCTTCAGCGTGTGCTCTGCCAACCTCTGCCAATGTCTCTATAGCGTGCCTTTACAAAGAAAAAAAGGTTTTCACTGTAAGCTAATAGCAGTCAGTGTCCTTAAAGCGGGTGTGAGGCCTTCAGCGTGTGCTCTGCCAACCTCAGCAAGTGTACTTTGCCACTCATATCTGGTGTCTCTATAGCGTGCCTTTACAAAGAAAAAAAGTTTTTCAGTGTAAGCTAATAGCAGTCAGTGTCCTTAAAGCGGGTGTCAGGCCTTCAGCGTGTGCTCTGCCAACCTCAGCAAGTGTACTTTGCCACTCATATCTGGTGTCTCTATAGCGTGCCTTTACAAAGAAAAAAAGTTTTTCAGTGTAAGCTAATAGCAGTCAGTGTCCTTAAAGCGGGTTTCAGGCCTTCAGCGTGTGCTCTGCAAACCTCAGCAAGTGTACTTTGCCACTCATATCTGGTGTCTCTGTAGCGTGCCTTAACAAAGAAAAAAAGTTTTTCAGTGTAAGCTAATAGCAGTCAGTGTCTTAAAGCGGATGTCAGGCCTTCAGCGTGTGCTCTGCCAACCTCTGCCAGTGTACTTTTCCACTCATATCTGGTGTCTCTATAGCGTGCCTTTACAAAGAAAAAAAGTTTTTCACTGTAAGCTAATAGCAGTCAGTGTCCTTAAAGCGGGTGTCAGGCATTCAGCTTGTGCTCTGCCAACCTCAGCAAGTGTACTTTGCCACTCATATCTGGTGTCTCTATAGCGTGCCTTTACAAAGAAAAAAAGTTTTTCAGTGTAAGCTAATAGCAGTCAGTGTCCTTAAAGCGGGTGTCAGGCCTTCAGCGTGTGCTCTGCCAACCTCAGCAAGTGTACTTTGCCAATCATATCTGGTGTCTCTATAGCGTGCCTTTACAAAGAAAAAAAGTTTTTCAGTGTAAGCTAATAGCAGTTAGTGTCCTTAAAGTGGGTGTCAGGCCTTCAGCGTGTGCTCTGCCAACCTCAGCAAGTGTACTTTGCCACTCATATCTGGTGTCTCTATAGCGTGCCTTTACAAAGAAAAAAAGTTTTTCAGTGTAAGCTAATAGCAGTCAGTGTCCTTAAAGCGGGTTTCAGGCCTTCAGCGTGTGCTCTGCCAACCTCAGCAAGTGTACTTTGCCACTCATATCTGGTGTCTCTATAGCGTGCCTTTACAAAGAAAAATAGTTTTTCAGTGTAAGCTAATAGCAGTCAGTGTCCTTAAAGCGGATGTCAGGCCTTCAGCGTGTGCTCTGCCAACCTCTGCCAGTGTACTTTGCCACTCATATCTGGTGTCTCTATATCGTGCCTTTACAAAGAAAAAAGTTTTTCACTGTAAGCTAATAGCAGTCAGTGTCCTTAAAGCGGGTGTCAGGCATTCAGCTTGTGCTCTGCCAACCTCAGCAAGTGTACTTTGCCACTCATATCTGGTGTCTCTATAGCGTGCCTTTACAAAGAAAAAAAGTTTTTCAGTGTAAGCTAATAGCAGTCAGTGTCCTTAAAGCGGGTGTCAGGCCTTCAGCGTGTGCTCTGCCAACCTCAGCAAGTGTACTTTGCCAATCATATCTGTTGTCTCTATAGCGTGCCTTTACAAAGAAAAAACGTTTTTCAGTGTAAGCTAATAGCAGTCAGTGTCCTTAAAGCGGGTGTCAGGCCTTCAGCGTGTGCTCTGCCAACCTCAGCAAGTGTACTTTGCCAATCATATCTGGTGTCTCTATAGCGTGCCTTTACAAAGAAAAAAAGTTTTTCAGTGTAAGCTAATAGCAGTTAGTGTCCTTAAAGTGGGTGTCAGGCCTTCAGCGTGTGCTCTGCCAACCTCAGCAAGTGTACTTTGCCACTCATATCTGGTGTCTCTATAGTGTGCCTTTACAAAGAAAAAAAGTTTTTCAGTGTAAGCTAATAGCAGTCAGTGTCCTTAAAGCGGGTTTCAGGCCTTCAGCGTGTGCTCTGCCAACCTCAGCAAGTGTACTTTGCCACTCATATCTGGTGTCTCTATAGCGTGCCTTTACAAAGAAAAATAGTTTTTCAGTGTAAGCTAATAGCAGTCAGTGTCCTTAAAGCGGGTGTCAGGCCTTCAGCGTGTGCTCTGCCAACCTCAGCAAGTGTACTTTGCCAATCATATCTGGTGTCTCTATAGCGTGCCTTTACAAAGAAAAAACGTTTTTCAGTGTAAGCTAATAGCAGTCAGTGTCCTTAAAGCGGGTGTCAGGCCTTCAGCGTGTGCTCTGCCAACCTCAGCAAGTGTACTTTGCCAATCATATCTGTTGTCTCTATAGCGTGCCTTTACAAAGAAAAAACGTTTTTCAGTGTAAGCTAATAGCAGTCAGTGTCCTTAAAGCGGGTGTCAGGCCTTCAGCGTGTGCTCTGCCAACCTCAGCAAGTGTACTTTGCCAATCATATCTGGTGTCTCTATAGCGTGCCTTTACAAAGAAAAAAAGTTTTTCAGTGTAAGCTAATAGCAGTTAGTGTCCTTAAAGTGGGTGTCAGGCCTTCAGCGTGTGCTCTGCCAACCTCAGCAAGTGTACTTTGCCACTCATATCTGGTGTCTCTATAGTGTGCCTTAACAAAGAAAAAAAGTTTTTCAGTGTAAGCTAATAGCAGTCAGTGTCCTTAAAGCGGATGTCAAGCCTTCAGCGTGTGCTCTGCCAACCTCAGCAAGTGTACTTTGCCACTCATATCTGGTGTCTCTGTAGCTTGCCTTAACAAAGAAAAAAAGTTTTTCAGTGTAAGCTAATAGCAGTCAGTGTCCTTAAAGCGGGTGTCAGGCCTTCAGCGTGTGCTCTGCCAACCTCTGCCAATGTCTCTATAGCGTGCCTTTACAAAGAAAAAAAGGTTTTCACTGTAAGCTAATAGCAGTCAGTGTCCTTAAAGCGGGTGTGAGGCCTTCAGCGTGTGCTCTGCCAACCTCAGCAAGTGTACTTTGCCACTCATATCTGGTGTCTCTATAGCGTGCCTTTACAAAGAAAAAAAGTTTTTCAGTGTAAGCTAATAGCAGTCAGTGTCCTTAAAGCGGGTGTCAGGCCTTCAGCGTGTGCTCTGCCAACCTCAGCAAGTGTACTTTGCCACTCATATCTGGTGTCTCTATAGCGTGCCTTTACAAAGAAAAAAAGTTTTTCAGTGTAAGCTAATAGCAGTCAGTGTCCTTAAAGCGGGTTTCAGGCCTTCAGCGTGTGCTCTGCAAACCTCAGCAAGTGTACTTTGCCACTCATATCTGGTGTCTCTGTAGCGTGCCTTAACAAAGAAAAAAAGTTTTTCAGTGTAAGCTAATAGCAGTCAGTGTCTTAAAGCGGATGTCAGGCCTTCAGCGTGTGCTCTGCCAACCTCTGCCAGTGTACTTTTCCACTCATATCTGGTGTCTCTATAGCGTGCCTTTACAAAGAAAAAAAGTTTTTCACTGTAAGCTAATAGCAGTCAGTGTCCTTAAAGCGGGTGTCAGGCATTCAGCTTGTGCTCTGCCAACCTCAGCAAGTGTACTTTGCCACTCATATCTGGTGTCTCTATAGCGTGCCTTTACAAAGAAAAAAAGTTTTTCAGTGTAAGCTAATAGCAGTCAGTGTCCTTAAAGCGGGTGTCAGGCCTTCAGCGTGTGCTCTGCCAACCTCAGCAAGTGTACTTTGCCAATCATATCTGGTGTCTCTATAGCGTGCCTTTACAAAGAAAAAAAGTTTTTCAGTGTAAGCTAATAGCAGTTAGTGTCCTTAAAGTGGGTGTCAGGCCTTCAGCGTGTGCTCTGCCAACCTCAGCAAGTGTACTTTGCCACTCATATCTGGTGTCTCTATAGCGTGCCTTTACAAAGAAAAAAAGTTTTTCAGTGTAAGCTAATAGCAGTCAGTGTCCTTAAAGCGGGTTTCAGGCCTTCAGCGTGTGCTCTGCCAACCTCAGCAAGTGTACTTTGCCACTCATATCTGGTGTCTCTATAGCGTGCCTTTACAAAGAAAAATAGTTTTTCAGTGTAAGCTAATAGCAGTCAGTGTCCTTAAAGCGGATGTCAGGCCTTCAGCGTGTGCTCTGCCAACCTCTGCCAGTGTACTTTGCCACTCATATCTGGTGTCTCTATATCGTGCCTTTACAAAGAAAAAAGTTTTTCACTGTAAGCTAATAGCAGTCAGTGTCCTTAAAGCGGGTGTCAGGCATTCAGCTTGTGCTCTGCCAACCTCAGCAAGTGTACTTTGCCACTCATATCTGGTGTCTCTATAGCGTGCCTTTACAAAGAAAAAAAGTTTTTCAGTGTAAGCTAATAGCAGTCAGTGTCCTTAAAGCGGGTGTCAGGCCTTCAGCGTGTGCTCTGCCAACCTCAGCAAGTGTACTTTGCCAATCATATCTGTTGTCTCTATAGCGTGCCTTTACAAAGAAAAAACGTTTTTCAGTGTAAGCTAATAGCAGTCAGTGTCCTTAAAGCGGGTGTCAGGCCTTCAGCGTGTGCTCTGCCAACCTCAGCAAGTGTACTTTGCCAATCATATCTGGTGTCTCTATAGCGTGCCTTTACAAAGAAAAAAAGTTTTTCAGTGTAAGCTAATAGCAGTTAGTGTCCTTAAAGTGGGTGTCAGGCCTTCAGCGTGTGCTCTGCCAACCTCAGCAAGTGTACTTTGCCACTCATATCTGGTGTCTCTATAGTGTGCCTTTACAAAGAAAAAAAGTTTTTCAGTGTAAGCTAATAGCAGTCAGTGTCCTTAAAGCGGGTTTCAGGCCTTCAGCGTGTGCTCTGCCAACCTCAGCAAGTGTACTTTGCCACTCATATCTGGTGTCTCTATAGCGTGCCTTTACAAAGAAAAATAGTTTTTCAGTGTAAGCTAATAGCAGTCAGTGTCCTTAAAGCGGATGTCAGGCCTTCAGCGTGTGCTCTGCCAACCTCTGCCAGTGTACTTTGCCACTCATATCTGGTGTCTCTATATCGTGCCTTTACAAAGAAAAAAGTTTTTCACTGTAAGCTAATAGCAGTCAGTGTCCTTAAAGCGGGTGTCAGGCATTCAGCTTGTGCTCTGCCAACCTCAGCAAGTGTACTTTGCCACTCATATCTGGTGTCTCTATAGCGTGCCTTTACAAAGAAAAAAAGTTTTTCAGTGTAAGCTAATAGCAGTCAGTGTCCTTAAAGCGGGTGTCAGGCCTTCAGCGTGTGCTCTGCCAACCTCAGCAAGTGTACTTTGCCAATCATATCTGTTGTCTCTATAGCGTGCCTTTACAAAGAAAAAACGTTTTTCAGTGTAAGCTAATAGCAGTTAGTGTCCTTAAAGCGGGTGTCAGGCCTTCAGCATGTGCTCTGCCAACCTCAGCAAGTGTACTTTGCCACTCATATCTGGTGTCTCTATAGCGTGCCTTTACAAAGAAAAACAGTTTTTCAGTGTAAGCTAATAGCAGTCAGTGTCCTTAAAGCGGGTTTCAGGCCTTCAGCGTGTGCTCTGCCAACCTCAGCAAGTGTACTTTGCCACTCATATCTGGTGTCTCTGTAGCGTGCCTTAACAAAGAAAAAAAGTTTTTCAGTGTAAGCTAATAGCAGTCAGTGTCCTTAAAGCGGGTTTCAGGCCTTCAGCGTGTGCTCTGCCAACCTCAGCAAGTGTACTTTGCCACTCATATCTGGTGTCTCTATAGCGTGCCTTTACAAAGAAAAAAAGTTTTTCAGTGTAAGCTAATAGCAGTCAGTGTCCTTAAAGCGGATGTCAGGCCTTCAGCGTGTGCTCTGCCAACCTCAGCAAGTGTACTTTGCCACTCATATCTGGTGTCTCTGCAGCTTGCCTTAACAAAGAAAAAAAGTTTTTCAGTGTAAGCTAATAGCAGTCAGTGTCCTTAAAGCGGGTGTCAGGCCTTCAGCGTGTGCTCTGCCAACCTCTGCCAATGTCTCTATAGCGTGCCTTTACAAAGAAAAAAAGGTTTTCACTGTAAGCTAATAGCAGTCAGTGTCCTTAAAGCGGGTGTGAGGCCTTCAGCGTGTGCTCTGCCAACCTCAGCAAGTGTACTTTGCCACTCATATCTGGTGTCTCTATAGCGTGCCTTTACAAAGAAAAAAAGTTTTTCAGTGTAAGCTAATAGCAGTCAGTGTCCTTAAAGCGGGTGTCAGGCCTTCAGCGTGTGCTCTGCCAACCTCAGCAAGTGTACTTTGCCACTCATATCTGGTGTCTCTATAGCGTGCCTTTACAAAGAAAAAAAGTTTTTCAGTGTAAGCTAATAGCAGTCAGTGTCCTTAAAGCGGGTTTCAGGCCTTCAGCGTGTGCTCTGCCAACCTCAGCAAGTGTACTTTGCCACTCATATCTGGTGTCTCTGTAGCGTGCCTTAACAAAGAAAAAAAGTTTTTCAGTGTAAGCTAATAGCAGTCAGTATCCTTAAAGCGGGTTTCAGGCCTTCAGCGTGTGCTCTGCCAACCTCAGCAAGTGTACTTTGCCACTCATATCTGGTGTCTCTATAGCGTGCCTTTACAAAGAAAAACTTTTTTTTCAGTGTAAGCTAATAGCAGTCAGTGTCCTTAAAGCGGATGTCAGGCCTTCAGCGTGTGCTCTGCCAACCTCTGCCAGTGCACTTTGCCACTCATATCTGGTGTCTCTATATCGTGCCTTTACAAAGAAAAAAGATTTTCACTGTAAGCTAATAGCAGTCAGTGTCCTTAAAGCGGGTGTCAGGCATTCAGCTTGTGCTCTGCCAACCTCAGCAAGTGTACTTTGACACTCATATCTGGTGTCTCTATAGCGTGCCTTTACAAAGAAAAAAAGTTTTTCAGTGTAAGCTAATAGCAGTCAGTGTCCTTAAAGCGGGTGTCAGGCCTTCAGCGTGTGCTCTGCCAACCTCAGCAAGTGTACTTTGCCAATCATATCTGGTGTCTCTATAGCGTGCCTTTACAAAGAAAAAACGTTTTTCAGTGTAAGCTAATAGCAGTTACTGTCCTTAAAGCGGGTGTCAGGCCTTCAGCATGTGCTCTGCCAACCTCAGCAAGTGTACTTTGCCACTCATATCTGGTGTCTCTATAGCGTGCCTTTACAAAGAAAAAAAGTTTTTCAGTGTAAGCTAATAGCAGTCAGTGTCCTTAAAGCGGGTTTCAGGCCTTCAGCGTGTGCTCTGCCAACCTCAGCAAGTGTACTTTGCCACTCATATCTGGTGTCTCTGTAGCGTGCCTTAACAAAGAAAAAAAGTTTTTCAGTGTAAGCTAATAGCAGTCAGTGTCCTTAAAGCGGATGTCAGGCCTTCAGCGTGTGCTCTGCCAACCTCTGCCAGTGTACTTTGCCACTAATATCTGGTGTCTTTATAGCGTGCCTTTACAAAGAAAAAAAGTTTTTCACTGTAAGCTAATAGCAGTCAGTGTCCTTAAAGCGGATGTCAAGCCTTCAGCGTGTGCTCTGCCAACCTCAGCAAGTGTACTTTGCCACTCATATCTGGTGTCTCTGTAGCTTGCCTTAACAAAGAAAAAAAGTTTTTCAGTGTAAGCTAATAGCAGTCAGTGTCCTTAAAGCGGGTGTCAGGCCTTCAGCGTGTGCTCTGCCAACCTCTGCCAATGTCTCTATAGCGTGCCTTTACAAAGAAAAAAAGGTTTTCACTGTAAGCTAATAGCAGTCAGTGTCCTTAAAGCGGGTTTCAGGCCTTCAGCGTGTGCTCTGCCAACCTCAGCAAGTGTACTTTGCCACTCATATCTGGTGTCTCTATAGCGTGCCTTTACAAAGAAAAATAGTTTTTCAGTGTAAGCTAATAGCAGTCAGTGTCCTTAAAGCGGATGTCAGGCCTTCAGCGTGTGCTCTGCCAACCTCTGCCAGTGTACTTTGCCACTCATATCTGGTGTCTCTATATCGTGCCTTTACAAAGAAAAAAAGTTTTTCAGTGTAAGCTAATAGCAGTCAGTGTCCTTAAAGCGGGTGTCAGGCCTTCAGCGTGTGCTCTGCCAACCTCAGCAAGTGTACTTTGCCAATCATATCTGGTGTCTCTATAGCGTGCCTTTACAAAGAAAAAAAGTTTTTCAGTGTAAGCTAATAGCAGTCAGTGTCCTTAAAGCGGGTGTCAGGCATTCAGCTTGTGCTCTGCCAACCTCAGCAAGTGTACTTTGCCACTCATATCTGGTGTCTCTGTAGCGTGCCTTTACAAAGAAAAAACGTTTTTCAGTGTAAGCTAATAGCAGTTAGTGTCCTTAAAGCGGGTGTCAGGCCTTCAGCATGTGCTCTGCCAACCTCAGCAAGTGTACTTTGCCACTCATATCTGGTGTCTCTATAGCGTGCCTTTACAAAGAAAAACAGTTTTTCAGTGTAAGCTAATAGCAGTCAGTGTCCTTAAAGCGGGTTTCAGGCCTTCAGCGTGTGCTCTGCCAACCTCAGCAAATGTACTTTGCCACTCATATCTGGTGTCTCTGTAGCGTGCCTTAACAAAGAAAAAAAGTTTTTCAGTGTAAGCTAATAGCAGTCAGTGTCCTTAAAGCGGGTTTCAGGCCTTCAGCGTGTGCTCTGCCAACCTCAGCAAGTGTACTTTGCCACTCATATCTGGTGTCTCTATAGCGTGCCTTTACAAAGAAAAAAAGTTTTTCAGTGTAAGCTAATAGCAGTCAGTGTCCTTAAAGCGGATGTCAGGCCTTCAGCGTGTGCTCTGCCAACCTCAGCAAGTGTACTTTGCCACTCATATCTGGTGTCTCTGCAGCTTGCCTTAACAAAGAAAAAAAAGTTTTTCAGTGTAAGCTAATAGCAGTCAGTGTCCTTAAAGCGGGTGTCAGGCCTTCAGCGTGTGCTCTGCCAACCTCTGCCAATGTCTCTATAGCGTGCCTTTACAAAGAAAAAAAGGTTTTCACTGTAAGCTAATAGCAGTCAGTGTCCTTAAAGCGGGTGTGAGGCCTTCAGCGTGTGCTCTGCCAACCTCAGCAAGTGTACTTTGCCACTCATATCTGGTGTCTCTATAGCGTGCCTTTACAAAGAAAAAAAGTTTTTCAGTGTAAGCTAATAGCAGTCAGTGTCCTTAAAGCGGGTGTCAGGCCTTCAGCGTGTGCTCTGCCAACCTCAGCAAGTGTACTTTGCCACTCATATCTGGTGTCTCTATAGCGTGCCTTTACAAAGAAAAAAAGTTTTTCAGTGTAAGCTAATAGCAGTCAGTGTCCTTAAAGCGGGTTTCAGGCCTTCAGCGTGTGCTCTGCCAACCTCAGCAAGTGTACTTTGCCACTCATATCTGGTGTCTCTGTAGCGTGCCTTAACAAAGAAAAAAAGTTTTTCAGTGTAAGCTAATAGCAGTCAGTATCCTTAAAGCGGGTTTCAGGCCTTCAGCGTGTGCTCTGCCAACCTCAGCAAGTGTACTTTGCCACTCATATCTGGTGTCTCTATAGCGTGCCTTTACAAAGAAAAACTTTTTTTTCAGTGTAAGCTAATAGCAGTCAGTGTCCTTAAAGCGGATGTCAGGCCTTCAGCGTGTGCTCTGCCAACCTCTGCCAGTGTACTTTGCCACTCATATCTGGTGTCTCTATATCGTGCCTTTACAAAGAAAAAAGATTTTCACTGTAAGCTAATAGCAGTCAGTGTCCTTAAAGCGGGTGTCAGGCCTTCAGCGTGTGCTCTGCCAACCTCTGCCAATGTCTCTATAGCGTGCCTTTACAAAGAAAAAAAGGTTTTCACTGTAAGCTAATAGCAGTCAGTGTCCTTAAAGCGGGTGTGAGGCCTTCAGCGTGTGCTCTGCCAACCTCAGCAAGTGTACTTTGCCACTCATATCTGGTGTCTCTATAGCGTGCCTTTACAAAGAAAAAAAGTTTTTCAGTGTAAGCTAATAGCAGTCAGTGTCCTTAAAGCGGGTGTCAGGCCTTCAGCGTGTGCTCTGCCAACCTCAGCAAGTGTACTTTGACACTCATATCTGGTGTCTCTATAGCGTGCCTTTACAAAGAAAAAAAGTTTTTCAGTGTAAGCTAATAGCAGTCAGTGTCCTTAAAGCGGGTTTCAGGCCTTCAGCGTGTGCTCTGCCAACCTCAGCAAGTGTACTTTGCCACTCATATCTGGTGTCTCTGTAGCGTGCCTTAACAAAGAAAAAAAGTTTTTCAGTGTAAGCTAATAGCAGTCAGTATCCTTAAAGCGGGTTTCAGGCCTTCAGCGTGTGCTCTGCCAACCTCAGCAAGTGTACTTTGCCACTCATATCTGGTGTCTCTATAGCGTGCCTTTACAAAGAAAAACTTTTTTTTCAGTGTAAGCTAATAGCAGTCAGTGTCCTTAAAGCGGATGTCAGGCCTTCAGCGTGTGCTCTGCCAACCTCTGCCAGTGTACTTTGCCACTCATATCTGGTGTCTCTATATCGTGCCTTTACAACGAAAAAAGTTTTTCAGTGTAAGCTAATAGCAGTCAGTATCCTTAAAGCGGGTTTCAGGCCTTCAGCGTGTGCTCTGCCAACCTCAGCAAGTGTACTTTGCCACTCATATCTGGTGTCTCTATAGCGTGCCTTTACAAAGAAAAACTTTTTTTTCAGTGTAAGCTAATAGCAGTCAGTGTCCTTAAAGCGGATGTCAGGCCTTCAGCGTGTGCTCTGCCAACCTCTGCCAGTGTACTTTGCCACTCATATCTGGTGTCTCTATATCGTGCCTTTACAAAGAAAAAAGATTTTCACTGTAAGCTAATAGCAGTCAGTGTCCTTAAAGCGGGTGTCAGGCCTTCAGCCTGTGCTCTGCCAACCTCTGCCAATGTCTCTATAGCGTGCCTTTACAAAGAAAAAAAGGTTTTCACTGTAAGCTAATAGCAGTCAGTATCCTTAAAGCGGGTGTGAGGCCTTCAGCGTGTGCTCTGCCAACCTCAGCAAGTGTACTTTGCCACTCATATCTGGTGTCTCTATAGCGTGCCTTTACAAAGAAAAAAAGTTTTTCAGTGTAAGCTAATAGCAGTCAGTGTCCTTAAAGCGGGTGTCAGGCCTTCAGCGTGTGCTCTGCCAACCTCAGCAAGTGTACTTTGACACTCATATCTGGTGTCTCTATAGCGTGCCTTTACAAAGAAAAAAAGTTTTTCAGTGTAAGCTAATAGCAGTCAGTGTCCTTAAAGCGGGTTTCAGGCCTTCAGCGTGTGCTCTGCCAACCTCAGCAAGTGTACTTTGCCACTCATATCTGGTGTCTCTGTAGCGTGCCTTAACAAAGAAAAAAAGTTTTTCAGTGTAAGCTAATAGCAGTCAGTATCCTTAAAGCGGGTTTCAGGCCTTCAGCGTGTGCTCTGCCAACCTCAGCAAGTGTACTTTGCCACTCATATCTGGTGTCTCTATAGCGTGCCTTTACAAAGAAAAACTTTTTTTTCAGTGTAAGCTAATAGCAGTCAGTGTCCTTAAAGCGGATGTCAGGCCTTCAGCGTGTGCTCTGCCAACCTCTGCCAGTGTACTTTGCCACTCATATCTGGTGTCTCTATATCGTGCCTTTACAAAGAAAAAAGATTTTCACTGTAAGCTAATAGCAGTCAGTGTCCTTAAAGCGGGTGTCAGGCATTCAGCTTGTGCTCTGCCAACCTCAGCAAGTGTACTTTGACACTCATATCTGGTGTCTCTATAGCGTGCCTTTACAAAGAAAAAAAGTTTTTCAGTGTAAGCTAATAGCAGTCAGTGTCCTTAAAGCGGGTGTCAGGCCTTCAGCGTGTGCTCTGCCAACCTCAGCAAGTGTACTTTGCCAATCATATCTGGTGTCTCTATAGCGTGCCTTTACAAAGAAAAAACGTTTTTCAGTGTAAGCTAATAGCAGTTACTGTCCTTAAAGCGGGTGTCAGGCCTTCAGCATGTGCTCTGCCAACCTCAGCAAGTGTACTTTGCCACTCATATCTGGTGTCTCTATAGCGTGCCTTTACAAAGAAAAAAAGTTTTTCAGTGTAAGCTAATAGCAGTCAGTGTCCTTAAAGCGGGTTTCAGGCCTTCAGCGTGTGCTCTGCCAACCTCAGCAAGTGTACTTTGCCACTCATATCTGGTGTCTCTGTAGCGTGCCTTAACAAAGAAAAAAAGTTTTTCAGTGTAAGCTAATAGCAGTCAGTGTCCTTAAAGCGGATGTCAGGCCTTCAGCGTGTGCTCTGCCAACCTCTGCCAGTGTACTTTGCCACTAATATCTGGTGTCTTTATAGCGTGCCTTTACAAAGAAAAAAAGTTTTTCACTGTAAGCTAATAGCAGTCAGTGTCCTTAAAGCGGATGTCAAGCCTTCAGCGTGTGCTCTGCCAACCTCAGCAAGTGTACTTTGCCACTCATATCTGGTGTCTCTGTAGCTTGCCTTAACAAAGAAAAAAAGTTTTTCAGTGTAAGCTAATAGCAGTCAGTGTCCTTAAAGCGGGTGTCAGGCCTTCAGCGTGTGCTCTGCCAACCTCTGCCAATGTCTCTATAGCGTGCCTTTACAAAGAAAAAAAGGTTTTCACTGTAAGCTAATAGCAGTCAGTGTCCTTAAAGCGGGTGTGAGGCCTTCAGCGTGTGCTCTGCCAACCTCAGCAAGTGTACTTTGCCACTCATATCTGGTGTCTCTATAGCGTGCCTTTACAAAGAAAAAAAGTTTTTCAGTGTAAGCTAATAGCAGTCAGTGTCCTTAAAGCGGGTGTCAGGCCTTCAGCGTGTGCTCTGCCAACCTCAGCAAGTGTACTTTGCCAATCATATCTGGTGTCTCTATAGCGTGCCTTTACAAAGAAAAAAAGTTTTTCAGTGTAAGCTAATAGCAGTTAGTGTCCTTAAAGTGGGTGTCAGGCCTTCAGCGTGTGCTCTGCCAACCTCAGCAAGTGTACTTTGCCACTCATATCTGGTGTCTCTATAGCGTGCCTTTACAAAGAAAAATAGTTTTTCAGTGTAAGCTAATAGCAGTCAGTGTCCTTAAAGCGGATGTCAGGCCTTCAGCGTGTGCTCTGCCAACCTCTGCCAGTGTACTTTGCCACTCATATCTGGTGTCTCTATATCGTGCCTTTACAAAGAAAAAAGTTTTTCACTGTAAGCTAATAGCAGTCAGTGTCCTTAAAGCGGGTGTCAGGCATTTAGCTTGTGCTCTGCCAACCTCAGCAAGTGTACTTTGCCACTCATATCTGGTGTCTCTATAGCGTGCCTTTACAAAGAAAAAACGTTTTTCAGTGTAAGCTAATAGCAGTTAGTGTCCTTAAAGCGGGTGTCAGGCCTTCAGCATGTGCTCTGCCAACCTCAGCAAGTGTACTTTGCCACTCATATCTGGTGTCTCTATAGCGTGCCTTTACAAAGAAAAACAGTTTTTCAGTGTAAGCTAATAGCAGTCAGTGTCCTTAAAGCGGGTTTCAGGCCTTCAGCGTGTGCTCTGCCAACCTCAGCAAGTGTACTTTGCCACTCATATCTGGTGTCTCTGTAGCGTGCCTTAACAAAGAAAAAAAGTTTTTCAGTGTAAGCTAATAGCAGTCAGTGTCCTTAAAGCGGGTTTCAGGCCTTCAGCGTGTGCTCTGCCAACCTCAGCAAGTGTACTTTGCCACTCATATCTGGTGTCTCTATAGCGTGCCTTTACAAAGAAAAAAAGTTTTTCAGTGTAAGCTAATAGCAGTCAGTGTCCTTAAAGCGGATGTCAGGCCTTCAGCGTGTGCTCTGCCAACCTCAGCAAGTGTACTTTGCCACTCATATCTGGTGTCTCTGCAGCTTGCCTTAACAAAGAAAAAAAGTTTTTCAGTGTAAGCTAATAGCAGTCAGTGTCCTTAAAGCGGGTGTCAGGCCTTCAGCGTGTGCTCTGCCAACCTCTGCCAATGTCTCTATAGCGTGCCTTTACAAAGAAAAAAAGGTTTTCACTGTAAGCTAATAGCAGTCAGTGTCCTTAAAGCGGGTGTGAGGCCTTCAGCGTGTGCTCTGCCAACCTCAGCAAGTGTACTTTGACACTCATATCTGGTGTCTCTATAGCGTGCCTTTACAAAGAAAAAAAGTTTTTCAGTGTAAGCTAATAGCAGTCAGTGTCCTTAAAGCGGGTGTCAGGCCTTCAGCGTGTGCTCTGCCAACCTCAGCAAGTGTACTTTGCCACTCATATCTGGTGTCTCTATAGCGTGCCTTTACAAAGAAAAAAAGTTTTTCAGTGTAAGCTAATAGCAGTCAGTGTCCTTAAAGCGGGTTTCAGGCCTTCAGCGTGTGCTCTGCCAACCTCAGCAAGTGTACTTTGCCACTCATATCTGGTGTCTCTGTAGCGTGCCTTAACAAAGAAAAAAAGTTTTTCAGTGTAAGCTAATAGCAGTCAGTATCCTTAAAGCGGGTTTCAGGCCTTCAGCGTGTGCTCTGCCAACCTCAGCAAGTGTACTTTGCCACTCATATCTGGTGTCTCTATAGCGTGCCTTTACAAAGAAAAACTTTTTTTTCAGTGTAAGCTAATAGCAGTCAGTGTCCTTAAAGCGGATGTCAGGCCTTCAGCGTGTGCTCTGCCAACCTCTGCCAGTGTACTTTGCCACTCATATCTGGTGTCTCTATATCGTGCCTTTACAAAGAAAAAAGATTTTCACTGTAAGCTAATAGCAGTCAGTGTCCTTAAAGCGGGTGTCAGGCATTCAGCTTGTGCTCTGCCAACCTCAGCAAGTGTACTTTGACACTCATATCTGGTGTCTCTATAGCGTGCCTTTACAAAGAAAAAAAGTTTTTCAGTGTAAGCTAATAGCAGTCAGTGTCCTTAAAGCGGGTGTCAGGCCTTCAGCGTGTGCTCTGCCAACCTCAGCAAGTGTACTTTGCCAATCATATCTGGTGTCTCTATAGCGTGCCTTTACAAAGAAAAAACGTTTTTCAGTGTAAGCTAATAGCAGTTACTGTCCTTAAAGCGGGTGTCAGGCCTTCAGCATGTGCTCTGCCAACCTCAGCAAGTGTACTTTGCCACTCATATCTGGTGTCTCTATAGCGTGCCTTTACAAAGAAAAAAAGTTTTTCAGTGTAAGCTAATAGCAGTCAGTGTCCTTAAAGCGGGTTTCAGGCCTTCAGCGTGTGCTCTGCCAACCTCAGCAAGTGTACTTTGCCACTCATATCTGGTGTCTCTGTAGCGTGCCTTAACAAAGAAAAAAAGTTTTTCAGTGTAAGCTAATAGCAGTCAGTGTCCTTAAAGCGGATGTCAGGCCTTCAGCGTGTGCTCTGCCAACCTCTGCCAGTGTACTTTGCCACTAATATCTGGTGTCTTTATAGCGTGCCTTTACAAAGAAAAAAAGTTTTTCACTGTAAGCTAATAGCAGTCAGTGTCCTTAAAGCGGATGTCAAGCCTTCAGCGTGTGCTCTGCCAACCTCAGCAAGTGTACTTTGCCACTCATATCTGGTGTCTCTGTAGCTTGCCTTAACAAAGAAAAAAAGTTTTTCAGTGTAAGCTAATAGCAGTCAGTGTCCTTAAAGCGGGTGTCAGGCCTTCAGCGTGTGCTCTGCCAACCTCTGCCAATGTCTCTATAGCGTGCCTTTACAAAGAAAAAAAGGTTTTCACTGTAAGCTAATAGCAGTCAGTGTCCTTAAAGCGGGTGTGAGGCCTTCAGCGTGTGCTCTGCCAACCTCAGCAAGTGTACTTTGCCACTCATATCTGGTGTCTCTATAGCGTGCCTTTACAAAGAAAAAAAGTTTTTCAGTGTAAGCTAATAGCAGTCAGTGTCCTTAAAGCGGGTGTCAGGCCTTCAGCGTGTGCTCTGCCAACCTCAGCAAGTGTACTTTGCCACTCATATCTGGTGTCTCTATAGCGTGCCTTTACAAAGAAAAAAAGTTTTTCAGTGTAAGCTAATAGCAGTCAGTGTCCTTAAAGCGGGTTTCAGGCCTTCAGCGTGTGCTCTGCAAACCTCAGCAAGTGTACTTTGCCACTCATATCTGGTGTCTCTGTAGCGTGCCTTAACAAAGAAAAAAAGTTTTTCAGTGTAAGCTAATAGCAGTCAGTGTCCTTAAAGCGGATGTCAGGCCTTCAGCGTGTGCTCTGCCAACCTCTGCCAGTGTACTTTTCCACTCATATCTGGTGTCTCTATAGCGTGCCTTTACAAAGAAAAAAAGTTTTTCACTGTAAGCTAATAGCAGTCAGTGTCCTTAAAGCGGGTGTCAGGCATTCAGCTTGTGCTCTGCCAACCTCAGCAAGTGTACTTTGCCACTCATATCTGGTGTCTCTATAGCGTGCCTTTACAAAGAAAAAAAGTTTTTCAGTGTAAGCTAATAGCAGTCAGTGTCCTTAAAGCGGGTGTCAGTCCTTCAGCGTGTGCTCTGCCAACCTCAGCAAGTGTACTTTGCCAATCATATCTGGTGTCTCTATAGCGTGCCTTTACAAAGAAAAAACGTTTTTCAGTGTAAGCTAATAGCAGTTAGTGTCCTTAAAGTGGGTGTCAGGCCTTCAGCGTGTGCTCTGCCAACCTCAGCAAGTGTACTTTGCCACTCATATCTGGTGTCTCTATAGCGTGCCTTTACAAAGAAAAAACGTTTTTCAGTGTAAGCTAATAGCAGTCAGTGTCCTTAAAGCGGGTTTCAGGCCTTCAGCGTGTGCTCTGCCAACCTCAGCAAGTGTACTTTGCCACTCATATCTGGTGTCTCTATAGCGTGCCTTTACAAAGAAAAATAGTTTTTCAGTGTAAGCTAATAGCAGTCAGTGTCCTTAAAGCGGATGTCAGGCCTTCAGCGTGTGCTCTGCCAACCTCTGCCAGTGTACTTTGCCACTCATATCTGGTGTCTCTATATCGTGCCTTTACAAAGAAAAAAGTTTTTCACTGTAAGCTAATAGCAGTCAGTGTCCTTAAAGCGGGTGTCAGGCATTCAGCTTGTGCTCTGCCAACCTCAGCAAGTGTACTTTGCCACTCATATCTGGTGTCTCTATAGCGTGCCTTTACAAAGAAAAAAAGTTTTTCAGTGTAAGCTAATAGCAGTCAGTGTCCTTAAAGCGGGTGTCAGGCCTTCAGCGTGTGCTCTGCCAACCTCAGCAAGTGTACTTTGCCAATCATATCTGTTGTCTCTATAGCGTGCCTTTACAAAGAAAAAACGTTTTTCAGTGTAAGCTAATAGCAGTTAGTGTCCTTAAAGCGGGTGTCAGGCCTTCAGCATGTGCTCTGCCAACCTCAGCAAGTGTACTTTGCCACTCATATCTGGTGTCTCTATAGCATGCCTTTACAAAGAAAAAAAGTTTTTCAGTGTAAGCTAATAGCAGTCAGTGTCCTTAAAGCGGATGTCAGGCCTTCAGCGTGTGCTCTGCCAACCTCAGCAAGTGTACTTTGCCACTCATATCTGGTGTCTCTGTAGCTTGCCTTAACAAAGAAAAAAAGTTTTTCAGTGTAAGCTAATAGCAGTCAGTGTCCTTAAAGCGGGTGTCAGGCCTTCAGCGTGTGCTCTGCCAACCTCTGCCAATGTCTCTATAGCGTGCCTTTACAAAGAAAAAAAGGTTTTCACTGTAAGCTAATAGCAGTCAGTGTCCTTAAAGCGGGTGTGAGGCCTTCAGCGTGTGCTCTGCCAACCTCAGCAAGTGTACTTTGCCACTCATATCTGGTGTCTCTATAGCGTGCCTTTACAAAGAAAAAAAGTTTTTCAGTGTAAGCTAATAGCAGTCAGTGTCCTTAAAGCGGGTGTCAGGCCTTCAGCGTGTGCTCTGCCAACCTCAGCAAGTGTACTTTGCCACTCATATCTGGTGTCTCTATAGCGTGCCTTTACAAAGAAAAAAAGTTTTTCAGTGTAAGCTAATAGCAGTCAGTGTCCTTAAAGCGGGTTTCAGGCCTTCAGCGTGTGCTCTGCCAACCTCAGCAAGTGTACTTTGCCACTCATATCTGGTGTCTCTGTAGCGTGCCTTAACAAAGAAAAAAAGTTTTTCAGTGTAAGCTAATAGCAGTCAGTGTCCTTAAAGCAGGTTTCAGGCCTTCAGCGTGTGCTCTGCCAACCTCAGCAAGTGTACTTTGCCACTCATATCTGGTGTCTCTATAGCGTGCCTTTACAAAGAAAAACTTTTTTTTCAGTGTAAGCTAATAGCAGTCAGTGTCCTTAAAGCGGATGTCAGGCCTTCAGCGTGTGCTCTGCCAACCTCTGCCAGTGTACTTTGCCACTCATATCTGGTGTCTCTATATCGTGCCTTTACAAAGAAAAAAGTTTTTCACTGTAAGCTAATAGCAGTCAGTGTCCTTAAAGCGGGTGTGAGGCCTTCAGCGTGTGCTCTGCCAACCTCAGCAAGTGTACTTTGCCAATCATATCTGGTGTCTCTATAGCGTGCCTTTACAAAGAAAAAACGTTTTTCAGTGTAAGCTAATAGCAGTTACTGTCCTTAAAGCGGGTGTCAGGCCTTCAGCATGTGCTCTGCCAACCTCAGCAAGTGTACTTTGCCACTCATATCTGGTGTCTCTATAGCGTGCCTTTACAAAGAAAAAAAGTTTTTCAGTGTAAGCTAATAGCAGTCAGTGTCCTTAAAGCGGGTTTCAGGCCTTCAGCGTGTGCTCTGCCAACCTCAGCAAGTGTACTTTGCCACTCATATCTGGTGTCTCTGTAGCGTGCCTTAACAAAGAAAAAAAGTTTTTCAGTGTAAGCTAATAGCAGTCAGTGTCCTTAAAGCGGATGTCAGGCCTTCAGCGTGTGCTCTGCCAACCTCTGCCAGTGTACTTTGCCACTAATATCTGGTGTCTTTATAGCGTGCCTTTACAAAGAAAAAAAGTTTTTCACTGTAAGCTAATAGCAGTCAGTGTCCTTAAAGCGGGTGTCAGGCATTCAGCTTGTGCTTTGCCAACCTCAGCAAGTGTACTTTGCCACTCATATCTGGTGTCTCTATAGCGTGCCTTTACAAAGAAAAAATGTTTTTCAGTGTAAGCTAATAGCAGTCAGTGTCCTTAAAGCGGGTGTCAGGCCTTCAGCGTGTGCTCTGCCAACCTCAGCAAGTGTACTTTGCCACTCATATCTGGTGTCTCTATAGCGTGCCTTTACAAAGAAAAAAAGTGTTTCAGTGTAAGCTAATAGCAGTTAGTGTCCTTAAAGCGGGTGTCAGGCCTTCAGCGTGTGCTCTGCCAACCTCAGCAAGTGTACTTTGCCACTCATATCTGGTGTCTCTATAGCGTGCCTTTACAAAGAAAAAAAGTGTTTCAGTGTAAGCTAATAGCTGTCAGTGTCCTTAAAGCGGGTGTCAGGCCTTCAGCGTGTGCTCTGCCAACCTCTGCCAATGTCTCTATAGCGTGCCTTTACAAAGAAAAAAAGGTTTTCACTGTAAGCTAATAGCAGTCAGTGTCCTTAAAGCGGGTGTGAGGCCTTCAGCGTGTGCTCTGCCAACCTCAGCAAGTGTACTTTGCCACTCATATCTGGTGTCTCTATAGCGTGCCTTTACAAAGAAAAACAGTTTTTCAGTGTAAGCTAATAGCTGTCAGTGTCCTTAAAGCGGGTGTCAGGCCTTCAGCGTGTGCTCTACCAACCTCTGCCAATGTCTCTATAGCGTGCCTTTACAAAGAAAAAAAGGTTTTCACTGTAAGCTAATAGCAGTCAGTGTCCTTAAAGTGGGTGTCAGGCCTTCAGCGTGTGCTCTGCCAACCTCAGCAAGTGTACTTTGCCACTCATATCTGGTGTCTCTATAGCGTGCCTTTACAAAGAAAAAAAGTTTTTCAGTGTAAGCTAATAGCAGTCAGTGTCCTTAAAGCGGGTGTCAGGCCTTCAGCGTGTGCTCTGCCAACCTCAGCAAGTGTACTTTGCCACACATATCTGGTGTCTCTATAGCGTGCCTTTACAAAGAAAAACAGTTTTTCAGTGTAAGCTAATAGCAGTCAGTGTCCTTAAAGCGGGTGTCAGGTCTTCAGCGTGTGCTCTGCCAACCTCTGCCAATGTCTCTATAGCGTGCCTTTACAAAGAAAAAAAGGTTTTCACTGTAAGCTAATAGCAGTCAGTGTCCTTAAAGCGGGTGTGAGGCCTTCAGCGTGTGCTCTGCCAACCTCAGCAAGTGTACTTTGCCACTTATATCTGGTGTCTCTATAGCGTGCCTTTACAAAGAAAAAAAGTTTTTCAGTGTAAGCTAATAGCAGTCAGTGTCCTTAAAGCGGGTGTCAGGCCTTCAGCGTGTGCTCTGCCAACCTCAGCAAGTGTACTTTGCCACTCATATCTGGTGTCTCTATAGCGTGCCTTTACAAAGAAAAAAAGTTTTTCAGTGTAAGCTAATAGCAGTCAGTGTCCTTAAAGCGGGTGTCAGGCCTTCAGCGTGTGCTCTGCCAACCTCAGCAAGTGTACTTTGCCACTCATATCTGGTGTCTCTATAGCGTGCCTTTACAAAGAAAAAAAGTTTTTCAGTGTAAGCTAATAGCAGTCAGTGTCCTTAAAGCGGGTGTCAGGCCTTCAGCGTGTGCTCTGCCAACCTCAGCAAGTGTACTTTGCCACTCATATCTGGTGTCTCTATAGCGTGCCTTTACAAAGAAAAAAAGTTTTTCAGTGTAAGCTAATAGCAGTCAGTGTCCTTAAAGCGGGTGTCAGGCCTTCAGCGTGTGCTCTGCCAACCGCTGCCAGTGTACTTTGCCACTCATATCTGGTGTCTCTATAGCGTGCCTTTACAAAGAAAAAAAGTTTTTCAGTGTAAGCTAATAGCAGTCAGTGTCCTTAAAGCGGGTTTCAGGCCTTCAGCGTGTGCTCTGCCAACCTCAGCAAGTGTACTTTGCCACACATATCTGGTGTCTCTATAGCGTGCCTTTACAAAGAAAAACAGTTTTTCAGTGTAAGCTAATAGCAGTCAGTGTCCTTAAAGCGGGTGTCAGGCCTTCAGCGTGTGCTCTGCCAACCTCTGCCAATGTCTCTATAGCGTGCCTTTACAAAGAAAAAAAGTTTTCACTGTAAGCTAATAGCAGTCAGTGTCCTTAAAGCGGGTGTGAGGCCTTCAGCGTGTGCTCTGCCAACCTCAGCAAGTGTACTTTGCCACTCATATCTGGTGTCTCTATAGCGTGCCTTTACAAAGAAAAAAAGTTTTTCAGTGTAAGCTAATAGCAGTCAGTGTCCTTAAAGCGGGTGTCAGGCCTTCAGCGTGTGCTCTGCCAACCTCTGCCAGTGTCTCTATAGCGTGCCTTTACAAATAAAAAAAGTTTTTCAGTGTAAGCTAATAGCAGTCAGTGTCCTTAAAGCGGGTGTCAGGCCTTCAGCGTGTGCTCTGCCAACCTCAGTAAAGTGTACTTTGCCACTCATATCTGGTGTCTCTATAGCGTGCCTTTACAAAGAAAATTTATTTTTCAGTGTAAGCTAATAGCAGTCAGTGTCCTTAAAGTGGGTGTCAGGCCTTCAGCGTGTGCTCTGCCAACCTCAGCAAATGTACTTTGCCACTCATATCTGGTGTCTCTATAGCGTGCCTTTACAAAGAAAAACAGTTTTTCAGTGTAAGCTAATAGCAGTCAGTGTCCTTAAAGCGGGTGTCAGGCCTTCAGCGTGTGCTCTGCCAACCTCTGCCAATGTCTCTATAGCGTGCCTTTACAAAGAAAAAAAGGTTTTCACTGTAAGCTAATAGCAGTCAGTGTCCTTAAAGCGGGTGTCAGGCCTTCAGCGTGTGCTCTGCCAACCTCAGCAAGTGTACTTTGCCACTCATATCTGGTGTCTCTATAGCGTGCCTTTACAAAGAAAAAAAGTTTTTCAGTGTAAGCTTATAGCAGTCAGTGTCCTTAAAGCGGGTTTCAGGCCTTCAGCGTGTGCTCTGCCAACCTCAGCAAGTGTACTTTGCCACTCATGTCTGGTGTCTCTGTAGCGTGCCTTAACAAAGAAAAAAAGTTTTTCAGTGTAAGCTAATAGCAGTCAGTGTCCTTAAAGCGGATGTCAGGCCTTCAGCGTGTGCTCTGCCAACCTCTGCCAGTGTACTTTGCCACTAATATCTGGTGTCTCTATAGCGTGCCTTTACAAAGAAAAACAGTTTTTCAGTGTAAGCTAATAGCTGTCAGTGTCCTTAAAGCGGGTGTCAGGCCTTCAGCGTGTGCTCTGCCAACCTTTGCCAATGTCTCTATAGCGTGCCTTTACAAAGAAAAAAAGGTTTTCACTGTAAGCTAATAGCAGTCAGTGTCCTTAAAGTGGGTGTGAGGCCTTCAGCTGTGTGCTCTGCCAACCTCAGCAAGTGTACTTTGCCACTCATATCTGGTGTCTCTATAGCGTGCCTTTACAAAGAAAAAAAGTTTTTCAGTGTAAGCTAATAGCAGTCAGTGTCCTTAAAGTGGGTGTCAGGCCTTCAGCGTGTGCTCTGCCAACCTCAGCAAGTGTACTTTGCCACTCATATCTGGTGTCTCTATAGCGTGCCTTTACAAAGAAAAAAAGTTTTTCAGTGTAAGCTAATAGCAGTCAGTGTCCTTAAAGCGGGTGTCAGGCCTTCAGCGTGTGCTCTGCCAACCTCAGCAAGTGTACTTTGCGACACACATCTGGTGTCTCTATAGCGTGCCTTTACAAAGAAAAACAGTTTTTCAGTGTAAGCTAATAGCAGTCAGTGTCCTTAAAGCGGGTGTCAGGCCTTCAGCGTGTGCTCTGCCAACCTCTGCCAATGTCTCTATAGCGTGCCTTTACAAAGAAAAAAAGGTTTTCACTGTAAGCTAATAGCAGTCAGTGTCCTTAAAGCGGGTGTGAGGCCTTCAGCGTGTGCTCTGCCAACCTCAGCAAGTGTACTTTGCCACTCATATCTGGTGTCTCTATAGCGTGCCTTTACAAAGAAAAAAAGTTTTTCAGTGTAAGCTAATAGCAGTCAGTGTCCTTAAAGCGGGTGTCAGGCCTTCAGCGTGTGCTCTGCCAACCTCTGCCAATGTCTCTATAGCGTGCCTTTACAAAGAAAAAAAGTTTTCACTGTAAGCTAATAGCAGTCAGTGTCCTTAAAGCGGGTGTGAGGCCTTCAGCGTGTGCTCTGCCAACCTCAGCAAGTGTACTTTGCCACTCATATCTGGTGTCTCTATAGCGTGCCTTTACAAAGAAAAAAAGTTTTTCAGTGTAAGCTAATAGCAGTCAGTGTCCTTAAAGCGGGTGTCAGGCCTTCAGCGTGTGCTCTGCCAACCTCTGCCAGTGTCTCTATAGCGTGCCTTTACAAAGAAAAAAAGTTTTTCAGTGTAAGCTAATAGCAGTCAGTGTCCTTAAAGCGGGTGTCAGGCCTTCAGCGTGTGCTCTGCCAACCTCAGTAAAGTGTACTTTGCCACTCATATCTGGTGTCTCTATAGCGTGCCTTTACAAAGAAAATTTCTTTTTCAGTGTAAGCTAATAGCAGTCAGTGTCCTTAAAGTGGGTGTCAGGCCTTCAGCGTGTGCTCTGCCAACCTCAGCAAATGTACTTTGCCACTCATATCTGGTGTCTCTATAGCGTGCCTTTACAAAGAAAAACAGTTTTTCAGTGTAAGCTAATAGCAGTCAGTGTCCTTAAAGCGGGTGTCAGGCCTTCAGCGTGTGCTCTGCCAACCTCTGCCAATGTCTCTATAGCGTGCCTTTACAAAGAAAAAAAGGTTTTCACTGTAAGCTAATAGCAGTCAGTGTCCTTAAAGCGGGTGTCAGGCCTTCAGCGTGTGCTCTGCCAACCTCTGCCAATGTCTCTATAGCGTGCCTTTACAAAGAAAAAAAGGTTTTCACTGTAAGCTAATAGCAGTCAGTGTCCTTAAAGCGGGTGTCAGGCCTTCAGCGTGTGCTCTGCCAACCTCAGCAAGTGTACTTTGCCACTCATGTCTGGTGTCTCTGTAGCGTGCCTTAACAAAGAAAAAAAGTTTTTCAGTGTAAGCTAATAGCAGTCAGTGTCCTTAAAGCGGATGTCAGGCCTTCAGCGTGTGCTCTGCCAACCTCTGCCAGTGTACTTTGCCACTAATATCTGGTGTCTCTATAGCGTGCCTTTACAAAGAAAAACAGTTTTTCAGTGTAAGCTAATAGCTGTCAGTGTCCTTAAAGCGGGTGTCAGGCCTTCAGCGTGTGCTCTGCCAACCTTTGCCAATGTCTCTATAGCGTGCCTTTACAAAGAAAAAAAGGTTTTCACTGTAAGCTAATAGCAGTCAGTGTCCTTAAAGTGGGTGTGAGGCCTTCAGCTGTGTGCTCTGCCAACCTCAGCAAGTGTACTTTGCCACTCATATCTGGTGTCTCTATAGCGTGCCTTTACAAAGAAAAAAAGTTTTTCAGTGTAAGCTAATAGCAGTCAGTGTCCTTAAAGTGGGTGTCAGGCCTTCAGCGTGTGCTCTGCCAACCTCAGCAAGTGTACTTTGCCACTCATATCTGGTGTCTCTATAGCGTGCCTTTACAAAGAAAAAAAGTTTTTCAGTGTAAGCTAATAGCAGTCAGTGTCCTTAAAGCGGGTGTCAGGCCTTCAGCGTGTGCTCTGCCAACCTCAGCAAGTGTACTTTGCGACACACATCTGGTGTCTCTATAGCGTGCCTTTACAAAGAAAAACAGTTTTTCAGTGTAAGCTAATAGCAGTCAGTGTCCTTAAAGCGGGTGTCAGGCCTTCAGCGTGTGCTCTGCCAACCTCTGCCAATGTCTCTATAGCGTGCCTTTACAAAGAAAAAAAGGTTTTCACTGTAAGCTAATAGCAGTCAGTGTCCTTAAAGCGGGTGTGAGGCCTTCAGCGTGTGCTCTGCCAACCTCAGCAAGTGTACTTTGCCACTCATATCTGGTGTCTCTATAGCGTGCCTTTACAAAGAAAAAAAGTTTTTCAGTGTAAGCTAATAGCAGTCAGTGTCCTTAAAGCGGGTGTCAGGCCTTCAGCGTGTGCTCTGCCAACCTCTGCCAGTGTACTTTGCCACTAATATCTGGTGTCTCTATAGCGTGCCTTTACAAAGAAAAAAAGTTTTTCAGTGTAAGCTAATAGCAGTCAGTGTCCTTAAAACGGGTTTCAGGCCTTCAGCGTGTGCTCTGCCAACCTCAGCAAGTGTACTTTGCCACTCATATCTGGTGTCTCTGTAGCGTGCCTTAACAAAGAAAAAAAGTTTTTCAGTGTAAGCTAATAGCAGTCAGTGTCCTTAAAGCGGATGTCAGGCCTTCAGCGTGTGCTCTGCCAACCTCTGCCAGTGTACTTTGCCACTAATATCTGGTGTCTCTATAGCGTGCATTTACAAAGAAAAAAAGTTTTTCACTGTAAGCTAATAGCAGTTAGTGTCCTTAAAGCGGGTGTCAGGCATTCAGTTTGTGCTTTGCCAACCTCAGCAAGTGTACTTTGCCACTCATATCTGGTGTCTCTATAGCGTGCCTTTACAAAGAAAAACAGTTTTTCAGTGTAAGCTAATAGCAGTCAGTGTCCTTAAAGCGGGTTTCAGGCCTTCAGCGTGTGCTCTGCCAACCTCAGCAAGTGTACTTTGCCACTCATATCTGGTGTCTCTGTAGCGTGCCTTAACAAAGAAAAAAAGTTTTTCAGTGTAAGCTAATAGCAGTCAGTGTCCTTAAAGCGGGTTTCAGGCCTTCAGCGTGTGCTCTGCCAACCTCAGCAAGTGTACTTTGCCACTCATATCTGGTGTCTCTATAGCGTGCCTTTACAAAGAAAAACAGTTTTCAGTGTAAGCTAATAGCTGTCAGTGTCCTTAAAGCGGGTGTCAGGCCTTCAGCGTGTGCTCTGCCAACCTCTGCCAATGTCTCTATAGCGTGCCTTTACAAAGAAAAAAAGGTTTTCACTGTAAGCTAATAGCAGTCAGTGTCCTTAAAGCGGGTGTCAGGCCTTCAGCGTGTGCTCTGCCAACCTCTGCCAATGTCTCTATAGCGTGCCTTTACAAAGAAAAAAAGGTTTTCACTGTAAGCTAATAGCAGTCAGTGTCCTTAAAGCGGGTGTGAGGCCTTCAGCGTGTGCTCTGCCAACCTCAGCAAGTGTACTTTGCCACTCATATCTGGTGTCTCTATAGCGTGCCTTTACAAAGAAAAAAAGTTTTTCAGTGTAAGCTAATAGCAGTCAGTGTCCTTAAAGCGGGTGTCAGGCCTTCAGCGTGTGCTCTGCCAACCTCAGCAAGTGTACTTTGCCACTCATATCTGGTGTCTCTATAGCGTGCCTTTACAAAGAAAAAAAGTTTTTCAGTGTAAGCTAATAGCAGTCAGTGTCCTTAAAGCGGGTGTCAGGCCTTCAGCGTGTGCTCTGCCAACCTCAGCAAGTGTACTTTGCCACACATATCTGTTGTCTCTATAGCGTGCCTTTACAAAGAAAAACAGTTTTTCAGTGTAAGCTAATAGCAGTCAGTGTCCTTAAAGCGGGTGTCAGGCCTTCAGCGTGTGCTCTGCCAACCTCTGCCAATGTCTCTATAGCGTGCCTTTACAAAGAAAAAAAGGTTTTCACTGTAAGCTAATAGCAGTCAGTGTCCTTAAAGCGGGTGTGAGGCCTTCAGCGTGTGCTCTGCCAACCTCAGCAAGTGTACTTTGCCACTCATATCTGGTGTCTCTATAGCGTGCCTTTACAAAGAAAAAAAGTTTTTCAGTGTAAGCTAATAGCAGTCAGTGTCCTTAAAGCGGGTGTCAGGCCTTCAGCGTGTGCTCTGCCAACCTCTGCCAGTGTCTCTATAGCGTGCCTTTACAAAGAAAAAAAGTTTTTCAGTGTAAGCTAATAGCAGTCAGTGTCCTTAAAGCGGGTGTCAGGCCTTCAGCGTGTGCTCTGCCAACCTCAGTAAAGTGTACTTTGCCACTCATATCTGGTGTCTCTATAGCGTGCCTTTACAAAGAAAATTTATTTTTCAGTGTAAGCTAATAGCAGTCAGTGTCCTTAAAGCGGGTGTCAGGCCTTCAGCGTGTGCTCTGCAAACCTCAGCAAGTGTACTTTGCCACTAATATCTGGTGTCTCTATAGCGTGCCTTTACAAAGAAAAAAAGTTTTTCAGTGTAAGCTAATAGCAGTCAGTGTCCTTAAAGCGGGTTTCAGGCCTTCAGCGTGTGCTCTGCCAACCTCAGCAAGTGTACTTTGCCACTCATATCTGGTGTCTCTGTAGCGTGCCTTAACAAAGAAAAAAAGTTTTTCAGTGTAAGCTAATAGCAGTCAGTGTCCTTAAAGCGGATGTCAGGCCTTCAGCGTGTGCTCTGCCAACCTCTGCCAGTGTACTTTGCCACTAATATCTGGTGTCTCTATAGCGTGCCTTTACAAAGAAAAAAAGGTTTTCACTGTAAGCTAATAGCAGTCAGTGTCCTTAAAGCGGGTGTCAGGCATTCAGCTTGTGCTTTGCAAACCTCAGCAAGTGTACTTTGCCACTCATATCTGGTGTCTCTATAGCGTGCCTTTACAAAGAAAAAATGTTTTTCAGTGTAAGCTAATAGCAGTCAGTGTCCTTAAAGCGGGTTTCAGGCCTTCAGCGTGTGCTCTGCCAACCTCAGCAAGTGTACTTTTCCACTCATATCTGGTGTCTCTATAGCGTGCCTTTACAAAGAAAAACAGATTTTCAATGTAAGCTAATAGCTGTCAGTGTCCTTAAAGCGGGTGTCAGGCCTTCAGCGTGTGCTCTGCCAACCTCTGCCAATGTCTCTATAGCGTGCCTTTACAAAGAAAAAAAGGTTTTCACTGTAAGCTAATAGCAGTCAGTGTCCTTAAAGCGGGTGTGAGGCCTTCAGCGTGTGCTCTGCGAACCTCAGCAAGTGTACTTTGCCACTCATATCTGGTGTCTCTATAGCGTGCCTTTACAAAGAAAAAAAGTTTTTCAGTGTAAGCTAATAGCAGTCAGTGTCCTTAAAGCGGGTGTCAGGCCTTCAGCGTGTGCTCTGCCAACCTCAGCAAGTGTACTTTGCCACACATATCTGGTGTCTCTATAGCGTGCCTTTACAAAGAAAAACAGTTTTTCAGTGTAAGCTAATAGCAGTCAGTGTCCTTAAAGCGGGTGTCAGGCCTTCAGCGTGTGCTCTGCCAACCTCTGCCAATGTCTCTATAGCGTGCCTTTACAAAGAAAAAAAGTTTTTCACTGTAAGCTAATAGCAGTCAGTGTCCTTAAAGCGGGTGTGAGGCCTTCAGCGTGTGCTCTGCCAACCTCAGCAAGTGTACTTTGCCACTCATATCTGGTGTCTCTATAGCGTGCCTTTACAAAGAAAAAAAGTTTTTCAGTGTAAGCTAATAGCAGTCAGTGTCCTTAAAGCGGGTGTCAGGCCTTCAGCGTGTGCTCTGCCAACCTCTGCCAGTGTCTCTATAGCGTGCCTTTACAAAGAAAAAAAGTTTTTCAGTGTAAGCTAATAGCAGTCAGTGTCCTTAAAGCGGGTGTCAGGCCTTCAGCGTGTGCTCTGCCAACCTCAGTAAAGTGTACTTTGCCACTCATATCTGGTGTCTCTATAGCGTGCCTTTACAAAGAAAATTTATTTTTCAGTGTAAGCTAATAGCAGTCAGTGTCCTTAAAGCGGGTGTCAGGCCTTCAGCGTGTGCTCTGCAAACCTCAGCAAGTGTACTTTGCCACTCATATCTGGTGTCTCTATAGCGTGCCTTTACAAAGAAAAAAAGTTTTTCACTGTAAGCTAATAGCAGTCAGTGTCCTTAAAGCGGGTGTCAGGCATTCAGCTTGTGCTTTGCCAACCTCAGCAAGTGTACTTTGCCACTCATATCTGGTGTCTCTATAGCGTGCCTTTACAAAGAAAAAAAGGTTTTCACTGTAAGCTAATAGCAGTCAGTGTCCTTAAAGCGGGTGTGAGGCCTTCAGCGTGTGCTCTGCGAACCTCAGCAAGTGGACTTTGCCACTCATATCTGGTGTCTCTATAGCGTGCCTTTACAAAGAAAAAAAGTTTTTCAGTGTAAGCTAATAGCAGTCAGTGTCCTTAAAGCGGGTGTCAGGCCTTCAGCGTGTGCTCTGCCAACCTCAGCAAGTGTACTTTGCCACACATATCTGGTGTCTCTATAGCGTGCCTTTACAAAGAAAAACAGTTTTTCAGTGTAAGCTAATAGCAGTCAGTGTCCTTAAAGCGGGTGTCAGGCCTTCAGCGTGTGCTCTGCCAACCTCTGCCAATGTCTCTATAGCGTGCCTTTACAAAGAAAAAAAGTTTTTCACTGTAAGCTAATAGCAGTCAGTGTCCTTAAAGCGGGTGTGAGGCCTTCAGCGTGTGCTCTGCCAACCTCAGCAAGTGTACTTTGCCACTCATATCTGGTGTCTCTATAGCGTGCCTTTACAAAGAAAAAAAGTTTTTCAGTGTAAGCTAATAGCAGTCAGTGTCCTTAAAGCGGGTGTCAGGCCTTCAGCGTGTGCTCTGCCAACCTCTGCCAGTGTCTCTATAGCGTGCCTTTACAAAGAAAAAAAGTTTTTCAGTGTAAGCTAATAGCAGTCAGTGTCCTTAAAGCGGGTGTCAGGCCTTCAGCGTGTGCTCTGCCAACCTCAGTAAAGTGTACTTTGCCACTCATATCTGGTGTCTCTATAGCGTGCCTTTACAAAGAAAATTTATTTTTCAGTGTAAGCTAATAGCAGTCAGTGTCCTTAAAGCGGGTGTCAGGCCTTCAGCGTGTGCTCTGCAAACCTCAGCAAGTGTACTTTGCCACTCATATCTGGTGTCTCTATAGCGTGCCTTTACAAAGAAAAAAAGTTTTTCACTGTAAGCTAATAGCAGTCAGTGTCCTTAAAGCGGGTGTCAGGCATTCAGCTTGTGCTTTGCCAACCTCAGCAAATGTACTTTGCCACTCATATCTGGTGTCTCTATAGCGTGCCTTTACAAAGAAAAAAGTTTTTCAGTGTAAGCTAATAGCAGTCAGTGTCCTTAAAGCGGGTTTCAGGCCTTCAGCGTGTGCTCTGCCAACCTCAGCAAGTGTACTTTGCCACTCATATCTGGTGTCGCATTAGCGTGCCTTTACAAAGAAAAAAAGTTTTTCAGTGTAAGCTAATAGCAGTCAGTGTCCTTAAAGCGGGTGTCAGGCCTTCAGCGTGTGCTCTGCCAACCTCAGTAAAGTGTACTTTGCCACTCATATCTGGTGTCTCTATAGCGTGCCTTTACAAAGAAAATTTATTTTTCAGTGTAAGCTAATAGCAGTCAGTGTCCTTAAAGCGGGTGTCAGGCCTTCAGCGTGTGCTCTGCAAACCTCAGCAAGTGTACTTTGACACTCATATCTGGTGTCTCTATAGCGTGCCTTTACAAAGAAAAAACGTTTTTCAGTGTAAGCTAATAGCAGTCAGTGTCCTTAAAGCGGGTTTCAGGCCTTCAGCGTGTGCTCTGCCAACCTCAGCAAGTGTACTTTGCCACTCATATCTGGTGTCTCTGTAGCGTGCCTTAACAAAGAAAAAAAGTTTTTCAGTGTAAGCTAATAGCAGTCAGTGTCCTTAAAGCGGATGTCAGGCCTTCAGCGTGTGCTCTGCCAACCTCTGCCAGTGTACTTTGCCACTAATATCTGGTGTCTCTGTAGCGTGCCTTTACAAAGAAAAAAAGGTTTTCACTGTAAGCTAATAGCAGTCAGTGTCCTTAAAGCGGGTGTCAGGCATTCAGCTTGTGCTTTGCAAACCTCAGCAAGTGTACTTTGCCACTCATATCTGGTGTCTCTATAGCGTGCCTTTACAAAGAAAAAATGTTTTTCAGTGTAAGCTAATAGCAGTCAGTGTCCTTAAAGCGGGTTTCAGGCCTTCAGCGTGTGCTCTGCCAACCTCAGCAAGTGTACTTTTCCACTCATATCTGGTGTCTCTATAGCGTGCCTTTACAAAGAAAAACAGATTTTCAGTGTAAGCTAATAGCTGTCAGTGTCCTTAAAGCGGGTGTCAGGCCTTCAGCGTGTGCTCTGCCAACCTCTGCCAATGTCTCTATAGCGTGCCTTTACAAAGAAAAAAAGGTTTTCACTGTAAGCTAATAGCAGTCAGTGTCCTTAAAGCGGGTGTGAGGCCTTCAGCGTGTGCTCTGCGAACCTCAGCAAGTGTACTTTGCCACTCATATCTGGTGTCTCTATAGCGTGCCTTTACAAAGAAAAAAAGTTTTTCAGTGTAAGCTAATAGCAGTCAGTGTCCTTAAAGCGGGTGTCAGGCCTTCAGCGTGTGCTCTGCCAACCTCAGCAAGTGTACTTTGCCACACATATCTGGTGTCTCTATAGCGTGCCTTTACAAAGAAAAACAGTTTTTCAGTGTAAGCTAATAGCAGTCAGTGTCCTTAAAGCGGGTGTCAGGCCTTCAGCGTGTGCTCTGCCAACCTCTGCCAATGTCTCTATAGCGTGCCTTTACAAAGAAAAAAAGTTTTTCACTGTAAGCTAATAGCAGTCAGTGTCCTTAAAGCGGGTGTGAGGCCTTCAGCGTGTGCTCTGCCAACCTCAGCAAGTGTACTTTGCCACTCATATCTGGTGTCTCTATAGCGTGCCTTTACAAAGAAAAAAAGTTTTTCAGTGTAAGCTAATAGCAGTCAGTGTCCTTAAAGCGGGTGTCAGGCCTTCAGCGTGTGCTCTGCCAACCTCTGCCAGTGTCTCTATAGCGTGCCTTTACAAAGAAAAAAAGTTTTTCAGTGTAAGCTAATAGCAGTCAGTGTCCTTAAAGCGGGTGTCAGGCCTTCAGCGTGTGCTCTGCCAACCTCAGTAAAGTGTACTTTGCCACTCATATCTGGTGTCTCTATAGCGTGCCTTTACAAAGAAAATTTATTTTTCAGTGTAAGCTAATAGCAGTCAGTGTCCTTAAAGCGGGTGTCAGGCCTTCAGCGTGTGCTCTGCCAACCTCAGCAAGTGTACTTTGCCACTCATATCTGGTGTCTCTATAGCGTGCCTTTACAAAGAAAAAAAGTTTTTCAGTGTAAGCTAATAGCAGTCAGTGTCCTTAAAGCGGGTGTCAGGCCTTCAGCGTGTGCTCTGCCAACCTCAGCAAGTGTACTTTGCCACACATATCTGGTGTCTCTATAGCGTGCCTTTACAAAGAAAAACAGTTTTTCAGTGTAAGCTAATAGCAGTCAGTGTCCTTAAAGCGGGTGTCAGGCCTTCAGCGTGTGCTCTGCCAACCTCTGCCAATGTCTCTATAGCGTGCCTTTACAAAGAAAAAAAGTTTTTCACTGTAAGCTAATAGCAGTCAGTGTCCTTAAAGCGGGTGTGAGGCCTTCAGCGTGTGCTCTGCCAACCTCAGCAAGTGTACTTTGCCACTCATATCTGGTGTCTCTATAGCGTGCCTTTACAAAGAAAAAAAGTTTTTCAGTGTAAGCTAATAGCAGTCAGTGTCCTTAAAGCGGGTGTGAGGCCTTCAGCGTGTGCTCTGCCAACCTCTGCCAATGTCTCTATAGCGTGCCTTTACAAAGAAAAAAAGGTTTTCACTGTAAGCTAATAGCAGTCAGTGTCCTTAAAGCGGGTGTGAGGCCTTCAGCGTGTGCTCTGCCAACCTCAGCAAGTGTACTTTGCCACTCATATCTGGTGTCTCTATAGCGTGCCTTTACAAAGAAAAAAAGTTTTTCAGTGTAAGCTAATAGCAGTCAGTGTCCTTAAAGCGGGTGTCAGGCCTTCAGCGTGTGCTCTGCCAACCTCAGCAAGTGTACTTTGCCACACATATCTGGTGTCTCTATAGCGTGCCTTTACAAAGAAAAACAGTTTTTCAGTGTAAGCTAATAGCAGTCAGTGTCCTTAAAGCGGGTGTCAGGCCTTCAGCGTGTGCTCTGCCAACCTCTGCCAATGTCTCTATAGCGTGCCTTTACAAAGAAAAAAAGTTTTTCACTGTAAGCTAATAGCAGTCAGTGTCCTTAAAGCGGGTGTGAGGCCTTCAGCGTGTGCTCTGCCAACCTCAGCAAGTGTACTTTGCCACTCATATCTGGTGTCTCTATAGCGTGCCTTTACAAAGAAAAAAAGTTTTTCAGTGTAAGCTAATAGCAGTCAGTGTCCTTAAAGCGGGTGTGAGGCCTTCAGCGTGTGCTCTGCCAACCTCTGCCAATGTCTCTATAGCGTGCCTTTACAAAGAAAAAAAGGTTTTCACTGTAAGCTAATAGCAGTCAGTGTCCTTAAAGCGGGTGTGAGGCCTTCAGCGTGTGCTCTGCCAACCTCAGCAAGTGTACTTTGCCACTCATATCTGGTGTCTCTATAGCGTGCCTTTACAAAGAAAAAAAGTTTTTCAGTGTAAGCTAATAGCAGTCAGTGTCCTTAAAGCGGGTGTCAGGCCTTCAGCGTGTGCTCTGCCAACCTCAGCAAGTGTACTTTGCCACTCATATCTGGTGTCTCTATAGCGTGCCTTTACAAAGAAAAAAAGTTTTTCAGTGTAAGCTAATAGCAGTCAGTGTCCTTAAAGCGGGTGTCAGGCCTTCAGCGTGTGCTCTGCCAACCTCAGCAAGTGTACTTTGCCACACATATCTGGTGTCTCTATAGCGTGCCTTTACAAAGAAAAACAGTTTTTCAGTGTAAGCTAATAGCAGTCAGTGTCCTTAAAGCGGGTGTCAGGCCTTCAGCGTGTGCTCTGCCAACCTCTGCCAATGTCTCTATAGCGTGCCTTTACAAAGAAAAAAAGTTTTTCACTGTAAGCTAATAGCAGTCAGTGTCCTTAAAGCGGGTGTGAGGCCTTCAGCGTGTGCTCTGCCAACCTCAGCAAGTGTACTTTGCCACTCATATCTGGTGTCTCTATAGCGTGCCTTTACAAAGAAAAAAAGTTTTTCAGTGTAAGCTAATAGCAGTCAGTGTCCTTAAAGCGGGTTTCAGGCCTTCAGCGTGTGCTCTGCCAACCTCAGCAAGTGTACTTTGCCACTCATATCTGGTGTCGCATTAGCGTGCCTTTACAAAGAAAAAAAGTTTTTCAGTGTAAGCTAATAGCAGTCAGTGTCCTTAAAGCGGGTGTGAGGCCTTCAGCGTGTGCTCTGCCAACCTCTGCCAATGTCTCTATAGCGTGCCTTTACAAAGAAAAAAAGGTTTTCACTGTAAGCTAATAGCAGTCAGTGTCCTTAAAGCGGGTGTGAGGCCTTCAGCGTGTGCTCTGCCAACCTCAGCAAGTGTACTTTGCCACTCATATCTGGTGTCTCTATAGCGTGCCTTTACAAAGAAAAAAAGTTTTTCAGTGTAAGCTAATAGCAGTCAGTGTCCTTAAAGCGGGTGTCAGGCCTTCAGCGTGTGCTCTGCCAACCTCAGCAAGTGTACTTTGCCACTCATATCTGGTGTCTCTATAGCGTGCCTTTACAAAGAAAAAAAGTTTTTCAGTGTAAGCTAATAGCAGTCAGTGTCCTTAAAGCGGGTGTCAGGCCTTCAGCGTGTGCTCTGCCAACCTCAGCAAGTGTACTTTGCCACACATATCTGGTGTCTCTATAGCGTGCCTTTACAAAGAAAAACAGTTTTTCAGTGTAAGCTAATAGCAGTCAGTGTCCTTAAAGCGGGTGTCAGGCCTTCAGCGTGTGCTCTGCCAACCTCTGCCAATGTCTCTATAGCGTGCCTTTACAAAGAAAAAAAGTTTTTCAGTGTAAGCTAATAGCAGTCAGTGTCCTTAAAGCGGGTGTCAGGCCTTCAGCGTGTGCTCTGCCAACCTCAGCAAGTGTACTTTGCCACACATATCTGGTGTCTCTATAGCGTGCCTTTACAAAGAAAAACAGTTTTTCAGTGTAAGCTAATAGCAGTCAGTGTCCTTAAAGCGGGTGTCAGGCCTTCAGCGTGTGCTCTGCCAACCTCTGCCAATGTCTCTATAGCGTGCCTTTACAAAGAAAAAAAGTTTTTCACTGTAAGCTAATAGCAGTCAGTGTCCTTAAAGCGGGTGTGAGGCCTTCAGCGTGTGCTCTGCCAACCTCAGCAAGTGTACTTTGCCACTCATATCTGGTGTCTCTATAGCGTGCCTTTACAAAGAAAAAAAGTTTTTCAGTGTAAGCTAATAGCAGTCAGTGTCCTTAAAGCGGGTGTGAGGCCTTCAGCGTGTGCTCTGCCAACCTCAGCAAGTGTACTTTGCCACTCATATCTGGTGTCTCTATAGCGTGCCTTTACAAAGAAAAAAAGTTTTTCAGTGTAAGCTAATAGCAGTCAGTGTCCTTAAAGCGGGTGTCAGGCCTTCAGCGTGTGCTCTGCCAACCTCAGCAAGTGTACTTTGCCACACATATCTGGTGTCTCTATAGCGTGCCTTTACAAAGAAAAACAGTTTTTCAGTGTAAGCTAATAGCAGTCAGTGTCCTTAAAGCGGGTGTCAGGCCTTCAGCGTGTGCTCTGCCAACCTCTGCCAATGTCTCTATAGCGTGCCTTTACAAAGAAAAAAAGTTTTTCACTGTAAGCTAATAGCAGTCAGTGTCCTTAAAGCGGGTGTGAGGCCTTCAGCGTGTGCTCTGCCAACCTCAGCAAGTGTACTTTGCCACTCATATCTGGTGTCTCTATAGCGTGCCTTTACAAAGAAAAAAAGTTTTTCAGTGTAAGCTAATAGCAGTCAGTGTCCTTAAAGCGGGTGTCAGGCCTTCAGCGTGTGCTCTGCCAACCTCTGCCAGTGTCTCTATAGCGTGCCTTTACAAAGAAAAAAAGTTTTTCAGTGTAAGCTAATAGCAGTCAGTGTCCTTAAAGCGGGTGTCAGGCCTTCAGCGTGTGCTCTGCCAACCTCAGTAAAGTGTACTTTGCCACTCATATCTGGTGTCTCTATAGCGTGCCTTTACAAAGAAAATTTATTTTTCAGTGTAAGCTAATAGCAGTCAGTGTCCTTAAAGCGGGTGTCAGGCCTTCAGCGTGTGCTCTGCCAACCTCAGCAAGTGTACTTTGCCACACATATCTGGTGTCTCTATAGCGTGCCTTTACAAAGAAAAACAGTTTTTCAGTGTAAGCTAATAGCAGTCAGTGTCCTTAAAGCGGGTGTCAGGCCTTCAGCGTGTGCTCTGCCAACCTCTGCCAATGTCTCTATAGCGTGCCTTTACAAAGAAAAAAAGTTTTTCACTGTAAGCTAATAGCAGTCAGTGTCCTTAAAGCGGGTGTGAGGCCTTCAGCGTGTGCTCTGCCAACCTCAGCAAGTGTACTTTGCCACTCATATCTGGTGTCTCTATAGCATGCCTTTACAAAGAAAAAAAGTTTTTCAGTGTAAGCTAATAGCAGTCAGTGTCCTTAAAGCGGGTGTGAGGCCTTCAGCGTGTGCTCTGCCAACCTCTGCCAATGTCTCTATAGCGTGCCTTTACAAAGAAAAAAAGGTTTTCACTGTAAGCTAATAGCAGTCAGTGTCCTTAAAGCGGGTGTGAGGCCTTCAGCGTGTGCTCTGCCAACCTCAGCAAGTGTACTTTGCCACTCATATCTGGTGTCTCTATAGCGTGCCTTTACAAAGAAAAAAAGTTTTTCAGTGTAAGCTAATAGCAGTCAGTGTCCTTAAAGCGGGTGTCAGGCCTTCAGCGTGTGCTCTGCCAACCTCAGCAAGTGTACTTTGCCACTCATATCTGGTGTCTCTATAGCGTGCCTTTACAAAGAAAAAAAGTTTTTCAGTGTAAGCTAATAGCAGTCAGTGTCCTTAAAGCGGGTGTCAGGCCTTCAGCGTGTGCTCTGCCAACCTCAGCAAGTGTACTTTGCCACACATATCTGGTGTCTCTATAGCGTGCCTTTACAAAGAAAAACAGTTTTTCAGTGTAAGCTAATAGCAGTCAGTGTCCTTAAAGCGGGTGTCAGGCCTTCAGCGTGTGCTCTGCCAACCTCTGCCAATGTCTCTATAGCGTGCCTTTACAAAGAAAAAAAGTTTTTCACTGTAAGCTAATAGCAGTCAGTGTCCTTAAAGCGGGTGTGAGGCCTTCAGCGTGTGCTCTGCCAACCTCAGCAAGTGTACTTTGCCACTCAAATCTGGTGTCTCTATAGCGTGCCTTTACAAAGAAAAAAAGTTTTTCAGTGTAAGCTAATAGCAGTCAGTGTCCTTAAAGCGGGTTTCAGGCCTTCAGCGTGTGCTCTGCCAACCTCAGCAAGTGTACTTTGCCACTCATATCTGGTGTCGCATTAGCGTGCCTTTACAAAGAAAAAAAGTTTTTCAGTGTAAGCTAATAGCAGTCAGTGTCCTTAAAGCGGGTGTGAGGCCTTCAGCGTGTGCTCTGCCAACCTCTGCCAATGTCTCTATAGCGTGCCTTTACAAAGAAAAAAAGGTTTTCACTGTAAGCTAATAGCAGTCAGTGTCCTTAAAGCGGGTGTGAGGCCTTCAGCGTGTGCTCTGCCAACCTCAGCAAGTGTACTTTGCCACTCATATCTGGTGTCTCTATAGCGTGCCTTTAAAAAGAAAAAAAGTTTTTCAGTGTAAGCTAATAGCAGTCAGTGTCCTTAAAGCGGGTGTCAGGCCTTCAGCGTGTGCTCTGCCAACCTCAGCAAGTGTACTTTGCCACTCATATCTGGTGTCTCTATAGCGTGCCTTTACAAAGAAAAAAAGTTTTTCAGTGTAAGCTAATAGCAGTCAGTGTCCTTAAAGCGGGTGTCAGGCCTTCAGCGTGTGCTCTGCCAACCTCAGCAAGTGTACTTTGCCACACATATCTGGTGTCTCTATAGCGTGCCTTTACAAAGAAAAACAGTTTTTCAGTGTAAGCTAATAGCAGTCAGTGTCCTTAAAGCGGGTGTCAGGCCTTCAGCGTGTGCTCTGCCAACCTCTGCCAATGTCTCTATAGCGTGCCTTTACAAAGAAAAAAAGTTTTTCAGTGTAAGCTAATAGCAGTCAGTGTCCTTAAAGCGGGTGTCAGGCCTTCAGCGTGTGCTCTGCCAACCTCAGCAAGTGTACTTTGCCACACATATCTGGTGTCTCTATAGCGTGCCTTTACAAAGAAAAACAGTTTTTCAGTGTAAGCTAATAGCAGTCAGTGTCCTTAAAGCGGGTGTCAGGCCTTCAGCGTGTGCTCTGCCAACCTCTGCCAATGTCTCTATAGCGTGCCTTTACAAAGAAAAAAAGTTTTTCACTGTAAGCTAATAGCAGTCAGTGTCCTTAAAGCGGGTGTGAGGCCTTCAGCGTGTGCTCTGCCAACCTCAGCAAGTGTACTTTGCCACTCATATCTGGTGTCTCTATAGCGTGCCTTTACAAAGAAAAAAAGTTTTTCAGTGTAAGCTAATAGCAGTCAGTGTCCTTAAAGCGGGTGTGAGGCCTTCAGCGTGTGCTCTGCCAACCTCTGCCAATGTCTCTATAGCGTGCCTTTACAAAGAAAAAAAGGTTTTCACTGTAAGCTAATAGCAGTCAGTGTCCTTAAAGCGGGTGTGAGGCCTTCAGCGTGTGCTCTGCCAACCTCAGCAAGTGTACTTTGCCACTCATATCTGGTGTCTCTATAGCGTGCCTTTACAAAGAAAAAAAGTTTTTCAGTGTAAGCTAATAGCAGTCAGTGTCCTTAAAGCGGGTGTCAGGCCTTCAGCGTGTGCTCTGCCAACCTCAGCAAGTGTACTTTGCCACTCATATCTGGTGTCTCTATAGCGTGCCTTTACAAAGAAAAAAAGTTTTTCAGTGTAAGCTAATAGCAGTCAGTGTCCTTAAAGCGGGTGTCAGGCCTTCAGCGTGTGCTCTGCCAACCTCAGCAAGTGTACTTTGCCACACATATCTGGTGTCTCTATAGCGTGCCTTTACAAAGAAAAACAGTTTTTCAGTGTAAGCTAATAGCAGTCAGTGTCCTTAAAGCGGGTGTCAGGCCTTCAGCGTGTGCTCTGCCAACCTCTGCCAATGTCTCTATAGCGTGCCTTTACAAAGAAAAAAAGTTTTTCAGTGTAAGCTAATAGCAGTCAGTGTCCTTAAAGCGGGTGTCAGGCCTTCAGCGTGTGCTCTGCCAACCTCAGCAAGTGTACTTTGCCACACATATCTGGTGTCTCTATAGCGTGCCTTTACAAAGAAAAACAGTTTTTCAGTGTAAGCTAATAGCAGTCAGTGTCCTTAAAGCGGGTGTCAGGCCTTCAGCGTGTGCTCTGCCAACCTCTGCCAATGTCTCTATAGCGTGCCTTTACAAAGAAAAAAAGTTTTTCACTGTAAGCTAATAGCAGTCAGTGTCCTTAAAGCGGGTGTGAGGCCTTCAGCGTGTGCTCTGCCAACCTCAGCAAGTGTACTTTGCCACTCATATCTGGTGTCTCTATAGCGTGCCTTTACAAAGAAAAAAAGTTTTTCAGTGTAAGCTAATAGCAGTCAGTGTCCTTAAAGCGGGTGTGAGGCCTTCAGCGTGTGCTCTGCCAACCTCTGCCAATGTCTCTATAGCGTGCCTTTACAAAGAAAAAAAGGTTTTCACTGTAAGCTAATAGCAGTCAGTGTCCTTAAAGCGGGTGTGAGGCCTTCAGCGTGTGCTCTGCCAACCTCAGCAAATGTACTTTGCCACTCATATCTGGTGTCTCTATAGCGTGCCTTTACAAAGAAAAAAAGTTTTTCAGTGTAAGCTAATAGCAGTCAGTGTCCTTAAAGCGGGTGTCAGGCCTTCAGCGTGTGCTCTGCCAACCTCAGCAAGTGTACTTTGCCACTCATATCTGGTGTCTCTATAGCGTGCCTTTACAAAGAAAAAAAGTTTTTCAGTGTAAGCTAATAGCAGTCAGTGTCCTTAAAGCGGGTGTCAGGCCTTCAGCGTGTGCTCTGCCAACCTCAGCAAGTGTACTTTGCCACACATATCTGGTGTCTCTATAGCGTGCCTTTACAAAGAAAAACAGTTTTTCAGTGTAAGCTAATAGCAGTCAGTGTCCTTAAAGCGGGTGTCAGGCCTTCAGCGTGTGCTCTGCCAACCTCTGCCAATGTCTCTATAGCGTGCCTTTACAAAGAAAAAAAGTTTTTCACTGTAAGCTAATAGCAGTCAGTGTCCTTAAAGCGGGTGTGAGGCCTTCAGCGTGTGCTCTGCCAACCTCAGCAAGTGTACTTTGCCACTCATATCTGGTGTCTCTATAGCGTGCCTTTACAAAGAAAAAAAGTTTTTCAGTGTAAGCTAATAGCAGTCAGTGTCCTTAAAGCGGGTTTCAGGCCTTCAGCGTGTGCTCTGCCAACCTCAGCAAGTGTACTTTGCCACTCATATCTGGTGTCGCATTAGCGTGCCTTTACAAAGAAAAAAAGTTTTTCAGTGTAAGCTAATAGCAGTCAGTGTCCTTAAAGCGGGTGTGAGGCCTTCAGCGTGTGCTCTGCCAACCTCTGCCAATGTCTCTATAGCGTGCCTTTACAAAGAAAAAAAGGTTTTCACTGTAAGCTAATAGCAGTCAGTGTCCTTAAAGCGGGTGTGAGGCCTTCAGCGTGTGCTCTGCCAACCTCAGCAAGTGTACTTTGCCACTCATATCTGGTGTCTCTATAGCGTGCCTTTACAAAGAAAAAAAGTTTTTCAGTGTAAGCTAATAGCAGTCAGTGTCCTTAAAGCGGGTGTCAGGCCTTCAGCGTGTGCTCTGCCAACCTCAGCAAGTGTACTTTGCCACTCATATCTGGTGTCTCTATAGCGTGCCTTTACAAAGAAAAAAAGTTTTTCAGTGTAAGCTAATAGCAGTCAGTGTCCTTAAAGCGGGTGTCAGGCCTTCAGCGTGTGCTCTGCCAACCTCAGCAAGTGTACTTTGCCACACATATCTGGTGTCTCTATAGCGTGCCTTTACAAAGAAAAACAGTTTTTCAGTGTAAGCTAATAGCAGTCAGTGTCCTTAAAGCGGGTGTCAGGCCTTCAGCGTGTGCTCTGCCAACCTCTGCCAATGTCTCTATAGCGTGCCTTTACAAAGAAAAAAAGTTTTTCACTGTAAGCTAATAGCAGTCAGTGTCCTTAAAGCGGGTGTGAGGCCTTCAGCGTGTGCTCTGCCAACCTCAGCAAGTGTACTTTGCCACTCATATCTGGTGTCTCTATAGCGTGCCTTTACAAAGAAAAAAAGTTTTTCAGTGTAAGCTAATAGCAGTCAGTGTCCTTAAAGCGGGTGTCAGGCCTTCAGCGTGTGCTCTGCCAACCTCTGCCAGTGTCTCTATAGCGTGCCTTTACAAAGAAAAAAAGTTTTTCAGTGTAAGCTAATAGCAGTCAGTGTCCTTAAAGCGGGTGTCAGGCCTTCAGCGTGTGCTCTGCCAACCTCAGTAAAGTGTACTTTGCCACTCATATCTGGTGTCTCTATAGCGTGCCTTTACAAAGAAAATTTATTTTTCAGTGTAAGCTAATAGCAGTCAGTGTCCTTAAAGCGGGTGTCAGGCCTTCAGCGTGTGCTCTGCCAACCTCAGCAAGTGTACTTTGCCACTCATATCTGGTGTCTCTATAGCGTGCCTTTACAAAGAAAAAAAGTTTTTCAGTGTAAGCTAATAGCAGTCAGTGTCCTTAAAGCGGGTGTCAGGCCTTCAGCGTGTGCTCTGCCAACCTCAGCAAGTGTACTTTGCCACACATATCTGGTGTCTCTATAGCGTGCCTTTACAAAGAAAAACAGTTTTTCAGTGTAAGCTAATAGCAGTCAGTGTCCTTAAAGCGGGTGTCAGGCCTTCAGCGTGTGCTCTGCCAACCTCAGTAAAGTGTACTTTGCCACTCATATCTGGTGTCTCTATAGCGTGCCTTTACAAAGAAAATTTATTTTTCAGTGTAAGCTAATAGCAGTCAGTGTCCTTAAAGCGGGTGTCAGGCCTTCAGCGTGTGCTCTGCCAACCTCAGCAAGTGTACTTTGCCACACATATCTGGTGTCTCTATAGCGTGCCTTTACAAAGAAAAACAGTTTTTCAGTGTAAGCTAATAGCAGTCAGTGTCCTTAAAGCGGGTGTCAGGCCTTCAGCGTGTGCTCTGCCAACCTCTGCCAATGTCTCTATAGCGTGCCTTTACAAAGAAAAAAAGTTTTTCACTGTAAGCTAATAGCAGTCAGTGTCCTTAAAGCGGGTGTGAGGCCTTCAGCGTGTGCTCTGCCAACCTCAGCAAGTGTACTTTGCCACTCATATCTGGTGTCTCTATAGCGTGCCTTTACAAAGAAAAAAAGTTTTTCTGTGTAAGCTAATAGCAGTCAGTGTCCTTAAAGCGGGTGTCAAGCCTTCAGCGTGTGCTCTGCCAACCTCAGCAAGTGTACTTTGCCACTCATATCTGGTGTCTCTATAGCGTGCCTTTACAAAGAAAAAAAGTTTTTCAGTGTAAGCTAATAGCAGTCAGTGTCCTTAAAGCGGATGTCAGGCCTTCAGCGTGTGCTCTGCCAACCTCAGCAAGTGTACTTTGCCACTCATATCTGGTGTCTCTATAGCGTGCCTTTACAAAGAAAAACTGTTTTTCAGTGTAAGCTAATAGCAGTCAGTGTCCTTAAATCGGGTGTCAGGCCTTCAGCGTGTGCTCTGCCAACCTCTGTCAGTGTCTCTATAGCGTGCCTTTACAAAGAAAAAAAGTTTTTCAGTGTAAGCTAATAGCAGTCAGTGTCCTTAAAGCGGGTGTCAGGCCTTCAGCGTGTGCTCTGCCAACCTCAGCAAGTGTACTTTGCCACTCATATCTGGTGTCTCTATAGCGTGCCTTTACAAAGAAAAAAAGTTTTTCAGTGTAAGCTAATAGCAGTCAGTGTCCTTAAATCGGGTGTCAGGCCTTCAGCGTGTGCTCTGCCAACCTCTGCCAGTGTCTCTATAGCGTGCCTTTACAAAGAAAAAAAGTTTTTCAGTGTAAGCTAATAGCAGTCAGTGTCCTTAAAGCGGGTGTCAGGCCTTCAGCGTGTGCTCTGCCAACCTCTGCCAGTGTCTCTATAGCGTGCCTTTACAAAGAAAAAAAGTTTTTCAGTGTAAGCTAATAGCAGTCAGTGTCCTTAAAGCGGGTGTCAGGCCTTCAGCGTGTGCTCTGCCAACCTCAGCAAGTGTACTTTGCCACTCATATCTGGTGTCTCTATAGCGTGCCTTTACAAAGAAAAAAAGGTTTTCACTGTAAGCTAATAGCAGTCAGTGTCCTTAAAGCGGGTGTGAGGCCTTCAGCGTGTGCTCTGCCAACCTCAGCAAGTGTACTTTGCCACTCATATCTGGTGTCTCTATAGCGTGCCTTTACAAAGAAAAAAAGTTTTTCTGTGTAAGCTAATAGCAGTCAGTGTCCTTAAAGCGGGTGTCAAGCCTTCAGCGTGTGCTCTGCCAACCTCAGCAAGTGTACTTTGCCACTCATATCTGGTGTCTCTATAGCGTGCCTTTACAAAGAAAAAAAGTTTTTCAGTGTAAGCTAATAGCAGTCAGTGTCCTTAAATCGGGTGTCAGGCCTTCAGCGTGTGCTCTGCCAACCTCAGCAAGTGTACTTTGCCACTCATATCTGGTGTCTCTATAGCGTGCCTTTACAAAGAAAAAAAGTTTTTCAGTGTAAGCTAATAGCAGTCAGTGTCCTTAAAGCGGGTGTCAGGCCTTCAGCGTGTGCTCTGCCAACCTCAGCAAGTGTACTTTGCCACTCATATCTGGTGTCTCTATAGCGTGCCTTTACAAAGAAAAAAAGTTTTTCAGTGTAAGCTAATAGCAGTCAGTGTCCTTAAAGCGGGTGTCAGGCCTTCAGCGTGTGCTCTGCCAACCTCAGCAAGTGTACTTTGCCACTCATATCTGGTGTCTCTATAGCGTGCCTTTACAAAGAAAAAAAGTTTTTCAGTGTAAGCTAATAGCAGTTAGTGTCCTTAAAGCGGGTGTCAGGCCTTCAGCGTGTGCTCTGCCAACCTCAGCAAGTGTACTTTGCCACTCATATCTGGTGTCTCTATAGCGTGCCCTTACAAAGAAAAAAAGTTTTTCAGTGTAAGCTAATAGCAGTCAGTGTCCTTAAAGCGGGTTTCAGGCCTTCAGCGTGTGCTCTGCCAACCTCAGCAAGTGTACTTTGCCACTCATATCTGGTGTCTCTATAGCGTGCCTTTACAAAGAAAAACAGTTTTTTTTAGTGTAAGCTAATAGCAGTCAGTGTCCTTAAAGCAGGTGTCAGGCCTTCAGCGTGTGCTCTGCCAACCTCTGCCAATGTCTCTATAGCGTGCCTTTACAAAGAAAAAAAGGTTTTCACTGTAAGCTAATAGCAGTCAGTGTCCTTAAAGCGGGTGTGAGGCCTTCAGCGTGTGCTCTGCCAACCTCAGCAAGTGTACTTTGCCACTCATATCTGGTGTCTCTATAGCGTGCCTTTACAAAGAAAAAAAGTTTTTCTGTGTAAGCTAATAGCAGTCAGTGTCCTTAAAGCGGGTGTCAAGCCTTCAGCGTGTGCTCTGCCAACCTCAGCAAGTGTACTTTGCCACTCATATCTGGTGTCTCTATAGCGTGCCTTTACAAAGAAAAAAAGTTTTTCAGTGTAAGCTAATAGCAGTCAGTGTCCTTAAAGCGGGTGTCAGGCCTTCAGCGTGTGCTCTGCCAACCTCAGCAAGTGTACTTTGCCACTCATATCTGGTGTCTCTATAGCGTGCCTTTACAAAGAAAAAAAGTTTTTCAGTGTAAGCTAATAGCAGTCAGTGTCCTTAAAGCGGATGTCAGGCCTTCAGCGTGTGCTCTGCCAACCTCAGCAAGTGTACTTTGCCACTCATATCTGGTGTCTCTATAGCGTGCCTTTACAAAGAAAAAAAGTTTTTCAGTGTAAGCTAATAGCAGTTAGTGTCCTTAAAGCGGGTGTGAGGCCTTCAGCGTGTGCTCTGCCAACCTCAGCAAGTGTACTTTGCCACTCATATCTGGTGTCTCTATAGCGTGCCTTTACAAAGAAAAAAAGTTTTTCAGTGTAAGCTAATAGCAGTCAGTGTCCTTAAAGCGGGTTTCAGGCCTTCAGCGTGTGCTCTGCCAACCTCAGCAAGTGTACTTTGCCACTCATATCTGGTGTCTCTATAGCGTGCCTTTACAAAGAAAAACTGTTTTTCAGTGTAAGCTAATAGCAGTCAGTGTCCTTAAAGCGGGTGTCAGGCCTTCAGCGTGTGCTCTGCCAACCTCTGCCAATGTCTCTATAGCGTGCCTTTACAAAGAAAAAAAGGTTTTCACTGTAAGCTAATAGCAGTCAGTGTCCTTAAAGCGGATGTCAGGCCTTCAGCGTGTGCTCTGCCAACCTCAGCAAGTGTACTTTGCCACTCATATCTGGTGTCTCTATAGCGTGCCTTTACAAAGAAAAAAAGTTTTTCAGTGTAAGCTAATAGCAGTCAGTGTCCTTAAAGCGGGTGTCAGGCCTTCAGCGTGTGCTCTGCCAACCTCAGCAAGTGTACTTTGCCACTCATATCTGGTGTCTCTATAGCGTGCCTTTACAAAGAAAAAAAGTTTTTCAGTGTAAGCTAATAGCAGTTAGTGTCCTTAAAGCGGATGTCAGGCCTTCAGCGTGTGCTCTGCCAACCTCAGCAAGTGTACTTTGCCACTCATATCTGGTGTCTCTATAGCGTGCCTTTACAAAGAAAAAAAGTTTTTCAGTGTAAGCTAATAGCAGTTAGTGTCCTTAAAGCGGGTGTGAGGCCTTCAGCGTGTGCTCTGCCAACCTCAGCAAGTGTACTTTGCCACTCATATCTGGTGTCTCTATAGCGTGCCTTTACAAAGAAAAAACGTTTTTCAGTGTAAGCTAATAGCAGTCAGTGTCCTTAAAGCGGGTGTCAGGACTTCAGCGTGTGCTCTGCCAACCTCAGCAAGTGTACTTTGCCACTCATATCTGGTGTCTCTATAGCGTGCCTTTACAAAGAAAAACTGTTTTTCAGTGTAAGCTAATAGCAGTCAGTGTCCTTAAAGCGGGTGTCAGGCCTTCAGCGTGTGCTCTGCCAACCTCTGCCAATGTCTCTATAGCGTGCCTTTACAAAGAAAAAAAGGTTTTCACTGTAAGCTAATAGCAGTCAGTGTCCTTAAAGCGGGTGTGAGGCCTTCAGCGTGTGCTCTGCCAACCTCAGCAAGTGTACTTTGCCACTCATATCTGGTGTCTCTATAGCGTGCCTTTACAAAGAAAAAAAGTTTTTCTGTGTAAGCTAATAGCAGTCAGTGTCCTTAAAGCGGGTGTCAAGCCTTCAGCGTGTGCTCTGCCAACCTCAGCAAGTGTACTTTGCCACTCATATCTGGTGTCTCTATAGCGTGCCTTTACAAAGAAAAAATGTTTTTCAGTGTAAGCTAATAGCAGTCAGTGTCCTTAAAGCGGATGTCAGGCCTTCAGCGTGTGCTCTGCCAACCTCAGCAAGTGTACTTTGCCACTCATATCTGGTGTCTCTATAGCGTGCCTTTACAAAGAAAAACTGTTTTTCAGTGTAAGCTAATAGCAGTCAGTGTCCTTAAATCGGGTGTCAGGCCTTCAGCGTGTGCTCTGCCAACCTCTGTCAGTGTCTCTATAGCGTGCCTTTACAAAGAAAAAAAGTTTTTCAGTGTAAGCTAATAGCAGTCAGTGTCCTTAAAGCGGGTGTCAGGCCTTCAGCGTGTGCTCTGCCAACCTCAGCAAGTGTACTTTGCCACTCATATCTGGTGTCTCTATAGCGTGCCTTTACAAAGAAAAAAAGTTTTTCAGTGTAAGCTAATAGCAGTCAGTGTCCTTAAATCGGGTGTCAGGCCTTCAGCGTGTGCTCTGCCAACCTCTGCCAGTGTCTCTATAGCGTGCCTTTACAAAGAAAAAAAGTTTTTCAGTGTAAGCTAATAGCAGTCAGTGTCCTTAAAGCGGGTGTCAGGCCTTCAGCGTGTGCTCTGCCAACCTCTGCCAGTGTCTCTATAGCGTGCCTTTACAAAGAAAAAAAGTTTTTCAGTGTAAGCTAATAGCAGTCAGTGTCCTTAAAGCGGGTGTCAGGCCTTCAGCGTGTGCTCTGCCAACCTCAGCAAGTGTACTTTGCCACTCATATCTGGTGTCTCTATAGCGTGCCTTTACAAAGAAAAAAAGGTTTTCACTGTAAGCTAATAGCAGTCAGTGTCCTTAAAGCGGGTGTGAGGCCTTCAGCGTGTGCTCTGCCAACCTCAGCAAGTGTACTTTGCCACTCATATCTGGTGTCTCTATAGCGTGCCTTTACAAAGAAAAAAAGTTTTTCTGTGTAAGCTAATAGCAGTCAGTGTCCTTAAAGCGGGTGTCAAGCCTTCAGCGTGTGCTCTGCCAACCTCAGCAAGTGTACTTTGCCACTCATATCTGGTGTCTCTATAGCGTGCCTTTACAAAGAAAAAAAGTTTTTCAGTGTAAGCTAATAGCAGTCAGTGTCCTTAAATCGGGTGTCAGGCCTTCAGCGTGTGCTCTGCCAACCTCAGCAAGTGTACTTTGCCACTCATATCTGGTGTCTCTATAGCGTGCCTTTACAAAGAAAAAAAGTTTTTCAGTGTAAGCTAATAGCAGTCAGTGTCCTTAAAGCGGGTGTCAGGCCTTCAGCGTGTGCTCTGCCAACCTCAGCAAGTGTACTTTGCCACTCATATCTGGTGTCTCTATAGCGTGCCTTTACAAAGAAAAAAAGTTTTTCAGTGTAAGCTAATAGCAGTCAGTGTCCTTAAAGCGGGTGTCAGGCCTTCAGCGTGTGCTCTGCCAACCTCAGCAAGTGTACTTTGCCACTCATATCTGGTGTCTCTATAGCGTGCCTTTACAAAGAAAAAAAGTTTTTCAGTGTAAGCTAATAGCAGTTAGTGTCCTTAAAGCGGGTGTCAGGCCTTCAGCGTGTGCTCTGCCAACCTCAGCAAGTGTACTTTGCCACTCATATCTGGTGTCTCTATAGCGTGCCCTTACAAAGAAAAAAAGTTTTTCAGTGTAAGCTAATAGCAGTCAGTGTCCTTAAAGCGGGTTTCAGGCCTTCAGCGTGTGCTCTGCCAACCTCAGCAAGTGTACTTTGCCACTCATATCTGGTGTCTCTATAGCGTGCCTTTACAAAGAAAAACAGTTTTTTTTAGTGTAAGCTAATAGCAGTCAGTGTCCTTAAAGCGGGTGTCAGGCCTTCAGCGTGTGCTCTGCCAACCTCTGCCAATGTCTCTATAGCGTGCCTTTACAAAGAAAAAAAGGTTTTCACTGTAAGCTAATAGCAGTCAGTGTCCTTAAAGCGGGTGTGAGGCCTTCAGCGTGTGCTCTGCCAACCTCAGCAAGTGTACTTTGCCACTCATATCTGGTGTCTCTATAGCGTGCCTTTACAAAGAAAAAAAGTTTTTCTGTGTAAGCTAATAGCAGTCAGTGTCCTTAAAGCGGGTGTCAAGCCTTCAGCGTGTGCTCTGCCAACCTCAGCAAGTGTACTTTGCCACTCATATCTGGTGTCTCTATAGCGTGCCTTTACAAAGAAAAAAAGTTTTTCAGTGTAAGCTAATAGCAGTCAGTGTCCTTAAAGCGGGTGTCAGGCCTTCAGCGTGTGCTCTGCCAACCTCAGCAAGTGTACTTTGCCACTCATATCTGGTGTCTCTATAGCGTGCCTTTACAAAGAAAAAAAGTTTTTCAGTGTAAGCTAATAGCAGTCAGTGTCCTTAAAGCGGATGTCAGGCCTTCAGCGTGTGCTCTGCCAACCTCAGCAAGTGTACTTTGCCACTCATATCTGGTGTCTCTATAGCGTGCCTTTACAAAGAAAAAAAGTTTTTCAGTGTAAGCTAATAGCAGTTAGTGTCCTTAAAGCGGGTGTGAGGCCTTCAGCGTGTGCTCTGCCAACCTCAGCAAGTGTACTTTGCCACTCATATCTGGTGTCTCTATAGCGTGCCTTTACAAAGAAAAAAAGTTTTTCAGTGTAAGCTAATAGCAGTCAGTGTCCTTAAAGCGGGTTTCAGGCCTTCAGCGTGTGCTCTGCCAACCTCAGCAAGTGTACTTTGCCACTCATATCTGGTGTCTCTATAGCGTGCCTTTACAAAGAAAAACTGTTTTTCAGTGTAAGCTAATAGCAGTCAGTGTCCTTAAAGCGGGTGTCAGGCCTTCAGCGTGTGCTCTGCCAACCTCTGCCAATGTCTCTATAGCGTGCCTTTACAAAGAAAAAAAGGTTTTCACTGTAAGCTAATAGCAGTCAGTGTCCTTAAAGCGGATGTCAGGCCTTCAGCGTGTGCTCTGCCAACCTCAGCAAGTGTACTTTGCCACTCATATCTGGTGTCTCTATAGCGTGCCTTTACAAAGAAAAAAAGTTTTTCAGTGTAAGCTAATAGCAGTCAGTGTCCTTAAAGCGGGTGTCAGGCCTTCAGCGTGTGCTCTGCCAACCTCAGCAAGTGTACTTTGCCACTCATATCTGGTGTCTCTATAGCGTGCCTTTACAAAGAAAAAAAGTTTTTCAGTGTAAGCTAATAGCAGTTAGTGTCCTTAAAGCGGATGTCAGGCCTTCAGCGTGTGCTCTGCCAACCTCAGCAAGTGTACTTTGCCACTCATATCTGGTGTCTCTATAGCGTGTCTTTACAAAGAAAAAAAGTTTTTCAGTGTAAGCTAATAGCAGTTAGTGTCCTTAAAGCGGGTGTGAGGCCTTCAGCGTGTGCTCTGCCAACCTCAGCAAGTGTACTTTGCCACTCATATCTGGTGTCTCTATAGCGTGCCTTTACAAAGAAAAAACGTTTTTCAGTGTAAGCTAATAGCAGTCAGTGTCCTTAAAGCGGGTGTCAGGACTTCAGCGTGTGCTCTGCCAACCTCAGCAAGTGTACTTTGCCACTCATATCTGGTGTCTCTATAGCGTGCCTTTACAAAGAAAAACTGTTTTTCAGTGTAAGCTAATAGCAGTCAGTGTCCTTAAAGCGGGTGTCAGGCCTTCAGCGTGTGCTCTGCCAACCTCTGCCAATGTCTCTATAGCGTGCCTTTACAAAGAAAAAAAGGTTTTCACTGTAAGCTAATAGCAGTCAGTGTCCTTAAAGCGGATGTCAGGCCTTCAGCGTGTGCTCTGCCAACCTCAGCAAGTGTACTTTGCCACTCATATCTGGTGTCTCTATAGCGTGCCTTTACAAAGAAAAAAAGTTTTTCAGTGTAAGCTAATAGCAGTCAGTGTCCTTAAAGCGGGTGTCAGGCCTTCAGCGTGTGCTCTGCCAACCTCAGCAAGTGTACTTTGCCACTCATATCTGGTGTCTCTATAGCGTGCCTTTACAAAGAAAAAAAGGTTTTCACTGTAAGCTAATAGCAGTCAGTGTCCTTAAAGCGGGTGTGAGGCCTTCAGCGTGTGCTCTGCCAACCTCAGCAAGTGTACTTTGCCACTCATATCTGGTGTCTCTATAGCGTGCCTTTACAAAGAAAAAAAGTTTTTCAGTGTAAGCTAATAGCAGTTAGTGTCCTTAAAGCGGGTGTGAGGCCTTCAGCGTGTGCTCTGCCAACCTCAGCAAGTGTACTTTGCCACTCATATCTGGTGTCTCTATAGCGTGCCTTTACAAAGAAAAAACGTTTTTCAGTGTAAGCTAATAGCAGTCAGTGTCCTTAAAGCGGGTGTCAGGACTTCAGCGTGTGCTCTGCCAACCTCAGCAAGTGTACTTTGCCACTCATATCTGGTGTCTCTATAGCGTGCCTTTACAAAGAAAAAAAGTTTTTCAGTGTAAGCTAATAGCAGTCAGTGTCCTTAAAGCGGGTGTCAGGCCTTCAGCGTGTGCTGTGCCAACCTCAGCAAGTGTACTTTGCCACTCATATCTGGTGTCTCTATAGCGTGCCTTTACAAAGAAAAAAAGTTTTTCAGTGTAAGCTAATAGCAGTCAGTGTCCTTAAAGCGGATGTCAGGCCTTCAGCGTGTGCTCTGCCAACCTCAGCAAGTGTACTTTGCCACTCATATCTGGTGTCTCTATAGCGTGCCTTTACAAAGAAAAAAAGTTTTTCAGTGTAAGCTAATAGCAGTCAGTGTCCTTAAATCGGGTGTCAGGCCTTCAGCGTGTGCTCTGCCAACCTCTGCCAGTGTCTCTATAGCGTGCCTTTACAAAGAAAAAAAGTTTTTCAGTGTAAGCTAATAGCAGTCAGTGTCCTTAAAGCGGGTGTCAGGCCTTCAGCGTGTGCTCTGCCAACCTCAGCAAGTGTACTTTGCCACTCATATCTGGTGTCTCTATAGCGTGCCTTTACAAAGAAAAAAAGTTTTTCAGTGTAAGCTAATAGCAGTCAGTGTCCTTAAAGCGGGTGTCAGGCCTTCAGCGTGTGCTCTGCCAACCTCAGCAAGTGTACTTTGCCACTCATATCTGGTGTCTCTATAGCGTGCCTTTACAAAGAAAAAAAGTTTTTCAGTGTAAGCTAATAGCAGTTAGTGTCCTTAAAGCGGGTGTGAGGCCTTCAGCGTGTGCTCTGCCAACCTCAGCAAGTGTACTTTGCCACTCATATCTGGTGTCTCTATAGCGTGCCTTTACAAAGAAAAAAAGTTTTTCAGTGTAAGCTAATAGCAGTCAGTGTCCTTAAAGCGGGTGTCAGGCCTTCAGCGTGTGCTCTGCCAACCTCTGCCAGTGTACTTTGCCACTCATATCTGGTGTCTCTATAGCGTGCCTTTACAAAGAAAAAAAGTTTTTCAGTGTAAGCTAATAGCAGTCAGTGTCCTTAAAGCGGGTGTCAGGCCTTCAGCGTGTGCTCTGCCAACCTCAGCAAGTGTACTTTGACATTCATATCTGGTGTCTCTATAGCGTGCCTTTACAAAGAAAAACTGTTTTTCAGTGTAAGCTAATAGCAGTCAGTGTCCTTAAATCGGGTGTCAGGCCTTCAGCGTGTGCTCTGCCAACCTCTGCCAGTGTCTCTATAGCGTGCCTTTACAAAGAAAAAAAGTTTTTCAGTGTAAGCTAATAGCAGTCAGTGTCCTTAAAGCGGGTGTCAGGCCTTCAGCGTGTGCTCTGCCAACCTCAGCAAGTGTACTTTGCCACTCATATCTGGTGTCTCTATAGCGTGCCTTTACAAAGAAAAAAAGTTTTTCAGTGTAAGCTAATAGCAGTTAGTGTCCTTAAAGCGGGTGTCAGGCCTTCAGCGTGTGCTCTGCCAACCTCAGCAAGTGTACTTTGCCACTCATATCTGGTGTCTCTATAGCGTGCCTTTACAAAGAAAAACAGTTTTTCAGTGTAAGCTAATAGCAGTCAGTGTCCTTAAAGCGGGTGTCAGGCCTTCAGCGTGTGCTCTGCCAACCTCTGCCAATGTCTCTATAGCGTGCCTTTACAAAGAAAAAAAGGTTTTCACTGTAAGCTAATAGCAGTCAGTGTCCTTAAAGCGGGTGTGAGGCCTTCAGCGTGTGCTCTGCCAACCTCAGCAAGTGTACTTTGCCACTCATATCTGGTGTCTCTATAGCGTGCCTTTACAAAGAAAAAAAGTTTTTCTGTGTAAGCTAATAGCAGTCAGTGTCCTTAAAGCGGGTGTCAAGCCTTCAGCGTGTGCTCTGCCAACCTCAGCAAGTGTACTTTGCCACTCATATCTGGTGTCTCTATAGCGTGCCTTTACAAAGAAAAAAAGTTTTTCAGTGTAAGCTAATAGCAGTCAGTGTCCTTAAAGCGGATGTCAGGCCTTCAGCGTGTGCTCTGCCAACCTCAGCAAGTGTACTTTGCCACTCATATCTGGTGTCTCTATAGCGTGCCTTTACAAAGAAAAAAAGTTTTTCAGTGTAAGCTAATAGCAGTTAGTGTCCTTAAAGCGGGTGTGAGGCCTTCAGCGTGTGCTCTGCCAACCTCAGCAAGTGTACTTTGCCACTCATATCTGGTGTCTCTATAGCGTGCCTTTACAAAGAAAAAAAGTTTTTCAGTGTAAGCTAATAGCAGTCAGTGTCCTTAAAGCGGGTGTCAGGCCTTCAGCGTGTGCTCTGCCAACCTCAGCAAGTGTACTTTGCCACTCATATCTGGTGTCTCTATAGCGTGCCTTTACAAAGAAAAAAAGTTTTTCAGTGTAAGCTAATAGCAGTCAGTGTCCTTAAAGCGGGTGTCAGTCCTTCAGCGTGTGCTCTGCCAACCTCAGCAAGTGTACTTTGCCACTCATATCTGGTGTCTCTATAGCGTGCCTTTACAAAGAAAAACTGTTTTTCAGTGTAAGCTAATAGCAGTCAGTGTCCTTAAATCGGGTGTCAGGCCTTCAGCGTGTGCTCTGCCAACCTCAGCAAGTGTACTTTGCCACTCATATCTGGTGTCTCTATAGCGTGCCTTTACAAAGAAAAAAAGTTTTTCAGTGTAAGCTAATAGCAGTTAGTGTCCTTAAAGCGGGTGTGAGGCCTTCAGCGTGTGCTCTGCCAACCTCAGCAAGTGTACTTTGCCACTCATATCTGGTGTCTCTATAGCGTGCCTTTACAAAGAAAAAAAGTTTTTCAGTGTAAGCTAATAGCAGTCAGTGTCCTTAAAGCGGGTGTCAGGCCTTCAGCGTGTGCTCTGCCAACCTCAGCAAGTGTACTTTGCCACTCATATCTGGTGTCTCTATAGCGTGCCTTTACAAAGAAAAACTGTTTTTCAGTGTAAGCTAATAGCAGTCAGTGTCCTTAAAGCGGGTGTCAGGCCTTCAGCGTGTGCTCTGCCAACCTCTGTCAGTGTCTCTATAGCGTGCCTTTACAAAGAAAAAAAGTTTTTCAGTGTAAGCTAATAGCAGTCAGTGTCCTTAAAGCGGGTGTCAGGCCTTCAGCGTGTGCTCTGCCAACCTCAGCAAGTGTACTTTGCCACTCATATCTGGTGTCTCTATAGCGTGCCTTTACAAAGAAAAAAAGTTTTTCAGTGTAAGCTAATAGCAGTCAGTGTCCTTAAATCGGGTGTCAGGCCTTCAGCGTGTGCTCTGCCAACCTCAGCAAGTGTACTTTGCCACTCATATCTGGTGTCTCTATAGCGTGCCTTTACAAAGAAAAAAAGTTTTTCAGTGTAAGCTAATAGCAGTCAGTGTCCTTAAAGCGGGTGTCAGGCCTTCAGCGTGTGCTCTGCCAACCTCAGCAAGTGTACTTTGCCACTCATATCTGGTGTCTCTATAGCGTGCCTTTACAAAGAAAAAAAGTTTTTCAGTGTAAGCTAATAGCAGTCAGTGTCCTTAAAGCGGGTGTCAGGCCTTCAGCGTGTGCTCTGCCAACCTCAGCAAGTGTACTTTGCCACTCATATCTGGTGTCTCTATAGCGTGCCTTTACAAAGAAAAAAAGTTTTTCAGTGTAAGCTAATAGCAGTTAGTGTCCTTAAAGCGGGTGTCAGGCCTTCAGCGTGTGCTCTGCCAACCTCAGCAAGTGTACTTTGCCACTCATATCTGGTGTCTCTATAGCGTGCCTTTACAAAGAAAAACAGTTTTTCAGTGTAAGCTAATAGCAGTCAGTGTCCTTAAAGCGGGTGTCAGGCCTTCAGCGTGTGCTCTGCCAACCTCTGCCAATGTCTCTATAGCGTGCCTTTACAAAGAAAAAAAGGTTTTCACTGTAAGCTAATAGCAGTCAGTGTCCTTAAAGCGGGTGTGAGGCCTTCAGCGTGTGCTCTGCCAACCTCAGCAAGTGTACTTTGCCACTCATATCTGGTGTCTCTATAGCGTGCCTTTACAAAGAAAAAAAGTTTTTCTGTGTAAGCTAATAGCAGTCAGTGTCCTTAAAGCGGGTGTCAAGCCTTCAGCGTGTGCTCTGCCAACCTCAGCAAGTGTACTTTGCCACTCATATCTGGTGTCTCTATAGCGTGCCTTTACAAAGAAAAAAAGTTTTTCAGTGTAAGCTAATAGCAGTCAGTGTCCTTAAAGCGGATGTCAGGCCTTCAGCGTGTGCTCTGCCAACCTCAGCAAGTGTACTTTGCCACTCATATCTGGTGTCTCTATAGCGTGCCTTTACAAAGAAAAAAAGTTTTTCAGTGTAAGCTAATAGCAGTTAGTGTCCTTAAAGCGGGTGTGAGGCCTTCAGCGTGTGCTCTGCCAACCTCAGCAAGTGTACTTTGCCACTCATATCTGGTGTCTCTATAGCGTGCCTTTACAAAGAAAAAAAGTTTTTCAGTGTAAGCTAATAGCAGTCAGTGTCCTTAAAGCGGGTGTCAGGCCTTCAGCGTGTGCTCTGCCAACCTCAGCAAGTGTACTTTGCCACTCATATCTGGTGTCTCTATAGCGTGCCTTTACAAAGAAAAAAAGTTTTTCAGTGTAAGCTAATAGCAGTCAGTGTCCTTAAAGCGGGTGTCAGTCCTTCAGCGTGTGCTCTGCCAACCTCAGCAAGTGTACTTTGCCACTCATATCTGGTGTCTCTATAGCGTGCCTTTACAAAGAAAAACTGTTTTTCAGTGTAAGCTAATAGCAGTCAGTGTCCTTAAATCGGGTGTCAGGCCTTCAGCGTGTGCTCTGCCAACCTCAGCAAGTGTACTTTGCCACTCATATCTGGTGTCTCTATAGCGTGCCTTTACAAAGAAAAAAAGTTTTTCAGTGTAAGCTAATAGCAGTTAGTGTCCTTAAAGCGGGTGTGAGGCCTTCAGCGTGTGCTCTGCCAACCTCAGCAAGTGTACTTTGCCACTCATATCTGGTGTCTCTATAGCGTGCCTTTACAAAGAAAAAAAGTTTTTCAGTGTAAGCTAATAGCAGTCAGTGTCCTTAAAGCGGGTGTCAGGCCTTCAGCGTGTGCTCTGCCAACCTCAGCAAGTGTACTTTGCCACTCATATCTGGTGTCTCTATAGCGTGCCTTTACAAAGAAAAACTGTTTTTCAGTGTAAGCTAATAGCAGTCAGTGTCCTTAAAGCGGGTGTCAGGCCTTCAGCGTGTGCTCTGCCAACCTCTGTCAGTGTCTCTATAGCGTGCCTTTACAAAGAAAAAAAGTTTTTCAGTGTAAGCTAATAGCAGTCAGTGTCCTTAAAGCGGGTGTCAGGCCTTCAGCGTGTGCTCTGCCAACCTCAGCAAGTGTACTTTGCCACTCATATCTGGTGTCTCTATAGCGTGCCTTTACAAAGAAAAAAAGTTTTTCAGTGTAAGCTAATAGCAGTCAGTGTCCTTAAATCGGGTGTCAGGCCTTCAGCGTGTGCTCTGCCAACCTCAGCAAGTGTACTTTGCCACTCATATCTGGTGTCTCTATAGCGTGCCTTTACAAAGAAAAAAAGTTTTTCAGTGTAAGCTAATAGCAGTCAGTGTCCTTAAAGCGGGTGTCAGGCCTTCAGCGTGTGCTCTGCCAACCTCAGCAAGTGTACTTTGCCACTCATATCTGGTGTCTCTATAGCGTGCCTTTACAAAGAAAAAAAGTTTTTCAGTGTAAGCTAATAGCAGTCAGTGTCCTTAAAGCGGGTGTCAGGCCTTCAGCGTGTGCTCTGCCAACCTCAGCAAGTGTACTTTGCCACTCATATCTGGTGTCTCTATAGCGTGCCTTTACAAAGAAAAAAAGTTTTTCAGTGTAAGCTAATAGCAGTTAGTGTCCTTAAAGCGGGTGTGAGGCCTTCAGCGTGTGCTCTGCCAACCTCAGCAAGTGTACTTTGCCACTCATATCTGGTGTCTCTATAGCGTGCCTTTACAAAGAAAAAAAGTTTTTCAGTGTAAGCTAATAGCAGTCAGTGTCCTTAAAGCGGGTGTCAGGCCTTCAGCGTGTGCTCTGCCAACCTCAGCAAGTGTACTTTGCCACTCATATCTGGTGTCTCTATAGCGTGCCTTTACAAAGAAAAACTGTTTTTCAGTGTAAGCTTATAGCAGTCAGTGTCCTTAAATCGGGTGTCAGGCCTTCAGCGTGTGCTCTGCCAACCTCTGTCAGTGTCTCTATAGCGTGCCTTTACAAAGAAAAAAAGTTTTTCAGTGTAAGCTAATAGCAGTCAGTGTCCTTAAAGCGGGTGTCAGGCCTTCAGCGTGTGCTCTGCCAACCTCAGCAAGTGTACTTTGCCACTCATATCTGGTGTCTCTATAGCGTGCCTTTACAAAGAAAAAAAGTTTTTCAGTGTAAGCTAATAGCAGTCAGTGTCCTTAAATCGGGTGTCAGGCCTTCAGCGTGTGCTCTGCCAACCTCTGCCAGTGTCTCTATAGCGTGCCTTTACAAAGAAAAAAAGTTTTTCAGTGTAAGCTAATAGCAGTCAGTGTCCTTAAAGCGGGTGTCAGGCCTTCAGCGTGTGCTCTGCCAACCTCTGCCAGTGTCTCTATAGCGTGCCTTTACAAAGAAAAAAAGTTTTTCAGTGTAAGCTAATAGCAGTCAGTGTCCTTAAAGCGGGTGTCAGGCCTTCAGCGTGTGCTCTGCCAACCTCAGCAAGTGTACTTTGCCACTCATATCTGGTGTCTCTATAGCGTGCCTTTACAAAGAAAAAAAGGTTTTCACTGTAAGCTAATAGCAGTCAGTGTCCTTAAAGCGGGTGTGAGGCCTTCAGCGTGTGCTCTGCCAACCTCAGCAAGTGTACTTTGCCACTCATATCTGGTGTCTCTATAGCGTGCCTTTACAAAGAAAAAAAGTTTTTCTGTGTAAGCTAATAGCAGTCAGTGTCCTTAAAGCGGGTGTCAAGCCTTCAGCGTGTGCTCTGCCAACCTCAGCAAGTGTACTTTGCCACTCATATCTGGTGTCTCTATAGCGTGCCTTTACAAAGAAAAAAAGTTTTTCAGTGTAAGCTAATAGCAGTCAGTGTCCTTAAAGCGGATGTCAGGCCTTCAGCGTGTGCTCTGCCAACCTCAGCAAGTGTACTTTGCCACTCATATCTGGTGTCTCTATAGCGTGCCTTTACAAAGAAAAAAAGTTTTTCAGTGTAAGCTAATAGCAGTTAGTGTCCTTAAAGCGGGTGTGAGGCCTTCAGCGTGTGCTCTGCCAACCTCAGCAAGTGTACTTTGCCACTCATATCTGGTGTCTCTATAGCGTGCCTTTACAAAGAAAAAAAGTTTTTCAGTGTAAGCTAATAGCAGTCAGTGTCCTTAAAGCGGGTGTCAGGCCTTCAGCGTGTGCTCTGCCAACCTCAGCAAGTGTACTTTGCCACTCATATCTGGTGTCTCTATAGCGTGCCTTTACAAAGAAAAAAAGTTTTTCAGTGTAAGCTAATAGCAGTCAGTGTCCTTAAAGCGGGTGTCAGTCCTTCAGCGTGTGCTCTGCCAACCTCAGCAAGTGTACTTTGCCACTCATATCTGGTGTCTCTATAGCGTGCCTTTACAAAGAAAAACTGTTTTTCAGTGTAAGCTAATAGCAGTCAGTGTCCTTAAATCGGGTGTCAGGCCTTCAGCGTGTGCTCTGCCAACCTCAGCAAGTGTACTTTGCCACTCATATCTGGTGTCTCTATAGCGTGCCTTTACAAAGAAAAAAAGTTTTTCAGTGTAAGCTAATAGCAGTTAGTGTCCTTAAAGCGGGTGTGAGGCCTTCAGCGTGTGCTCTGCCAACCTCAGCAAGTGTACTTTGCCACTCATATCTGGTGTCTCTATAGCGTGCCTTTACAAAGAAAAAAAGTTTTTCAGTGTAAGCTAATAGCAGTCAGTGTCCTTAAAGCGGGTGTCAGGCCTTCAGCGTGTGCTCTGCCAACCTCAGCAAGTGTACTTTGCCACTCATATCTGGTGTCTCTATAGCGTGCCTTTACAAAGAAAAACTGTTTTTCAGTGTAAGCTAATAGCAGTCAGTGTCCTTAAAGCGGGTGTCAGGCCTTCAGCGTGTGCTCTGCCAACCTCTGTCAGTGTCTCTATAGCGTGCCTTTACAAAGAAAAAAAGTTTTTCAGTGTAAGCTAATAGCAGTCAGTGTCCTTAAAGCGGGTGTCAGGCCTTCAGCGTGTGCTCTGCCAACCTCAGCAAGTGTACTTTGCCACTCATATCTGGTGTCTCTATAGCGTGCCTTTACAAAGAAAAAAAGTTTTTCAGTGTAAGCTAATAGCAGTCAGTGTCCTTAAATCGGGTGTCAGGCCTTCAGCGTGTGCTCTGCCAACCTCAGCAAGTGTACTTTGCCACTCATATCTGGTGTCTCTATAGCGTGCCTTTACAAAGAAAAAAAGTTTTTCAGTGTAAGCTAATAGCAGTCAGTGTCCTTAAAGCGGGTGTCAGGCCTTCAGCGTGTGCTCTGCCAACCTCAGCAAGTGTACTTTGCCACTCATATCTGGTGTCTCTATAGCGTGCCTTTACAAAGAAAAAAAGTTTTTCAGTGTAAGCTAATAGCAGTCAGTGTCCTTAAAGCGGGTGTCAGGCCTTCAGCGTGTGCTCTGCCAACCTCAGCAAGTGTACTTTGCCACTCATATCTGGTGTCTCTATAGCGTGCCTTTACAAAGAAAAAAAGTTTTTCAGTGTAAGCTAATAGCAGTTAGTGTCCTTAAAGCGGGTGTGAGGCCTTCAGCGTGTGCTCTGCCAACCTCAGCAAGTGTACTTTGCCACTCATATCTGGTGTCTCTATAGCGTGCCTTTACAAAGAAAAAAAGTTTTTCAGTGTAAGCTAATAGCAGTCAGTGTCCTTAAAGCGGGTGTCAGGCCTTCAGCGTGTGCTCTGCCAACCTCAGCAAGTGTACTTTGCCACTCATATCTGGTGTCTCTATAGCGTGCCTTTACAAAGAAAAACTGTTTTTCAGTGTAAGCTAATAGCAGTCAGTGTCCTTAAATCGGGTGTCAGGCCTTCAGCGTGTGCTCTGCCAACCTCTGTCAGTGTCTCTATAGCGTGCCTTTACAAAGAAAAAAAGTTTTTCAGTGTAAGCTAATAGCAGTCAGTGTCCTTAAAGCGGGTGTCAGGCCTTCAGCGTGTGCTCTGCCAACCTCAGCAAGTGTACTTTGCCACTCATATCTGGTGTCTCTATAGCGTGCCTTTACAAAGAAAAAAAGTTTTTCAGTGTAAGCTAATAGCAGTCAGTGTCCTTAAATCGGGTGTCAGGCCTTCAGCGTGTGCTCTGCCAACCTCTGCCAGTGTCTCTATAGCGTGCCTTTACAAAGAAAAAAAGTTTTTCAGTGTAAGCTAATAGCAGTCAGTGTCCTTAAAGCGGGTGTCAGGCCTTCAGCGTGTGCTCTGCCAACCTCTGCCAGTGTCTCTATAGCGTGCCTTTACAAAGAAAAAAAGTTTTTCAGTGTAAGCTAATAGCAGTTAGTGTCCTTAAAGCGGGTGTCAGGCCTTCAGCGTGTGCTCTGCCAACCTCAGCAAGTGTACTTTGCCACTCATATCTGGTGTCTCTATAGCGTGCCTTTACAAAGAAAAAAAGTTTTTCAGTGTAAGCTAATAGCAGTTAGTGTCCTTAAAGCGGGTGTCAGGCCTTCAGCGTGTGCTCTGCCAACCTCAGCAAGTGTACTTTGCCACTCATATCTGGTGTCTCTATAGCGTGCCCTTACAAAGAAAAAAAGTTTTTCAGTGTAAGCTAATAGCAGTCAGTGTCCTTAAAGCGGGTTTCAGGCCTTCAGCGTGTGCTCTGCCAACCTCAGCAAGTGTACTTTGCCACTCATATCTGGTGTCTCTATAGCGTGCCTTTACAAAGAAAAACAGTTTTTCAGTGTAAGCTAATAGCAGTCAGTGTCCTTAAAGCGGGTGTCAGGCCTTCAGCGTGTGCTCTGCCAACCTCTGCCAATGTCTCTATAGCGTGCCTTTACAAAGAAAAAAAGGTTTTCACTGTAAGCTAATAGCAGTCAGTGTCCTTAAAGCGGGTGTGAGGCCTTCAGCGTGTGCTCTGCCAACCTCAGCAAGTGTACTTTGCCACTCATATCTGGTGTCTCTATAGCGTGCCTTTACAAAGAAAAAAAGTTTTTCTGTGTAAGCTAATAGCAGTCAGTGTCCTTAAAGCGGGTGTCAAGCCTTCAGCGTGTGCTCTGCCAACCTCAGCAAGTGTACTTTGCCACTCATATCTGGTGTCTCTATAGCGTGCCTTTACAAAGAAAAAAAGTTTTTCAGTGTAAGCTAATAGCAGTCAGTGTCCTTAAAGCGGATGTCAGGCCTTCAGCGTGTGCTCTGCCAACCTCAGCAAGTGTACTTTGCCACTCATATCTGGTGTCTCTATAGCGTGCCTTTACAAAGAAAAACTGTTTTTCAGTGTAAGCTAATAGCAGTCAGTGTCCTTAAATCGGGTGTCAGGCCTTCAGCGTGTGCTCTGCCAACCTCTGTCAGTGTCTCTATAGCGTGCCTTTACAAAGAAAAAAAGTTTTTCAGTGTAAGCTAATAGCAGTCAGTGTCCTTAAAGCGGGTGTCAGGCCTTCAGCGTGTGCTCTGCCAACCTCAGCAAGTGTACTTTGCCACTCATATCTGGTGTCTCTATAGCGTGCCTTTACAAAGAAAAAAAGTTTTTCAGTGTAAGCTAATAGCAGTCAGTGTCCTTAAATCGGGTGTCAGGCCTTCAGCGTGTGCTCTGCCAACCTCTGCCAGTGTCTCTATAGCGTGCCTTTACAAAGAAAAAAAGTTTTTCAGTGTAAGCTAATAGCAGTCAGTGTCCTTAAAGCGGGTGTCAGGCCTTCAGCGTGTGCTCTGCCAACCTCTGCCAGTGTCTCTATAGCGTGCCTTTACAAAGAAAAAAAGTTTTTCAGTGTAAGCTAATAGCAGTCAGTGTCCTTAAAGCGGGTGTCAGGCCTTCAGCGTGTGCTCTGCCAACCTCAGCAAGTGTACTTTGCCACTCATATCTGGTGTCTCTATAGCGTGCCTTTACAAAGAAAAAAAGTTTTTCAGTGTAAGCTAATAGCAGTTAGTGTCCTTAAAGCGGGTGTCAGGCCTTCAGCGTGTGCTCTGCCAACCTCAGCAAGTGTACTTTGCCACTCATATCTGGTGTCTCTATAGCGTGCCCTTACAAAGAAAAAAAGTTTTTCAGTGTAAGCTAATAGCAGTCAGTGTCCTTAAAGCGGGTTTCAGGCCTTCAGCGTGTGCTCTGCCAACCTCAGCAAGTGTACTTTGCCACTCATATCTGGTGTCTCTATAGCGTGCCTTTACAAAGAAAAACAGTTTTTCAGTGTAAGCTAATAGCAGTCAGTGTCCTTAAAGCGGGTGTCAGGCCTTCAGCGTGTGCTCTGCCAACCTCTGCCAATGTCTCTATAGCGTGCCTTTACAAAGAAAAAAAGGTTTTCACTGTAAGCTAATAGCAGTCAGTGTCCTTAAAGCGGGTGTGAGGCCTTCAGCGTGTGCTCTGCCAACCTCAGCAAGTGTACTTTGCCACTCATATCTGGTGTCTCTATAGCGTGCCTTTACAAAGAAAAAAAGTTTTTCAGTGTAAGCTAATAGCAGTCAGTGTCCTTAAAGCGGGTGTCAAGCCTTCAGCGTGTGCTCTGCCAACCTCAGCAAGTGTACTTTGCCACTCATATCTGGTGTCTCTATAGCGTGCCTTTACAAAGAAAAAAAGTTTTTCAGTGTAAGCTAATAGCAGTCAGTGTCCTTAAAGCGGATGTCAGGCCTTCAGCGTGTGCTCTGCCAACCTCAGCAAGTGTACTTTGCCACTCATATCTGGTGTCTCTATAGCGTGCCTTTACAAAGAAAAAAAGTTTTTCAGTGTAAGCTAATAGCAGTTAGTGTCCTTAAAGCGGGTGTGAGGCCTTCAGCGTGTGCTCTGCCAACCTCAGCAAGTGTACTTTGCCACTCATATCTGGTGTCTCTATAGCGTGCCTTTACAAAGAAAAAAAGTTTTTCAGTGTAAGCTAATAGCAGTTAGTGTCCTTAAAGCGGATGTCAGGCCTTCAGCGTGTGCTCTGCCAACCTCAGCAAGTGTACTTTGCCACTCATATCTGGTGTCTCTATAGCGTGCCTTTACAAAGAAAAAAAGTTTTTCAGTGTAAGCTAATAGCAGTTAGTGTCCTTAAAGCGGGTGTGAGGCCTTCAGCGTGTGCTCTGCCAACCTCAGCAAGTGTACTTTGCCACTCATATCTGGTGTCTCTATAGCGTGCCTTTACAAAGAAAAAAAGTTTTTCAGTGTAAGCTAATAGCAGTCAGTGTCCTTAAAGCGGGTGTCAGTCCTTCAGCGTGTGCTCTGCCAACCTCAGCAAGTGTACTTTGCCACTCATATCTGGTGTCTCTATAGCGTGCCTTTACAAAGAAAAACTGTTTTTCAGTGTAAGCTAATAGCAGTCAGTGTCCTTAAATCGGGTGTCAGGCCTTCAGCGTGTGCTCTGCCAACCTCAGCAAGTGTACTTTGCCACTCATATCTGGTGTCTCTATAGCGTGCCTTTACAAAGAAAAAAAGTTTTTCAGTGTAAGCTAATAGCAGTCAGTGTCCTTAAAGCGGGTGTCAGGCCTTCAGCGTGTGCTCTGCCAACCTCAGCAAGTGTACTTTGCCACTCATATCTGGTGTCTCTATAGCGTGCCTTTACAAAGAAAAAAAGTTTTTCAGTGTAAGCTAATAGCAGTCAGTGTCCTTAAAGCGGGTGTCAGGCCTTCAGCGTGTGCTCTGCCAACCTCAGCAAGTGTACTTTGCCACTCATATCTGGTGTCTCTATAGCGTGCCTTTACAAAGAAAAAAAGTTTTTCAGTGTAAGCTAATAGCAGTCAGTGTCCTTAAAGCGGGTGTCAGGCCTTCAGCGTGTGCTCTGCCAACCTCAGCAAGTGTACTTTGCCACTCATATCTGGTGTCTCTATAGCGTGCCTTTACAAAGAAAAAAAGTTTTTCAGTGTAAGCTAATAGCAGTTAGTGTCCTTAAAGCGGGTGTGAGGCCTTCAGCGTGTGCTCTGCCAACCTCAGCAAGTGTACTTTGCCACTCATATCTGGTGTCTCTATAGCGTGCCTTTACAAAGAAAAAAAGTTTTTCAGTGTAAGCTAATAGCAGTCAGTGTCCTTAAAGCGGGTGTCAGGCCTTCAGCGTGTGCTCTGCCAACCTCAGCAAGTGTACTTTGCCACTCATATCTGGTGTCTCTATAGCGTGCCTTTACAAAGAAAAACTGTTTTTCAGTGTAAGCTAATAGCAGTCAGTGTCCTTAAATCGGGTGTCAGGCCTTCAGCGTGTGCTCTGCCAACCTCTGTCAGTGTCTCTATAGCGTGCCTTTACAAAGAAAAAAAGTTTTTCAGTGTAAGCTAATAGCAGTCAGTGTCCTTAAAGCGGGTGTCAGGCCTTCAGCGTATGCTCTGCCAACCTCAGCAAGTGTACTTTGCCACTCATATCTGGTGTCTCTATAGCGTGCCTTTACAAAGAAAAAAAGTTTTTCAGTGTTAGCTAATAGCAGTCAGTGTCCTTAAAGCGGGTGTCAGGCCTTCAGCGTGTGCTCTGCCAACCTCAGCAAGTGTACTTTGCCACTCATATCTGGTGTCTCTATAGCGTGCCTTTACAAAGAAAAAAAGTTTTTCAGTGTAAGCTAATAGCAGTCAGTGTCCTTAAAGCGGGTTTCAGGCCTTCAGCGTGTGCTCTGCCAACCTCAGCAAGTGTACTTTGCCACTCATATCTGGTGTCTCTATAGCGTGCCTTTACAAAGAAAAACTGTTTTTCAGTGTAAGCTAATAGCAGTCAGTGTCCTTAAAGCGGGTGTCAGGCCTTCAGCGTGTGCTCTGCCAACCTCTGCCAATGTCTCTATAGCGTGCCTTTACAAAGAAAAAAAGGTTTTCACTGTAAGCTAATAGCAGTCAGTGTCCTTAAAGCGGGTGTGAGGCCTTCAGCGTGTGCTCTGCCAACCTCAGCAAGTGTACTTTGCCACTCATATCTGGTGTCTCTATAGCGTGCCTTTACAAAGAAAAAAAGTTTTTCAGTGTAAGCTAATAGCAGTCAGTGTCCTTAAAGCGGGTGTCAGGCCTTCAGCGTGTGCTCTGCCAACCTCAGCAAGTGTACTTTGCCACTCATATCTGGTGTCTCTATAGCATGCCTTTACAAAGAAAAAAAGTTTTTCAGTGTAAGCTAATAGCAGTCAGTGTCCTTAAAGCGGGTGTCAGGCCTTCAGTGTGTGCTCTGCCAACCTCAGCAAGTGTACTTTGCCACTCATATCTGGTGTCTCTATAGCGTGCCTTTACAAAGAAAAAAAGTTTTTCAGTGTAAGCTAATAGCAGTCAGTGTCCTTAAAGCGGGTGTCAGGCCTTCAGTGTGTGCTCTGCCAACCTCTGCCAGTGTACTTTGCCACTCATATCTGGTGTCTCTATAGCGTGCCTTTACAAAGAAAAAAAGTTTTTCAGTGTAAGCTAATAGCAGTTAGTGTCCTTAAAGCGGATGTCAGGCCTTCAGCGTGTGCTCTGCCAACCTCAGCAAGTGTACTTTGCCACTCATATCTGGTGTCTCTATAGCGTGCCTTTACAAAGAAAAAAAGTTTTTCAGTGTAAGCTAATAGCAGTTAGTGTCCTTAAAGCGGGTGTGAGGCCTTCAGCGTGTGCTCTGCCAACCTCAGCAAGTGTACTTTGCCACTCATATCTGGTGTCTCTATAGCGTGTCTTTACAAAGAAAAAAAGTTTTTCAGTGTAAGCTAATAGCAGTCAGTGTCCTTAAAGCGGGTGTCAGGCCTTCAGCGTGTGCTCTGCCAACCTCAGCAAGTGTACTTTGCCACTCATATCTGGTGTCTCTATAGCGTGCCTTTACAAAGAAAAACTGTTTTTCAGTGTAAGCTAATAGCAGTCAGTGTCCTTAAATCGGGTGTCAGGCCTTCAGCGTGTGCTCTGCCAACCTCTGCCAGTGTCTCTATAGCGTGCCTTTACAAAGAAAAAAAGGTTTTCAGTGTAAGCTAATAGCAGTCAGTGTCCTTAAAGCGGGTGTCAGGCCTTCAGCGTGTGCTCTGCCAACCTCAGCAAGTGTACTTTGCCACTCATATCTGGTGTCTCTATAGCGTGCCTTTACAAAGAAAAAAAGTTTTTCAGTGTAAGCTAATAGCAGTCAGTGTCCTTAAAGCGGGTGTCAGGCCTTCAGCGTGTGCTCTGCCAACCTCAGCAAGTGTACTTTGCCACTCATATCTGGTGTCTCTATAGCGTGCCTTTACAAAGAAAAAAAGTTTTTCAGTGTAAGCTAATAGCAGTCAGTGTCCTTAAAGCGGGTTTCAGGCCTTCAGCGTGTGCTCTGACAACCTCAGCAAGTGTACTTTGCCACTCATATCTGGTGTCTCTATAGCGTGCCTTTACAAAGAAAAACTGTTTTTCAGTGTAAGCTAATAGCAGTCAGTGTCCTTAAAGCGGGTGTCAGGCCTTCAGCGTGTGCTCTGCCAACCTCTGCCAATGTCTCTATAGCGTGCCTTTACAAAGAAAAAAAGGTTTTCACTGTAAGCTAATAGCAGTCAGTGTCCTTAAAGCGGGTGTGAGGCCTTCAGCGTGTGCTCTGCCAACCTCAGCAAGTGTACTTTGCCACTCATATCTGGTGTCTCTATAGCGTGCCTTTACAAAGAAAAAAAGTTTTTCAGTGTAAGCTAATAGCAGTCAGTGTCCTTAAAGCGGGTGTCAGGCCTTCAGCGTGTGCTCTGCCAACCTCAGCAAGTGTACTTTGCCACTCATATCTGGTGTCTCTATAGCGTGCCTTTACAAAGAAAAAAAGTTTTTCAGTGTAAGCTAATAGCAGTCAGTGTCCTTAAAGCGGGTGTCAGGCCTTCAGCGTGTGCTCTGCCAACCTCTGCCAGTGTACTTTGCCACTCATATCTGGTGTCTCTATAGCGTGCCTTTACAAAGAAAAAAAGTTTTTCAGTGTAAGCTAATAGCAGTCAGTGTCCTTAAAGCGGGTGTCAGGCCTTCAGCGTGTGCTCTGCCAACCTCAGCAAGTGTACTTTGACATTCATATCTGGTGTCTCTATAGCGTGCCTTTACAAAGAAAAACTGTTTTTCAGTGTAAGCTAATAGCAGTCAGTGTCCTTAAATCGGGTGTCAGGCCTTCAGCGTGTGCTCTGCCAACCTCTGCCAGTGTCTCTATAGCGTGCCTTTACAAAGAAAAAAAGTTTTTCAGTGTAAGCTAATAGCAGTCAGTGTCCTTAAAGCGGGTGTCAGGCCTTCAGCGTGTGCTCTGCCAACCTCTGCCAGTGTCTCTATAGCGTGCCTTTACAAAGAAAAAAAGTTTTTCAGTGTAAGCTAATAGCAGTCAGTGTCCTTAAAGCGGGTCTCAGGCGTTCAGCGTGTGCTCTGCCAACCTCAGCAAGTGTACTTTGCCACTCATATCTGGTGTCTCTATAGCGTGCCTTTACAAAGAAAAAAAGTTTTTCAGTGTAAGCTAATAGCAGTTAGTGTCCTTAAAGCGGGTGTCAGGCCTTCAGCGTGTGCTCTGCCAACCTCAGCAAGTGTACTTTGCCACTCATATCTGGTGTCTCTATAGCGTGCCTTTACAAAGAAAAAAAGTTTTTCAGTGTAAGCTAATAGCAGTCAGTGTCCTTAAAGCGGGTTTCAGGCCTTCAGCGTGTGCTCTGCCAACCTCAGCAAGTGTACTTTGCCACTCATATCTGGTGTCTCTATAGCGTGCCTTTACAAAGAAAAACAGTTTTTCAGTGTAAGCTAATAGCAGTCAGTGTCCTTAAAGCGGGTGTCAGGCCTTCAGCGTGTGCTCTGCCAACCTCTGCCAATGTCTCTATAGCGTGCCTTTACAAAGAAAAAAAGGTTTTCACTGTAAGCTAATAGCAGTCAGTGTCCTTAAAGCGGGTGTGAGGCCTTCAGCGTGTGCTCTGCCAACCTCAGCAAGTGTACTTTGCCACTCATATCTGGTGTCTCTATAGCGTGCCTTTACAAAGAAAAAAAGTTTGTCAGTGTAAGCTAATAGCAGTCAGTGTCCTTAAAGCGGGTGTCAAGCCTTCAGCGTGTGCTCTGCCATCCTCAGCAAGTGTACTTTGCCACTCATATCTGGTGTCTCTATAGCGTGCCTTTACAAAGAAAAAAAGTTTTTCAGTGTAAGCTAATAGCAGTCAGTGTCCTTAAAGCGGGTGTCAGGCCTTCAGCGTGTGCTCTGCCAACCTCAGCAAGTGTACTTTGCCACTCATATCTGGTGTCTCTATAGCGTGCCTTTACAAAGAAAAAAAGTTTTTCAGTGTAAGCTAATAGCAGTTAGTGTCCTTAAAGCGGGTGTGAGGCCTTCAGCGTGTGCTCTGCCAACCTCAGCAAGTGTACTTTGCCACTCATATCTGGTGTCTCTATAGCGTGCCTTTACAAAGAAAAAAAGTTTTTCAGTGTAAGCTAATAGCAGTCAGTGTCCTTAAAGCGGGTGTCAGGCCTTCAGCGTGTGCTCTGCCAACCTCAGCAAGTGTACTTTGCCACTCATATCTGGTGTCTCTATAGCGTGCCTTTACAAAGAAAAACTGTTTTTCAGTGTAAGCTAATAGCAGTCAGTGTCCTTAAATCGGGTGTCAGGCCTTCAGCGTGTGCTCTGCCAACCTCTGTCAGTGTCTCTATAGCGTGCCTTTACAAAGAAAAAAAGTTTTTCAGTGTAAGCTAATAGCAGTCAGTGTCCTTAAAGCGGGTGTCAGGCCTTCAGCGTGTGCTCTGCCAACCTCTGCCAGTGTACTTTGCCACTCATATCTGGTGTCTCTATAGCGTGCCTTTACAAAGAAAAAAAGTTTTTCAGTGTAAGCTAATAGCAGTTAGTGTCCTTAAAGCGGATGTCAGGCCTTCAGCGTGTGCTCTGCCAACCTCAGCAAGTGTACTTTGCCACTCATATCTGGTGTCTCTATAGCGTGCCTTTACAAAGAAAAAAAGTTTTTCAGTGTAAGCTAATAGCAGTTAGTGTCCTTAAAGCGGGTGTGAGGCCTTCAGCGTGTGCTCTGCCAACCTCAGCAAGTGTACTTTGCCACTCATATCTGGTGTCTCTATAGCGTGCCTTTACAAAGAAAAAAAGTTTTTCAGTTTAAAGCTAATAGCAGTCAGCGTCCTTAAAGCGGGTGTCAGGCCTTCAGCGTGTGCTCTGCCAACCTCAGCAAGTGTACTTTGCCACTCATATCTGGTGTCTCTATAGCGTGCCTTTACATAGAAAAACTGTTTTTCAGTGTAAGCTAATAGCAGTCAGCGTCCTTAAATCGGGTGTCAGGCCTTCAGCGTGTGCTCTGCCAACCTCTGCCAGTGTCTCTATAGCGTGCCTTTACAAAGAAAAAAAGTTTTTCAGTGTAAGCTAATAGCAGTCAGTGTCCTTAAAGCGGGTGTCAGGCCTTCAGCGTGTGCTCTGCCAACCTCAGCAAGTGTACTTTGCCACTCATATCTGGTGTCTCTATAGCGTGCCTTTACAAAGAAAAAAAGTTTTTCAGTGTAAGCTAATAGCAGTCAGTGTCCTTAAAGCGGGTTTCAGGCCTTCAGCGTGTGCTCTGACAACCTCAGCAAGTGTACTTTGCCACTCATATCTGGTGTCTCTATAGCGTGCCTTTACAAAGAAAAACTGTTTTTCAGTGTAAGCTAATAGCAGTCAGTGTCCTTAAAGCGGGTGTCAGGCCTTCAGCGTGTGCTCTGCCAACCTCTGCCAATGTCTCTATAGCGTGCCTTTACAAAGAAAAAAAGGTTTTCACTGTAAGCTAATAGCAGTCAGTGTCCTTAAAGCGGGTGTGAGGCCTTCAGCGTGTGCTCTGCCAACCTCAGCAAGTGTACTTTGCCACTCATATCTGGTGTCTCTATAGCGTGCCTTTACAAAGAAAAAAAGTTTTTCAGTGTAAGCTAATAGCAGTCAGTGTCCTTAAAGCGGGTGTCAGGCCTTCAGCGTGTGCTCTGCCAACCTCAGCAAGTGTACTTTGCCACTCATATCTGGTGTCTCTATAGCGTGCCTTTACAAAGAAAAAAAGTTTTTCAGTGTAAGCTAATAGCAGTCAGTGTCCTTAAAGCGGGTGTCAGGCCTTCAGCGTGTGCTCTGCCAACCTCTGCCAGTGTACTTTGCCACTCATATCTGGTGTCTCTATAGCGTGCCTTTACAAAGAAAAAAAGTTTTTCAGTGTAAGCTAATAGCAGTCAGTGTCCTTAAAGCGGGTGTCAGGCCTTCAGCGTGTGCTCTGCCAACCTCAGCAAGTGTACTTTGACATTCATATCTGGTGTCTCTATAGCGTGCCTTTACAAAGAAAAACTGTTTTTCAGTGTAAGCTAATAGCAGTCAGTGTCCTTAAATCGGGTGTCAGGCCTTCAGCGTGTGCTCTGCCAACCTCTGCCAGTGTCTCTATAGCGTGCCTTTACAAAGAAAAAACGTTTTTCAGTGTAAGCTAATAGCAGTCAGTGTCCTTAAAGCGGGTGTCAGGCCTTCAGCGTGTGCTCTGCCAACCTCAGCAAGTGTACTTTGCCACTCATATCTGGTGTCTCTATAGCGTGCCTTTACAAAGAAAAAAAGTTTTTCAGTGTAAGCTAATAGCAGTTAGTGTCCTTAAAGCGGGTGTCAGGCCTTCAGCGTGTGCTCTGCCAACCTCAGCAAGTGTACTTTGCCACTCATATCTGGTGTCTCTATAGCGTGCCTTTACAAAGAAAAAAAGTTTTTCAGTGTAAGCTAATAGCAGTCAGTGTCCTTAAAGCGGGTTTCAGGCCTTCAGCGTGTGCTCTGCCAACCTCAGCAAGTGTACTTTGCCACTCATATCTGGTGTCTCTATAGCGTGCCTTTACAAAGAAAAACAGTTTTTCAGTGTAAGCTAATAGCAGTCAGTGTCCTTAAAGCGGGTGTCAGGCCTTCAGCGTGTGCTCTGCCAACCTCAGCAAGTGTACTTTGCCACTCATATCTGGTGTCTCTATAGCGTGCCTTTACAAAGAAAAAAAGTTTTTCAGTGTAAGCTAATAGCAGTCAGTGTCCTTAAAGCGGGTGTCAGGCCTTCAGCGTGTGCTCTGCCAACCTCAGCAAGTGTACTTTGCCACTCATATCTGGTGTCTCTATAGCGTGCCTTTACAAAGAAAAAAAGTTTTTCAGTGTAAGCTAATAGCAGTCAGTGTCCTTAAAGCGGGTGTCAGGCCTTCAGCGTGTGCTCTGCCAACCTCTGCCAGTGTACTTTGCCACTCATATCTGGTGTCTCTATAGCGTGCCTTTACAAAGAAAAAAAGTTTTTCAGTGTAAGCTAATAGCAGTCAGTGTCCTTAAAGCGGGTGTCAGGCCTTCAGCGTGTGCTCTGCCAACCTCAGCAAGTGTACTTTGACATTCATATCTGGTGTCTCTATAGCGTGCCTTTACAAAGAAAAACTGTTTTTCAGTGTAAGCTAATAGCAGTCAGTGTCCTTAAATCGGGTGTCAGGCCTTCAGCGTGTGCTCTGCCAACCTCTGCCAGTGTCTCTATAGCGTGCCTTTACAAAGAAAAAAAGTTTTTCAGTGTAAGCTAATAGCAGTCAGTGTCCTTAAAGCGGGTGTCAGGCCTTCAGCGTGTGCTCTGCCAACCTCTGCCAGTGTCTCTATAGCGTGCCTTTACAAAGAAAAAAAGTTTTTCAGTGTAAGCTAATAGCAGTCAGTGTCCTTAAAGCGGGTCTCAGGCCTTCAGCGTGTGCTCTGCCAACCTCAGCAAGTGTACTTTGCCACTCATATCTGGTGTCTCTATAGCGTGCCTTTACAAAGAAAAAAAGTTTTTCAGTATAAGCAAATAGCAGTTAGTGTCCTTAAAGCGGGTGTCAGGCCTTCAGCGTGTGCTCTGCCAACCTCAGCAAGTGTACTTTGCCACTCATATCTGGTGTCTCTATAGCGTGCCTTTACAAAGAAAAAAAGTTTTTCAGTGTAAGCTAATAGCAGTCAGTGTCCTTAAAGCGGGTTTCAGGCCTTCAGCGTGTGCTCTGCCAACCTCAGCAAGTGTACTTTGCCACTCATATCTGGTGTCTCTATAGCGTGCCTTTACAAAGAAAAACAGTTTTTCAGTGTAAGCTAATAGCAGTCAGTGTCCTTAAAGCGGGTGTCAGGCCTTCAGCGTGTGCTCTGCCAACCTCTGCCAATGTCTCTATAGCGTGCCTTTACAAAGAAAAAAAGGTTTTCACTGTAAGCTAATAGCAGTCAGTGTCCTTAAAGCGGGTGTGAGGCCTTCAGCGTGTGCTCTGCCAACCTCAGCAAGTGTACTTTGCCACTCATATCTGGTGTCTCTATAGCGTGCCTTTACAAAGAAAAAAAGTTTTTCAGTGTAAGCTAATAGCAGTCAGTGTCCTTAAAGCGGGTGTCAAGCCTTCAGCGTGTGCTCTGCCATCCTCAGCAAGTGTACTTTGCCACTCATATCTGGTGTCTCTATAGCGTGCCTTTACAAAGAAAAAAAGTTTTTCAGTGTAAGCTAATAGCAGTCAGTGTCCTTAAAGCGGGTGTCAGGCCTTCAGCGTGTGCTCTGCCAACCTCAGCAAGTGTACTTTGCCACTCATATCTGGTGTCTCTATAGCGTGCCTTTACAAAGAAAAAAAGTTTTTCAGTGTAAGCTAATAGCAGTTAGTGTCCTTAAAGCGGGTGTGAGGCCTTCAGCGTGTGCTCTGCCAACCTCAGCAAGTGTACTTTGCCACTCATATCTGGTGTCTCTATAGCGTGCCTTTACAAAGAAAAAACGTTTTTCAGTGTAAGCTAATAGCAGTCAGTGTCCTTAAAGCGGGTGTCAGGCCTTCAGCGTGTGCTCTGCCAACCTCAGCAAGTGTACTTTGCCACTCATATCTGGTGTCTCTATAGCGTGCCTTTACAAAGAAAAACTGTTTTTCAGTGTAAGCTAATAGCAGTCAGTGTCCTTAAATCGGGTGTCAGGCCTTCAGCGTGTGCTCTGCCAACCTCTGTCAGTGTCTCTATAGCGTGCCTTTACAAAGAAAAAAAGTTTTTCAGTGTAAGCTAATAGCAGTCAGTGTCCTTAAAGCGGGTGTCAGGCCTTCAGCGTGTGCTCTGCCAACCTCAGCAAGTGTACTTTGCCACTCATATCTGGTGTCTCTATAGCGTGCCTTTACAAAGAAAAAAAGTTTTTCAGTGTAAGCTAATAGCAGTCAGTGTCCTTAAAGCGGGTGTCAGGCCTTCAGCGTGTGCTCTGCCAACCTCAACAAGTGTACTTTGCCACTCATATCTGGTGTCTCTATAGCGTGCCTTTACAAAGAAAAAAAGTTTTTCAGTGTAAGCTAATAGCAGTCAGTGTCCTTAAAGCGGGTTTCAGGCCTTCAGCGTGTGCTCTGCCAACCTCAGTAAAGTGTACTTTGCCACTCATATCTGGTGTCTCTATAGCGTGCCTTTACAAAGAAAAACTGTTTTTCAGTGTAAGCTAATAGCAGTCAGTGTCCTTAAAGCGGGTGTCAGGCCTTCAGCGTGTGCTCTGCCAACCTCTGCCAATGTCTCTATAGCGTGCCTTTACAAAGAAAAAAAGGTTTTCACTGTAAGCTAATAGCAGTCAGTGTCCTTAAAGCGGGTGTGAGGCCTTCAGCGTGTGCTCTGCCAACCTCAGCAAGTGTACTTTGCCACTCATATCTGGTGTCTCTATAGCGTGCCTTTACAAAGAAAAAAAGTTTTTCAGTGTAAGCTAATAGCAGTCAGTGTCCTTAAAGCGGGTGTCAGGCCTTCAGCGTGTGCTCTGCCAACCTCAGCAAGTGTACTTTGCCACTCATATCTGGTGTCTCTATAGCGTGCCTTTACAAAGAAAAAAAGTTTTTCAGTGTAAGCTAATAGCAGTCAGTGTCCTTAAAGCGGGTGTCAGGCCTTCAGCGTGTGCTCTGCCAACCTCTGCCAGTGTACTTTGCCACTCATATCTGGTGTCTCTATAGCGTGCCTTTACAAAGAAAAAAAGTTTTTCAGTGTAAGCTAATAGCAGTCAGTGTCCTTAAAGCGGGTGTCAGGCCTTCAGCGTGTGCTCTGCCAACCTCAGCAAGTGTACTTTGACATTCATATCTGGTGTCTCTATAGCGTGCCTTTACAAAGAAAAACTGTTTTTCAGTGTAAGCTAATAGCAGTCAGTGTCCTTAAATCGGGTGTCAGGCCTTCAGCGTGTGCTCTGCCAACCTCTGCCAGTGTCTCTATAGCGTGCCTTTACAAAGAAAAAAAGTTTTTCAGTGTAAGCTAATAGCAGTCAGTGTCCTTAAAGCGGGTGTCAGGCCTTCAGCGTGTGCTCTGCCAACCTCAGCAAGTGTACTTTGCCACTCATATCTGGTGTCTCTATAGCGTGCCTTTACAAAGAAAAAAAGTTTTTCAGTGTAAGCTAATAGCAGTTAGTGTCCTTAAAGCGGGTGTCAGGCCTTCAGCGTGTGCTCTGCCAACCTCAGCAAGTGTACTTTGCCACTCATATCTGGTGTCTCTATAGCGTGCCTTTACAAAGAAAAAAAGTTTTTCAGTGTAAGCTAATAGCAGTCAGTGTCCTTAAAGCGGGTTTCAGGCCTTCAGCGTGTGCTCTGCCAACCTCAGCAAGTGTACTTTGCCACTCATATCTGGTGTCTCTATAGCGTGCCTTTACAAAGAAAAACAGTTTTTCAGTGTAAGCTAATAGCAGTCAGTGTCCTTAAAGCGGGTGTCAGGCCTTCAGCGTGTGCTCTGCCAACCTCAGCAAGTGTACTTTGCCACTCATATCTGGTGTCTCTATAGCGTGCCTTTACAAAGAAAAAAAGTTTTTCAGTGTAAGCTAATAGCAGTCAGTGTCCTTAAAGCGGGTGTCAGGCCTTCAGCGTGTGCTCTGCCAACCTCAGCAAGTGTACTTTGCCACTCATATCTGGTGTCTCTATAGCGTGCCTTTACAAAGAAAAAAAGTTTTTCAGTGTAAGCTAATAGCAGTCAGTGTCCTTAAAGCGGGTGTCAGGCCTTCAGCGTGTGCTCTGCCAACCTCTGCCAGTGTACTTTGCCACTCATATCTGGTGTCTCTATAGCGTGCCTTTACAAAGAAAAAAAGTTTTTCAGTGTAAGCTAATAGCAGTCAGTGTCCTTAAAGCGGGTGTCAGGCCTTCAGCGTGTGCTCTGCCAACCTCAGCAAGTGTACTTTGACATTCATATCTGGTGTCTCTATAGCGTGCCTTTACAAAGAAAAACTGTTTTTCAGTGTAAGCTAATAGCAGTCAGTGTCCTTAAATCGGGTGTCAGGCCTTCAGCGTGTGCTCTGCCAACCTCTGCCAGTGTCTCTATAGCGTGCCTTTACAAAGAAAAAAAGTTTTTCAGTGTAAGCTAATAGCAGTCAGTGTCCTTAAAGCGGGTGTCAGGCCTTCAGCGTGTGCTCTGCCAACCTCTGCCAGTGTCTCTATAGCGTGCCTTTACAAAGAAAAAAAGTTTTTCAGTGTAAGCTAATAGCAGTCAGTGTCCTTAAAGCGGGTCTCAGGCCTTCAGCGTGTGCTCTGCCAACCTCAGCAAGTGTACTTTGCCACTCATATCTGGTGTCTCTATAGCGTGCCTTTACAAAGAAAAAAAGTTTTTCAGTATAAGCAAATAGCAGTTAGTGTCCTTAAAGCGGGTGTCAGGCCTTCAGCGTGTGCTCTGCCAACCTCAGCAAGTGTACTTTGCCACTCATATCTGGTGTCTCTATAGCGTGCCTTTACAAAGAAAAAAAGTTTTTCAGTGTAAGCTAATAGCAGTCAGTGTCCTTAAAGCGGGTTTCAGGCCTTCAGCGTGTGCTCTGCCAACCTCAGCAAGTGTACTTTGCCACTCATATCTGGTGTCTCTATAGCGTGCCTTTACAAAGAAAAACAGTTTTTCAGTGTAAGCTAATAGCAGTCAGTGTCCTTAAAGCGGGTGTCAGGCCTTCAGCGTGTGCTCTGCCAACCTCTGCCAATGTCTCTATAGCGTGCCTTTACAAAGAAAAAAAGGTTTTCACTGTAAGCTAATAGCAGTCAGTGTCCTTAAAGCGGGTGTGAGGCCTTCAGCGTGTGCTCTGCCAACCTCAGCAAGTGTACTTTGCCACTCATATCTGGTGTCTCTATAGCGTGCCTTTACAAAGAAAAAAAGTTTTTCAGTGTAAGCTAATAGCAGTCAGTGTCCTTAAAGCGGGTGTCAAGCCTTCAGCGTGTGCTCTGCCATCCTCAGCAAGTGTACTTTGCCACTCATATCTGGTGTCTCTATAGCGTGCCTTTACAAAGAAAAAAAGTTTTTCAGTGTAAGCTAATAGCAGTCAGTGTCCTTAAAGCGGGTGTCAGGCCTTCAGCGTGTGCTCTGCCAACCTCAGCAAGTGTACTTTGCCACTCATATCTGGTGTCTCTATAGCGTGCCTTTACAAAGAAAAAAAGTTTTTCAGTGTAAGCTAATAGCAGTTAGTGTCCTTAAAGCGGGTGTGAGGCCTTCAGCGTGTGCTCTGCCAACCTCAGCAAGTGTACTTTGCCACTCATATCTGGTGTCTCTATAGCGTGCCTTTACAAAGAAAAAACGTTTTTCAGTGTAAGCTAATAGCAGTCAGTGTCCTTAAAGCGGGTGTCAGGCCTTCAGCGTGTGCTCTGCCAACCTCAGCAAGTGTACTTTGCCACTCATATCTGGTGTCTCTATAGCGTGCCTTTACAAAGAAAAACTGTTTTTCAGTGTAAGCTAATAGCAGTCAGTGTCCTTAAATCGGGTGTCAGGCCTTCAGCGTGTGCTCTGCCAACCTCTGTCAGTGTCTCTATAGCGTGCCTTTACAAAGAAAAAAAGTTTTTCAGTGTAAGCTAATAGCAGTCAGTGTCCTTAAAGCGGGTGTCAGGCCTTCAGCGTGTGCTCTGCCAACCTCAGCAAGTGTACTTTGCCACTCATATCTGGTGTCTCTATAGCGTGCCTTTACAAAGAAAAAAAGTTTTTCAGTGTAAGCTAATAGCAGTCAGTGTCCTTAAAGCGGGTGTCAGGCCTTCAGCGTGTGCTCTGCCAACCTCAACAAGTGTACTTTGCCACTCATATCTGGTGTCTCTATAGCGTGCCTTTACAAAGAAAAAAAGTTTTTCAGTGTAAGCTAATAGCAGTCAGTGTCCTTAAAGCGGGTTTCAGGCCTTCAGCGTGTGCTCTGCCAACCTCAGCAAGTGTACTTTGCCACTCATATCTGGTGTCTCTATAGCGTGCCTTTACAAAGAAAAACAGTTTTTCAGTGTAAGCTAATAGCAGTCAGTGTCCTTAAAGCGGGTGTCAGGCCTTCAGCGTGTGCTCTGCCAACCTCTGCCAATGTCTCTATAGCGTGCCTTTACAAAGAAAAAAAGGTTTTCACTGTAAGCTAATAGCAGTCAGTGTCCTTAAAGCGGGTGTGAGGCCTTCAGCGTGTGCTCTGCCAACCTCAGCAAGTGTACTTTGCCACTCATATCTGGTGTCTCTATAGCGTGCCTTTACAAAGAAAAAAAGTTTTTCAGTGTAAGCTAATAGCAGTCAGTGTCCTTAAAGCGGGTGTCAGGCCTTCAGCGTGTGCTCTGCCAACCTCAGCAAGTGTACTTTGCCACTCATATCTGGTGTCTCTATAGCGTGCCTTTACAAAGAAAAAAAGTTTTTCAGTGTAAGCTAATAGCAGTCAGTGTCCTTAAAGCGGGTGTCAGGCCTTCAGCGTGTGCTCTGCCAACCTCAGCAAGTGTACTTTGCCACTCATATCTGGTGTCTCTATAGCGTGCCTTTACAAAGAAAAAAAGTTTTTCAGTGTAAGCTAATAGCAGTCAGTGTCCTTAAAGCGGGTGTCAGGCCTTCAGCGTGTGCTCTGCCAACCTCTGCCAGTGTACTTTGCCACTCATATCTGGTGTCTCTATAGCGTGCCTTTACAAAGAAAAAAAGTTTTTCAGTGTAAGCTAATAGCAGTTAGTGTCCTTAAAGCGGATGTCAGGCCTTCAGCGTGTGCTCTGCCAACCTCAGCAAGTGTACTTTGCCACTCATATCTGGTGTCTCTATAGCGTGCCTTTACAAAGAAAAAAAGTTTTTCAGTGTAAGCTAATAGCAGTCAGTGTCCTTAAAGCGGGTGTCAGGCCTTCAGCGTGTGCTCTGCCAACCTCAGCAAGTGTACTTTGCCACTCATATCTGGTGTCTCTATAGCGTGCCTTTACAAAGAAAAAAAGTTTTTCAGTGTAAGCTAATAGCAGTCAGTGTCCTTAAAGCGGGTTTCAGGCCTTCAGCGTGTGCTCTGACAACCTCAGCAAGTGTACTTTGCCACTCATATCTGGTGTCTCTATAGCGTGCCTTTACAAAGAAAAACTGTTTTTCAGTGTAAGCTAATAGCAGTCAGTGTCCTTAAAGCGGGTGTCAGGCCTTCAGCGTGTGCTCTGCCAACCTCTGCCAATGTCTCTATAGCGTGCCTTTACAAAGAAAAAAAGTTTTTCAGTGTAAGCTAATAGCAGTCAGTGTCCTTAAAGCGGGTGTCAGGCCTTCAGTGTGTGCTCTGCCAACCTCAGCAAGTGTACTTTGCCACTCATATCTGGTGTCTCTATAGCGTGCCTTTACAAAGAAAAAAAGTTTTTCAGTGTAAGCTAATAGCAGTCAGTGTCCTTAAAGCGGGTGTCAGGCCTTCAGCGTGTGCTCTGCCAACCTCTGCCAGTGTACTTTGCCACTCATATCTGGTGTCTCTATAGCGTGCCTTTACAAAGAAAAAAAGTTTTTCAGTGTAAGCTAATAGCAGTCAGTGTCCTTAAAGCGGGTGTCAGGCCTTCAGCGTGTGCTCTGCCAACCTCAGCAAGTGTACTTTGACATTCATATCTGGTGTCTCTGTAGCGTGCCTTTACAAAGAAAAACAGTTTTTCAGTGTAAGCTAATAGCAGTCAGTGTCCTTAAATCGGGTGTCAGGCCTTCAGCGTGTGCTCTGCCAACCTCTGCCAGTGTCTCTATAGCGTGCCTTTACAAAGAAAAAAGTTTTTCAGTGTAAGCTAATAGCAGTCAGTGTCCTTAAAGCGGGTGTCAGGCCTTCAGCGTGTGCTCTGCCAACCTCTGCCAGTGTCTCTATAGCGTGCCTTTACAAAGAAAAAAAGTTTTTCAGTGTAAGCTAATAGCAGTCAGTGTCCTTAAAGCGGGTCTCAGGCCTTCAGCGTGTGCTCTGCCAACCTCAGCAAGTGTACTTTGCCACTCATATCTGGTGTCTCTATAGCGTGCCTTTACAAAGAAAAAAAGTTTTTCAGTGTAAGCTAATAGCAGTTAGTGTCCTTAAAGCGGGTGTCAGGCCTTCAGCGTGTGCTCTGCCAACCTCAGCAAGTGTACTTTGCCACTCATATCTGGTGTCTCTATAGCGTGCCTTTACAAAGAAAAAAAGTTTTTCAGTGTAAGCTAATAGCAGTCAGTGTCCTTAAAGCGGGTTTCAGGCCTTCAGCGTGTGCTCTGCCAACCTCAGCAAGTGTACTTTGCCACTCATATCTGGTGTCTCTATAGCGTGCCTTTACAAAGAAAAACAGTTTTTCAGTGTAAGCTAATAGCAGTCAGTGTCCTTAAAGCGGGTGTCAGGCCTTCAGCGTGTGCTCTGCCAACCTCTGCCAATGTCTCTATAGCGTGCCTTTACAAAGAAAAAAAGGTTTTCACTGTAAGCTAATAGCAGTCAGTGTCCTTAAAGCGGGTGTGAGGCCTTCAGCGTGTGCTCTGCCAACCTCAGCAAGTGTACTTTGCCACTCATATCTGGTGTCTCTATAGCGTGCCTTTACAAAGAAAAAAAGTTTTTCAGTGTAAGCTAATAGCAGTCAGTGTCCTTAAAGCGGGTGTCAAGCCTTCAGCGTGTGCTCTGCCATCCTCAGCAAGTGTACTTTGCCACTCATATCTGGTGTCTCTATAGCGTGCCTTTACAAAGAAAAAAAGTTTTTCAGTGTAAGCTAATAGCAGTTAGTGTCCTTAAAGCGGATGTCAGGCCTTCAGCGTGTGCTCTGCCAACCTCAGCAAGTGTACTTTGCCACTCATATCTGGTGTCTCTATAGCGTGCCTTTACAAAGAAAAAAAGTTTTTCAGTGTAAGCTAATTGCAGTTAGTGTCCTTAAAGCGGGTGTGAGGCCTTCAGCGTGTGCTCTGCCAACCTCAGCAAGTGTACTTTGCCACTCATATCTGGTGTCTCTATAGCGTGCCTTTACAAAGAAAAAAAGTTTTTCAGTGTAAGCTAATAGCAGTCAGTGTCCTTAAAGCGGGTGTCAGGCCTTCAGCGTGTGCTCTGCCAACCTCAGCAAGTGTACTTTGCCACTCATATCTGGTGTCTCTATAGCGTGCCTTTACAAAGAAAAACTGTTTTTCAGTGTAAGCTAATAGCAGTCAGTGTCCTTAAATCGGGTGTCAGGCCTTCAGCGTGTGCTCTGCCAACCTCTGCCAGTGTCTCTATAGTGTGCCTTTACAAAGAAAAACTGTTTTTCAGTGTAAGCTAATAGCAGTCAGTGTCCTTAAAGCGGGTGTCAGGCCTTCAGCGTGTGCTCTGCCAACCTCTGCCAATGTCTCTATAGCGTGCCTTTACAAAGAAAAAAAGGTTTTCACTGTAAGCTAATAGCAGTCAGTGTCCTTAAAGCGGGTGTGAGGCCTTCAGCGTGTGCTCTGACAACCTCAGCAAGTGTACTTTGCCACTCATATCTGGTGTCTCTATAGCGTGCCTTTACAAAGAAAAACTGTTTTTCAGTGTAAGCTAATAGCAGTCAGTGTCCTTAAAGCGGGTGTCAGGCCTTCAGCGTGTGCTCTGCCAACCTCTGCCAATGTCTCTATAGCGTGCCTTTACAAAGAAAAAAAGGTTTTCACTGTAAGCTAATAGCAGTCAGTGTCCTTAAAGCGGGTGTGAGGCCTTCAGCGTGTGCTCTGCCAACCTCAGCAAGTGTACTTTGCCACTCATATCTGGTGTCTCTATAGCGTGCCTTTACAAAGAAAAAAAGTTTTTCAGTGTAAGCTAATAGCAGTCAGTGTCCTTAAAGCGGGTGTCAGGCCTTCAGTGTGTGCTCTGCCAACCTCAGCAAGTGTACTTTGCCACTCATATCTGGTGTCTCTATAGCGTGCCTTTACAAAGAAAAAAAGTTTTTCAGTGTAAGCTAATAGCAGTCAGTGTCCTTAAAGCGGGTGTCAGGCCTTCAGCGTGTGCTCTGCCAACCTCTGCCAGTGTACTTTGCCACTCATATCTGGTGTCTCTATAGCGTGCCTTTACAAAGAAAAAAAGTTTTTCAGTGTAAGCTAATAGCAGTCAGTGTCCTTAAAGCGGGTGTCAGGCCTTCAGCGTGTGCTCTGCCAACCTCAGCAAGTGTACTTTGACATTCATATCTGGTGTCTCTGTAGCGTGCCTTTACAAAGAAAAACAGTTTTTCAGTGTAAGCTAATAGCAGTCAGTGTCCTTAAATCGGGTGTCAGGCCTTCAGCGTGTGCTCTGCCAACCTCTGCCAGTGTCTCTATAGCGTGCCTTTACAAAGAAAAAAGTTTTTCAGTGTAAGCTAATAGCAGTCAGTGTCCTTAAAGCGGGTGTCAGGCCTTCAGCGTGTGCTCTGCCAACCTCTGCCAGTGTCTCTATAGCGTGCCTTTACAAAGAAAAAAAGTTTTTCAGTGTAAGCTAATAGCAGTCAGTGTCCTTAAAGCGGGTCTCAGGCCTTCAGCGTGTGCTCTGCCAACCTCAGCAAGTGTACTTTGCCACTCATATCTGGTGTCTCTATAGCGTGCCTTTACAAAGAAAAAAAGTTTTTCACTGTAAGCTAATAGCAGTTAGTGTCCTTAAAGCGGGTGTCAGGCCTTCAGCGTGTGCTCTGCCAACCTCAGCAAGTGTACTTTGCCACTCATATCTGGTGTCTCTATAGCGTGCCTTTACAAAGAAAAAAAGTTTTTCAGTGTAAGCTAATAGCAGTCAGTGTCCTTAAAGCGGGTTTCAGGCCTTCAGCGTGTGCTCTGCCAACCTCAGCAAGTGTACTTTGCCACTCATATCTGGTGTCTCTATAGCGTGCCTTTACAAAGAAAAACAGTTTTTCAGTGTAAGCTAATAGCAGTCAGTGTCCTTAAAGCGGGTGTCAGGCCTTCAGCGTGTGCTCTGCCAACCTCTGCCAATGTCTCTATAGCGTGCCTTTACAAAGAAAAAAAGGTTTTCACTGTAAGCTAATAGCAGTCAGTGTCCTTAAAGCGGGTGTGAGGCCTTCAGCGTGTGCTCTGCCAACCTCAGCAAGTGTACTTTGCCACTCATATCTGGTGTCTCTATAGCGTGCCTTTACAAAGAAAAAAAGTTTTTCAGTGTAAGCTAATAGCAGTCAGTGTCCTTAAAGCGGGTGTCAAGCCTTCAGCGTGTGCTCTGCCATCCTCAGCAAGTGTACTTTGCCACTCATATCTGGTGTCTCTATAGCGTGCCTTTACAAAGAAAAAAAGTTTTTCAGTGTAAGCTAATAGCAGTTAGTGTCCTTAAAGCGGATGTCAGGCCTTCAGCGTGTGCTCTGCCAACCTCAGCAAGTGTACTTTGCCACTCATATCTGGTGTCTCTATAGCGTGCCTTTACAAAGAAAAAAAGTTTTTCAGTGTAAGCTAATTGCAGTTAGTGTCCTTAAAGCGGGTGTGAGGCCTTCAGCGTGTGCTCTGCCAACCTCAGCAAGTGTACTTTGCCACTCATATCTGGTGTCTCTATAGCGTGCCTTTACAAAGAAAAAAAGTTTTTCAGTGTAAGCTTATAGCAGTCAGTGTCCTTAAAGCGGGTGTCAGGCCTTCAGCGTGTGCTCTGCCAACCTCAGCAAGTGTACTTTGCCACTCATATCTGGTGTCTCTATAGCGTGCCTTTACAAAGAAAAACTGTTTTTCAGTGTAAGCTAATAGCAGTCAGTGTCCTTAAATCGGGTGTCAGGCCTTCAGCGTGTGCTCTGCCAACCTCTGCCAGTGTCTCTATAGTGTGCCTTTACAAAGAAAAAAAGTTTTTCAGTGTAAGCTAATAGCAGTCAGTGTCCTTAAAGCGGGTGTCAGGCCTTCAGCGTGTGCTCTGCCAACCTCTGCCAGTGTCTCTATAGCGTGCCTTTACAAAGAAAAAAAGTTTTTCAGTGTAAGCTAATAGCAGTCAGTGTCCTTAAAGTGGGTGTCAGGCCTTCAGCGTGTGCTCTGCCAACCTCAGCAAGTGTACTTTGCCACTCATATCTGGTGTCTCTATAGCGTGCCTTTACAAAGAAAAAAAGTTTTTTAGTGTAAGCTAATAGCAGTCAGTGTCCTTAAAGCGGGTGTCAGGCCTTCAGCGTGTGCTCTGCCAACCTCTGCCAGTGTCTCTATAGCGTGCCTTTACAAAGAAAAAAAGTTTTTCAGTGTAAGCTAATAGCAGTTAGTGTCCTTAAAGCGGGTGTCAGGCCTTCAGCGTGTGCTCTGCCAACCTCAGCAAGTGTACTTTGCCACTCATATCTGGTGTCTCTATAGCGTGCCTTTACAAAGAAAAAAAGTTTTTTAGTGTAAGCTAATAGCAGTCAGTGTCCTTAAAGCGGGTTTCAGGCCTTCAGCGTGTGCTCTGCCAACCTCAGCAAGTGTACTTTGCCACTCATATCTGGTGTCTCTATAGCGTGCCTTTACAAAGAAAAACAGTTTTTCAGTGTAAGCTAATAGCAGTCAGTGTCCTTAAAGCGGGTGTCAGGCCTTCAGCGTGTGCTCTGCCAACCTCTGCCAATGTCTCTATAGCGTGCCTTTACAAAGAAAAAAAGGTTTTCACTGTAAGCTAATAGCAGTCAGTGTCCTTAAAGCGGGTGTGAGGCCTTCAGCGTGTGCTCTGCCAACCTCAGCAAGTGTACTTTGCCACTCATATCTGGTGTCTCTATAGCGTGCCTTTACAAAGAAAAAAAGTTTTTCAGTGTAAGCTAATAGCAGTCAGTGTCCTTAAAGCGGGTGTCAAGCCTTCAGCGTGTGCTCTGCCATCCTCAGCAAGTGTACTTTGCCACTCATATCTGGTGTCTCTATAGCGTGCCTTTACAAAGAAAAAAAGTTTTTCAGTGTAAGCTAATAGCAGTCAGTGTCCTTAAAGCGGGTGTCAGGCCTTCAGCGTGTGCTCTGCCAACCTCAGCAAGTGTACTTTGCCACTCATATCTGGTGTCTCTATAGCGTGCCTTTACAAAGAAAAAAAGTTTTTCAGTGTAAGCTAATAGCAGTTAGTGTCCTTAAAGCGGGTGTGAGGCCTTCAGCGTGTGCTCTGCCAACCTCAGCAAGTGTACTTTGCCACTCATATCTGGTGTCTCTATAGCGTGCCTTTACAAAGAAAAAAAGTTTTTCAGTGTAAGCTAATAGCAGTCAGTGTCCTTAAAGCGGGTGTCAGGCCTTCAGCGTGTGCTCTGCCAACCTCAGCAAGTGTACTTTGCCACTCATATCTGGTGTCTCTATAGCGTGCCTTTACAAAGAAAAACTGTTTTTCAGTGTAAGCTAATAGCAGTCAGTGTCCTTAAATCGGGTGTCAGGCCTTCAGCGTGTGCTCTGCCAACCTCTGTCAGTGTCTCTATAGCGTGCCTTTACAAAGAAAAAAAGTTTTTCAGTGTAAGCTAATAGCAGTCAGTGTCCTTAAAGCGGGTGTCAGGCCTTCAGCGTGTGCTCTGCCAACCTCAGCAAGTGTACTTTGCCACTCATATCTGGTGTCTCTATAGCGTGCCTTTACAAAGAAAAAAAGTTTTTCAGTGTAAGCTAATAGCAGTCAGTGTCCTTAAAGCGGGTGTCAGGCCTTCAGCGTGTGCTCTGCCAACCTCAACAAGTGTACTTTGCCACTCATATCTGGTGTCTCTATAGCGTGCCTTTACAAAGAAAAAAAGTTTTTCAGTGTAAGCTAATAGCAGTCAGTGTCCTTAAAGCGGGTTTCAGGCCTTCAGCGTGTGCTCTGCCAACCTCAGCAAGTGTACTTTGCAACTCATATCTGGTGTCTCTATAGCGTGCCTTTACAAAGAAAAACAGTTTTTCAGTGTAAGCTAATAGCAGTCAGTGTCCTTAAAGCGGGTGTCAGGCCTTCAGCGTGTGCTCTGCCAACCTCTGCCAATGTCTCTATAGCGTGCCTTTACAAAGAAAAAAAGGTTTTCACTGTAAGCTAATAGCAGTCAGTGTCCTTAAAGCGGGTGTGAGGCCTTCAGCGTGTGCTCTGCCAACCTCAGCAAGTGTACTTTGCCACTCATATCTGGTGTCTCTATAGCATGCCTTTACAAAGAAAAAAAGTTTTTCAGTGTAAGCTAATAGCAGTCAGTGTCCTTAAAGCGGGTGTCAGGCCTTCAGCGTGTGCTCTGCCAACCTCTGCCAATGTCTCTATAGCGTGCCTTTACAAAGAAAAAAAGGTTTTCACTGTAAGCTAATAGCAGTCAGTGTCCTTAAAGCGGGTGTGAGGCCTTCAGCGTGTGCTCTGCCAACCTCAGCAAGTGTACTTTGCCACTCATATCTGGTGTCTCTATAGCGTGCCTTTACAAAGAAAAAAAGTTTTTCAGTGTAAGCTAATAGCAGTCAGTGTCCTTAAAGCGGGTGTCAGGCCTTCAGCGTGTGCTCTGCCAACCTCAGCAAGTGTACTTTGCCACTCATATCTGGTGTCTCTATAGCGTGCCTTTACAAAGAAAAAAAGTTTTTCAGTGTAAGCTAATAGCAGTCAGTGTCCTTAAAGCGGGTGTCAGGCCGTCAGCGTGTGCTCTGCCAACCTCAGCAAGTGTACTTTGCCACTCATATCTGGTGTCTCTATAGCGTGCCTTTACAAAGAAAAAAAGTTTTTCAGTGTAAGCTAATAGCAGTCAGTGTCCTTAAAGCGGGTGTCAGGCCTTCAGCGTGTGCTCTGCCAACCTCTGCCAGTGTACTTTGCCACTCATATCTGGTGTCTCTATAGCGTGCCTTTACAAAGAAAAAAAGTTTTTCAGTGTAAGCTAATAGCAGTTAGTGTCCTTAAAGCGGATGTCAGGCCTTCAGCGTGTGCTCTGCCAACCTCAGCAAGTGTACTTTGCCACTCATATCTGGTGTCTCTATAGCGTGCCTTTACAAAGAAAAAAAGGTTTTCAGTGTAAGCTAATAGCAGTTAGTGTCCTTAAAGCGGGTGTGAGGCCTTCAGCGTGTGCTCTGCCAACCTCAGCAAGTGTACTTTGCCACTCATATCTGGTGTCTCTATAGCGTGCCTTTACAAAGAAAAAAAGTTTTTCAGTGTAAGCTAATAGCAGTCAGTGTCCTTAAAGCGGGTGTCAGGCCTTCAGCGTGTGCTCTGCCAACCTCAGCAAGTGTACTTTGCCACTCATATCTGGTGTCTCTATAGCGTGCCTTTACAAAGAAAAAAAGTTTTTTAGTGTAAGCTAATAGCAGTCAGTGTCCTTAAAGCGGGTGTCAGGCCTTCAGCGTGTGCTCTGCCAACCTCTGCCAGTGTCTCTATAGCGTGCCTTTACAAAGAAAAAAAGTTTTTCAGTGTAAGCTAATAGCAGTTAGTGTCCTTAAAGCGGGTGTCAGGCCTTCAGCGTGTGCTCTGCCAACCTCAGCAAGTGTACTTTGCCACTCATATCTGGTGTCTCTATAGCGTGCCTTTACAAAGAAAAAAAGTTTTTTAGTGTAAGCTAATAGCAGTCAGTGTCCTTAAAGCGGGTTTCAGGCCTTCAGCGTGTGCTCTGCCAACCTCAGCAAGTGTACTTTGCCACTCATATCTGGTGTCTCTATAGCGTGCCTTTACAAAGAAAAACAGTTTTTCAGTGTAAGCTAATAGCAGTCAGTGTCCTTAAAGCGGATGTCAGGCCTTCAGCGTGTGCTCTGCCAACCTCTGCCAATGTCTCTATAGCGTGCCTTTACAAAGAAAAAAAGGTTTTCACTGTAAGCTAATAGCAGTCAGTGTCCTTAAAGCGGGTGTGAGGCCTTCAGCGTGTGCTCTGCCAACCTCAGCAAGTGTACTTTGCCACTCATATCTGGTGTCTCTATAGCGTGCCTTTACAAAGAAAAAAAGTTTTTCAGTGTAAGCTAATAGCAGTCAGTGTCCTTAAAGCGGGTGTCAAGCCTTCAGCGTGTGCTCTGCCATCCTCAGCAAGTGTACTTTGCCACTCATATCTGGTGTCTCTATAGCGTGCCTTTACAAAGAAAAAAAGTTTTTCAGTGTAAGCTAATAGCAGTCAGTGTCCTTAAAGCGGGTGTCAGGCCTTCAGCGTGTGCTCTGCCAACCTCAGCAAGTGTACTTTGCCACTCATATCTGGTGTCTCTATAGCGTGCCTTTACAAAGAAAAAAAGTTTTTCAGTGTAAGCTAATAGCAGTTAGTGTCCTTAAAGCGGGTGTGAGGCCTTCAGCGTGTGCTCTGCCAACCTCAGCAAGTGTACTTTGCCACTCATATCTGGTGTCTCTATAGCGTGACTTTACAAAGAAAAAAAGTTTTTCAGTGTAAGCTAATAGCAGTCAGTGTCCTTAAAGCGGGTGTCAGGCCTTCAGCGTGTGCTCTGCCAACCTCAGCAAGTGTACTTTGCCACTCATATCTGGTGTCTCTATAGCGTGCCTTTACAAAGAAAAACTGTTTTTCAGTGTAAGCTAATAGCAGTCAGTGTCCTTAAATCGGGTGTCAGGCCTTCAGCGTGTGCTCTGCCAACCTCTGTCAGTGTCTCTATAGCGTGCCTTTACAAAGAAAAAAAGTTTTTCAGTGTAAGCTAATAGCAGTCAGTGTCCTTAAAGCGGGTGTCAGGCCTTCAGCGTGTGCTCTGCCAACCTCAGCAAGTGTACTTTGCCACTCATATCTGGTGTCTCTATAGCGTGCCTTTACAAAGAAAAAAAGTTTTTCAGTGTAAGCTAATAGCAGTCAGTGTCCTTAAAGCGGGTGTCAGGCCTTCAGCGTGTGCTCTGCCAACCTCAACAAGTGTACTTTGCCACTCATATCTGGTGTCTCTATAGCGTGCCTTTACAAAGAAAAAAAGTTTTTCAGTGTAAGCTAATAGCAGTCAGTGTCCTTAAAGCGGGTTTCAGGCCTTCAGCGTGTGCTCTGCCAACCTCAGCAAGTGTACTTTGCCACTCATATCTGGTGTCTCTATAGCGTGCCTTTACAAAGAAAAACAGTTTTTCAGTGTAAGCTAATAGCAGTCAGTGTCCTTAAAGCGGGTGTCAGGCCTTCAGCGTGTGCTCTGCCAACCTCTGCCAATGTCTCTATAGCGTGCCTTTACAAAGAAAAAAAGGTTTTCACTGTAAGCTAATAGCAGTCAGTGTCCTTAAAGCGGGTGTGAGGCCTTCAGCGTGTGCTCTGCCAACCTCAGCAAGTGTACTTTGCCACTCATATCTGGTGTCTCTATAGCGTGCCTTTACAAAGAAAAAAAGTTTTTCAGTGTAAGCTAATAGCAGTCAGTGTCCTTAAAGCGGGTGTCAGGCCTTCAGCGTGTGCTCTGCCAACCTCAGCAAGTGTACTTTGCCACTCATATCTGGTGTCTCTATAGCGTGCCTTTACAAAGAAAAAAAGTTTTTCAGTGTAAGCTAATAGCAGTCAGTGTCCTTAAAGCGGGTGTCAGGCCTTCAGCGTGTGCTCTGCCAACCTCAGCAAGTGTACTTTGCCACTCATATCTGGTGTCTCTATAGCGTGCCTTTACAAAGAAAAAAAGTTTTTCAGTGTAAGCTAATAGCAGTCAGTGTCCTTAAAGCGGGTGTCAGGCCTTCAGCGTGTGCTCTGCCAACCTCTGCCAGTGTACTTTGCCACTCATATCTGGTGTCTCTATAGCGTGCCTTTACAAAGAAAAAAAGTTTTTCAGTGTAAGCTAATAGCAGTTAGTGTCCTTAAAGCGGATGTCAGGCCTTCAGCGTGTGCTCTGCCAACCTCAGCAAGTGTACTTTGCCACTCATATCTGGTGTCTCTATAGCGTGCCTTTACAAAGAAAAAAAGTTTTTCAGTGTAAGCTAATAGCAGTTAGTGTCCTTAAAGCGGGTGTGAGGCCTTCAGCGTGTGCTCTGCCAACCTCAGCAAGTGTACTTTGCCACTCATATCTGGTGTCTCTATAGCGTGCCTTTACAAAGAAAAAAAGTTTTTCAGTGTAAGCTAATAGCAGTCAGTGTCCTTAAAGCGGGTGTCAGGCCTTCAGCGTGTGCTCTGCCAACCTCAGCAAGTGTACTTTGCCACTCATATCTGGTGTCTCTATAGCGTGCCTTTACAAAGAAAAACTGTTTTTCAGTGTAAGCTAATAGCAGTCAGTGTCCTTAAATCGGGTGTCAGGCCTTCAGCGTGTGCTCTGCCAACCTCTGCCAGTGTCTCTATAGCGTGCCTTTACAAAGAAAAAAAGTTTTTCAGTGTAAGCTAATAGCAGTCAGTGTCCTTAAAGCGGGTGTCAGGCCTTCAGCGTGTGCTCTGCCAACCTCAGCAAGTGTACTTTGCCACTCATATCTGGTGTCTCTATAGCGTGCCTTTACAAAGAAAAAAAGTTTTTCAGTGTAAGCTAATAGCAGTCAGTGTCCTTAAAGCGGGTGTCAGGCCTTCAGCGTGTGCTCTGCCAACCTCAGCAAGTGTACTTTGCCACTCATATCTGGTGTCTCTATAGCGTGCCTTTACAAAGAAAAAAAGTTTTTCAGTGTAAGCTAATAGCAGTCAGTGTCCTTAAAGCGGGTTTCAGGCCTTCAGCGTGTGCTCTGACAACCTCAGCAAGTGTACTTTGCCACTCATATCTGGTGTCTCTATAGCGTGCCTTTACAAAGAAAAACTGTTTTTCAGTGTAAGCTAATAGCAGTCAGTGTCCTTAAAGCGGGTGTCAGGCCTTCAGCGTGTGCTCTGCCAACCTCTGCCAATGTCTCTATAGCGTGCCTTTACAAAGAAAAAAAGGTTTTCCCTGTAAGCTAATAGCAGTCAGTGTCCTTAAAGCGGGTGTGAGGCCTTCAGCGTGTGCTCTGCCAACCTCAGCAAGTGTACTTTGCCACTCATATCTGGTGTCTCTATAGCGTGCCTTTACAAAGAAAAAAAGTTTTTCAGTGTAAGCTAATAGCAGTCAGTGTCCTTAAAGCGGGTGTCAGGCCTTCAGTGTGTGCTCTGCCAACCTCAGCAAGTGTACTTTGCCACTCATATCTGGTGTCTCTATAGCGTGCCTTTACAAAGAAAAAAAGTTTTTCAGTGTAAGCTAATAGCAGTCAGTGTCCTTAAAGCGGGTTTCAGGCCTTCAGCGTGTGCTCTGCCAACCTCAGCAAGTGTACTTTGCCACTCATATCTGGTGTCTCTATAGCGTGCCTTTACAAAGAAAAACAGTTTTTCAGTGTAAGCTAATAGCAGTCAGTGTCCTTAAATCGGGTGTCAGGCCTTCAGCGTGTGCTCTGCCAACCTCTGCCAGTGTCTCTATAGCGTGCCTTTACAAAGAAAAAAGTTTTTCAGTGTAAGCTAATAGCAGTCAGTGTCCTTAAAGCGGGTGTCAGGCCTTCAGCGTGTGCTCTGCCAACCTCTGCCAGTGTCTCTATAGCGTGCCTTTACAAAGAAAAAAAGTTTTTCAGTGTAAGCTAATAGCAGTCAGTGTCCTTAAAGCGGGTTTCAGGCCTTCAGCGTGTGCTCTGCCAACCTCAGCAAGTGTACTTTGCCACTCATATCTGGTGTCTCTATAGCGTGCCTTTACAAAGAAAAACAGTTTTTCAGTGTAAGCTAATAGCAGTTAGTGTCCTTAAAGCGGGTGTCAGGACTTCAGCGTGTGCTCTGCCAACCTCAGCAAGTGTACTTTGCCACTCATATCTGGTGTCTCTATAGCGTGCCTTTACAAAGAAAAAAAGTTTTTCAGTGTAAGCTAATAGCAGTCAGTGTCCTTAAAGCGGGTTTCAGGCCTTCAGCGTGTGCTCTGCCAACCTCAGCAAGTGTACTTTGCCACTCATATCTGGTGTCTCTATAGCGTGCCTTTACAAAGAAAAAAAGTTTTTCAGTGTAAGCTAATAGCAGTCAGTGTCCTTAAAGCGGGTGTCAGGCCTTCAGCGTGTGCTCTGCCAACCTCAGCAAGTGTACTTTGCCACTCATATCTGGTGTCTCTATAGCGTGCCTTTACAAAGAAAAAAAGTTTTTCAGTGTAAGCTAATAGCAGTCAGTGTCCTTAAAGCGGGTGTCAGGCCTTCAGCGTGTGCTCTGCCAACCTCAGCAAGTGTACTTTGCCACTCATATCTGGTGTCTCTATAGCGTGCCTTTACAAAGAAAAAAAGTTTTTCAGTGTAAGCTAATAGCAGTCAGTGTCCTTAAAGCGGGTGTCAGGCCTTCAGCGTGTGCTCTGCCAACCTCTGCCAGTGTACTTTGCCACTCATATCTGGTGTCTCTATAGCGTGCCTTTACAAAGAAAAAAAGTTTTTCAGTGTAAGCTAATAGCAGTTAGTGTCCTTAAAGCGGATGTCAGGCCTTCAGCGTGTGCTCTGCCAACCTCAGCAAGTGTACTTTGCCACTCATATCTGGTGTCTCTATAGCGTGCCTTTACAAAGAAAAAAAGTTTTTCAGTGTAAGCTAATAGCAGTTAGTGTCCTTAAAGCGGGTGTGAGGCCTTCAGCGTGTGCTCTGCCAACCTCAGCAAGTGTACTTTGCCACTCATATCTGGTGTCTCTATAGCGTGCCTTTACAAAGAAAAAAAGTTTTTCAGTGTAAGCTAATAGCAGTCAGTGTCCTTAAAGCGGGTGTCAGGCCTTCAGCGTGTGCTCTGCCAACCTCAGCAAGTGTACTTTGCCACTCATATCTGGTGTCTCTATAGCGTGCCTTTACAAAGAAAAAAAGTTTTTTAGTGTAAGCTAATAGCAGTCAGTGTCCTTAAAGCGGGTGTCAGGCCTTCAGCGTGTGCTCTGCCAACCTCTGCCAGTGTCTCTATAGCGTGCCTTTACAAAGAAAAAAAGTTTTTCAGTGTAAGCTAATAGCAGTTAGTGTCCTTAAAGCGGGTGTCAGGCCTTCAGCGTGTGCTCTGCCAACCTCAGCAAGTGTACTTTGCCACTCATATCTGGTGTCTCTATAGCGTGCCTTTACAAAGAAAAAAAGTTTTTTAGTGTAAGCTAATAGCAGTCAGTGTCCTTAAAGCGGGTTTCAGGCCTTCAGCGTGTGCTCTGCCAACCTCAGCAAGTGTACTTTGCCACTCATATCTGGTGTCTCTATAGCGTGCCTTTACAAAGAAAAACAGTTTTTCAGTGTAAGCTAATAGCAGTCAGTGTCCTTAAAGCGGGTGTCAGGCCTTCAGCGTGTGCTCTGCCAACCTCTGCCAATGTCTCTATAGCGTGCCTTTACAAAGAAAAAAAGGTTTTCACTGTAAGCTAATAGCAGTCAGTGTCCTTAAAGCGGGTGTGAGGCCTTCAGCGTGTGCTCTGCCAACCTCAGCAAGTGTACTTTGCCACTCATATCTGGTGTCTCTATAGCGTGCCTTTACAAAGAAAAAAAGTTTTTCAGTGTAAGCTAATAGCAGTCAGTGTCCTTAAAGCGGGTGTCAAGCCTTCAGCGTGTGCTCTGCCATCCTCAGCAAGTGTACTTTGCCACTCATATCTGGTGTCTCTATAGCGTGCCTTTACAAAGAAAAAAAGTTTTTCAGTGTAAGCTAATAGCAGTCAGTGTCCTTAAAGCGGGTGTCAGGCCTTCAGCGTGTGCTCTGCCAACCTCAGCAAGTTTACTTTGCCACTCATATCTGGTGTCTCTATAGCGTGCCTTTACAAAGAAAAAAAGTTTTTCAGTGTAAGCTAATAGCAGTTAGTGTCCTTAAAGCGGGTGTGAGGCCTTCAGCGTGTGCTCTGCCAACCTCAGCAAGTGTACTTTTCCACTCATATCTGGTGTCTCTATAGCGTGCCTTTACAAAGAAAAACTGTTTTTCAGTGTAAGCTAATAGCAGTCAGTGTCCTTAAATCGGGTGTCAGGCCTTCAGCGTGTGCTCTGCCAACCTCTGTCAGTGTCTCTATAGCGTGCCTTTACAAAGAAAAAAAGTTTTTCAGTGTAAGCTAATAGCAGTCAGTGTCCTTAAAGCGGGTGTCAGGCCTTCAGCGTGTGCTCTGCCAACCTCAGCAAGTGTACTTTGCCACTCATATCTGGTGTCTCTATAGCGTGCCTTTACAAAGAAAAAAAGTTTTTCAGTGTAAGCTAATAGCAGTCAGTGTCCTTAAAGCGGGTGTCAGGCCTTCAGCGTGTGCTCTGCCAACCTCAACAAGTGTACTTTGCCACTCATATCTGGTGTCTCTATAGCGTGCCTTTACAAAGAAAAAAAGTTTTTCAGTGTAAGCTAATAGCAGTCAGTGTCCTTAAAGCGGGTTTCAGGCCTTCAGCGTGTGCTCTGCCAACCTCAGCAAGTGTACTTTGCCACTCATATCTGGTGTCTCTATAGCGTGCCTTTACAAAGAAAAACAGTTTTTCAGTGTAAGCTAATAGCAGTCAGTGTCCTTAAAGCGGGTGTCAGGCCTTCAGCGTGTGCTCTGCCAACCTCTGCCAATGTCTCTATAGCGTGCCTTTACAAAGAAAAAAAGGTTTTCACTGTAAGCTAATAGCAGTCAGTGTCCTTAAAGCGGGTGTGAGGCCTTCAGCGTGTGCTCTGCCAACCTCAGCAAGTGTACTTTGCCACTCATATCTGGTGTCTCTATAGCGTGCCTTTACAAAGAAAAAAAGTTTTTCAGTGTAAGCTAATAGCAGTCAGTGTCCTTAAAGCGGGTGTCAGGCCTTCAGCGTGTGCTCTGCCAACCTCAGCAAGTGTACTTTGCCACTCATATCTGGTGTCTCTATAGCGTGCCTTTACAAAGAAAAAAAGTTTTTCAGTGTAAGCTAATAGCAGTCAGTGTCCTTAAAGCGGGTGTCAGGCCTTCAGCGTGTGCTCTGCCAACCTCAGCAAGTGTACTTTGCCACTCATATCTGGTGTCTCTATAGCGTGCCTTTACAAAGAAAAAAAGTTTTTCAGTGTAAGCTAATAGCAGTCAGTGTCCTTAAAGCGGGTGTCAGGCCTTCAGCGTGTGCTCTGCCAACCTCTGCCAGTGTACTTTGCCACTCATATCTGGTGTCTCTATAGCGTGCCTTTACAAAGAAAAAAAGTTTTTCAGTGTAAGCTAATAGCAGTTAGTGTCCTTAAAGCGGATGTCAGGCCTTCAGCGTGTGCTCTGCCAACCTCAGCAAGTGTACTTTGCCACTCATATCTGGTGTCTCTATAGCGTGCCTTTACAAAGAAAAAAAGTTTTTCAGTGTAAGCTAATAGCAGTTAGTGTCCTTAAAGCGGGTGTGAGGCCTTCAGCGTGTGCTCTGCCAACCTCAGCAAGTGTACTTTGCCACTCATATCTGGTGTCTCTATAGCGTGCCTTTACAAAGAAAAAAAGTTTTTCAGTGTAAGCTAATAGCAGTCAGTGTCCTTAAAGCGGGTGTCAGGCCTTCAGCGTGTGCTCTGCCAACCTCAGCAAGTGTACTTTGCCACTCATATCTGGTGTCTCTATAGCGTGCCTTTACAAAGAAAAACTGTTTTTCAGTGTAAGCTAATAGCAGTCAGTGTCCTTAAATCGGGTGTCAGGCCTTCAGCGTGTGCTCTGCCAACCTCTGCCAGTGTCTCTATAGCGTGCCTTTACAAAGAAAAAAAGTTTTTCAGTGTAAGCTAATAGCAGTCAGTGTACTTAAAGCGGGTGTCAGGCCTTCAGCGTGTGCTCTGCCAACCTCAGCAAGTGTACTTTGCCACTCATATCTGGTGTCTCTATAGCGTGCCTTTACAAAGAAAAAAAGTTTTTCAGTGTAAGCTAATAGCAGTCAGTGTCCTTAAAGCGGGTGTCAGGCCTTCAGCGTGTGCTCTGCCAACCTCAGCAAGTGTACTTTGCCACTCATATCTGGTGTCTCTATAGCGTGCCTTTACAAAGAAAAAAAGTTTTTCAGTGTAAGCTAATAGCAGTCAGTGTCCTTAAAGCGGGTTTCAGGCCTTCAGCGTGTGCTCTGACAACCTCAGCAAGTGTACTTTGCCACTCATATCTGGTGTCTCTATAGCGTGCCTTTACAAAGAAAAACTGTTTTTCAGTGTAAGCTAATAGCAGTCAGTGTCCTTAAAGCGGGTGTCAGGCCTTCAGCGTGTGCTCTGCCAACCTCTGCCAATGTCTCTATAGCGTGCCTTTACAAAGAAAAAAAGGTTTTCACTGTAAGCTAATAGCAGTCAGTGTCCTTAAAGCGGGTGTGAGGCCTTCAGCGTGTGCTCTGCCAACCTCAGCAAGTGTACTTTGCCACTCATATCTGGTGTCTCTATAGCGTGCCTTTACAAAGAAAAAAAGTTTTTCAGTGTAAGCTAATAGCAGTCAGTGTCCTTAAAGCGGGTGTCAGGCCTTCAGTGTGTGCTCTGCCAACCTCAGCAAGTGTACTTTGCCACTCATATCTGGTGTCTCTATAGCGTGCCTTTACAAAGAAAAAAAGTTTTTCAGTGTAAGCTAATAGCAGTCAGTGTCCTTAAAGCGGGTTTCAGGCCTTCAGCGTGTGCTCTGCCAACCTCAGCAAGTGTACTTTGCCACTCATATCTGGTGTCTCTATAGCGTGCCTTTACAAAGAAAAACAGTTTTTCAGTGTAAGCTAATAGCAGTCAGTGTCCTTAAATCGGGTGTCAGGCCTTCAGCGTGTGCTCTGCCAACCTCTGCCAGTGTCTCTATAGCGTGCCTTTACAAAGAAAAAAGTTTTTCAGTGTAAGCTAATAGCAGTCAGTGTCCTTAAAGCGGGTGTCAGGCCTTCAGCGTGTGCTCTGCCAACCTCTGCCAGTGTCTCTATAGCGTGCCTTTACAAAGAAAAAAAGTTTTTCAGTGTAAGCTAATAGCAGTCAATGTCCTTAAAGCGGGTCTCAGGCCTTCAGCGTGTGCTCTGCCAACCTCAGCAAGTGTACTTTGCCACTCATATCTGGTGTCTCTATAGCGTGCCTTTACAAAGAAAAAAAGTTTTTCAGTGTAAGCTAATAGCAGTTAGTGTCCTTAAAGCGGGTGTCAGGCCTTCAGCGTGTGCTCTGCCAACCTCAGCAAGTGTACTTTGCCACTCATATCTGGTGTCTCTATAGCGTGCCTTTACAAAGAAAAAAAGTTTTTCAGTGTAAGCTAATAGCAGTCAGTGTCCTTAAAGCGGGTTTCAGGCCTTCAGCGTGTGCTCTGCCAACCTCAGCAAGTGTACTTTGCCACTCATATCTGGTGTCTCTATAGCGTGCCTTTACAAAGAAAAACAGTTTTTCAGTGTAAGCTAATAGCAGTCAGTGTCCTTAAAGCGGGTGTCAGGCCTTCAGCGTGTGCTCTGCCAACCTCTGCCAATGTCTCTATAGCGTGCCTTTACAAAGAAAAAAAGGTTTTCACTGTAAGCTAATAGCAGTCAGTGTCCTTAAAGCGGGTGTGAGGCCTTCAGCGTGTGCTCTGCCAACCTCAGCAAGTGTACTTTGCCACTCATATCTGGTGTCTCTATAGCGTGCCTTTACAAAGAAAAAAAGTTTTTCAGTGTAAGCTAATAGCAGTCAGTGTCCTTAAAGCGGGTGTCAAGCCTTCAGCGTGTGCTCTGCCATCCTCAGCAAGTGTACTTTGCCACTCATATCTGGTGTCTCTATAGCGTGCCTTTACAAAGAAAAAAAGTTTTTCAGTGTAAGCTAATAGCAGTTAGTGTCCTTAAAGCGGATGTCAGGCCTTCAGCGTGTGCTCTGCCAACCTCAGCAAGTGTACTTTGCCACTCATATCTGGTGTCTCTATAGCGTGCCTTTACAAAGAAAAAAAGTTTTTCAGTGTAAGCTAATTGCAGTTAGTGTCCTTAAAGCGGGTGTGAGGCCTTCAGCGTGTGCTCTGCCAACCTCAGCAAGTGTACTTTGCCACTCATATCTGGTGTCTCTATAGCGTGCCTTTACAAAGAAAAAAAGTTTTTCAGTGTAAGCTAATAGCAGTCAGTGTCCTTAAAGCGGGTGTCAGGCCTTCAGCGTGTGCTCTGCCAACCTCAGCAAGTGTACTTTGCCACTCATATCTGGTGTCTCTATAGCGTGCCTTTACAAAGAAAAACTGTTTTTCAGTGTAAGCTAATAGCAGTCAGTGTCCTTAAATCGGGTGTCAGGCCTTCAGCGTGTGCTCTGCCAACCTCTGCCAGTGTCTCTATAGCGTGCCTTTACAAAGAAAAAAAGTTTTTCAGTGTAAGCTAATAGCAGTCAGTGTCCTTAAAGCGGGTGTCAGGCCTTCAGCGTGTGCTCTGCCAACCTCTGCCAGTGTCTCTATAGCGTGCCTTTACAAAGAAAAAAAGTTTTTCAGTGTAAGCTAATAGCAGTCAGTGTCCTTAAAGTGGGTGTCAGGCCTTCAGCGTGTGCTCTGCCAACCTCAGCAAGTGTACTTTGCCACTCATATCTGGTGTCTCTATAGCGTGCCTTTACAAAGAAAAAAAGTTTTTTAGTGTAAGCTAATAGCAGTCAGTGTCCTTAAAGCGGGTGTCAGGCCTTCAGCGTGTGCTCTGCCAACCTCTGCCAGTGTCTCTATAGCGTGCCTTTACAAAGAAAAAAAGTTTTTCAGTGTAAGCTAATAGCAGTTAGTGTCCTTAAAGCGGGTGTCAGGCCTTCAGCGTGTGCTCTGCCAACCTCAGCAAGTGTACTTTGCCACTCATATCTGGTGTCTCTATAGCGTGCCTTTACAAAGAAAAAAAGTTTTTTAGTGTAAGCTAATAGCAGTCAGTGTCCTTAAAGCGGGTTTCAGGCCTTCAGCGTGTGCTCTGCCAACCTCAGCAAGTGTACTTTGCCACTCATATCTGGTGTCTCTATAGCGTGCCTTTACAAAGAAAAACAGTTTTTCAGTGTAAGCTAATAGCAGTCAGTGTCCTTAAAGCGGGTGTCAGGCCTTCAGCGTGTGCTCTGCCAACCTCAGCAAGTGTACTTTGCCACTTTTATCTGGTGTCTCTATAGCGTGCCTTTACAAAGAAAAAAAGTTTTTCAGTGTAAGCTAATAGCAGTCAGTGTCCTTAAAGCGGGTGTCAGGCCTTCAGCGTGTGCTCTGCCAACCTCAGCAAGTGTACTTTGCCACTCATATCTGGTGTCTCTATAGCGTGCCTTTACAAAGAAAAAAAGTTTTTCAGTGTAAGCTAATAGCAGTTAGTGTCCTTAAAGCGGATGTCAGGCCTTCAGCGTGTGCTCTGCCAACCTCAGCAAGTGTACTTTGCCACTCATATCTGGTGTCTCTATAGCTTGCCTTTACAAATAAAAAAAGTTTTTCAGTGTAAGCTAATAGCAGTCAGTGTCCTTAAAGCGGGTGTCAGGCCTTCAGCGTGTGCTCTGCCAACCTCTGCCAGTGTCTCTATAGCGTGCCTTTACAAAGAAAAAAAGTTTTTCAGTGTAAGCTAATAGCAGTCAGTGTCCTTAAAGCGGGTCTCAGGCCTTCAGCGTGTGCTCTGCCAACCTCAGCAAGTGTACTTTGCCACTCATATCTGGTGTCTCTATAGCGTGCCTTTACAAAGAAAAAAAGTTTTTCAGTGTAAGCTAATAGCAGTTAGTGTCCTTAAAGCGGGTGTCAGGCCTTCAGCGTGTGCTCTGCCAACCTCAGCAAGTGTACTTTGCCACTCATATCTGGTGTCTCTATAGCGTGCCTTTACAAAGAAAAAAAGTTTTTCAGTGTAAGCTAATAGCAGTCAGTGTCCTTAAAGCGGGTTTCAGGCCTTCAGCGTGTGCTCTGCCAACCTCAGCAAGTGTACTTTGCCACTCATATCTGGTGTCTCTATAGCGTGCCTTTACAAAGAAAAACAGTTTTTCAGTGTAAGGTAATAGCAGTCAGTGTCCTTAAAGCGGGTGTCAGGCCTTCAGCGTGTGCTCTGCCAACCTCTGCCAATGTCTCTATAGCGTGCCTTTACAAAGAAAAAAAGGTTTTCACTGTAAGCTAATAGCAGTCAGTGTCCTTAAAGCGGGTGTGAGGCCTTCAGCGTGTGCTCTGCCAACCTCAGCAAGTGTACTTTGCCACTCATATCTGGTGTCTCTATAGCGTGCCTTTACAAAGAAAAAAAGTTTTTCAGTGTAAGCTAATAGCAGTCAGTGTCCTTAAAGCGGGTGTCAGGCCTTCAGCGTGTGCTCTGCCATCCTCAGCAAGTGTACTTTGCCACTCATATCTGGTGTCTCTATAGCGTGCCTTTACAAAGAAAAAAAGTTTTTCAGTGTAAGCTAATAGCAGTTAGTGTCCTTAAAGCGGATGTCAGGCCTTCAGCGTGTGCTCTGCCAACCTCAGCAAGTGTACTTTGCCACTCATATCTGGTGTCTCTATAGCGTGCCTTTACAAAGAAAAAAAGTTTTTCAGTGTAAGCTAATAGCAGTTAGTGTCCTTAAAGCGGGTGTGAGGCCTTCAGCGTGTGCTCTGCCAACCTCAGCAAGTGTACTTTGCCACTCATATCTGGTGTCTCTATAGCGTGCCTTTACAAAGAAAAAAAGTTTTTCAGTGTAAGCTAATAGCAGTCAGTGTCCTTAAAGCGGGTGTCAGGCCTTCAGCGTGTGCTCTGCCAACCTCAGCAAGTGTACTTTGCCACTCATATCTGGTGTCTCTATAGCGTGCCTTTACAAAGAAAAAAAGTTTTTCAGTGTAAGCTAATAGCAGTCAGTGTCCTTAAAGCGGGTGTCAGGCCTTCAGCGTGTGCTCTGCCAACCTCTGCCAGTGTCTCTATAGCGTGCCTTTACAAAGAAAAAAAGTTTTTCAGTGTAAGCTAATAGCAGTCAGTGTCCTTAAAGCGGGTCTCAGGCCTTCAGCGTGTGCTCTGCCAACCTCAGCAAGTGTACTTTGCCACTCATATCTGGTGTCTCTATAGCGTGCCTTTACAAAGAAAAAAAGTTTTTCAGTGTAAGCTAATAGCAGTTAGTGTCCTTAAAGCGGGTGTCAGGCCTTCAGCGTGTGCTCTGCCAACCTCAGCAAGTGTACTTTGCCACTCATATCTGGTGTCTCTATAGCGTGCCTTTACAAAGAAAAAAAGTTTTTCAGTGTAAGCTAATAGCAGTCAGTGTCCTTAAAGCGGGTTTCAGGCCTTCAGCGTGTGCTCTGCCAACCTCAGCAAGTGTACTTTGCCACTCATATCTGGTGTCTCTATAGCGTGCCTTTACAAAGAAAAACAGTTTTTCAGTGTAAGCTAATAGCAGTCAGTGTCCTTAAAGCGGGTGTCAGGCCTTCAGCGTGTGCTCTGCCAACCTCTGCCAATGTCTCTATAGCGTGCCTTTACAAAGAAAAAAAGGTTTTCACTGTAAGCTAATAGCAGTCAGTGTCCTTAAAGCGGGTGTGAGGCCTTCAGCGTGTGCTCTGCCAACCTCAGCAAGTGTACTTTGCCACTCATATCTGGTGTCTCTATAGCGTGCCTTTACAAAGAAAAAAGTTTTTCAGTGTAAGCTAATAGCAGTCAGTGTCCTTAAAGCGGGTGTCAGGCCTTCAGCGTGTGCTCTGCCATCCTCAGCAAGTGTACTTTGCCACTCATATCTGGTGTCTCTATAGCGTGCCTTTACAAAGAAAAAAAGTTTTTCAGTGTAAGCTAATAGCAGTTAGTGTCCTTAAAGCGGATGTCAGGCCTTCAGCGTGTGCTCTGCCAACCTCAGCAAGTGTACTTTGCCACTCATATCTGGTGTCTCTATAGCGTGCCTTTACAAAGAAAAAAAGTTTTTCAGTGTAAGCTAATAGCAGTTAGTGTCCTTAAAGCGGGTGTGAGGCCTTCAGCGTGTGCTCTGCCAACCTCAGCAAGTGTACTTTGCCACTCATATCGGGGGTCTCTATAGCGTGCCTTTACAAAGAAAAAAAGTTTTTCAGTGTAAGCTAATAGCAGTCAGTGTCCTTAAAGCGGGTGTCAGGCCTTCAGCGTGTGCTCTGCCAACCTCAGCAAGTGTACTTTGCCACTCATATCTGGTGTCTCTATAGCGTGCCTTTACAAAGAAAAAAAGTTTTTCAGTGTAAGCTAATAGCAGTCAGTGTCCTTAAAGCGGGTGTCAGGCCTTCAGCGTGTGCTCTGCCAACCTCAGCAAGTGTACTTTGCCACTCATATCTGGTGTCTCTATAGCGTGCCTTTACAAAGAAAAAAAGTTTTTCAGTGTAAGCTAATAGCAGTTAGTGTCCTTAAAGCGGGTGTCAGGCCTTCAGCGTGTGCTCTGCCAACCTCAGCAAGTGTACTTTGCCACTCATATCTGGTGTCTCTATAGCGTGCCTTTACAAAGAAAAAAAGTTTTTCAGTGTAAGCTAATAGCAGTCAGTGTCCTTAAAGCGGGTTTCAGGCCTTCAGCGTGTGCTCTGCCAACCTCAGCAAGTGTACTTTGCCACTCATATCTGGTGTCTCTATAGCGTGCCTTTACAAAGAAAAACAGTTTTTCAGTGTAAGCTAATAGCAGTCAGTGTCCTTAAAGCGGGTGTCAGGCCTTCAGCGTGTGCTCTGCCAACCTCTGCCAATGTCTCTATAGCGTGCCTTTACAAAGAAAAAAAGGTTTTCACTGTAAGCTAATAGCAGTCAGTGTCCTTAAAGCGGGTGTGAGGCCTTCAGCGTGTGCTCTGCCAACCTCAGCAAGTGTACTTTGCCACTCATATCTGGTGTCTCTATAGCGTGCCTTTACAAAGAAAAAAGTTTTTCAGTGTAAGCTAATAGCAGTCAGTGTCCTTAAAGCGGGTGTCAGGCCTTCAGCGTGTGCTCTGCCATCCTCAGCAAGTGTACTTTGCCACTCATATCTGGTGTCTCTATAGCGTGCCTTTACAAAGAAAAAAAGTTTTTCAGTGTAAGCTAATAGCAGTTAGTGTCCTTAAAGCGGATGTCAGGCCTTCAGCGTGTGCTCTGCCAACCTCAGCAAGTGTACTTTGCCACTCATATCTGGTGTCTCTATAGCGTGCCTTTACAAAGAAAAACTGTTTTTCAGTGTAAGCTAATAGCAGTCAGTGTCCTTAAATCGGGTGTCAGGCCTTCAGCGTGTGCTCTGCCAACCTCTGCCAGTGTCTCTATAGCGTGCCTTTACAAAGAAAAAAAGTTTTTCAGTGTAAGCTAATAGCAGTCAGTGTCCTTAAAGCGGGTGTCAGGCCTTCAGCGTGTGCTCTGCCAACCTCTGCCAGTGTCTCTATAGCGTGCCTTTACAAAGAAAAAAAGTTTTTCAGTGTAAGCTAATAGCAGTCAGTGTCCTTAAAGTGGGTGTCAGGCCTTCAGCGTGTGCTCTGCCAACCTCAGCAAGTGTACTTTGCCACTCATATCTGGTGTCTCTATAGCGTGCCTTTACAAAGAAAAAAAGTTTTTTAGTGTAAGCTAATAGCAGTCAGTGTCCTTAAAGCGGGTGTCAGGCCTTCAGCGTGTGCTCTGCCAACCTCTGCCAGTGTCTCTATAGCGTGCCTTTACAAAGAAAAAAAGTTTTTCAGTGTAAGCTAATAGCAGTTAGTGTCCTTAAAGCGGGTGTCAGGCCTTCAGCGTGTGCTCTGCCAACCTCAGCAAGTGTACTTTGCCACTCATATCTGGTGTCTCTATAGCGTGCCTTTACAAAGAAAAAAAGTTTTTTAGTGTAAGCTAATAGCAGTCAGTGTCCTTAAAGCGGGTTTCAGGCCTTCAGCGTGTGCTCTGCCAACCTCAGCAAGTGTACTTTGCCACTCATATCTGGTGTCTCTATAGCGTGCCTTTACAAAGAAAAACAGTTTTTCAGTGTAAGCTAATAGCAGTCAGTGTCCTTAAAGCGGGTGTCAGGCCTTCAGCGTGTGCTCTGCCAACCTCAGCAAGTGTACTTTGCCACTTTTATCTGGTGTCTCTATAGCGTGCCTTTACAAAGAAAAAAAGTTTTTCAGTGTAAGCTAATAGCAGTCAGTGTCCTTAAAGCGGGTGTCAGGCCTTCAGCGTGTGCTCTGCCAACCTCAGCAAGTGTACTTTGCCACTCATATCTGGTGTCTCTATAGCGTGCCTTTACAAAGAAAAAAAGTTTTTCAGTGTAAGCTAATAGCAGTTAGTGTCCTTAAAGCGGATGTCAGGCCTTCAGCGTGTGCTCTGCCAACCTCAGCAAGTGTACTTTGCCACTCATATCTGGTGTCTCTATAGCTTGCCTTTACAAATAAAAAAAGTTTTTCAGTGTAAGCTAATAGCAGTCAGTGTCCTTAAAGCGGGTGTCAGGCCTTCAGCGTGTGCTCTGCCAACCTCTGCCAGTGTCTCTATAGCGTGCCTTTACAAAGAAAAAAAGTTTTTCAGTGTAAGCTAATAGCAGTCAGTGTCCTTAAAGCGGGTCTCAGGCCTTCAGCGTGTGCTCTGCCAACCTCAGCAAGTGTACTTTGCCACTCATATCTGGTGTCTCTATAGCGTGCCTTTACAAAGAAAAAAAGTTTTTCAGTGTAAGCTAATAGCAGTTAGTGTCCTTAAAGCGGGTGTCAGGCCTTCAGCGTGTGCTCTGCCAACCTCAGCAAGTGTACTTTGCCACTCATATCTGGTGTCTCTATAGCGTGCCTTTACAAAGAAAAAAAGTTTTTCAGTGTAAGCTAATAGCAGTCAGTGTCCTTAAAGCGGGTTTCAGGCCTTCAGCGTGTGCTCTGCCAACCTCAGCAAGTGTACTTTGCCACTCATATCTGGTGTCTCTATAGCGTGCCTTTACAAAGAAAAACAGTTTTTCAGTGTAAGGTAATAGCAGTCAGTGTCCTTAAAGCGGGTGTCAGGCCTTCAGCGTGTGCTCTGCCAACCTCTGCCAATGTCTCTATAGCGTGCCTTTACAAAGAAAAAAAGGTTTTCACTGTAAGCTAATAGCAGTCAGTGTCCTTAAAGCGGGTGTGAGGCCTTCAGCGTGTGCTCTGCCAACCTCAGCAAGTGTACTTTGCCACTCATATCTGGTGTCTCTATAGCGTGCCTTTACAAAGAAAAAAAGTTTTTCAGTGTAAGCTAATAGCAGTCAGTGTCCTTAAAGCGGGTGTCAGGCCTTCAGCGTGTGCTCTGCCATCCTCAGCAAGTGTACTTTGCCACTCATATCTGGTGTCTCTATAGCGTGCCTTTACAAAGAAAAAAAGTTTTTCAGTGTAAGCTAATAGCAGTTAGTGTCCTTAAAGCGGATGTCAGGCCTTCAGCGTGTGCTCTGCCAACCTCAGCAAGTGTACTTTGCCACTCATATCTGGTGTCTCTATAGCGTGCCTTTACAAAGAAAAAAAGTTTTTCAGTGTAAGCTAATAGCAGTTAGTGTCCTTAAAGCGGGTGTGAGGCCTTCAGCGTGTGCTCTGCCAACCTCAGCAAGTGTACTTTGCCACTCATATCTGGTGTCTCTATAGCGTGCCTTTACAAAGAAAAAAAGTTTTTCAGTGTAAGCTAATAGCAGTCAGTGTCCTTAAAGCGGGTGTCAGGCCTTCAGCGTGTGCTCTGCCAACCTCAGCAAGTGTACTTTGCCACTCATATCTGGTGTCTCTATAGCGTGCCTTTACAAAGAAAAAAAGTTTTTCAGTGTAAGCTAATAGCAGTCAGTGTCCTTAAAGCGGGTGTCAGGCCTTCAGCGTGTGCTCTGCCAACCTCTGCCAGTGTCTCTATAGCGTGCCTTTACAAAGAAAAAAAGTTTTTCAGTGTAAGCTAATAGCAGTCAGTGTCCTTAAAGCGGGTCTCAGGCCTTCAGCGTGTGCTCTGCCAACCTCAGCAAGTGTACTTTGCCACTCATATCTGGTGTCTCTATAGCGTGCCTTTACAAAGAAAAAAAGTTTTTCAGTGTAAGCTAATAGCAGTTAGTGTCCTTAAAGCGGGTGTCAGGCCTTCAGCGTGTGCTCTGCCAACCTCAGCAAGTGTACTTTGCCACTCATATCTGGTGTCTCTATAGCGTGCCTTTACAAAGAAAAAAAGTTTTTCAGTGTAAGCTAATAGCAGTCAGTGTCCTTAAAGCGGGTTTCAGGCCTTCAGCGTGTGCTCTGCCAACCTCAGCAAGTGTACTTTGCCACTCATATCTGGTGTCTCTATAGCGTGCCTTTACAAAGAAAAAAAGTTTTTCAGTGTAAGCTAATAGCAGTTAGTGTCCTTAAAGCGGGTGTCAGGCCTTCAGCGTGTGCTCTGCCAACCTCAGCAAGTGTACTTTGCCACTCATATCTGGTGTCTCTATAGCGTGCCTTTACAAAGAAAAAAAGTTTTTCAGTGTAAGCTAATAGCAGTCAGTGTCCTTAAAGCGGGTTTCAGGCCTTCAGCGTGTGCTCTGCCAACCTCAGCAAGTGTACTTTGCCACTCATATCTGGTGTCTCTATAGCGTGCCTTTACAAAGAAAAACAGTTTTTCAGTGTAAGCTAATAGCAGTCAGTGTCCTTAAAGCGGGTGTCAGGCCTTCAGCGTGTGCTCTGCCAACCTCTGCCAATGTCTCTATAGCGTGCCTTTACAAAGAAAAAAAGGTTTTCACTGTAAGCTAATAGCAGTCAGTGTCCTTAAAGCGGGTGTGAGGCCTTCAGCGTGTGCTCTGCCAACCTCAGCAAGTGTACTTTGCCACTCATATCTGGTGTCTCTATAGCGTGCCTTTACAAAGAAAAAAGTTTTTCAGTGTAAGCTAATAGCAGTCAGTGTCCTTAAAGCGGGTGTCAGGCCTTCAGCGTGTGCTCTGCCATCCTCAGCAAGTGTACTTTGCCACTCATATCTGGTGTCTCTATAGCGTGCCTTTACAAAGAAAAAAAGTTTTTCAGTGTAAGCTAATAGCAGTTAGTGTCCTTAAAGCGGATGTCAGGCCTTCAGCGTGTGCTCTGCCAACCTCAGCAAGTGTACTTTGCCACTCATATCTGGTGTCTCTATAGCGTGCCTTTACAAAGAAAAACTGTTTTTCAGTGTAAGCTAATAGCAGTCAGTGTCCTTAAATCGGGTGTCAGGCCTTCAGCGTGTGCTCTGCCAACCTCTGCCAGTGTCTCTATAGCGTGCCTTTACAAAGAAAAAAAGTTTTTCAGTGTAAGCTAATAGCAGTCAGTGTCCTTAAAGCGGGTGTCAGGCCTTCAGCGTGTGCTCTGCCAACCTCTGCCAGTGTCTCTATAGCGTGCCTTTACAAAGAAAAAAAGTTTTTCAGTGTAAGCTAATAGCAGTCAGTGTCCTTAAAGTGGGTGTCAGGCCTTCAGCGTGTGCTCTGCCAACCTCAGCAAGTGTACTTTGCCACTCATATCTGGTGTCTCTATAGCGTGCCTTTACAAAGAAAAAAAGTTTTTTAGTGTAAGCTAATAGCAGTCAGTGTCCTTAAAGCGGGTGTCAGGCCTTCAGCGTGTGCTCTGCCAACCTCTGCCAGTGTCTCTATAGCGTGCCTTTACAAAGAAAAAAAGTTTTTCAGTGTAAGCTAATAGCAGTTAGTGTCCTTAAAGCGGGTGTCAGGCCTTCAGCGTGTGCTCTGCCAACCTCAGCAAGTGTACTTTGCCACTCATATCTGGTGTCTCTATAGCGTGCCTTTACAAAGAAAAAAAGTTTTTTAGTGTAAGCTAATAGCAGTCAGTGTCCTTAAAGCGGGTTTCAGGCCTTCAGCGTGTGCTCTGCCAACCTCAGCAAGTGTACTTTGCCACTCATATCTGGTGTCTCTATAGCGTGCCTTTACAAAGAAAAACAGTTTTTCAGTGTAAGCTAATAGCAGTCAGTGTCCTTAAAGCGGGTGTCAGGCCTTCAGCGTGTGCTCTGCCAACCTCAGCAAGTGTACTTTGCCACTTTTATCTGGTGTCTCTATAGCGTGCCTTTACAAAGAAAAAAAGTTTTTCAGTGTAAGCTAATAGCAGTCAGTGTCCTTAAAGCGGGTGTCAGGCCTTCAGCGTGTGCTCTGCCAACCTCAGCAAGTGTACTTTGCCACTCATATCTGGTGTCTCTATAGCGTGCCTTTACAAAGAAAAAAAGTTTTTCAGTGTAAGCTAATAGCAGTTAGTGTCCTTAAAGCGGATGTCAGGCCTTCAGCGTGTGCTCTGCCAACCTCAGCAAGTGTACTTTGCCACTCATATCTGGTGTCTCTATAGCTTGCCTTTACAAATAAAAAAAGTTTTTCAGTGTAAGCTAATAGCAGTCAGTGTCCTTAAAGCGGGTGTCAGGCCTTCAGCGTGTGCTCTGCCAACCTCTGCCAGTGTCTCTATAGCGTGCCTTTACAAAGAAAAAAAGTTTTTCAGTGTAAGCTAATAGCAGTCAGTGTCCTTAAAGCGGGTCTCAGGCCTTCAGCGTGTGCTCTGCCAACCTCAGCAAGTGTACTTTGCCACTCATATCTGGTGTCTCTATAGCGTGCCTTTACAAAGAAAAAAAGTTTTTCAGTGTAAGCTAATAGCAGTTAGTGTCCTTAAAGCGGGTGTCAGGCCTTCAGCGTGTGCTCTGCCAACCTCAGCAAGTGTACTTTGCCACTCATATCTGGTGTCTCTATAGCGTGCCTTTACAAAGAAAAAAAGTTTTTCAGTGTAAGCTAATAGCAGTCAGTGTCCTTAAAGCGGGTTTCAGGCCTTCAGCGTGTGCTCTGCCAACCTCAGCAAGTGTACTTTGCCACTCATATCTGGTGTCTCTATAGCGTGCCTTTACAAAGAAAAACAGTTTTTCAGTGTAAGGTAATAGCAGTCAGTGTCCTTAAAGCGGGTGTCAGGCCTTCAGCGTGTGCTCTGCCAACCTCTGCCAATGTCTCTATAGCGTGCCTTTACAAAGAAAAAAAGGTTTTCACTGTAAGCTAATAGCAGTCAGTGTCCTTAAAGCGGGTGTGAGGCCTTCAGCGTGTGCTCTGCCAACCTCAGCAAGTGTACTTTGCCACTCATATCTGGTGTCTCTATAGCGTGCCTTTACAAAGAAAAAAAGTTTTTCAGTGTAAGCTAATAGCAGTCAGTGTCCTTAAAGCGGGTGTCAGGCCTTCAGCGTGTGCTCTGCCATCCTCAGCAAGTGTACTTTGCCACTCATATCTGGTGTCTCTATAGCGTGCCTTTACAAAGAAAAAAAGTTTTTCAGTGTAAGCTAATAGCAGTTAGTGTCCTTAAAGCGGATGTCAGGCCTTCAGCGTGTGCTCTGCCAACCTCAGCAAGTGTACTTTGCCACTCATATCTGGTGTCTCTATAGCGTGCCTTTACAAAGAAAAAAAGTTTTTCAGTGTAAGCTAATAGCAGTTAGTGTCCTTAAAGCGGGTGTGAGGCCTTCAGCGTGTGCTCTGCCAACCTCAGCAAGTGTACTTTGCCACTCATATCTGGTGTCTCTATAGCGTGCCTTTACAAAGAAAAAAAGTTTTTCAGTGTAAGCTAATAGCAGTCAGTGTCCTTAAAGCGGGTGTCAGGCCTTCAGCGTGTGCTCTGCCAACCTCAGCAAGTGTACTTTGCCACTCATATCTGGTGTCTCTATAGCGTGCCTTTACAAAGAAAAAAAGTTTTTCAGTGTAAGCTAATAGCAGTCAGTGTCCTTAAAGCGGGTGTCAGGCCTTCAGCGTGTGCTCTGCCAACCTCTGCCAGTGTCTCTATAGCGTGCCTTTACAAAGAAAAAAAGTTTTTCAGTGTAAGCTAATAGCAGTCAGTGTCCTTAAAGCGGGTCTCAGGCCTTCAGCGTGTGCTCTGCCAACCTCAGCAAGTGTACTTTGCCACTCATATCTGGTGTCTCTATAGCGTGCCTTTACAAAGAAAAAAAGTTTTTCAGTGTAAGCTAATAGCAGTTAGTGTCCTTAAAGCGGGTGTCAGGCCTTCAGCGTGTGCTCTGCCAACCTCAGCAAGTGTACTTTGCCACTCATATCTGGTGTCTCTATAGCGTGCCTTTACAAAGAAAAAAAGTTTTTCAGTGTAAGCTAATAGCAGTCAGTGTCCTTAAAGCGGGTTTCAGGCCTTCAGCGTGTGCTCTGCCAACCTCAGCAAGTGTACTTTGCCACTCATATCTGGTGTCTCTATAGCGTGCCTTTACAAAGAAAAACAGTTTTTCAGTGTAAGCTAATAGCAGTCAGTGTCCTTAAAGCGGGTGTCAGGCCTTCAGCGTGTGCTCTGCCAACCTCTGCCAATGTCTCTATAGCGTGCCTTTACAAAGAAAAAAAGGTTTTCACTGTAAGCTAATAGCAGTCAGTGTCCTTAAAGCGGGTGTGAGGCCTTCAGCGTGTGCTCTGCCAACCTCAGCAAGTGTACTTTGCCACTCATATCTGGTGTCTCTATAGCGTGCCTTTACAAAGAAAAAAGTTTTTCAGTGTAAGCTAATAGCAGTCAGTGTCCTTAAAGCGGGTGTCAGGCCTTCAGCGTGTGCTCTGCCATCCTCAGCAAGTGTACTTTGCCACTCATATCTGGTGTCTCTATAGCGTGCCTTTACAAAGAAAAAAAGTTTTTCAGTGTAAGCTAATAGCAGTTAGTGTCCTTAAAGCGGGTGTGAGGCCTTCAGCGTGTGCTCTGCCAACCTCAGCAAGTGTACTTTGCCACTCATATCGGGGGTCTCTATAGCGTGCCTTTACAAAGAAAAAAAGTTTTTCAGTGTAAGCTAATAGCAGTCAGTGTCCTTAAAGCGGGTGTCAGGCCTTCAGCGTGTGCTCTGCCAACCTCAGCAAGTGTACTTTGCCACTCATATCTGGTGTCTCTATAGCGTGCCTTTACAAAGAAAAAAAGTTTTTCAGTGTAAGCTAATAGCAGTCAGTGTCCTTAAAGCGGGTGTCAGGCCTTCAGCGTGTGCTCTGCCAACCTCAGCAAGTGTACTTTGCCACTCATATCTGGTGTCTCTATAGCGTGCCTTTACAAAGAAAAAAAGTTTTTCAGTGTAAGCTAATAGCAGTTAGTGTCCTTAAAGCGGGTGTCAGGCCTTCAGCGTGTGCTCTGCCAACCTCAGCAAGTGTACTTTGCCACTCATATCTGGTGTCTCTATAGCGTGCCTTTACAAAGAAAAAAAGTTTTTCAGTGTAAGCTAATAGCAGTCAGTGTCCTTAAAGCGGGTTTCAGGCCTTCAGCGTGTGCTCTGCCAACCTCAGCAAGTGTACTTTGCCACTCATATCTGGTGTCTCTATAGCGTGCCTTTACAAAGAAAAACAGTTTTTCAGTGTAAGCTAATAGCAGTCAGTGTCCTTAAAGCGGGTGTCAGGCCTTCAGCGTGTGCTCTGCCAACCTCTGCCAATGTCTCTATAGCGTGCCTTTACAAAGAAAAAAAGGTTTTCACTGTAAGCTAATAGCAGTCAGTGTCCTTAAAGCGGGTGTGAGGCCTTCAGCGTGTGCTCTGCCAACCTCAGCAAGTGTACTTTGCCACTCATATCTGGTGTCTCTATAGCGTGCCTTTACAAAGAAAAAAGTTTTTCAGTGTAAGCTAATAGCAGTCAGTGTCCTTAAAGCGGGTGTCAGGCCTTCAGCGTGTGCTCTGCCATCCTCAGCAAGTGTACTTTGCCACTCATATCTGGTGTCTCTATAGCGTGCCTTTACAAAGAAAAAAAGTTTTTCAGTGTAAGCTAATAGCAGTTAGTGTCCTTAAAGCGGATGTCAGGCCTTCAGCGTGTGCTCTGCCAACCTCAGCAAGTGTACTTTGCCACTCATATCTGGTGTCTCTATAGCGTGCCTTTACAAAGAAAAAAAGTTTTTCAGTGTAAGCTAATAGCAGTTAGTGTCCTTAAAGCGGGTGTGAGGCCTTCAGCGTGTGCTCTGCCAACCTCAGCAAGTGTACTTTGCCACTCATATCGGGGGTCTCTATAGCGTGCCTTTACAAAGAAAAAAAGTTTTTCAGTGTAAGCTAATAGCAGTCAGTGTCCTTAAAGCGGGTGTCAGGCCTTCAGCGTGTGCTCTGCCAACCTCAGCAAGTGTACTTTGCCACTCATATCTGGTGTCTCTATAGCGTGCCTTTACAAAGAAAAAAAGTTTTTCAGTGTAAGCTAATAGCAGTCAGTGTCCTTAAAGCGGGTGTCAGGCCTTCAGCGTGTGCTCTGCCAACCTCAGCAAGTGTACTTTGCCACTCATATCTGGTGTCTCTATAGCGTGCCTTTACAAAGAAAAAAAGTTTTTCAGTGTAAGCTAATAGCAGTTAGTGTCCTTAAAGCGGGTGTGAGGCCTTCAGCGTGTGCTCTGCCAACCTCAGCAAGTGTACTTTGCCACTCATATCGGGGGTCTCTATAGCGTGCCTTTACAAAGAAAAAAAGTTTTTCAGTGTAAGCTAATAGCAGTCAGTGTCCTTAAAGCGGGTGTCAGGCCTTCAGCGTGTGCTCTGCCAACCTCAGCAAGTGTACTTTGCCACTCATATCTGGTGTCTCTATAGCGTGCCTTTACAAAGAAAAAAAGTTTTTCAGTGTAAGCTAATAGCAGTCAGTGTCCTTAAAGCGGGTGTCAGGCCTTCAGCGTGTGCTCTGCCAACCTCAGCAAGTGTACTTTGCCACTCATATCTGGTGTCTCTATAGCGTGCCTTTACAAAGAAAAAAAGTTTTTCAGTGTAAGCTAATAGCAGTTAGTGTCCTTAAAGCGGGTGTCAGGCCTTCAGCGTGTGCTCTGCCAACCTCAGCAAGTGTACTTTGCCACTCATATCTGGTGTCTCTATAGCGTGCCTTTACAAAGAAAAAAAGTTTTTCAGTGTAAGCTAATAGCAGTCAGTGTCCTTAAAGCGGGTTTCAGGCCTTCAGCGTGTGCTCTGCCAACCTCAGCAAGTGTACTTTGCCACTCATATCTGGTGTCTCTATAGCGTGCCTTTACAAAGAAAAACAGTTTTTCAGTGTAAGCTAATAGCAGTCAGTGTCCTTAAAGCGGGTGTCAGGCCTTCAGCGTGTGCTCTGCCAACCTCTGCCAATGTCTCTATAGCGTGCCTTTACAAAGAAAAAAAGGTTTTCACTGTAAGCTAATAGCAGTCAGTGTCCTTAAAGCGGGTGTGAGGCCTTCAGCGTGTGCTCTGCCAACCTCAGCAAGTGTACTTTGCCACTCATATCTGGTGTCTCTATAGCGTGCCTTTACAAAGAAAAAAGTTTTTCAGTGTAAGCTAATAGCAGTCAGTGTCCTTAAAGCGGGTGTCAGGCCTTCAGCGTGTGCTCTGCCATCCTCAGCAAGTGTACTTTGCCACTCATATCTGGTGTCTCTATAGCGTGCCTTTACAAAGAAAAAAAGTTTTTCAGTGTAAGCTAATAGCAGTTAGTGTCCTTAAAGCGGATGTCAGGCCTTCAGCGTGTGCTCTGCCAACCTCAGCAAGTGTACTTTGCCACTCATATCTGGTGTCTCTATAGCGTGCCTTTACAAAGAAAAAAAGTTTTTCAGTGTAAGCTAATAGCAGTTAGTGTCCTTAAAGCGGGTGTGAGGCCTTCAGCGTGTGCTCTGCCAACCTCAGCAAGTGTACTTTGCCACTCATATCGGGGGTCTCTATAGCGTGCCTTTACAAAGAAAAAAAGTTTTTCAGTGTAAGCTAATAGCAGTCAGTGTCCTTAAAGCGGGTGTCAGGCCTTCAGCGTGTGCTCTGCCAACCTCAGCAAGTGTACTTTGCCACTCATATCTGGTGTCTCTATAGCGTGCCTTTACAAAGAAAAAAAGTTTTTCAGTGTAAGCTAATAGCAGTCAGTGTCCTTAAAGCGGGTGTCAGGCCTTCAGCGTGTGCTCTGCCAACCTCAGCAAGTGTACTTTGCCACTCATATCTGGTGTCTCTATAGCGTGCCTTTACAAAGAAAAAAAGTTTTTCAGTGTAAGCTAATAGCAGTTAGTGTCCTTAAAGCGGGTGTCAGGCCTTCAGCGTGTGCTCTGCCAACCTCAGCAAGTGTACTTTGCCACTCATATCTGGTGTCTCTATAGCGTGCCTTTACAAAGAAAAAAAGTTTTTCAGTGTAAGCTAATAGCAGTCAGTGTCCTTAAAGCGGGTTTCAGGCCTTCAGCGTGTGCTCTGCCAACCTCTGCCAGTGTACTTTGCCACTCATATCTGGTGTCTCTATAGCGTGCCTTTACAAAGAAAAAAAGTTTTTCAGTGTAAGCTAATAGCAGTCAGTGTCCTTAAAGCGGGTGTCAGGCCTTCAGCGTGTGCTCTGCCAACCTCAGCAAGTGTACTTTGACATTCATATCTGGTGTCTCTATAGCGTGCCTTTACAAAGAAAAACTGTTTTTCAGTGTAAGCTAATAGCAGTCAGTGTCCTTAAATCGGGTGTCAGGCCTTCAGCGTGTGCTCTGCCAACCTCTGCCAGTGTCTCTATAGCGTGCCTTTACAAAGAAAAAAAGTTTTTCAGTGTAAGCTAATAGCAGTCAGTGTCCTTAAAGCGGGTGTCAGGCCTTCAGCGTGTGCTCTGCCAACCTCTGCCAGTGTCTCTATAGCGTGCCTTTACAAAGAAAAAAAGTTTTTCAGTGTAAGCTAATAGCAGTCAGTGTCCTTAAAGCGGGTCTCAGGCCTTAAGCGTGTGCTCTGCCAACCTCAGCAAGTGTACTTTGCCACTCATATCTGGTGTCTCTATAGCGTGCCTTTACAAAGAAAAAAAGTTTTTCAGTGTAAGCTAATAGCAGTTAGTGTCCTTAAAGCGGGTGTCAGGCCTTCAGCGTGTGCTCTGCCAACCTCAGCAAGTGTACTTTGCCACTCATATCTGGTGTCTCTATAGCGTGCCTTTACAAAGAAAAAAAGTTTTTCAGTGTAAGCTAATAGCAGTCAGTGTCCTTAAAGCGGGTGTCAGGCCTTCAGCGTGTGCTCTGCCAACCTCAGCAAGTGTACTTTGCCACTCATATCTGGTGTCTCTATAGCGTGCCTTTACAAAGAAAAAAAGTTTTTCAGTGTAAGCTAATAGCAGTCAGTGTCCTTAAAGCGGGTTTCAGGCCTTCAGCGTGTGCTCTGACAACCTCAGCAAGTGTACTTTGCCACTCATATCTGGTGTCTCTATAGCGTGCCTTTACAAAGAAAAACTGTTTTTCAGTGTAAGCTAATAGCAGTCAGTGTCCTTAAAGCGGGTGTCAGGCCTTCAGCGTGTGCTCTGCCAACCTCTGCCAATGTCTCTATAGCGTGCCTTTACAAAGAAAAAAAGGTTTTCACTGTAAGCTAATAGCAGTCAGTGTCCTTAAAGCGGGTGTGAGGCCTTCAGCGTGTGCTCTGTCAACCTCAGCAAGTGTACTTTGCCACTCATATCTGGTGTCTCTATAGCGTGCCTTTACAAAGAAAAAAAGTTTTTCAGTGTAAGCTAATAGCAGTCAGTGTCCTTAAAGCGGGTGTCAGGCCTTCAGCGTGTGCTCTGCCAACCTCAGCAAGTGTACTTTGCCACTCATATCTGGTGTCTCTATAGCGTGCCTTTACAAAGAAAAAAAGTTTTTCAGTTTAAGCTAATAGCAGTCAGTGTCCTTAAAGCGGGTGTCAGGCCTTCAGCGTGTGCTCTGCCAACCTCTGCCAGTGTACTTTGCCACTCATATCTGGTGTCTCTATAGCGTGCCTTTACAAAGAAAAAAAGTTTTTCAGTGTAAGCTAATAGCAGTCAGTGTCCTTAAAGCGGGTGTCAGGCCTTCAGCGTGTGCTCTGCCAACCTCAGCAAGTGTACTTTGACATTCATATCTGGTGTCTCTATAGCGTGCCTTTACAAAGAAAAACTGTTTTTCAGTGTAAGCTAATAGCAGTCAGTGTCCTTAAATCGGGTGTCAGGCCTTCAGCGTGTGCTCTGCCAACCTCTGCCAGTGTCTCTATAGCGTGCCTTTACAAAGAAAAAAGTTTTTCAGTGTAAGCTAATAGCAGTCAGTGTCCTTAAAGCGGGTGTCAGGCCTTCAGCGTGTGCTCTGCCAACCTCTGCCAGTGTCTCTATAGCGTGCCTTTACAAAGAAAAAAAGTTTTTCAGTGTAAGCTAATAGCAGTCAGTGTCCTTAAAGCGGGTCTCAGGCCTTCAGCGTGTGCTCTGCCAACCTCAGCAAGTGTACTTTGCCACTCATATCTGGTGTCTCTATAGCGTGCCTTTACAAAGAAAAAAAGTTTTTCAGTGTAAGCTAATAGCAGTTAGTGTCCTTAAAGCGGGTGTCAGGCCTTCAGTGTGTGCTCTGCCAACCTCAGCAAGTGTACTTTGCCACTCATATCTGGTGTCTCTATAGCGTGCCTTTACAAAGAAAAAAAGTTTTTCAGTGTAAGCTAATAGCAGTCAGTGTCCTTAAAGCGGGTTTCAGGCCTTCAGCGTGTGCTCTGCCAACCTCAGCAAGTGTACTTTGCCACTCATATCTGGTGTCTCTATAGCGTGCCTTTACAAAGAAAAACAGTTTTTCAGTGTAAGCTAATAGCAGTCAGTGTCCTTAAAGCGGGTGTCAGGCCTTCAGCGTGTGCTCTGCCAACCTCTGCCAATGTCTCTATAGCGTGCCTTTACAAAGAAAAAAAGGTTTTCACTGTAAGCTAATAGCAGTCAGTGTCCTTAAAGCGGGTGTGAGGCCTTCAGCGTGTGCTCTGCCAACCTCAGCAAGTGTACTTTGCCACTCATATCTGGTGTCTCTATAGCGTGCCTTTACAAAGAAAAAAGTTTTTCAGTGTAAGCTAATAGCAGTCAGTGTCCTTAAAGCGGGTGTCAGGCCTTCAGCGTGTGCTCTGCCATCCTCAGCAAGTGTACTTTGCCACTCATATCTGGTGTCTCTATAGCGTGCCTTTACAAAGAAAAAAAGTTTTTCAGTGTAAGCTAATAGCAGTTAGTGTCCTTAAAGCGGATGTCAGGCCTTCAGCGTGTGCTCTGCCAACCTCAGCAAGTGTACTTTGCCACTCATATCTGGTGTCTCTATAGCGTGCCTTTACAAAGAAAAAAAGTTTTTCAGTGTAAGCTAATAGCAGTTAGTGTCCTTAAAGCGGGTGTGAGGCCTTCAGCGTGTGCTCTGCCAACCTCAGCAAGTGTACTTTGCCACTCATATCGGGGGTCTCTATAGCGTGCCTTTACAAAGAAAAAAAGTTTTTCAGTGTAAGCTAATAGCAGTCAGTGTCCTTAAAGCGGGTGTCAGGCCTTCAGCGTGTGCTCTGCCAACCTCAGCAAGTGTACTTTGCCACTCATATCTGGTGTCTCTATAGCGTGCCTTTACAAAGAAAAAAAGTTTTTCAGTGTAAGCTAATAGCAGTCAGTGTCCTTAAAGCGGGTGTCAGGCCTTCAGCGTGTGCTCTGCCAACCTCAGCAAGTGTACTTTGCCACTCATATCTGGTGTCTCTATAGCGTGCCTTTACAAAGAAAAAAAGTTTTTCAGTGTAAGCTAATAGCAGTTAGTGTCCTTAAAGCGGGTGTCAGGCCTTCAGCGTGTGCTCTGCCAACCTCAGCAAGTGTACTTTGCCACTCATATCTGGTGTCTCTATAGCGTGCCTTTACAAAGAAAAAAAGTTTTTCAGTGTAAGCTAATAGCAGTCAGTGTCCTTAAAGCGGGTTTCAGGCCTTCAGCGTGTGCTCTGCCAACCTCTGCCAGTGTACTTTGCCACTCATATCTGGTGTCTCTATAGCGTGCCTTTACAAAGAAAAAAAGTTTTTCAGTGTAAGCTAATAGCAGTCAGTGTCCTTAAAGCGGGTGTCAGGCCTTCAGCGTGTGCTCTGCCAACCTCAGCAAGTGTACTTTGACATTCATACCTGGTGTCTCTATAGCGTGCCTTTACAAAGAAAAACTGTTTTTCAGTGTAAGCTAATAGCAGTCAGTGTCCTTAAATCGGGTGTCAGGCCTTCAGCGTGTGCTCTGCCAACCTCTGCCAGTGTCTCTATAGCGTGCCTTTACAAAGAAAAAAAGTTTTTCAGTGTAAGCTAATAGCAGTCAGTGTCCTTAAAGCGGGTGTCAGGCCTTCAGCGTGTGCTCTGCCAACCTCTGCCAGTGTCTCTATAGCGTGCCTTTACAAAGAAAAAAAGTTTTTCAGTGTAAGCTAATAGCAGTCAGTGTCCTTAAAGCGGGTGTCAGGCCTTCAGCGTGTGCTCTGCCAACCTCAGCAAGTGTACTTTGCCACTCATATCTGGTGTCTCTATAGCGTGCCTTTACAAAGAAAAAAAGTTTTTCAGTGTAAGCTAATAGCAGTCAGTGTCCTTAAAGCGGGTGTCAGGCCTTCAGCGTGTGCTCTGCCAACCTCAGCAAGTGTACTTTGCCACTCATATCTGGTGTCTCTATAGCGTGCCTTTACAAAGAAAAAAAGTTTTTCAGTGTAAGCTAATAGCAGTTAGTGTCCTTAAAGCGGGTGTCAGGCCTTCAGCGTGTGCTCTGCCAACCTCAGCAAGTGTACTTTGCCACTCATATCTGGTGTCTCTATAGCGTGCCTTTACAAAGAAAAAAAGTTTTTCAGTGTAAGCTAATAGCAGTCAGTGTCCTTAAAGCGGGTGTCAGGCCTTCAGCGTGTGCTCTGCCAACCTCAGCAAGTGTACTTTGACATTCATACCTGGTGTCTCTATAGCGTGCCTTTACAAAGAAAAACTGTTTTTCAGTGTAAGCTAATAGCAGTCAGTGTCCTTAAATCGGGTGTCAGGCCTTCAGCGTGTGCTCTGCCAACCTCTGCCAGTGTCTCTATAGCGTGCCTTTACAAAGAAAAAAAGTTTTTCAGTGTAAGCTAATAGCAGTCAGTGTCCTTAAAGCGGGTGTCAGGCCTTCAGCGTGTGCTCTGCCAACCTCTGCCAGTGTCTCTATAGCGTGCCTTTACAAAGAAAAAAAGTTTTTCAGTGTAAGCTAATAGCAGTCAGTGTCCTTAAAGCGGGTCTCAGGCCTTCAGCGTGTGCTCTGCCAACCTCAGCAAGTGTACTTTGCCACTCATATCTGGTGTCTCTATAGCGTGCCTTTACAAAGAAAAAAAGTTTTTCAGTGTAAGCTAATAGCAGTTAGTGTCCTTAAAGCGGGTGTCAGGCCTTCAGCGTGTGCTCTGCCAACCTCAGCAAGTGTACTTTGCCACTCATATCTGGTGTCTCTATAGCGTGCCTTTACAAAGAAAAAAAGTTTTTCAGTGTAAGCTAATAGCAGTCAGTGTCCTTAAAGCGGGTGTCAGGCCTTCAGCGTGTGCTCTGCCAACCTCAGCAAGTGTACTTTGCCACTCATATCTGGTGTCTCTATAGCGTGCCTTTACAAAGAAAAAAAGTTTTTCAGTGTAAGCTAATAGCAGTACGTGTCCTTAAAGCGGGTTTCAGGCCTTCAGCGTGTGCTCTGACAACCTCAGCAAGTGTACTTTGCCACTCATATCTGGTGTCTCTATAGCGTGCCTTTACAAAGAAAAACTGTTTTTCAGTGTAAGCTAATAGCAGTCAGTGTCCTTAAAGCGGGTGTCAGGCCTTCAGCGTGTGCTTTGCCAACCTCTGCCAATGTCTCTATAGCGTGCCTTTACAAAGAAAAAAAGGTTTTCACTGTAAGCTAATAGCAGTCAGTGTCCTTAAAGCGGGTGTGAGGCCTTCAGCGTGTGCTCTGCCAACCTCAGCAAGTGTACTTTGCCACTCATATCTGGTGTCTCTATAGCGTGCCTTTACAAAGAAAAAAAGTTTTTCAGTGTAAGCTAATAGCAGTCAGTGTCCTTAAAGCGGGTGTCAGGCCTTCAGCGTGTGCTCTGCCAACCTCAGCAAGTGTACTTTGCCACTCATATCTGGTGTCTCTATAGCGTGCCTTTACAAAGAAAAAAAGTTTTTCAGTTTAAGCTAATAGCAGTCAGTGTCCTTAAAGCGGGTGTCAGGCCTTCAGCGTGTGCTCTGCCAACCTCTGCCAGTGTACTTTGCCACTCATATCTGGTGTCTCTATAGCGTGCCTTTACAAAGAAAAAAAGTTTTTCAGTGTAAGCTAATAGCAGTCAGTGTCCTTAAAGCGGGTGTCAGGCCTTCAGCGTGTGCTCTGCCAACCTCAGCAAGTGTACTTTGACATTCATATCTGGTGTCTCTATAGCGTGCCTTTACAAAGAAAAACTGTTTTTCAGTGTAAGCTAATAGCAGTCAGTGTCCTTAAATCGGGTGTCAGGCCTTCAGCGTGTGCTCTGCCAACCTCTGCCAGTGTCTCTATAGCGTGCCTTTACAAAGAAAAAAGTTTTTCAGTGTAAGCTAATAGCAGTCAGTGTCCTTAAAGCGAGTGTCAGGCCTTCAGCGTGTGCTCTGCCAACCTCTGCCAGTGTCTCTATAGCGTGCCTTTACAAAGAAAAAAAGTTTTTCAGTGTAAGCTAATAGCAGTCAGTGTCCTTAAAGCGGGTCTCAGGCCTTCAGCGTGTGCTCTGCCAACCTCAGCAAGTGTACTTTGCCACTCATATCTGGTGTCTCTATAGCGTGCCTTTACAAAGAAAAAAAGTTTTTCAGTGTAAGCTAATAGCAGTTAGTGTCCTTAAAGCGGGTGTCAGGCCTTCAGCGTGTGCTCTGCCAACCTCAGCAAGTGTACTTTGCCACTCATATCTGGTGTCTCTATAGCGTGCCTTTACAAAGAAAAAACGTTTTTCAGTGTAAGCTAATAGCAGTCAGTGTCCTTAAAGCGGGTTTCAGGCCTTCAGCGTGTGCTCTGCCAACCTCAGCAAGTGTACTTTGCCACTCATATCTGGTGTCTCTATAGCGTGCCTTTACAAAGAAAAACAGTTTTTCAGTGTAAGCTAATAGCAGTCAGTGTCCTTAAAGCGGGTGTCAGGCCTTCAGCGTGTGCTCTGCCAACCTCTGCCAATGTCTCTATAGCGTGCCTTTACAAAGAAAAAAAGGTTTTCACTGTAAGCTAATAGCAGTCAGTGTCCTTAAAGCGGGTGTGAGGCCTTCAGCGTGTGCTCTGCCAACCTCAGCAAGTGTACTTTGCCACTCATATCTGGTGTCTCTATAGCGTGCCTTTACAAAGAAAAAAAGTTTTTCAGTGTAAGCTAATAGCAGTCAGTGTCCTTAAAGCGGGTGTCAAGCCTTCAGCGTGTGCTCTGCCATCCTCAGCAAGTGTACTTTGCCACTCATATCTGGTGTCTCTATAGCGTGCCTTTACAAAGAAAAAAAGTTTTTCAGTGTAAGCTAATAGCAGTTAGTGTCCTTAAAGCGGATGTCAGGCCTTCAGCGTGTGCTCTGCCAACCTCAGCAAGTGTACTTTGCCACTCATATCTGGTGTCTCTATAGCGTGCCTTTACAAAGAAAAAAAGTTTTTCAGTGTAAGCTAATTGCAGTTAGTGTCCTTAAAGCGGGTGTGAGGCCTTCAGCGTGTGCTCTGCCAACCTCAGCAAGTGTACTTTGCCACTCATATCTGGTGTCTCTATAGCGTGCCTTTACAAAGAAAAAAAGTTTTTCAGTGTAAGCTAATAGCAGTCAGTGTCCTTAAAGCGGGTGTCAGGCCTTCAGCGTGTGCTCTGCCAACCTCAGCAAGTGTACTTTGCCACTCATATCTAGTGTCTCTATAGCGTGCCTTTACAAAGAAAAAAAGTTTTTCAGTGTAAGCTAATAGCAGTCAGTGTCCTTAAAGTGGGTGTCAGGCCTTCAGTGTGTGCTCTGCCAACCTCTGCCAGTGTCTCTATAGCGTGCCTTTACAAAGAAAAAAAGTTTTTCAGTGTAAGCTAATAGCAGTCAGTGTCCTTAAAGTGGGTGTCAGGCCTTCAGCGTGTGCTCTGCCAACCTCAGCAAGTGTACTTTGCCACTCATATCTGGTGTCTCTATAGCGTGCCTTTACAAAGAAAAAAAGTTTTTCAGTGTAAGCTAATAGCAGTCAGTGTCCTTAAAGCGGGTTTCAGGCCTTCAGCGTGTGCTCTGCCAACCTCAGCAAGTGTACTTTGCCACTCATATCTGGTGTCTCTATAGCGTGCCTTTACAAAGAAAAACAGTTTTTCAGTGTAAGCTAATAGCAGTCAGTGTCCTTAAAGCGGGTGTCAGGCCTTCAGCGTGTGCTCTGCCAACCTCAGCAAGTGTACTTTGCCACTTTTATCTGGTGTCTCTATAGCGTGCCTTTACAAAGAAAAAAAGTTTTTCAGTGTAAGCTAATAGCAGTCAGTGTCCTTAAAGCGGGTGTCAGGCCTTCAGCGTGTGCTCTGCCAACCTCAGCAAGTGTACTTTGCCACTCATATCTGGTGTCTCTATAGCGTGCCTTTACAAAGAAAAAAAGTTTTTCAGTGTAAGCTAATAGCAGTTAGTGTCCTTAAAGCGGATGTCAGGCCTTCAGCGTGTGCTCTGCCAACCTCAGCAAGTGTACTTTGCCACTCATATCTGGTGTCTCTATAGCGTGCCTTTACAAATAAAAAAAGTTTTTCAGTGTAAGCTAATAGCAGTCAGTGTCCTTAAAGCGGGTGTCAGGCCTTCAGTGTGTGCTCTGCCAACCTCTGCCAGTGTCTCTATAGCGTGCCTTTACAAAGAAAAAACGTTTTTCAGTGTAAGCTAATAGCAGTCAGTGTCCTTAAAGCGGGTCTCAGGCCTTCAGCGTGTGCTCTGCCAACCTCAGCAAGTGTACTTTGCCACTCATATCTGGTGTCTCTATAGCGTGCCTTTACAAAGAAAAAAAGTTTTTCAGTGTAAGCTAATAGCAGTTAGTGTCCTTAAAGCGGGTGTCAGGCCTTCAGCGTGTGCTCTGCCAACCTCAGCAAGTGTACTTTGCCACTCATATCTGGTGTCTCTATAGCGTGCCTTTACAAAGAAAAAAAGTTTTTCAGTGTAAGCTAATAGCAGTCAGTGTCCTTAAAGCGGGTTTCAGGCCTTCAGCGTGTGCTCTGCCAACCTCAGCAAGTGTACTTTGCCACTCATATCTGGTGTCTCTATAGCGTGCCTTTACAAAGAAAAACAGTTTTTCAGTGTAAGCTAATAGCAGTCAGTGTCCTTAAAGCGGGTGTCAGGCCTTCAGCGTGTGCTCTGCCAACCTCTGCCAATGTCTCTATAGCGTGCCTTTACAAAGAAAAAAAGGTTTTCACTGTAAGCTAATAGCAGTCAGTGTCCTTAAAGCGGGTGTGAGGCCTTCAGCGTGTGCTCTGCCAACCTCAGCAAGTGTACTTTGCCACTCATATCTGGTGCCTTTACAAAGCGTGCCTTTACAAAGAAAAAAAGTTTTTCAGTGTAAGCTAATAGCAGTCAGTGTCCTTAAAGCGGGTCTCAGGCCTTCAGCGTGTGCTCTGCCAACCTCAGCAAGTGTACTTTGCCACTCATATCTGGTGTCTCTATAGCGTGCCTTTACAAAGAAAAAAAGTTTTTCAGTGTAAGCTAATAGCAGTTAGTGTCCTTAAAGCGGGTGTCAGGCCTTCAGCGTGTGCTCTGCCAACCTCAGCAAGTGTACTTTGCCACTCATATCTGGTGTCTCTATAGCGTGCCTTTACAAAGAAAAAAAGTTTTTCAGTGTAAGCTAATAGCAGTCAGTGTCCTTAAAGCGGGTGTCAGGCCTTCAGCGTGTGCTCTGCCAACCTCAGCAAGTGTACTTTGCCACTCATATCTGGTGTCTCTATAGCGTGCCTTTACAAAGAAAAAAAGTTTTTCAGTGTAAGCTAATAGCAGTCAGTGTCCTTAAAGCGGGTTTCAGGCCTTCAGCGTGTGCTCTGACAACCTCAGCAAGTGTACTTTGCCACTCATATCTGGTGTCTCTATAGCGTGCCTTTACAAAGAAAAACTGTTTTTCAGTGTAAGCTAATAGCAGTCAGTGTCCTTAAAGCGGGTGTCAGGCCTTCAGCGTGTGCTCTGCCAACCTCTGCCAATGTCTCTATAGCGTGCCTTTACAAAGAAAAAAAGGTTTTCACTGTAAGCTAATAGCAGTCAGTGTCCTTAAAGCGGGTGTGAGGCCTTCAGCGTGTGCTCTGCCAACCTCAGCAAGTGTACTTTGCCACTCATATCTGGTGTCTCTATAGCGTGCCTTTACAAAGAAAAAAAGTTTTTCAGTGTAAGCTAATAGCAGTTAGTGTCCTTAAAGCGGGTGTCAGGCCTTCAGCGTGTGCTCTGCCAACCTCAGCAAGTGTACTTTGCCACTCATATCTGGTGTCTCTATAGCGTGCCTTTACAAAGAAAAAAAGTTTTTCAGTGTAAGCTAATAGCAGTCAGTGTCCTTAAAGCGGGTTTCAGGCCTTCAGCGTGTGCTCTGCCAACCTCAGCAAGTGTACTTTGCCACTCATATCTGGTGTCTCTATAGCGTGCCTTTACAAAGAAAAACAGTTTTTCAGTGTAAGCTAATAGCAGTCAGTGTCCGTAAAGCGGGTGTCAGGCCTTCAGCGTGTGCTCTGCCAACCTCTGCCAATGTCTCTATAGCGTGCCTTTACAAAGAAAAAAAGGTTTTCACTGTAAGCTAATAGCAGTCAGTGTCCTTAAAGCGGGTGTGAGGCCTTCAGCGTGTGCTCTGCCAACCTCAGCAAGTGTACTTTGCCACTCATATCTGGTGCCTTTACAAAGCGTGCCTTTACAAAGAAAAAAAGTTTTTCAGTGTAAGCTAATAGCAGTCAGTGTCCTTAAAGCGGGTCTCAGGCCTTCAGCGTGTGCTCTGCCAACCTCAGCAAGTGTACTTTGCCACTCATATCTGGTGTCTCTATAGCGTGCCTTTACAAAGAAAAAAAGTTTTTCAGTGTAAGCTAATAGCAGTTAGTGTCCTTAAAGCGGGTGTCAGGCCTTCAGCGTGTGCTCTGCCAACCTCAGCAAGTGTACTTTGCCACTCATATCTGGTGTCTCTATAGCGTGCCTTTACAAAGAAAAAAAGTTTTTCAGTGTAAGCTAATAGCAGTCAGTGTCCTTAAAGCGGGTGTCAGGCCTTCAGCGTGTGCTCTGCCAACCTCAGCAAGTGTACTTTGCCACTCATATCTGGTGTCTCTATAGCGTGCCTTTACAAAGAAAAAAAGTTTTTCAGTGTAAGCTAATAGCAGTCAGTGTCCTTAAAGCGGGTTTCAGGCCTTCAGCGTGTGCTCTGACAACCTCAGCAAGTGTACTTTGCCACTCATATCTGGTGTCTCTATAGCGTGCCTTTACAAAGAAAAACTGTTTTTCAGTGTAAGCTAATAGCAGTCAGTGTCCTTAAAGCGGGTGTCAGGCCTTCAGCGTGTGCTCTGCCAACCTCTGCCAATGTCTCTATAGCGTGCCTTTACAAAGAAAAAAAGGTTTTCACTGTAAGCTAATAGCAGTCAGTGTCCTTAAAGCGGGTGTGAGGCCTTCAGCGTGTGCTCTGCCAACCTCAGCAAGTGTACTTTGCCACTCATATCTGGTGTCTCTATAGCGTGCCTTTACAAAGAAAAAAAGTTTTTCAGTGTAAGCTAATAGCAGTCAGTGTCCTTAAAGCGGGTGTCAGGCCTTCAGCGTGTGCTCTGCCAACCTCAGCAAGTGTACTTTGCCACTCATATCTGGTGTCTCTATAGCGTGCCTTTACAAAGAAAAAAAGTTTTTCAGTTTAAGCTAATAGCAGTCAGTGTCCTTAAAGCGGGTGTCAGGCCTTCAGCGTGTGCTCTGCCAACCTCTGCCAGTGTACTTTGCCACTCATATCTGGTGTCTCTATAGCGTGCCTTTACAAAGAAAAAAAGTTTTTCAGTGTAAGCTAATAGCAGTCAGTGTCCTTAAAGCGGGTGTCAGGCCTTCAGCGTGTGCTCTGCCAACCTCAGCAAGTGTACTTTGACATTCATATCTGGTGTCTCTATAGCGTGCCTTTACAAAGAAAAACTGTTTTTCAGTGTAAGCTAATAGCAGTCAGTGTCCTTAAATCGGGTGTCAGGCCTTCAGCGTGTGCTCTGCCAACCTCTGCCAGTGTCTCTATAGCGTGCCTTTACAAAGAAAAAAGTTTTTCAGTGTAAGCTAATAGCAGTCAGTGTCCTTAAAGCGAGTGTCAGGCCTTCAGCGTGTGCTCTGCCAACCTCTGCCAGTGTCTCTATAGCGTGCCTTTACAAAGAAAAAAAGTTTTTCAGTGTAAGCTAATAGCAGTCAGTGTCCTTAAAGCGGGTCTCAGGCCTTCAGCGTGTGCTCTGCCAACCTCAGCAAGTGTACTTTGCCACTCATATCTGGTGTCTCTATAGCGTGCCTTTACAAAGAAAAAAAGTTTTTCAGTGTAAGCTAATAGCAGTTAGTGTCCTTAAAGCGGGTGTCAGGCCTTCAGCGTGTGCTCTGCCAACCTCAGCAAGTGTACTTTGCCACTCATATCTGGTGTCTCTATAGCGTGCCTTTACAAAGAAAAAACGTTTTTCAGTGTAAGCTAATAGCAGTCAGTGTCCTTAAAGCGGGTTTCAGGCCTTCAGCGTGTGCTCTGCCAACCTCAGCAAGTGTACTTTGCCACTCATATCTGGTGTCTCTATAGCGTGCCTTTACAAAGAAAAACAGTTTTTCAGTGTAAGCTAATAGCAGTCAGTGTCCTTAAAGCGGGTGTCAGGCCTTCAGCGTGTGCTCTGCCAACCTCTGCCAATGTCTCTATAGCGTGCCTTTACAAAGAAAAAAAGGTTTTCACTGTAAGCTAATAGCAGTCAGTGTCCTTAAAGCGGGTGTGAGGCCTTCAGCGTGTGCTCTGCCAACCTCAGCAAGTGTACTTTGCCACTCATATCTGGTGTCTCTATAGCGTGCCTTTACAAAGAAAAAAAGTTTTTCAGTGTAAGCTAATAGCAGTCAGTGTCCTTAAAGCGGGTGTCAAGCCTTCAGCGTGTGCTCTGCCATCCTCAGCAAGTGTACTTTGCCACTCATATCTGGTGTCTCTATAGCGTGCCTTTACAAAGAAAAAAAGTTTTTCAGTGTAAGCTAATAGCAGTTAGTGTCCTTAAAGCGGATGTCAGGCCTTCAGCGTGTGCTCTGCCAACCTCAGCAAGTGTACTTTGCCACTCATATCTGGTGTCTCTATAGCGTGCCTTTACAAAGAAAAAAAGTTTTTCAGTGTAAGCTAATTGCAGTTAGTGTCCTTAAAGCGGGTGTGAGGCCTTCAGCGTGTGCTCTGCCAACCTCAGCAAGTGTACTTTGCCACTCATATCTGGTGTCTCTATAGCGTGCCTTTACAAAGAAAAAAAGTTTTTCAGTGTAAGCTAATAGCAGTCAGTGTCCTTAAAGCGGGTGTCAGGCCTTCAGCGTGTGCTCTGCCAACCTCAGCAAGTGTACTTTGCCACTCATATCTAGTGTCTCTATAGCGTGCCTTTACAAAGAAAAAAAGTTTTTCAGTGTAAGCTAATAGCAGTCAGTGTCCTTAAAGTGGGTGTCAGGCCTTCAGCGTGTGCTCTGCCAACCTCTGCCAGTGTCTCTATAGCGTGCCTTTACAAAGAAAAAAAGTTTTTCAGTGTAAGCTAATAGCAGTCAGTGTCCTTAAAGTGGGTGTCAGGCCTTCAGCGTGTGCTCTGCCAACCTCAGCAAGTGTACTTTGCCACTCATATCTGGTGTCTCTATAGCGTGCCTTTACAAAGAAAAAAAGTTTTTCAGTGTAAGCTAATAGCAGTCAGTGTCCTTAAAGCGGGTTTCAGGCCTTCAGCGTGTGCTCTGCCAACCTCAGCAAGTGTACTTTGCCACTCATATCTGATGTCTCTATAGCGTGCCTTTACAAAGAAAAACAGTTTTTCAGTGTAAGCTAATAGCAGTCAGTGTCCTTAAAGCGGGTGTCAGGCCTTCAGCGTGTGCTCTGCCAACCTCAGCAAGTGTACTTTGCCACTTTTATCTGGTGTCTCTATAGCGTGCCTTTACAAAGAAAAAAAGTTTTTCAGTGTAAGCTAATAGCAGTCAGTGTCCTTAAAGCGGGTGTCAGGCCTTCAGCGTGTGCTCTGCCAACCTCAGCAAGTGTACTTTGCCACTCATATCTGGTGTCTCTATAGCGTGCCTTTACAAAGAAAAAAAGTTTTTCAGTGTAAGCTAATAGCAGTTAGTGTCCTTAAAGCGGATGTCAGGCCTTCAGCGTGTGCTCTGCCAACCTCAGCAAGTGTACTTTGCCACTCATATCTGGTGTCTCTATAGCGTGCCTTTACAAATAAAAAAAGTTTTTCAGTGTAAGCTAATAGCAGTCAGTGTCCTTAAAGCGGGTGTCAGGCCTTCAGCGTGTGCTCTGCCAACCTCTGCCAGTGTCTCTATAGCGTGCCTTTACAAAGAAAAAAAGTTTTTCAGTGTAAGCTAATAGCAGTCAGTGTCCTTAAAGCGGGTCTCAGGCCTTCAGCGTGTGCTCTGCCAACCTCAGCAAGTGTACTTTGCCACTCATATCTGGTGTCTCTATAGCGTGCCTTTACAAAGAAAAAAAGTTTTTCAGTGTAAGCTAATAGCAGTTAGTGTCCTTAAAGCGGGTGTCAGGCCTTCAGCGTGTGCTCTGCCAACCTCAGCAAGTGTACTTTGCCACTCATATCTGGTGTCTCTATAGCGTGCCTTTACAAAGAAAAAAAGTTTTTCAGTGTAAGCTAATAGCAGTCAGTGTCCTTAAAGCGGGTTTCAGGCCTTCAGCGTGTGCTCTGCCAACCTCAGCAAGTGTACTTTGCCACTCATATCTGGTGTCTCTATAGCGTGCCTTTACAAAGAAAAACAGTTTTTCAGTGTAAGCTAATAGCAGTCAGTGTCCTTAAAGCGGGTGTCAGGCCTTCAGCGTGTGCTCTGCCAACCTCTGCCAATGTCTCTATAGCGTGCCTTTACAAAGAAAAAAAGGTTTTCACTGTAAGCTAATAGCAGTCAGTGTCCTTAAAGCGGGTGTGAGGCCTTCAGCGTGTGCTCTGCCAACCTCAGCAAGTGTACTTTGCCACTCATATCTGGTGTCTCTATAGCGTGCCTTTACAAAGAAAAAAAGTTTTTCAGTGTAAGCTAATAGCAGTCAGTGTCCTTAAAGCGGGTGTCAGGCCTTCAGCGTGTGCTCTGCCATCCTCAGCAAGTGTACTTTGCCACTCATATCTGGTGTCTCTATAGCGTGCCTTTACAAATAAAAAAAGTTTTTCAGTGTAAGCTAATAGCAGTCAGTGTCCTTAAAGCGGGTGTCAGGCCTTCAGCGTGTGCTCTGCCAACCTCTGCCAGTGTCTCTATAGCGTGCCTTTACAAAGAAAAAAAGTTTTTCAGTGTAAGCTAATAGCAGTCAGTGTCCTTAAAGCGGGTCTCAGGCCTTCAGCGTGTGCTCTGCCAACCTCAGCAAGTGTACTTTGCCACTCATATCTGGTGTCTCTATAGCGTGCCTTTACAAAGAAAAAAAGTTTTTCAGTGTAAGCTAATAGCAGTTAGTGTCCTTAAAGCGGGTGTCAGGCCTTCAGCGTGTGCTCTGCCAACCTCAGCAAGTGTACTTTGCCACTCATATCTGGTGTCTCTATAGCGTGCCTTTACAAAGAAAAAAAGTTTTTCAGTGTAAGCTAATAGCAGTCAGTGTCCTTAAAGCGGGTTTCAGGCCTTCAGCGTGTGCTCTGCCAACCTCAGCAAGTGTACTTTGCCACTCATATCTGGTGTCTCTATAGCGTGCCTTTACAAAGAAAAACAGTTTTTCAGTGTAAGCTAATAGCAGTCAGTGTCCTTAAAGCGGGTGTCAGGCCTTCAGCGTGTGCTCTGCCAACCTCTGCCAATGTCTCTATAGCGTGCCTTTACAAAGAAAAAAAGGTTTTCACTGTAAGCTAATAGCAGTCAGTGTCCTTAAAGCGGGTGTGAGGCCTTCAGCGTGTGCTCTGCCAACCTCAGCAAGTGTACTTTGCCACTCATATCTGGTGTCTCTATAGCGTGCCTTTACAAAGAAAAAAAGTTTTTCAGTGTAAGCTAATAGCAGTCAGTGTCCTTAAAGCGGGTGTCAGGCCTTCAGCGTGTGCTCTGCCATCCTCAGCAAGTGTACTTTGCCACTCATATCTGGTGTCTCTATAGCGTGCCTTTACAAAGAAAAAAAGTTTTTCAGTGTAAGCTAATAGCAGTTAGTGTCCTTAAAGCGGATGTCAGGCCTTCAGCGTGTGCACTGCCAACCTCAGCAAGTGTACTTTGCCACTCATATCTGGTGTCTCTATAGCGTGCCTTTACAAAGAAAAAAAGTTTTTCAGTGTAAGCTAATAGCAGTTAGTGTCCTTAAAGCGGGTGTGAGGCCTTCAGCGTGTGCTCTGCCAACCTCAGCAAGTGTACTTTGCCACTCATATCTGGTGTCTCTATAGCGTGCCTTTACAAAGAAAAAAAGTTTTTCAGTGTAAGCTAATAGCAGTCAGTGTCCTTAAAGCGGGTGTCAGGCCTTCAGCGTGTGCTCTGCCAACCTCAGCAAGTGTACTTTGCCACTCATATCTGGTGTCTCTATAGCGTGCCTTTACAAAGAAAAAAAGTTTTTCAGTGTAAGCTAATAGCAGTCAGTGTCCTTAGAGCGGGTGTCAGGCCTTCAGAGTGTGCTCTGCCAACCTCTGCCAGTGTCTCTATAGCGTGCCTTTACAAAGAAAAAAAGTTTTTCAGTGTAAGCTAATAGCAGTCAGTGTCCTTAAAGCGGGTCTCAGGCCTTCAGCGTGTGCTCTGCCAACCTCAGCAAGTGTACTTTGCCACTCATATCTGGTGTCTCTATAGCGTGCCTTTACAAAGAAAAAAAGTTTTTCAGTGTAAGCTAATAGCAGTTAGTGTCCTTAAAGCGGGTGTCAGGCCTTCAGCGTGTGCTCTGCCAACCTCAGCAAGTGTACTTTGCCACTCATATCTGGTGTCTCTATAGCGTGCCTTTACAAAGAAAAAAAGTTTTTCAGTGTAAGCTAATAGCAGTCAGTGTCCTTAAAGCGGGTTTCAGGCCTTCAGCGTGTGCTCTGCCAACCTCAGCAAGTGTACTTTGCCACTCATATCTGGTGTCTCTATAGCGTGCCTTTACAAAGAAAAACAGTTTTTCAATGTAAGCTAATAGCAGTCAGTGTCCTTAAAGCGGGTGTCAGGCCTTCAGCGTGTGCTCTGCCATCCTCAGCAAGTGTACTTTGCCACTCATATCTGGTGTCTCTATAGCGTGCCTTTACAAAGAAAAAAAGTTTTTCAGTGTAAGCTAATAGCAGTTAGTGTCCTTAAAGCGGATGTCAGGCCTTCAGCGTGTGCTCTGCCAACCTCAGCAAGTGTACTTTGCCACTCATATCTGGTGTCTCTATAGCGTGCCTTTACAAAGAAAAAAAGTTTTTCAGTGTAAGCTAATAGCAGTCAGTGTCCTTAAAGTGGGTGTCAGGCCTTCAGCGTGTGCTCTGCCAACCTCTGCCAGTGTCTCTATAGCGTGCCTTTACAAAGAAAAAAAGTTTTTCAGTGTAAGCTAATAGCAGTCAGTGTCCTTAAAGTGGGTGTCAGGCCTTCAGCGTGTGCTCTGCCAACCTCAGCAAGTGTACTTTGCCACTCATATCTGGTGTCTCTATAGCGTGCCTTTACAAAGAAAAAAAGTTTTTCAGTGTAAGCTAATAGCAGTCAGTGTCCTTAAAGCGGGTTTCAGGCCTTCAGCGTGTGCTCTGCCAACCTCAGCAAGTGTACTTTGCCACTCATATCTGATGTCTCTATAGCGTGCCTTTACAAAGAAAAACAGTTTTTCAGTGTAAGCTAATAGCAGTCAGTGTCCTTAAAGCGGGTGTCAGGCCTTCAGCGTGTGCTCTGCCAACCTCAGCAAGTGTACTTTGCCACTTTTATCTGGTGTCTCTATAGCGTGCCTTTACAAAGAAAAAAAGTTTTTCAGTGTAAGCTAATAGCAGTCAGTGTCCTTAAAGCGGGTGTCAGGCCTTCAGCGTGTGCTCTGCCAACCTCAGCAAGTGTACTTTGCCACTCATATCTGGTGTCTCTATAGCGTGCCTTTACAAAGAAAAAAAGTTTTTCAGTGTAAGCTAATAGCAGTTAGTGTCCTTAAAGCGGATGTCAGGCCTTCAGCGTGTGCTCTGCCAACCTCAGCAAGTGTACTTTGCCACTCATATCTGGTGTCTCTATAGCGTGCCTTTACAAATAAAAAAAGTTTTTCAGTGTAAGCTAATAGCAGTCAGTGTCCTTAAAGCGGGTGTCAGGCCTTCAGCGTGTGCTCTGCCAACCTCTGCCAGTGTCTCTATAGCGTGCCTTTACAAAGAAAAAAAGTTTTTCAGTGTAAGCTAATAGCAGTCAGTGTCCTTAAAGCGGGTCTCAGGCCTTCAGCGTGTGCTCTGCCAACCTCAGCAAGTGTACTTTGCCACTCATATCTGGTGTCTCTATAGCGTGCCTTTACAAAGAAAAAAAGTTTTTCAGTGTAAGCTAATAGCAGTTAGTGTCCTTAAAGCGGGTGTCAGGCCTTCAGCGTGTGCTCTGCCAACCTCAGCAAGTGTACTTTGCCACTCATATCTGGTGTCTCTATAGCGTGCCTTTACAAAGAAAAAAAGTTTTTCAGTGTAAGCTAATAGCAGTCAGTGTCCTTAAAGCGGGTTTCAGGCCTTCAGCGTGTGCTCTGCCAACCTCAGCAAGTGTACTTTGCCACTCATATCTGGTGTCTCTATAGCGTGCCTTTACAAAGAAAAACAGTTTTTCAGTGTAAGCTAATAGCAGTCAGTGTCCTTAAAGCGGGTGTCAGGCCTTCAGCGTGTGCTCTGCCAACCTCTGCCAATGTCTCTATAGCGTGCCTTTACAAAGAAAAAAAGGTTTTCACTGTAAGCTAATAGCAGTCAGTGTCCTTAAAGCGGGTGTGAGGCCTTCAGCGTGTGCTCTGCCAACCTCAGCAAGTGTACTTTGCCACTCATATCTGGTGTCTCTATAGCGTGCCTTTACAAAGAAAAAAAGTTTTTCAGTGTAAGCTAATAGCAGTCAGTGTCCTTAAAGCGGGTGTCAGGCCTTCAGCGTGTGCTCTGCCATCCTCAGCAAGTGTACTTTGCCACTCATATCTGGTGTCTCTATAGCGTGCCTTTACAAATAAAAAAAGTTTTTCAGTGTAAGCTAATAGCAGTCAGTGTCCTTAAAGCGGGTGTCAGGCCTTCAGCGTGTGCTCTGCCAACCTCTGCCAGTGTCTCTATAGCGTGCCTTTACAAAGAAAAAAAGTTTTTCAGTGTAAGCTAATAGCAGTCAGTGTCCTTAAAGCGGGTCTCAGGCCTTCAGCGTGTGCTCTGCCAACCTCAGCAAGTGTACTTTGCCACTCATATCTGGTGTCTCTATAGCGTGCCTTTACAAAGAAAAAAAGTTTTTCAGTGTAAGCTAATAGCAGTTAGTGTCCTTAAAGCGGGTGTCAGGCCTTCAGCGTGTGCTCTGCCAACCTCAGCAAGTGTACTTTGCCACTCATATCTGGTGTCTCTATAGCGTGCCTTTACAAAGAAAAAAAGTTTTTCAGTGTAAGCTAATAGCAGTCAGTGTCCTTAAAGCGGGTTTCAGGCCTTCAGCGTGTGCTCTGCCAACCTCAGCAAGTGTACTTTGCCACTCATATCTGGTGTCTCTATAGCGTGCCTTTACAAAGAAAAACAGTTTTTCAGTGTAAGCTAATAGCAGTCAGTGTCCTTAAAGCGGGTGTCAGGCCTTCAGCGTGTGCTCTGCCAACCTCTGCCAATGTCTCTATAGCGTGCCTTTACAAAGAAAAAAAGGTTTTCACTGTAAGCTAATAGCAGTCAGTGTCCTTAAAGCGGGTGTGAGGCCTTCAGCGTGTGCTCTGCCAACCTCAGCAAGTGTACTTTGCCACTCATATCTGGTGTCTCTATAGCGTGCCTTTACAAAGAAAAAAAGTTTTTCAGTGTAAGCTAATAGCAGTCAGTGTCCTTAAAGCGGGTGTCAGGCCTTCAGCGTGTGCTCTGCCATCCTCAGCAAGTGTACTTTGCCACTCATATCTGGTGTCTCTATAGCGTGCCTTTACAAAGAAAAAAAGTTTTTCAGTGTAAGCTAATAGCAGTTAGTGTCCTTAAAGCGGATGTCAGGCCTTCAGCGTGTGCACTGCCAACCTCAGCAAGTGTACTTTGCCACTCATATCTGGTGTCTCTATAGCGTGCCTTTACAAAGAAAAAAAGTTTTTCAGTGTAAGCTAATAGCAGTTAGTGTCCTTAAAGCGGGTGTGAGGCCTTCAGCGTGTGCTCTGCCAACCTCAGCAAGTGTACTTTGCCACTCATATCTGGTGTCTCTATAGCGTGCCTTTACAAAGAAAAAAAGTTTTTCAGTGTAAGCTAATAGCAGTCAGTGTCCTTAAAGCGGGTGTCAGGCCTTCAGCGTGTGCTCTGCCAACCTCAGCAAGTGTACTTTGCCACTCATATCTGGTGTCTCTATAGCGTGCCTTTACAAAGAAAAAAAGTTTTTCAGTGTAAGCTAATAGCAGTCAGTGTCCTTAGAGCGGGTGTCAGGCCTTCAGAGTGTGCTCTGCCAACCTCTGCCAGTGTCTCTATAGCGTGCCTTTACAAAGAAAAAAAGTTTTTCAGTGTAAGCTAATAGCAGTCAGTGTCCTTAAAGCGGGTCTCAGGCCTTCAGCGTGTGCTCTGCCAACCTCAGCAAGTGTACTTTGCCACTCATATCTGGTGTCTCTATAGCGTGCCTTTACAAAGAAAAAAAGTTTTTCAGTGTAAGCTAATAGCAGTTAGTGTCCTTAAAGCGGGTGTCAGGCCTTCAGCGTGTGCTCTGCCAACCTCAGCAAGTGTACTTTGCCACTCATATCTGGTGTCTCTATAGCGTGCCTTTACAAAGAAAAAAAGTTTTTCAGTGTAAGCTAATAGCAGTCAGTGTCCTTAAAGCGGGTTTCAGGCCTTCAGCGTGTGCTCTGCCAACCTCAGCAAGTGTACTTTGCCACTCATATCTGGTGTCTCTATAGCGTGCCTTTACAAAGAAAAACAGTTTTTCAATGTAAGCTAATAGCAGTCAGTGTCCTTAAAGCGGGTGTCAGGCCTTCAGCGTGTGCTCTGCCATCCTCAGCAAGTGTACTTTGCCACTCATATCTGGTGTCTCTATAGCGTGCCTTTACAAAGAAAAAAAGTTTTTCAGTGTAAGCTAATAGCAGTTAGTGTCCTTAAAGCGGATGTCAGGCCTTCAGCGTGTGCTCTGCCAACCTCAGCAAGTGTACTTTGCCACTCATATCTGGTGTCTCTATAGCGTGCCTTTACAAAGAAAAAAAGTTTTTCAGTGTAAGCTAATAGCAGTTAGTGTCCTTAAAGCGGGTGTGAGGCCTTCAGCGTGTGCTCTGCCAACCTCAGCAAGTGTACTTTGCCACTCATATCGGGGGTCTCTATAGCGTGCCTTTACAAAGAAAAAAAGTTTTTCAGTGTAAGCTAATAGCAGTCAGTGTCCTTAAAGCGGGTGTCAGGCCTTCAGCGTGTGCTCTGCCAACCTCAGCAAGTGTACTTTGCCACTCATATCTGGTGTCTCTATAGCGTGCCTTTACAAAGAAAAAAAGTTTTTCAGTGTAAGCTAATAGCAGTTAGTGTCCTTAAAGCGGGTGTCAGGCCTTCAGCGTGTGCTCTGCCAACCTCAGCAAGTGTACTTTGCCACTCATATCTGGTGTCTCTATAGCGTGCCTTTACAAAGAAAAAAAGTTTTTCAGTGTAAGCTAATAGCAGTCAGTGTCCTTAAAGCGGGTTTCAGGCCTTCAGCGTGTGCTCTGCCAACCTCTGCCAGTGTACTTTGCCACTCATATCTGGTGTCTCTATAGCGTGCCTTTACAAAGAAAAAAAGTTTTTCAGTGTAAGCTAATAGCAGTCAGTGTCCTTAAAGCGGGTGTCAGGCCTTCAGCGTGTGCTCTGCCAACCTCAGCAAGTGTACTTTGACATTCATATCTGGTGTCTCTATAGCGTGCCTTTACAAAGAAAAACTGTTTTTCAGTGTAAGCTAATAGCAGTCAGTGTCCTTAAATCGGGTGTCAGGCCTTCAGCGTGTGCTCTGCCAACCTCTGCCAGTGTCTCTATAGCGTGCCTTTACAAAGAAAAAAAGTTTTTCAGTGTAAGCTAATAGCAGTCAGTGTCCTTAAAGCGGGTGTCAGGCCTTCAGCGTGTGCTCTGCCAACCTCTGCCAGTGTCTCTATAGCGTGCCTTTACAAAGAAAAAAAGTTTTTCAGTGTAAGCTAATAGCAGTCAGTGTCCTTAAAGCGGGTCTCAGGCCTTCAGCGTGTGCTCTGCCAACCTCAGCAAGTGTACTTTGCCACTCATATCTGGTGTCTCTATAGCGTGCCTTTACAAAGAAAAAAAGTTTTTCAGTGTAAGCTAATAGCAGTTAGTGTCCTTAAAGCGGGTGTCAGGCCTTCAGCGTGTGCTCTGCCAACCTCAGCAAGTGTACTTTGCCACTCATATCTGGTGTCTCTATAGCGTGCCTTTACAAAGAAAAAAAGTTTTTCAGTGTAAGCTAATAGCAGTCAGTGTCCTTAAAGCGGGTGTCAGGCCTTCAGCGTGTGCTCTGCCAACCTCTGCCAATGTCTCTATAGCGTGCCTTTACAAAGAAAAAAAGGTTTTCACTGTAAGCTAATAGCAGTCAGTGTCCTTAAAGCGGGTGTGAGGCCTTCAGCATGTGCTCTGCCAACCTCAGCAAGTGTACTTTGCCACTCATATCTGGTGTCTCTATAGCGTGCCTTTACAAAGAAAAAAAGTTTTTCAGTGTAAGCTAATAGCAGTCAGTGTCCTTAAAGCGGGTGTCAGGCCTTCAGCGTGTGCTCTGCCATCCTCAGCAAGTGTACTTTGCCACTCATATCTGGTGTCTCTATAGCGTGCCTTTACAAAGAAAAAAAGTTTTTCAGTGTAAGCTAATAGCAGTCAGTGTCCTTAAAGCGGGTGTCAGGCCTTCAGCGTGTGCTCTGCCAACCTCTGCCAGTGTCTCTATAGCGTGCCTTTACAAAGAAAAAAAGTTTTTCAGTGTAAGCTAATAGCAGTCAGTGTCCTTAAAGCGGGTGTCAGGCCTTCAGCGTGTGCTCTGCAAACCTCTGCCAGTGTCTCTATAGCGTGCCTTTACAAAGAAAAAAAGTTTTTCAGTGTAAGCTAATAGCAGTCAGTGTCCTTAAAGCGGGTGTCAGGCCTTCAGCGTGTGCTCTGCCAACCTCTGCCAGTGTCTCTATAGCGTGCCTTTACAAAGAAAAAAAGTTTTTCAGTGTAAGCTAATAGCAGTCAGTGTCCTTAAAGTGGGTGTCAGGCCTTCAGCGTGTGCTCTGCCAACCTCAGCAAGTGTACTTTGCCACTCATATCTGGTGTCTCTATAGCGTGCCTTTACAAAGAAAAAAAGTTTTTCAGTGTAAGCTAATAGCAGTTAGTGTCCTTAAAGCGGGTGTCAGGCCTTCAGCGTGTGCTCTGCCAACCTCAGCAAGTGTACTTTGCCACTCATATCTGGTGTCTCTATAGCGTGCCTTTACAAAGAAAAAAAGTTTTTCAGTGTAAGCTAATAGCAGTCAGTGTCCTTAAAGCGGGTGTGAGGCCTTCAGCATGTGCTCTGCCAACCTCAGCAAGTGTACTTTGCCACTCATATCTGGTGTCTCTATAGCGTGCCTTTACAAAGAAAAAAAGTTTTTCAGTGTAAGCTAATAGCAGTCAGTGTCCTTAAAGCGGGTGTCAGGCCTTCAGCGTGTGCTCTGCCATCCTCAGCAAGTGTACTTTGCCACTCATATCTGGTGTCTCTATAGCGTGCCTTTACAAAGAAAAAAAGTTTTTCAGTGTAAGCTAATAGCAGTCAGTGTCCTTAAATCGGGTGTCAGGCCTTCAGCGTGTGCTCTGCCAACCTCTGCCAGTGTCTCTATAGCGTGCCTTTACAAAGAAAAAAAGTTTTTCAGTGTAAGCTAATAGCAGTCAGTGTCCTTAAAGCGGGTGTCAGGCCTTCAGCGTGTGCTCTGCCAACCTCTGCCAGTGTCTGTATAGCGTGCCTTTACAAAGAAAAAAAGTTTTTCAGTGTAAGCTAATAGCAGTCAGTGTCCTTAAAGCGGGTGTCAGGCCTTCAGCGTGTGCTCTGCCAACCTCTGCCAGTGTCTCTATAGCGTGCCTTTACAAAGAAAAAAAGTTTTTCAGTGTAAGCTAATAGCAGTCAGTGTCCTTAAAGTGGGTGTCAGGCCTTCAGCGTGTGCTCTGCCAACCTCAGCAAGTGTACTTTGCCACTCATATCTGGTGTCTCTATAGCGTGCCTTTACAAAGAAAAAAAGTTTTTCAGTGTAAGCTAATAGCAGTTAGTGTCCTTAAAGCGGGTGTCAGGCCTTCAGCGTGTGCTCTGCCAACCTCAGCAAGTGTACTTTGCCACTCATATCTGGTGTCTCTATAGCGTGCCTTTACAAAGAAAAAAAGTTTTTCAGTGTAAGCTAATAGCAGTCAGTGTCCTTAAAGCGGGTTTCAGGCCTTCAGCGTGTGCTCTGCCAACCTCAGCAAGTGTACTTTGCCACTCATATCTGGTGTCTCTATAGCGTGCCTTTACAAAGAAAAACAGTTTTTCAGTGTAAGCTAATAGCAGTCAGTGTCCTTAAAGCGGGTGTCAGGCCTTCAGCGTGTGCTCTGCCAACCTCAGCAAGTGTACTTTGCCACTTTTATCTGGTGTCTCTATAGCGTGCCTTTACAAAGAAAAAAAGTTTTTCAGTGTAAGCTAATAGCAGTTAGTGTCCTTAAAGCGGGTGTCAGGCCTTCAGCGTGTGCTCTGCCAACCTCAGCAAGTGTACTTTGCCACTCATATCTGGTGTCTCTATAGCGTGCCTTTACAAAGAAAAAAAGTTTTTCAGTGTAAGCTAATAGCAGTCAGTGTCCTTAAAGCGGGTGTGAGGCCTTCAGCATGTGCTCTGCCAACCTCAGCAAGTGTACTTTGCCACTCATATCTGGTGTCTCTATAGCGTGCCTTTACAAAGAAAAAAAGTTTTTCAGTGTAAGCTAATAGCAGTCAGTGTCCTTAAAGCGGGTGTCAGGCCTTCAGCGTGTGCTCTGCCATCCTCAGCAAGTGTACTTTGCCACTCATATCTGGTGTCTCTATAGCGTGCCTTTACAAAGAAAAAAAGTTTTTCAGTGTAAGCTAATAGCAGTCAGTGTCCTTAAATCGGGTGTCAGGCCTTCAGAGTGTGCTCTGCCAACCTCTGCCAGTGTCTCTATAGCGTGCCTTTACAAAGAAAAAAAGTTTTTCAGTGTAAGCTAATAGCAGTCAGTGTCCTTAAAGCGGGTGTCAGGCCTTCAGCGTGTGCTCTGCCAACCTCTGCCAGTGTCTGTATAGCGTGCCTTTACAAAGAAAAAAAGTTTTTCAGTGTAAGCTAATAGCAGTCAGTGTCCTTAAAGCGGGTGTCAGGCCTTCAGCGTGTGCTCTGCCAACCTCTGCCAGTGTCTCTATAGCGTGCCTTTACAAAGAAAAAAAGTTTTTCAGTGTAAGCTAATAGCAGTCAGTGTCCTTAAAGTGGGTGTCAGGCCTTCAGCGTGTGCTCTGCCAACCTCAGCAAGTGTACTTTGCCACTCATATCTGGTGTCTCTATAGCGTGCCTTTACAAAGAAAAAAAGTTTTTCAGTGTAAGCTAATAGCAGTTAGTGTCCTTAAAGCGGGTGTCAGGCCTTCAGCGTGTGCTCTGCCAACCTCAGCAAGTGTACTTTGCCACTCATATCTGGTGTCTCTATAGCGTGCCTTTACAAAGAAAAAAAGTTTTTCAGTGTAAGCTAATAGCAGTCAGTGTCCTTAAAGCGGGTTTCAGGCCTTCAGCGTGTGCTCTGCCAACCTCAGCAAGTGTACTTTGCCACTCATATCTGGTGTCTCTATAGCGTGCCTTTACAAAGAAAAACAGTTTTTCAGTGTAAGCTAATAGCAGTCAGTGTCCTTAAAGCGGGTGTCAGGCCTTCAGCGTGTGCTCTGCCAACCTCAGCAAGTGTACTTTGCCACTTTTATCTGGTGTCTCTATAGCGTGCCTTTACAAAGAAAAAAAGTTTTTCAGTGTAAGCTAATAGCAGTCAGTGTCCTTAAAGCGGGTGTCAGGCCTTCAGCGTGTGCTCTGCCAACCTCAGCAAGTGTACTTTGCCACTCATATCTGGTGTCTCTATAGCGTGCCTTTACAAAGAAAAAAAGTTTTTCAGTGTAAGCTAATAGCAGTTAGTGTCCTTAAAGCGGATGTCAGGCCTTCAGCGTGTGCTCTGCCAACCTCAGCAAGTGTACTTTGCCACTCATATCTGGTGTCTCTATAGCGTGCCTTTACAAAGAAAAAAAGTTTTTCAGTGTAAGCTAATAGCAGTCAGTGTCCTTAAAGCGGGTGTCAGGCCTTCAGCGTGTGCTCTGCCAACCTCTGCCAGTGTCTCTATAGCGTGCCTTTACAAAGAAAAAAAGTTTTTCAGTGTAAGCTAATAGCAGTTAGTGTCCTTAAAGCGGGTGTCAGGCCTTCAGCGTGTGCTCTGCCAACCTCAGCAAGTGTACTTTGCCACTCATATCTGGTGTCTCTATAGCGTGCCTTTACAAAGAAAAAAAGTTTTTCAGTGTAAGCTAATAGCAGTCAGTGTCCTTAAAGCGGGTTTCAGGCCTTCAGCGTGTGCTCTGCCAACCTCAGCAAGTGTACTTTGCCACTCATATCTGGTGTCTCTATAGCGTGCCTTTACAAAGAAAAACAGTTTTTCAGTGTAAGCTAATAGCAGTCAGTGTCCTTAAAGCGGGTGTCAGGCCTTCAGCGTGTGCTCTGCCAACCTCTGCCAATGTCTCTATAGCGTGCCTTTACAAAGAAAAAAAGGTTTTCACTGTAAGCTAATAGCAGTCAGTGTCCTTAAAGCGGGTGTGAGGCCTTCAGCGTGTGCTCTGCCAACCTCAGCAAGTGTACTTTGCCACTCATATCTGGTGTCTCTATAGCGTGCCTTTACAAAGAAAAAAAGTTTTTCAGTGTAAGCTAATAGCAGTCAGTGTCCTTAAAGCGGGTGTCAGGCCTTCAGCGTGTGCTCTGCCATCCTCAGCAAGTGTACTTTGCCACTCATATCTGGTGTCTCTATAGCGTGCCTTTACAAAGAAAAAAAGTTTTTCAGTGTAAGCTAATAGCAGTTAGTGTCCTTAAAGCGGATGTCAGGCCTTCAGCGTGTGCTCTGCCAACCTCAGCAAGTGTACTTTGCCACTCATATCTGGTGTCTCTATAGCGTGCCTTTACAAAGAAAAAAAGTTTTTCAGTGTAAGCTAATAGCAGTTAGTGTCCTTAAAGCGGGTGTGAGGCCTTCAGCGTGTGCTCTGCCAACCTCAGCAAGTGTACTTTGCCACTCATATCTGGTGTCTCTATAGCGTGCCTTTACAAAGAAAAACTGTTTTTCAGTGTAAGCTAATAGCAGTCAGTGTCCTTAAAGCGGGTGTCAGGCCTTCAGCGTGTGCTCTGCCAACCTCTGCCAATGTCTCTATAGCGTGCCTTTACAAAGAAAAAAAGGTTTTCACTGTAAGCTAATAGCAGTCAGTGTCCTTAAAGCGGGTGTGAGGCCTTCAGCGTGTGCTCTGCCAACCTCAGCAAGTGTACTTTGCCACTCATATCTGGTGTCTCTATAGCATGCCTTTACAAAGAAAAAAAGTTTTTCAGTGTAAGCTAATAGCAGTCAGTGTCCTTAAAGCGGGTGTCAGGCCTTCAGCGTGTGCTCTGCCAACCTCAGCAAGTGTACTTTGCCACTCATATCTGGTGTCTCTATAGCGTGCCTTTACAAAGAAAAAAAGTTTTTCAGTGTAAGCTAATAGCAGTCAGTGTCCTTAAAGCGGGTGTCAGGCCTTCAGCGTGTGCTCTGCCAACCTCTGCCAGTGTACTTTGCCACTCATATCTGGTGTCTCTATAGCGTGCCTTTACAAAGAAAAAAAGTTTTTCAGTGTAAGCTAATAGCAGTCAGTGTCCTTAAAGCGGGTGTCAGGCCTTCAGCGTGTGCTCTGCCAACCTCAGCAAGTGTACTTTGACATTCATATCTGGTGTCTCTATAGCGTGCCTTTACAAAGAAAAACTGTTTTTCAGTGTAAGCTAATAGCAGTCAGTGTCCTTAAATCGGGTGTCAGGCCTTCAGCGTGTGCTCTGCCAACCTCTGCCAGTGTCTCTATAGCGTGCCTTTACAAAGAAAAAAAGTTTTTCAGTGTAAGCTAATAGCAGTCAGTGTCCTTAAAGCGGGTGTCAGGCCTTCAGCGTGTGCTCTGCCAACCTCTGCCAGTGTCTCTATAGCGTGCCTTTACAAAGAAAAAAAGTTTTTCAGTGTAAGCTAATAGCAGTCAGTGTCCTTAAAGCGGGTCTCAGGCCTTCAGCGTGTGCTCTGCCAACCTCAGCAAGTGTACTTTGCCACTCATATCTGGTGTCTCTATAGCGTGCCTTTACAAAGAAAAAAAGTTTTTCAGTGTAAGCTAATAGCAGTTAGTGTCCTTAAAGCGGGTGTCAGGCCTTCAGCGTGTGCTCTGCCAACCTCAGCAAGTGTACTTTGCCACTCATATCTGGTGTCTCTATAGCGTGCCTTTACAAAGAAAAAAAGTTTTTCAGTGTAAGCTAATAGCAGTCAGTGTCCTTAAAGCGGGTTTCAGGCCTTCAGCGTGTGCTCTGCCAACCTCAGCAAGTGTACTTTGCCACTCATATCTGGTGTCTCTATAGCGTGCCTTTACAAAGAAAAAAAGTTTTTCAGTGTAAGCTAATAGCAGTCAGTGTCCTTAAAGCGGGTGTCAGGCCTTCAGCGTGTGCTCTGCCAACCTCTGCCAATGTCTCTATAGCGTGCCTTTACAAAGAAAAAAAGGTTTTCACTGTAAGCTAATAGCAGTCAGTGTCCTTAAAGCGGGTGTGAGGCCTTCAGCGTGTGCTCTGCCAACCTCAGCAAGTGTACTTTGCCACTCATATCTGGTGTCTCTATAGCGTGCCTTTACAAAGAAAAAAAGTTTTTCAGTGTAAGCTAATAGCAGTCAGTGTCCTTAAAGCGGGTGTCAGGCCTTCAGCGTGTGCTCTGCCATCCTCAGCAAGTGTACTTTGCCACTCATATCTGGTGTCTCTATAGCGTGCCTTTACAAAGAAAAAAAGTTTTTCAGTGTAAGCTAATAGCAGTTAGTGTCCTTAAAGCGGATGTCAGGCCTTCAGCGTGTGCTCTGCCAACCTCAGCAAGTGTACTTTGCCACTCATATCTGGTGTCTCTATAGCGTGCCTTTACAAAGAAAAAAAGTTTTTCAGTGTAAGCTAATAGCAGTTAGTGTCCTTAAAGCGGGTCTGAGGCCTTCAGCGTGTGCTCTGCCAACCTCAGCAAGTGTACTTTGCCACTCATATCTGGTGTCTCTATAGCGTGCCTTTACAAAGAAAAAAAGTTTTTCAGTGTAAGCTAATAGCAGTCAGTGTCCTTAAAGCGGGTGTCAGGCCTTCAGCGTGTGCTCTGCCAACCTCTGCCAGTGTCTCTATAGCGTGCCTTTACAAAGAAAAAAAATGTTTATCAGTGTAAGCTAATAGCAGTCAGTGTCCTTAAAGCGGGTCTCAGGCCTTCAGCGTGTGCTCTGCCAACCTCAGCAAGTGTACTTTGCCACTCATATCTGGTGTCTCTATAGCGTGCCTTTACAAAGAAAAAAAGTTTTTCAGTGTAAGCTAATAGCAGTTAGTGTCCTTAAAGCGGGTGTCAGGCCTTCAGCGTGTGCTCTGCCAACCTCAGCAAGTGTACTTTGCCACTCATATCTGGTGTCTCTATAGCGTGCCTTTACAAAGAAAAAAAGTTTTTCAGTGTAAGCTAATAGCAGTCAGTGTCCTTAAAGCGGGTTTCAGGCCTTCAGCGTGTGCTCTGCCAACCTCAGCAAGTGTACTTTGCCACTCATATCTGGTGTCTCTATAGCGTGCCTTTACAAAGAAAAACAGTTTTTCAGTGTAAGCTAATAGCAGTCAGTGTCCTTAAAGCGGGTGTCAGGCCTTCAGCGTGTGCTCTGCCAACCTCTGCCAATGTCTCTATAGCGTGCCTTTACAAAGAAAAAAAGGTTTTCACTGTAAGCTAATAGCAGTCAGTGTCCTTAAAGCGGGTGTGAGGCCTTCAGCGTGTGCTCTGCCAACCTCAGCAAGTGTACTTTGCCACTCATATCTGGTGTCTCTATAGCGTGCCTTTACAAAGAAAAAAAGTTTTTCAGTGTAAGCTAATAGCAGTCAGTGTCCTTAAAGCGGGTGTCAGGCCTTCAGCGTGTGCTCTGCCATCCTCAGCAAGTGTACTTTGCCACTCATATCTGGTGTCTCTATAGCGTGCCTTTACAAAGAAAAAAAGTTTTTCAGTGTAAGCTAATAGCAGTTAGTGTCCTTAAAGCGGATGTCAGGCCTTCAGCGTGTGCTCTGCCAACCTCAGCAAGTGTACTTTGCCACTCATATCTGGTGTCTCTATAGCGTGCCTTTACAAAGAAAAAAAGTTTTTCAGTGTAAGCTAATAGCAGTTAGTGTCCTTAAAGCGGGTCTGAGGCCTTCAGCATGTGCTCTGCCAACCTCAGCAAGTGTACTTTGCCACTCATATCTGGTGTCTCTATAGCGTGCCTTTACAAAGAAAAAAAGTTTTTCAGTGTAAGCTAATAGCAGTCAGTGTCCTTAAAGCGGGTGTCAGGCCTTCAGCGTGTGCTCTGCCAACCTCAGCAAGTGTACTTTGCCACTCATATCTGGTGTCTCTATAGCGTGCCTTTACAAAGAAAAAAAGGTTTTCACTGTAAGCTAATAGCAGTCAGTGTCCTTAAAGCGGGTGTGAGGCCTTCAGCGTGTGCTCTGCCAACCTCAGCAAGTGTACTTTGCCACTCATATCTGGTGTCTCTATAGCGTGCCTTTACAAAGAAAAAAAGTTTTTCAGTGTAAGCTAATAGCAGTCAGTGTCCTTAAAGCGGGTGTCAGGCCTTCAGCGTGTGCTCTGCCATCCTCAGCAAGTGTACTTTGCCACTCATATCTGGTGTCTCTATAGCGTGCCTTTACAAAGAAAAAAAGTTTTTCAGTGTAAGCTAATAGCAGTTAGTGTCCTTAAAGCGGATGTCAGGCCTTCAGCGTGTGCTCTGCCAACCTCAGCAAGTGTACTTTGCCACTCATATCTGGTGTCTCTATAGCGTGCCTTTACAAAGAAAAAAAGTTTTTCAGTGTAAGCTAATAGCAGTTAGTGTCCTTAAAGCGGGTCTGAGGCCTTCAGCGTGTGCTCTGCCAACCTCAGCAAGTGTACTTTGCCACTCATATCTGGTGTCTCTATAGCGTGCCTTTACAAAGAAAAAAAAGTTTTTCAGTGTAAGCTAATAGCAGTCAGTGTCCTTAAAGCGGGTGTCAGGCCTTCAGCGTGTGCTCTGCCAACCTCTGCCAGTGTCTCTATAGCGTGCCTTTACAAAGAAAAAAAGTTTTTCAGTGTAAGCTAATAGCAGTCAGTGTCCTTAAAGCGGGTCTCAGGCCTTCAGCGTGTGCTCTGCCAACCTCAGCAAGTGTACTTTGCCACTCATATCTGGTGTCTCTATAGCGTGCCTTTACAAAGAAAAAAAGTTTTTCAGTGTAAGCTAATAGCAGTTAGTGTCCTTAAAGCGGGTGTCAGGCCTTCAGCGTGTGCTCTGCCAACCTCAGCAAGTGTACTTTGCCACTCATATCTGGTGTCTCTATAGCGTGCCTTTACAAAGAAAAAAAGTTTTTCAGTGTAAGCTAATAGCAGTCAGTGTCCTTAAAGCGGGTTTCAGGCCTTCAGCGTGTGCTCTGCCAACCTCAGCAAGTGTACTTTGCCACTCATATCTGGTGTCTCTATAGCGTGCCTTTACAAAGAAAAACAGTTTTTCAGTGTAAGCTAATAGCAGTCAGTGTCCTTAAAGCGGGTGTCAGGCCTTCAGCGTGTGCTCTGCCAACCTCTGCCAATGTCTCTATAGCGTGCCTTTACAAAGAAAAAAAGGTTTTCACTGTAAGCTAATAGCAGTCAGTGTCCTTAAAGCGGGTGTGAGGCCTTCAGCGTGTGCTCTGCCAACCTCAGCAAGTGTACTTTGCCACTCATATCTGGTGTCTCTATAGCGTGCCTTTACAAAGAAAAAAAGTTTTTCAGTGTAAGCTAATAGCAGTCAGTGTCCTTAAAGCGGGTGTCAGGCCTTCAGCGTGTGCTCTGCCATCCTCAGCAAGTGTACTTTGCCACTCATATCTGGTGTCTCTATAGCGTGCCTTTACAAAGAAAAAAAGTTTTTCAGTGTAAGCTAATAGCAGTCAGTGTCCTTAAAGCGGGTGTCAGGCCTTCAGCGTGTGCTCTGCCAACCTCAGCAAGTGTACTTTGCCACTCATATCTGGTGTCTCTATAGCGTGCCTTTACAAAGAAAAAAAGTTTTTCAGTGTAAGCTAATAGCAGTCAGTGTCCTTAAAGCGGGTGTCAGGCCTTCAGCGTGTGCTCTGCCAACCTCAGCAAGTGTACTTTGCCACTCATATCTGGTGTCTCTATAGCGTGCCTTTACAAAGAAAAAAAGTTTTTCAGTGTAAGCTAATAGCAGTCAGTGTCCTTAAAGCGGGTTTAAGGCCTTCAGCGTGTGCTCTGCCAACCTCAGCAAGTGTACTTTGCCACTCATATCTGGTGTCTCTATAGCGTGCCTTTACAAAGAAAAACTGTTTTTCAGTGTAAGCTAATAGCAGTCAGTGTCCTTAAAGCGGGTGTCAGGCCTTCAGCGTGTGCTCTGCCAACGTCTCTATAGCGTGCCTTTACAAAGAAAAAAAGGTTTTCACTGTAAGCTAATAGCAGTCAGTGTCCTTAAAGCGGGTGTGAGGCCTTCAACGTGTGCTCTGCCAACCTCAGCAAGTGTACTTTGCCACTCATATCTGGTGTCTCTATAGCGTGCCTTTACAAAGAAAAAAAGTTTTTCAGTGTAAGCTAATAGCAGTCAGTGTCCTTAAAGCGGGTGTCAGGCCTTCAGCGTGTGCTCTGCCAACCTCAGCAAGTGTACTTTGCCACTCATATCTGGTGTCTCTATAGCGTGCCTTTACAAAGAAAAAAAGTTTTTCAGTGTAAGCTAATAGCAGTCAGTGTCCTTAAAGATGGTGTCAGGCCTTCAGCGTGTGCTCTGCCAACCTCTGCCAGTGTACTTTGCCACTCATATCTGGTGTCTCTATAGCGTGCCTTTACAAAGAAAAAAAGTTTTTCAGCGTAAGCTAATAGCAGTCAGTGTCCTTAAAGCGGGTGTCAGGCCTTCAGCGTGTGCTCTGCCAACCTCAGCAAGTGTACTTTGACATTCATATCTGGTGTCTCTATAGCGTGCCTTTACAAAGAAAAACTGTTTTTCAGTGTAAGCTAATAGCAGTCAGTGTCCTTAAATCGGGTGTCAGGGCTTCAGCGTGTGCTCTGCCAACCTCTGCCAGTGTCTCTATAGCGTGCCTTTACAAAGAAAAAAAGTTTTTCAGTGTAAGCTAATAGCAGTCAGTGTCCTTAAAGCGGGTGTCAGGCCTTCAGCGTGTGCTCTGCCAACCTCTGCCAGTGTCTCTATAGCGTGCCTTTACAAAGAAAAAAAGTTTTTCAGTGTAAGCTAATAGCAGTCAGTGTCCTTAAAGCGGGTGTCAGGCCTTCAGCGTGTGCTCTGCCAACCTCAGCAAGTGTACTTTGCCACTCATATCTGGTGTCTCTATAGCGTGCCTGTACAAAGAAAAAAAGTTTTTCAGTGTAAGCTAATAGCAGTCAGTGTCCTTAAAGCGGGTGTCAGGCCTTCAGCGTGTGCTCTGCCAACCTCAGCAAGTGTACTTTGCCACTCATATCTGGTGTCTCTATAGCGTGCCTTTACAAAGAAAAAAAGTTTTTCAGTGTAAGCTAATAGCAGTCAGTGTCCTTAAAGCGGGTGTCAGGCCTTCAGCGTGTGCTCTGCCAACCTCTGCCAGTGTACTTTGCCACTCATATCTGGTGTCTTTATAGCGTGCCTTTACAAAGAAAAAAAGTTTTTCAGTGTAAGCTAATAGCAGTCAGTGTCCTTAAAGCGGGTGTCAGGCCTTCAGCGTGTGCTCTGCCAACCTCAGCAAGTGTACTTTGACATTCATATCTGGTGTCTCTATAGCGTGCCTTTACAAAGAAAAACTGTTTTTCAGTGTAAGCTAATAGCAGTCAGTGTCCTTAAATCGGGTGTCAGGCCTTCAGCGTGTGCTCTGCCAACCTCTGCCAGTGTCTCTATAGCGTGCCTTTACAAAGAAAAAAAGTTTTTCAGTGTAAGCTAATAGCAGTCAGTGTCCTTAAAGCGGGTGTCAGGCCTTCAGCGTGTGCTCTGCCAACCTCTGCCAGTGTCTCTATAGCGTGCCTTTACAAAGAAAAAAAGTTTTTCAGTGTAAGCTAATAGCAGTCAGTGTCCTTAAAGTGGGTGTCAGGCCTTCAGCGTGTGCTCTGCCAACCTCAGCAAGTGTACTTTGCCACTCATATCTGGTGTCTCTATAGCGTGCCTTTACAAAGAAAAAAAGTTTTTCAGTGTAAGCTAATAGCAGTTAGTGTCCTTAAAGCGGGTGTCAGGCCTTCAGCGTGTGCTCTGCCAACCTCAGCAAGTGTACTTTGCCACTCATATCTGGTGTCTCTATAGCGTGCCTTTACAAAGAAAAAAAGTTTTTCAGTGTAAGCTAATAGCAGTCAGTGTCCTTAAAGCGGGTTTCAGGCCTTCAGCGTGTGCTCTGCCAACCTCAGCAAGTGTACTTTGCCACTCATATCTGGTGTCTCTATAGCGTGCCTTTACAAAGAAAAACAGTTTTTCAGTGTAAGCTAATAGCAGTCAGTGTCCTTAAAGCGGGTGTCAGGCCTTCAGCGTGTGCTCTGCCAACCTCAGCAAGTGTACTTTGCCACTTTTATCTGGTGTCTCTATAGCGTGCCTTTACAAAGAAAAAAAGTTTTTCAGTGTAAGCTAATAGCAGTCAGTGTCCTTAAAGCGGGTGTCAGGCCTTCAGCGTGTGCTCTGCCAACCTCAGCAAGTGTACTTTGCTACTCATATCTGGTGTCTCTATAGCGTGCCTTTACAAAGAAAAAAAGTTTTTCAGTGTAAGCTAATAGCAGTTAGTGTCCTTAAAGCGGATGTCAGGCCTTCAGCGTGTGCTCTGCCAACCTCAGCAAGTGTACTTTGCCACTCATATCTGGTGTCTCTATAGCGTGCCTTTACAAAGAAAAAAAGTTTTTCAGCGTAAGCTAATAGCAGTCAGTGTCCTTAAAGCGGGTGTCAGGCCTTCAGCGTGTGCTCTGCCAACCTCAGCAAGTGTACTTTGACATTCATATCTGGTGTCTCTATAGCGTGCCTTTACAAAGAAAAACTGTTTTTCAGTGTAAGCTAATAAGAGTCAGTGTCCTTAAAGCGGGTGTCAGGCCTTCAGCGTGTGCTCTGCCAACCTCAGCAAGTGTACTTTGCCACTCATATCTGGTGTCTCTATAGCGTGCCTTTACAAAGAAAAAAAGTTTTTCAGCGTAAGCTAATAGCAGTCAGTGTCCTTAAAGCGGGTGTCAGGCCTTCAGCGTGTGCTCTGCCAACCTCAGCAAGTGTACTTTGACATTCATATCTGGTGTCTCTATAGCGTGCCTTTACAAAGAAAAACTGTTTTTCAGTGTAAGCTAATAAGAGTCAGTGTCCTTAAAGCGGGTGTCAGGCCTTCAGCGTGTGCTCTGCCAACCTCTGCCAATGTCTCTATAGCGTGCCTTTACAAAGAAAAAAAGGTTTTCACTGTAAGCTAATAGCAGTCAGTGTCCTTAAAGCGGGTGTGAGGCCTTCAGCATGTGCTCTGCCAACCTCAGCAAGTGTACTTTGCCACTCATATCTGGTGTCTCTATAGCGTGCCTTTACAAAGAAAAAAAGTTTTTCAGTGTAAGCTAATAGCAGTCAGTGTCCTTAAAGCGGGTGTCAGGCCTTCAGCGTGTGCTCTGCCATCCTCAGCAAGTGTACTTTGCCACTCATATCTGGTGTCTCTATAGCGTGCCTTTACAAAGAAAAAAAGTTTTTCAGTGTAAGCTAATAGCAGTCAGTGTCCTTAAATCGGGTGTCAGGCCTTCAGCGTGTGCTCTGCCAACCTCTGCCAGTGTCTCTATAGCGTGCCTTTACAAAGAAAAAAAGTTTTTCAGTGTAAGCTAATAGCAGTCAGTGTCCTTAAAGCGGGTGTCAGGCCTTCAGCGTGTGCTCTGCCAACCTCTGCCAGTGTCTCTATAGCGTGCCTTTACAAAGAAAAAAAGTTTTTCAGTGTAAGCTAATAGCAGTCAGTGTCCTTAAAGCGGGTGTGAGGCCTTCAGCGTGTGCTCTGCCAACCTCAGCAAGTGTACTTTGACATTCATATCTGGTGTCTCTATAGCGTGCCTTTACAAAGAAAAACTGTTTTTCAGTGTAAGCTAATAGCAGTCAGTGTCCTTAAATCGGGTGTCAGGCCTTCAGCGTGTGCTCTGCCAACCTCTGCCAGTGTCTCTATAGCGTGCCTTTACAAAGAAAAAAAGTTTTTCAGTGTAAGCTAATAGCAGTCAGTGTCCTTAAAGCGGGTGTCAGGCCTTCAGCGTGTGCTCTGCCAACCTCTGCCAGTGTCTCTATAGCGTGCCTTTACAAAGAAAAAAAGTTTTTCAGTGTAAGCTAATAGCAGTCAGTGTCCTTAAAGCGGGTGTCAGGCCTTCAGCGTGTGCTCTGCCAACCTCTGCCAGTGTCTCTATAGCGTGCCTTTACAAAGAAAAAAAGTTTTTCAGTGTAAGCTAATAGCAGTCAGTGTCCTTAAAGTGGGTGTCAGGCCTTCAGCGTGTGCTCTGCCAACCTCAGCAAGTGTACTTTGCCACTCATATCTGGTGTCTCTATAGCGTGCCTTTACAAAGAAAAAAAGTTTTTCAGTGTAAGCTAATAGCAGTTAGTGTCCTTAAAGCGGGTGTCAGGCCTTCAGCGTGTGCTCTGCCAACCTCAGCAAGTGTACTTTGCCACTCATATCTGGTGTCTCTATAGCGTGCCTTTACAAAGAAAAAAAGTTTTTCAGTGTAAGCTAATAGCAGTCAGTGTCCTTAAAGCGGGTTTCAGGCCTTCAGCGTGTGCTCTGCCAACCTCAGCAAGTGTACTTTGCCACTCATATCTGGTGTCTCTATAGCGTGCCTTTACAAAGAAAAAAAGTTTTTCAGTGTAAGCTAATAGCAGTTAGTGTCCTTAAAGCGGATGTCAGGCCTTCAGCGTGTGCTCTGCCAACCTCAGCAAGTGTACTTTGCCACTCATATCTGGTGTCTCTATAGCGTGCCTTTACAAAGAAAAAAAGTTTTTCAGTGTAAGCTAATAGCAGTCAGTGTCCTTAAAGCGGGTGTCAGGCCTTCAGCGTGTGCTCTGCCAACCTCTGCCAGTGTCTCTATAGCGTGCCTTTACAAAGAAAAAAAGTTTTTCAGTGTAAGCTAATAGCAGTCAGTGTCCTTAAAGCGGGTCTCAGGCCTTCAGCGTGTGCTCTGCCAACCTCAGCAAGTGTACTTTGCCACTCATATCTGGTGTCTCTATAGCGTGCCTTTACAAAGAAAAAAAGTTTTTCAGTGTAAGCTAATAGCAGTTAGTGTCCTTAAAGCGGGTGTCAGGCCTTCAGCGTGTGCTCTGCCAACCTCAGCAAGTGTACTTTGCCACTCATATCTGGTGTCTCTATAGCGTGCCTTTACAAAGAAAAAAAGTTTTTCAGTGTAAGCTAATAGCAGTCAGTGTCCTTAAAGCGGGTGTCAGGCCTTCAGCGTGTGCTCTGCCAACCTCAGCAAGTGTACTTTGACATTCATATCTGGTGTCTCTATAGCGTGCCTTTACAAAGAAAAACTGTTTTTCAGTGTAAGCTAATAGCAGTCAGTGTCCTTAAATCGGGTGTCAGGGCTTCAGCGTGTGCTCTGCCAACCTCTGCCAGTGTCTCTATAGCGTGCCTTTACAAAGAAAAAAAGTTTTTCAGTGTAAGCTAATAGCAGTCAGTGTCCTTAAAGCGGGTGTCAGGCCTTCAGCGTGTGCTCTGCCAACCTCAGCAAGTGTACTTTGCCACTCATATCTGGTGTCTCTATAGCGTGCCTTTACAAAGAAAAAAAGTTTTTCAGTGTAAGCTAATAGCAGTCAGTGTCCTTAAAGCGGGTGTCAGGCCTTCAGCGTGTGCTCTGCCAACCTCTGCCAATGTCTCTATAGCGTGCCTTTACAAAGAAAAAAAGGTTTTCACTGTAAGCTAATAGCAGTCAGTGTCCTTAAAGCGGGTGTGAGGCCTTCAGCATGTGCTCTGCCAACCTCAGCAAGTGTACTTTGCCACTCATATCTGGTGTCTCTATAGCGTGCCTTTACAAAGAAAAAAAGTTTTTCAGTGTAAGCTAATAGCAGTCAGTGTCCTTAAAGCGGGTGTCAGGCCTTCAGCGTGTGCTCTGCCATCCTCAGCAAGTGTACTTTGCCACTCATATCTGGTGTCTCTATAGCGTGCCTTTACAAAGAAAAAAAGTTTTTCAGTGTAAGCTAATAGCAGTCAGTGTCCTTAAAGCGGGTTTCAGGCCTTCAGCGTGTGCTCTGCCAACCTCAGCAAGTGTACTTTGCCACTCATATCTGGTGTCTCTATAGCGTGCCTTTACAAAGAAAAACAGTTTTTCAGTGTAAGCTAATAGCAGTCAGTGTCCTTAAAGCGGGTGTCAGGCCTTCAGCGTGTGCTCTGCCAACCTCAGCAAGTGTACTTTGCCACTTTTATCTGGTGTCTCTATAGCGTGCCTTTACAAAGAAAAAAAGGTTTTCACTGTAAGCTAATAGCAGTCAGTGTCCTTAAAGCGGGTGTCAGGCCTTCAGCGTGTGCTCTGCCAACCTCAGCAAGTGTACTTTGCCACTCATATCTGGTGTCTCTATAGCGTGCCTGTACAAAGAAAAAAAGTTTTTCAGTGTAAGCTAATAGCAGTCAGTGTCCTTAAAGCGGGTGTCAGGCCTTCAGCGTGTGCTCTGCCAACCTCAGCAAGTGTACTTTGCCACTCATATCTGGTGTCTCTATAGCGTGCCTTTACAAAGAAAAAAAGTTTTTCAGTGTAAGCTAATAGCAGTCAGTGTCCTTAAAGCGGGTGTCAGGCCTTCAGCGTGTGCTCTGCCAACCTCTGCCAGTGTACTTTGCCACTCATATCTGGTGTCTTTATAGCGTGCCTTTACAAAGAAAAAAAGTTTTTCAGTGTAAGCTAATAGCAGTCAGTGTCCTTAAAGCGGGTGTCAGGCCTGCAGCGTGTGCTCTGCCAACCTCAGCAAGTGTACTTTGACATTCATATCTGGTGTCTCTATAGCGTGCCTTTACAAAGAAAAACTGTTTTTCAGTGTAAGCTAATAGCAGTCAGTGTCCTTAAATCGGGTGTCAGGCCTTCAGCGTGTGCTCTGCCAACCTCTGCCAGTGTCTCTATAGCGTGCCTTTACAAAGAAAAAAAGTTTTTCAGTGTAAGCTAATAGCAGTCAGTGTCCTTAAAGCGGGTGTCAGGCCTTCAGCGTGTGCTCTGCCAACCTCTGCCAGTGTCTCTATAGCGTGCCTTTACAAAGAAAAAAAGTTTTTCAGTGTAAGCTAATAGCAGTCAGTGTCCTTAAAGTGGGTGTCAGGCCTTCAGCGTGTGCTCTGCCAACCTCAGCAAGTGTACTTTGCCACTCATATCTGGTGTCTCTATAGCGTGCCTTTACAAAGAAAAAAAGTTTTTCAGTGTAAGCTAATAGCAGTCAGTGTCCTTAAAGCGGGTGTCAGGCCTTCAGCGTGTGCTCTGCCAACCTCAGCAAGTGTACTTTGCCACTTTTATCTGGTGTCTCTATAGCGTGCCTTTACAAAGAAAAAAAGTTTTTCAGTGTAAGCTAATAGCAGTCAGTGTCCTTAAAGCGGGTGTCAGGCCTTCAGCGTGTGCTCTGCCAACCTCAGCAAGTGTACTTTGCCACTCATATCTGGTGTCTCTATAGCGTGCCTTTACAAAGAAAAAAAGTTTTTCAGTGTAAGCTAATAGCAGTTAGTGTCCTTAAAGCGGATGTCAGGCCTTTAGCGTGTGCTCTGCCAACCTCAGCAAGTGTACTTTGCCACTCATATCTGGTGTCTCTATAGCGTGCCTTTACAAAGAAAAAAAGTTTTTCAGTGTAAGCTAATAGCAGTTAGTGTCCTTAAAGCGGGTGTGAGGCCTTCAGCGTGTGCTCTGCCAACCTCAGCAAGTGTACTTTGCCACTCATATCTGGTGTCTCTATAGCGTGCCTTTACAAAGAAAAAAAGTTTTTCAGTGTAAGCTAATAGCAGTCAGTGTCCTTAAAGCGGGTGTCAGGCCTTCAGCGTGTGCTCTGCCAACCTCAGCAAGTGTACTTTGCCACTCATATCTGGTGTCTCTATAGCGTGCCTTTACAAAGAAAAAAAGTTTTTCAGTGTAAGCTAATAGCAGTCAGTGTCCTTAAAGCGGGTGTCAGGCCTTCAGCGTGTGCTCTGCCAACCTCAGCAAGTGTACTTTGCCACTCATATCTGGTGTCTCTATAGCGTGCCTTTACAAAGAAAAAAAGTTTTTCAGTGTAAGCTAATAGAAGTCAGTGTCCATAAAGCGGGTGTCAGGCCTTCAGTGTGTGCTCTGCCAACCTCAGCAAGTGTACTTTGCCACTCATATCTGGTGTCTCTATAGCGTGCCTTTACAAAGAAAAAAAGTTTTTCAGTGTAAGCTAATAGCAGTCAGTGTCCTTAAAGCGGGTGTCAGGCCTTCAGCGTGTGCTCTGCCAACCTCAGCAAGTGTACTTTGCCACTTTTATCTGGTGTCTCTATAGCGTGCCTTTACAAAGAAAAAAAGTTTTTCAGTGTAAGCTAATAGCAGTCAGTGTCCTTAAAGCGGGTGTCAGGCCTTCAGCGTGTGCTCTGCCAACCTCAGCAAGTGTACTTTGCCACTCATATCTGGTGTCTCTATAGCGTGCCTTTACAAAGAAAAAAAGTTTTTCAGTGTAAGCTAATAGCAGTTAGTGTCCTTAAAGCGGATGTCAGGCCTTTAGCGTGTGCTCTGCCAACCTCAGCAAGTGTACTTTGCCACTCATATCTGGTGTCTCTATAGCGTGCCTTTACAAAGAAAAAAAGTTTTTCAGTGTAAGCTAATAGCAGTTAGTGTCCTTAAAGCGGGTGTGAGGCCTTCAGCGTGTGCTCTGCCAACCTCAGCAAGTGTACTTTGCCACTCATATCTGGTGTCTCTATAGCGTGCCTTTACAAAGAAAAAAAGTTTTTCAGTGTAAGCTAATAGCAGTCAGTGTCCTTAAAGCGGGTGTCAGGCCTTCAGCGTGTGCTCTGCCAACCTCAGCAAGTGTACTTTGCCACTCATATCTGGTGTCTCTATAGCGTGCCTTTACAAAGAAAAAAAGTTTTTCAGTGTAAGCTAATAGCAGTCAGTGTCCTTAAAGCGGGTGTCAGGCCTTCAGCGTGTGCTCTGCCAACCTCAGCAAGTGTACTTTGCCACTCATATCTGGTGTCTCTATAGCGTGCCTTTACAAAGAAAAAAAGTTTTTCAGTGTAAGCTAATAGAAGTCAGTGTCCATAAAGCGGGTGTCAGGCCTTCAGTGTGTGCTCTGCCAACCTCAGCAAGTGTACTTTGCCACTCATATCTGGTGTCTCTATAGCGTGCCTTTACAAAGAAAAAAAGTTTTTCAGTGTAAGCTAATAGCAGTCAGTGTCCTTAAAGCGGGTGTCAGGCCTTCAGCGTGTGCTCTGCCAACCTCAGCAAGTGTACTTTGCCACTCATATCTGGTGTCTCTATAGCGTGCCTTTACAAAGAAAAAAAGTTTTTCAGTGTAAGCTAATAGCAGTTAGTGTCCTTAAAGCGGGTGTCAGGCCTTCAGCGTGTGCTCTGCCAACCTCAGCAAGTGTACTTTGCCACTCATATCTGGTGTCTCTATAGCGTGCCTTTACAAAGAAAAAAAGTTTTTCAGTGTAAGCTAATAGCAGTCAGTGTCCTTAAAGCGGGTTTCAGGCCTTCAGCGTGTGCTCTGCCAACCTCAGCAAGTGTACTTTGCCACTCATATCTGGTGTCTCTATAGCGTGCCTTTACAAAGAAAAAAAGTTTTTCAGTGTAAGCTAATAGCAGTCAGTGTCCTTAAAGCGGGTGTCAGGCCTTCAGCGTGTGCTCTGCCAACCTCTGCCAATGTCTCTATAGCGTGCCTTTACAAAGAAAAAAAGGTTTTCACTGTAAGCTAATAGCAGTCAGTGTCCTTAAAGCGGGTGTGAGGCCTTCAGCGTGTGCTCTGCCAACCTCAGCAAGTGTACTTTGCCACTCATATCTGGTGTCTCTATAGCGTGCCTTTACAAAGAAAAAACGTTTTTCAGTGTAAGCTAATAGCAGTCAGTGTCCTTAAAGCGGGTGTCAGGCCTTCAGCGTGTGCTCTGCCAACCTCAGCAAGTGTACTTTGCCACTCATATCTGGTGTCTCTATAGCGTGCCTTTACAAAGAAAAAAAGTTTTTCAGTGTAAGCTAATAGCAGTTAGTGTCCTTAAAGCGGGTGTGAGGCCTTCAGCGTGTGCTCTGCCAACCTCAGCAAGTGTACTTTGCCACTCATATCTGGTGTCTCTATAGCGTGCCTTTACAAAGAAAAAAAGTTTTTCAGTGTAAGCTATTAGCAGTCAGTGTCCTTAAAGCGGGTGTCAGGCCTTCAGCGTGTGCTCTGCCAACCTCAGCAAGTGTACTTTGCCACTCATATCTGGTGTCTCTATAGCGTGCCTTTACAAAGAAAAAAAGTTTTTCAGTGTAAGCTAATAGCAGTTAGTGTCCTTAAAGCGGATGTCAGGCCTTCAGCGTGTGCTCTGCCAACCTCAGCAAGTGTACTTTGCCACTCATATCTGGTGTCTCCATAGCGTGCCTTTACAAAGAAAAAAAGTTTTTCAGTGTAAGCTAATAGCAGTTAGTGTCCTTAAAGCGGGTGTGAGGCCTTCAGCGTGTGCTCTGCCAACCTCAGCAAGTGTACTTTGCCACTCATATCTGGTGTCTCTATAGCGTGCCTTTACAAAGAAAAAAAGTTTTTCAGTGTAAGCTAATAGCAGTCAGTGTCCTTAAAGCGGGTGTCAGGCCTTCAGCGTGTGCTCTGCCAACCTCAGCAATTGTACTTTGCCACTCATATCTGGTGTCTCTATAGCGTGCCTTTACAAAGAAAAAAAGTTTTTCAGTGTAAGCTAATAGCAGTCAGTGTCCTTAAAGCGGGTGTCAGGCCTTCAGCGTGTGCTCTGCCAACCTCAGCAAGTGTACTTTGCCACTCATATCTGGTGTCTCTATAGCGTGCCTTTACAAAGAAAAAAAGTTTTTCAGTGTAAGCTAATAGCAGTCAGTGTCCTTAAAGCGGGTGTCAGGCCTTCAGCGTGTGCTCTGCCAACCTCAGCACGTGTACTTTGCCACTCATATCTGGTGTCTCTATAGCGTGCCTTTACAAAGAAAAAAAGTTTTTCAGTGTAAGCTAATAGCAGTCAGTGTCCTTAAAGCGGGTTTCAGGCCTTCAGCGTGTGCTCTGCCAACCTCAGCAAGTGTACTTTGCCACTCATATCTGGTGTCTCTATAGCGTGCCTTTACAAAGAAAAACAGTTTTTCAGTGTAAGCTAATAGCAGTCAGTGTCCTTAAAGCGGGTGTCAGGCCTTCAGCGTGTGCTCTGCCAACCTCTGCCAATGTCTCTATAGCATGCCTTTACAAAGAAAAAAAGGTTTTCACTGTAAGCTAATAGCAGTCAGTGTCCTTAAAGCGGGTGTGAGGCCTTCAGCGTGTGCTCTGCCAACCTCAGCAAGTGTACTTTGCCACTCATATCTGGTGTCTCTATAGCGTGCCTTTACAAAGAAAAAAAGTTTTTCAGTGTAAGCTAATAGCAGTCAGTGTCCTTAAAGCGGGTGTCAGGCCTTCAGCGTGTGCTCTGCCAACCTCAGCAAGTGTACTTTGCCACTCATATCTGGTGTCTCTATAGCGTGCCTTTACAAAGAAAAAAAGTTTTTAAGTGTAAGCTAATAGCAGTCAGTGTCCTTAAAGCGGGTGTCAGGCCTTCAGCGTGTGCTCTGCCAACCTCTGCCAGTGTACTTTGCCACTCATATCTGGTGTCTCTATAGCGTGCCTTTACAAAGAAAAAAAGTTTTTCAGTGTAAGCTAATAGCAGTCAGTGTCCTTAAAGCGGGTGTCAGGCCTTCAGCGTGTGCTCTGCCAACCTCAGCAAGTGTACTTTGCCACTCATATCTGGTGTCTCTATAGCGTGCCTTTACAAAGAAAAAAAGTTTTTCAGTGTAAGCTAATAGCAGTCAGTGTCCTTAAAGCGGGTGTCAGGCCTTCAGCGTGTGCTCTGCCAACCTCAGCAAGTGTACTTTGCCACTCATATCTGGTGTCTCTATAGCGTGCCTTTACAAAGAAAAAAGTTTTTCAGTGTAAGCTAATAGCAGTCAGTGTCCTTAAAGCGGGTTTCAGGCCTTCAGCGTGTGCTCTGCCAACCTCAGCAAGTGTACTTTGCCACTCATATCTGGTGTCTCTATAGCGTGCCTTTTCAAAGAAAAACTGTCTTTCAGTGTAAGCTAATAGCAGTCAGTGTCCTTAAATCGGGTGTCAGGCCTTCAGCGTGTGCTCTGCCAACCTCTGCCAGTGTCTCTATAGCGTGCCTTTACAAAGAAAAAACGTTTTTCAGTGTAAGCTAATAGCAGTTAGTGTCCTTAAAGCGGATGTCAGGCCTTCAGCGTGTGCTCTGCCAACCTCAGCAAGTGTACTTTGCCACTCATATCTGGTGTCTCTATAGCGTGCCTTTACAAAGAAAAAAAGTTTTTCAGTGTAAGCTAATAGCAGTCAGTGTCCTTAAAGCGGGTGTCAGGCCTTCAGCGTGTGCTCTGCCAACCTCAGCAAGTGTACTTTGCCACTCATATCTGGTGTCTCTATAGCGTGCCTTTACAAAGAAAAAAAGTTTTTCAGTGTAAGCTAATAGCAGTCAGTGTCCTTAAAGCGGGTGTCAGGCCTTCAGCGTGTGCTCTGCCAACCTCTGCCAGTGTACTTTGCCACTCATATCTGGTGTCTCTATAGCGTGCCTTTACAAAGAAAAAACGTTTTTCAGTGTAAGCTAATAGCAGTCAGTGTCCTTAAAGCGGGTGTCAGGCCTTCAGCGTGTGCTCTGCCAACCTCAGCAAGTGTACTTTGACATTCATATCTGGTGTCTCAATAGCGTGCCTTTTCAAAGAAAAACTGTCTTTCAGTGTAAGCTAATAGCAGTCAGTGTCCTTAAATCGGGTGTCAGGCCTTCAGCGTGTGCTCTGCCAACCTCTGCCAGTGTCTCTATAGCGTGCCTTTACAAAGAAAAAACGTTTTTCAGTGTAAGCTAATAGCAGTCAGTGTCCTTAAAGCGGGTGTCAGGCCTTCAGCGTGTGCTCTGCCAACCTCTGCCAGTGTCTCTATAGCGTGCCTTTACAAAGAAAAAAAGTTTTTCAGTGTAAGCTAATAGCAGTCAGTGTCCTTAAAGCGGGTGTCAGGCCTTCAGCGTGTGCTCTGCCAACCTCAGCAAGTGTACTTTGCCACTCATATCTGGTGTCTCTATAGCGTGCCTTTACAAAGAAAAAAAGTTTTTCAGTGTAAGCTAATAGCAGTTAGTGTCTTTAAAGCGGGTGTCAGGCCTTCAGCGTGTGCTCTGCCAACCTCAGCAAGTGTACTTTGCCACTCATATCTGGTGTCTCTATAGCGTGCCTTTACAAAGAAAAAAGTTTTTCAGTGTAAGCTAATAGCAGTCAGTGTCCTTAAAGCGGGTTTCAGGCCTTCAGCGTGTGCTCTGCCAACCTCAGCAAGTGTACTTTGCCACTCATATCTGGTGTCTCTATAGCGTGCCTTTACAAAGAAAAACAGTTTTTCAGTTTAAGCTAATAGCAGTCAGTGTCCTTAAAGCGGGTGTCAGGCCTTCAGCGTGTGCTCTGCCAACCTCTGCCAATGTCTCTATAGCGTGCCTTTACAAAGAAAAAAAGGTTTTCACTGTAAGCTAATAGCAGTCAGTGTCCTTAAAGCGGGTGTGAGGCCTTTAGCGTGTGCTCTGCCAACCTCAGCAAGTGTACTTTGCCACTCATATCTGGTGTCTCTATAGCGTGCCTTTACAAAGAAAAAAAGTTTTTCAGTGTAAGCTAATAGCAGTCAGTGTCCTTAAAGCGGGTGTCAGGCCTTCAGCGTGTGCTCTGCCAACCTCAGCAAGTGTACTTTGCCACTCATATCTGGTGTCTCTATAGCGTGCCTTTACAAAGAAAAAAAGTTTTTCAGTGTAAGCTAATAGCAGTTAGTGTTCTTAAAGCGGGTGTGAGGCCTTCAGCGTGTGCTCTGCCAACCTCAGCAAGTGTACTTTGCCACTCATATCTGGTGTCTCTATAGCGTGCCTTTACAAAGAAAAAAAGTTTTTCAGTGTAAGCTAATAGCAGTCAGTGTCCTTAAAGCGGGTGTCAGGCCTTCAGCGTGTGCTCTGCCAACCTCTGCCAGTGTACTTTGCCACTCATATCTGGTGTCTCTATAGCGTGCCTTTACAAAGAAAAACAGTTTTTCAGTGTAAGCTAATAGCAGTCAGTGTCCTTAAAGCGGGTGTCAGGCCTTCAGCGTGTGCTCTGCCAACCTCTGCCAATGTCTCTATAGCATGCCTTTACAAAGAAAAAAAGGTTTTCACTGTAAGCTAATAGCAGTCAGTGTCCTTAAAGCGGGTGTGAGGCCTTCAGCGTGTGCTCTGCCAACCTCAGCAAGTGTACTTTGCCACTCATATCTGGTGTCTCTATAGCGTGCCTTTACAAAGAAAAAAAGTTTTTCAGTGTAAGCTAATAGCAGTCAGTGTCCTTAAAGCGGGTGTCAGGCCTTCAGCGTGTGCTCTGCCAACCTCAGCAAGTGTACTTTGCCACTCATATCTGGTGTCTCTATAGCGTGCCTTTACAAAGAAAAAAAGTTTTTAAGTGTAAGCTAATAGCAGTCAGTGTCCTTAAAGCGGGTGTCAGGCCTTCAGCGTGTGCTCTGCCAACCTCTGCCAGTGTACTTTGCCACTCATATCTGGTGTCTCTATAGCGTGCCTTTACAAAGAAAAAAAGTTTTTCAGTGTAAGCTAATAGCAGTCAGTGTCCTTAAAGCGGGTGTCAGGCCTTCAGCGTGTGCTCTGCCAACCTCAGCAAGTGTACTTTGCCACTCATATCTGGTGTCTCTATAGCGTGCCTTTACAAAGAAAAAAAGTTTTTCAGTGTAAGCTAATAGCAGTCAGTGTCCTTAAAGCGGGTGTCAGGCCTTCAGCGTGTGCTCTGCCAACCTCAGCAAGTGTACTTTGCCACTCATATCTGGTGTCTCTATAGCGTGCCTTTACAAAGAAAAAAAGTTTTTCAGTGTAAGCTAATAGCAGTTAGTGTCCTTAAAGCGGATGTCAGGCCTTCAGCGTGTGCTCTGCCAACCTCAGCAAGTGTACTTTGCCACTCATATCTGGTGTCTCTATAGCGTGCCTTTACAAAGAAAAAAAGTTTTTCAGTGTAAGCTAATAGCAGTTAGTGTCCTTAAAGCGGATGTCAGGCCTTCAGCGTGTGCTCTGCCAACCTCAGCAAGTGTACTTTGCCACTCATATCTGGTGTCTCTATAGCGTGCCTTTACAAAGAAAAAAAGTTTTTCAGTGTAAGCTAATAGCAGTCAGTGTCCTTAAAGCGGGTGTCAGGCCTTCAGCGTGTGCTCTGCCAACCTCAGCAAGTGTACTTTGCCACTCATATCTGGTGTCTCTATAGCGTGCCTTTACAAAGAAAAAAAGTTTTTCAGTGTTAGCTAATAGCAGTCAGTGTCCTTAAAGCGGGTGTCAGGCCTTCAGCGTGTGCTCTGCCAACCTCTGCCAGTGTACTTTGCCACTCATATCTGGTGTCTCTATAGCGTGCCTTTACAAAGAAAAAAAGTTTTTCAGTGTAAGCTAATAGCAGTCAGTGTCCTTAAAGCGGGTGTCAGGCCTTCAGCGTGTGCTCTGCCAACCTCAGCAAGTGTACTTTGACATTCATATCTGGTGTCTCAATAGCGTGCCTTTTCAAAGAAAAACTGTCTTTCAGTGTAAGCTAATAGCAGTCAGTGTCCTTAAATCGGGTGTCAGGCCTTCAGCGTGTGCTCTGCCAACCTCTGCCAGTGTCTCTATAGCGTGCCTTTACAAAGAAAAAACGTTTTTCAGTGTAAGCTAATAGCAGTTAGTGTCCTTAAAGCGGATGTCAGGCCTTCAGCGTGTGCTCTGCCAACCTCAGCAAGTGTACTTTGCCACTCATATCTGGTGTCTCTATAGCGTGCCTTTACAAAGAAAAAAAGTTTTTAAGTGTAAGCTAATAGCAGTCAGTGTCCTTAAAGCGGGTGTCAGGCCTTCAGCGTGTGCTCTGCCAACCTCTGCCAGTGTACTTTGCCACTCATATCTGGTGTCTCTATAGCGTGCCTTTACAAAGAAAAAAAGTTTTTCAGTGTAAGCTAATAGCAGTCAGTGTCCTTAAAGCGGGTGTCAGGCCTTCAGCGTGTGCTCTGCCAACCTCAGCAAGTGTACTTTGCCACTCATATCTGGTGTCTCTATAGCGTGCCTTTACAAAGAAAAAAAGTTTTTCAGTGTAAGCTAATAGCAGTCAGTGTCCTTAAAGCGGGTGTCAGGCCTTCAGCGTGTGCTCTGCCAACCTCAGCAAGTGTACTTTGCCACTCATATCTGGTGTCTCTATAGCGTGCCTTTACAAAGAAAAAAAGTTTTTCAGTGTAAGCTAATAGCAGTTAGTGTCCTTAAAGCGGATGTCAGGCCTTCAGCGTGTGCTCTGCCAACCTCAGCAAGTGTACTTTGCCACTCATATCTGGTGTCTCTATAGCGTGCCTTTACAAAGAAAAAAAGTTTTTCAGTGTAAGCTAATAGCAGTTAGTGTCCTTAAAGCGGATGTCAGGCCTTCAGCGTGTGCTCTGCCAACCTCAGCAAGTGTACTTTGCCACTCATATCTGGTGTCTCTATAGCGTGCCTTTACAAAGAAAAAAAGTTTTTCAGTGTAAGCTAATAGCAGTCAGTGTCCTTAAAGCGGGTGTCAGGCCTTCAGCGTGTGCTCTGCCAACCTCAGCAAGTGTACTTTGACATTCATATCTGGTGTCTCAATAGCGTGCCTTTTCAAAGAAAAACTGTCTTTCAGTGTAAGCTAATAGCAGTCAGTGTCCTTAAATCGGGTGTCAGGCCTTCAGCGTGTGCTCTGCCAACCTCTGCCAGTGTCTCTATAGCGTGCCTTTACAAATAAAAAACGTTTTTCAGTGTAAGCTAATAGCAGTTAGTGTCCTTAAAGCGGATGTCAGGCCTTCAGCGTGTGCTCTGCCAACCTCAGCAAGTGTACTTTGCCACTCATATCTGGTGTCTCTATAGCGTGCCTTTACAAAGAAAAAAAGTTTTTAAGTGTAAGCTAATAGCAGTCAGTGTCCTTAAAGCGGGTGTCAGGCCTTCAGCGTGTGCTCTGCCAACCTCTGCCAGTGTACTTTGCCACTCATATCTGGTGTCTCTATAGCGTGCCTTTACAAAGAAAAAAAGTTTTTCAGTGTAAGCTAATAGCAGTCAGTGTCCTTAAAGCGGGTGTCAGGCCTTCAGCGTGTGCTCTGCCAACCTCAGCAAGTGTACTTTGCCACTCATATCTGGTGTCTCTATAGCGTGCCTTTACAAAGAAAAAAAGTTTTTCAGTGTAAGCTAATAGCAGTCAGTGTCCTTAAAGCGGGTGTCAGGCCTTCAGCGTGTGCTCTGCCAACCTCAGCAAGTGTACTTTGCCACTCATATCTGGTGTCTCTATAGCGTGCCTTTACAAAGAAAAAAAGTTTTTCAGTGTAAGCTAATAGCAGTTAGTGTCCTTAAAGCGGATGTCAGGCCTTCAGCGTGTGCTCTGCCAACCTCAGCAAGTGTACTTTGCCACTCATATCTGGTGTCTCTATAGCGTGCCTTTACAAAGAAAAAACGTTTTTCAGTGTAAGCTAATAGCAGTTAGTGTCCTTAAAGCGGATGTCAGGCCTTCAGCGTGTGCTCTGCCAACCTCAGCAAGTGTACTTTGCCACTCATATCTGGTGTCTCTATAGCGTGCCTTTACAAAGAAAAAAAGTTTTTCAGTGTAAGCTAATAGCAGTCAGTGTCCTTAAAGCGGGTGTCAGGCCTTCAGCGTGTGCTCTGCCAACCTCAGCAAGTGTACTTTGCCACTCATATCTGGTGTCTCTATAGCGTGCCTTTACAAAGAAAAAAAGTTTTTCAGTGTAAGCTAATAGCAGTCAGTGTCCTTAAAGCGGGTGTCAGGCCTTCAGCGTGTGCTCTGCCAACCTCAGCAAGTGTACTTTGCCACTCATATCTGGTGTCTCTATAGCGTGCCTTTACAAAGAAAAAAAGTTTTTCAGTGTAAGCTAATAGCAGTTAGTGTCCTTAAAGCGGATGTCAGGCCTTCAGCGTGTGCTCTGCCAACCTCAGCAAGTGTACTTTGCCACTCATATCTGGTGTCTCTATAGCGTGCCTTTACAAAGAAAAAACGTTTTTCAGTGTAAGCTAATAGCAGTTAGTGTCCTTAAAGCGGATGTCAGGCCTTCAGCGTGTGCTCTGCCAACCTCAGCAAGTGTACTTTGCCACTCATATCTGGTGTCTCTATAGCGTGCCTTTACAAAGAAAAAAAGTTTTTCAGTGTAAGCTAATAGCAGTCAGTGTCCTTAAAGCGGGTGTCAGGCCTTCAGCGTGTGCTCTGCCAACCTCAGCAAGTGTACTTTGCCACTCATATCTGGTGTCTCTATAGCGTGCCTTTACAAAGAAAAAAAGTTTTTCAGTGTTAGCTAATAGCAGTCAGTGTCCTTAAAGCGGGTGTCAGGCCTTCAGCGTGTGCTCTGCCAACCTCTGCCAGTGTACTTTGCCACTCATATCTGGTGTCTCTATAGCGTGCCTTTACAAAGAAAAAAAGTTTTTCAGTGTAAGCTAATAGCAGTTAGTGTCCTTAAAGCGGATGTCAGGCCTTCAGCGTGTGCTCTGCCAACCTCAGCAAGTGTACTTTGCCACTCATATCTGGTGTCTCTATAGCGTGCCTTTACAAAGAAAAAAAGTTTTTCAGTGTAAGCTAATAGCAGTCAGTGTCCTTAAATCGGGTGTCAGGCCTTCAGCGTGTGCTCTGCCAACCTCTGCCAGTGTCTCTATAGCGTGCCTTTACAAATAAAAAACGTTTTTCAGTGTAAGCTAATAGCAGTTAGTGTCCTTAAAGCGGATGTCAGGCCTTCAGCGTGTGCTCTGCCAACCTCAGCAAGTGTACTTTGCCACTCATATCTGGTGTCTCTATAGCGTGCCTTTACAAAGAAAAAAAGTTTTTAAGTGTAAGCTAATAGCAGTCAGTGTCCTTAAAGCGGGTGTCAGGCCTTCAGCGTGTGCTCTGCCAACCTCTGCCAGTGTACTTTGCCACTCATATCTGGTGTCTCTATAGCGTGCCTTTACAAAGAAAAAAAGTTTTTCAGTGTAAGCTAATAGCAGTCAGTGTCCTTAAAGCGGGTGTCAGGCCTTCAGCGTGTGCTCTGCCAACCTCAGCAAGTGTACTTTGCCACTCATATCTGGTGTCTCTATAGCGTGCCTTTACAAAGAAAAAAAGTTTTTCAGTGTAAGCTAATAGCAGTTAGTGTCCTTAAAGCGGATGTCAGGCCTTCAGCGTGTGCTCTGCCAACCTCAGCAAGTGTACTTTGCCACTCATATCTGGTGTCTCTATAGCGTGCCTTTACAAAGAAAAAACGTTTTTCAGTGTAAGCTAATAGCAGTTAGTGTCCTTAAAGCGGATGTCAGGCCTTCAGCGTGTGCTCTGCCAACCTCAGCAAGTGTACTTTGCCACTCATATCTGGTGTCTCTATAGCGTGCCTTTACAAAGAAAAAAAGTTTTTCAGTGTAAGCTAATAGCAGTCAGTGTCCTTAAAGCGGGTGTCAGGCCTTCAGCGTGTGCTCTGCCAACCTCAGCAAGTGTACTTTGCCACTCATATCTGGTGTCTCTATAGCGTGCCTTTACAAAGAAAAAAAGTTTTTCAGTGTTAGCTAATAGCAGTCAGTGTCCTTAAAGCGGGTGTCAGGCCTTCAGCGTGTGCTCTGCCAACCTCTGCCAGTGTACTTTGCCACTCATATCTGGTGTCTCTATAGCGTGCCTTTACAAAGAAAAAAAGTTTTTCAGTGTAAGCTAATAGCAGTCAGTGTCCTTAAAGCGGGTGTCAGGCCTTCAGCGTGTGCTCTGCCAACCTCAGCAAGTGTACTTTGACATTCATATCTGGTGTCTCAATAGCGTGCCTTTTCAAAGAAAAACTGTCTTTCAGTGTAAGCTAATAGCAGTCAGTGTCCTTAAATCGGGTGTCAGGCCTTCAGCGTGTGCTCTGCCAACCTCTGCCAGTGTCTCTATAGCGTGCCTTTACAAAGAAAAAACGTTTTTCAGTGTAAGCTAATAGCAGTTAGTGTCCTTAAAGCGGATGTCAGGCCTTCAGCGTGTGCTCTGCCAACCTCAGCAAGTGTACTTTGCCACTCATATCTGGTGTCTCTATAGCGTGCCTTTACAAAGAAAAAAAGTTTTTCAGTGTAAGCTAATAGCAGTCAGTGTCCTTAAAGCGGGTGTCAGGCCTTCAGCGTGTGCTCTGCCAACCTCTGCCAGTGTACTTTGCCACTCATATCTGGTGTCTCTATAGCGTGCCTTTACAAAGAAAAAACGTTTTTCAGTGTAAGCTAATAGCAGTCAGTGTCCTTAAAGCGGGTGTCAGGCCTTCAGCGTGTGCTCTGCCAACCTCTGCCAGTGTCTCTATAGCGTGCCTTTACAAAGAAAAAAAGTTTTTCAGTGTAAGCTAATAGCAGTCAGTGTCCTTAAAGCGGGTGTCAGGCCTTCAGCGTGTGCTCTGCCAACCTCAGCAAGTGTACTTTGCCACTCATATCTGGTGTCTCTATAGCGTGCCTTTACAAAGAAAAAAAGTTTTTCAGTGTAAGCTAATAGCAGTTAGTGTCTTTAAAGCGGGTGTCAGGCCTTCAGCGTGTGCTCTGCCAACCTCAGCAAGTGTACTTTGCCACTCATATCTGGTGTCTCTATAGCGTGCCTTTACAAAGAAAAAAGTTTTTCAGTGTAAGCTAATAGCAGTCAGTGTCCTTAAAGCGGGTTTCAGGCCTTCAGCGTGTGCTCTGCCAACCTCAGCAAGTGTACTTTGCCACTCATATCTGGTGTCTCTATAGCGTGCCTTTACAAAGAAAAACAGTTTTTCAGTTTAAGCTAATAGCAGTCAGTGTCCTTAAAGCGGGTGTCAGGCCTTCAGCGTGTGCTCTGCCAACCTCTGCCAATGTCTCTATAGCGTGCCTTTACAAAGAAAAAAAGGTTTTCACTGTAAGCTAATAGCAGTCAGTGTCCTTAAAGCGGGTGTGAGGCCTTTAGCGTGTGCTCTGCCAACCTCAGCAAGTGTACTTTGCCACTCATATCTGGTGTCTCTATAGCGTGCCTTTACAAAGAAAAAAAGTTTTTCAGTGTAAGCTAATAGCAGTCAGTGTCCTTAAAGCGGGTGTCAGGCCTTCAGCGTGTGCTCTGCCAACCTCAGCAAGTGTACTTTG